>NC_044334.1:30000000-30734803 GCF_007399415.2 Gopherus evgoodei
CACTGCACCCCCATTACCCTGCAGCATAGTAATCCTGAAGTGCAGCAGACATTGAACAGTAATCCAAACAGGACATATTCAAACCTCTGAATGTACAGTCCACCACCCTAACCCCCCTGGCCTTTTATGTACTGTACTTTGAATAAAGGATTTTATGGCTTTTACAATACGTTTTATTATTGCAGGAAGTGGTAAATATTGTACCCCAAGGTAGAAAGGAGCACAGCAAAGGCACCAAACATTACTGTTGGCTCTCAGCATCAAATTGCTCCCTTAAGGCATCCCTAATCCTTGAAGCCCTTTCCTGGGCCTCTCTAGTAGCCCTGCTCTCTGGCTGTGCAAATTCATCCTCTAGGCGTCGAACCTCGGAGGTCCATTCCTCACTGAATCTTTCACCCTTCCCTTCACAAATATTATGGAGGGTACAGCACGCGGATATAATAGCGGAGATGCTGCTTTCCCCCCAATCTAGCTTCCCATAAAGACACCTCCAGGGGGCTTTCAAATGGCCAAAAGCACACTCCACAGTCATTCTGCACCGGCTCAGCCTGTAGTTGAACCGGTCCTTGCTCCTGCCAAGCTTCCCTGTACACGGTTTCATGAGCCATGGCATTAAGGGGTAAGCGGGGTCTCCAAGGATCACAGTGGGCATTTTGACGTCCCCTACTGTGATCTTGCGGTCTGGGAAAAAAGTCCCGGCCCGCAGCCTCCTGAACAGGGCACTGTTCCGAAAGATGCATGCATCATGCACCTTTCCAGGCCATCCTGAGTAAATGTCAGTGAAATGCCCACGGTGATCCACAAACGCTTGCAGAACCACGGAGAAATACCCCTTGCGATTCACGTACTCTGATGCCAGGTGGGGTGGGGACAGAATAGGAATATGCGTCCCATCTATTGCCCCTCCACAGTTAGGGAAACCCATTTGTGCAAAGCCATCCACAATGTCCTGCACGTTCCCCAGAGTCACAGTTCTTCTTAGCAGGGTGCGATTAATGGCTGTGCAAACTTGCATCAGCACCATTCCAACGGTGGACTTTCCCACTCCAAACTGGTTCGCCACCGATCAGTAGCTGTCTGGAGTTGCCAGCTTCCAGATTGCAATAGCCACCCGCTTCTCCACTGGCAGGGCAGCTCTCAATCTCGTGTCCCTGCGCTGCAGGGTAGGGGCGAGCTCAGCACACAGTCCCATGAAAGTGGCTTTTCTCATCCGAAAGTTCTGCAGCCACTGCTCGTCATCCCAGGATTGCAGGACGATGTGATCCCACCACTGAGTGCTGGTTTCCTGAGCCCAAAGGCACCGTTCCATGGTGCTAAGTACGTCTGTTACTGCCACAAGCAATTGAGTGTCTTCAGCGTCAGGTGTTTCAATATCATCGTCTGACTCCTCACTGTCACTTTGCAGCTGAAGGAATAGCTCCACTGCCATGCGTGATGTGCTGGCAACATTCATCAGCAAGGTCCTCAGCAGCTCAGACTCCATTTGTAACAGAAATCTCAGAAATCGCGCTGCAGACTCACAATGCCGCCAAACTGCTCGGAATGTGCAGCAAAGCACCACGGGGCATTGGAACAGGAAGCGGAAAGACCCGCACACTTCCTTCCCCTTCCCACAAGCCACAGCGCCAAAATGGGACGAGGTGCTCTGTGGGATAGCTGCCCACAATGCACCACTCCCAACAGCGCTGCAAGTGCTGCAAATGTGGCCACACTGCAGCGCTGGTAGCTGTCAGTGTGGCCACATTGCAGCGCTGGCCCTACACAGCTGTACGAACACAGCTGTAACTACCAGCGCTGCAAAACTGTAAGTGTAGACATGGCCTAAGCCTAGTCTGCCCTAAACAAAGCAACTTGTATTGGCTTTTCTGATAGCCTGGTCATCAGGCAAGGACAATGAAGATCTATTTACATATAATGGAACTGAAGTCAACAGGCTAGCAAATGGAGGAGGAGACAGCATAGCAGAAAAGAGAAGCTTGATCTGGCTTTTACTTTTCAAAGAATTCATTGCAAAGGTTTACTGGTCTATTATAAGCAGTGGGGGCTGACTCAAGTGATAAGCAATTGAATCAACTGATTGTATACAATATTACTGTATTATGTACGTGTAACGAGAGATCTTTTCTGAAAGTTAATGAGACACTGGTGATTAATATCATTGTGAGGAGTATGTATTACCGCTACATAAGGCTGTGACATTGCACTCACTCTGATTTTATAAAAATATGCTAATGAGTGTGAATATAATTAACTGGAATATGCTTCATGCAAAAGGTCTCTTGTAAGGTATCATTACAAAGCTTATAATCTACTGAGTGCGATCATCCTATTTGTATAAATGTATCATGCTTGTATCTGAAGCTAGGAATACGAACTATAACTGAGGGCCTACTGTCATTATACAAAGTGCGGGCCATTAATGGTGGTTTGGAATCTTGGTGGCTCCCATTAACCAGGACAATTGTCTGTAGATAGCTCTGTTTTACTTGTAAGTCTTCCTGTATACGTGTGTGCTGGCAAGTGGGCAATGAAGTCTTACAGTGACGTGATCATGTCATCTGAACTGGAATCCATCTTTAACCTGGTGCTTTTCCTTTAGAAGGGGAGTGGGAACCCAGAGAGGGACAAAGGATTCCTGCCTCATGCAAAAGATATGGAAGTGGATGGAACAGAACAAATGGAACAGTCATCATGAGAAATCCCATAGCTACCACCTGATCTGGAATAAGGGTTGTGCCAGGGGAAAGGATTGTGCCAAGACTAGGAAGGTGTCCAGTCTGTGATAGAAGCTTATTGAAATATCTCTGAGGGTGAGATTTTGTCTGTATTCAGTTTTCTTACTGTATTAGACTCAGACTTTATTTTACTTGGTAATTTGCTTTGTTGTGTCTGTTACTACTTGAAACCACTTAAATCCTACTTTTTGTATTTAATAAAACCACCTTTTACTTATTATTATTTAACCCAGAGTATGTATGAATACCGGGGTTGGGGGGCAGAACAGCTGTGCATCTCGCTCTATCCGTGTTATAGAGGGCGAACAATTTATGAGTTTACCTTGTATACGCTTTATACAGGGTAAATCAGATTTATTTGGGGTTTGGATCCCATTGGGAGTTGGCCACCTGAGTGTTAAAGGCAGGAACACTTCTTAAGTGCTTTCACTTTAAGCCTACAGCTGTTAGGGGACCTGGTTCAGACTCTGGGTCTGTGTTGGAGCAGACTGGCATATCTGGCTCAGCAAGACAGGGTGCTGGAGTCCCAAGCTGGCAGGGAAAGCAGGGGCAGAAGTAGTCTTGGCACATCAGTTGGCAGCCCCAAGGGGGTTTCTGTGATCCAACCCATCACAAAGGCTTTACGGATACTCACTAATATTATGAGTTACAGCCTGCAATCAAACAAAGGAGGAAATAGGTTCCCTTGCAGACAGGGGGGAAGGAAGCTATTTGCTTGTCTCCAATGAAATTAAGCAATGTGTGACCAAAACCAGGAGAAGCCTCATTTACATAGAAATCAGGAGGGGATAGGAAACCCACAGGAAGGGTAGAACAGCATGAGAGGTCATTGAACTTCAGAAAATATAAGCAAGCTTCCATCAGGAAACAGACACTCAGAGCGTGACCTGCATGCTTGCTGATGAGGGCGAGCGCCCCAGGCAGTGCACGGCAGTGGAAAAGCATTGTGGAAAAGGCACTTAGGGTTACAGCATAAGAGGTGACAACCCCTTACTGGTCTGGATTGCACCCCAAAGTGTGACTGCCCCATCATGCAATTACTAACCAACTTCCACCAAGAACTCTCACCATGGACACTGAGGGTAACCTATCCAAAAGCCATGGGTGCCTTATGAGCTAAGCTCCATTTTCAAAAGTGATTTGGGCATGTAAGAGCCTAAATCTTACTGAAAGGCAATGGGACTTAGGCTCCCAAATGCATAAATCACTACAGAAAATGGAGCTTCAGCACTTTCAAAAATTTACCCAAAGAGTGTTAAAAACAGGGCAGGTGCACTCGAAAAAAAAGAGTCCTTAGAGACTGCTCAAAGGATAGGTCAGTGTAAAAGTGTCACCAACTTAATGCAACAGATCTGTCCCAGGTCTATTTAGACTCATCTGCTGACTCTTGATAAAGTAAACTGTTAATTCCTGAGCCAATACAGCTAGGAGAGAAGCAGCTAGATTCTATCGTGGCTCATGAAACAAAACTGTTGGCTAAGTTCTGGTCGCAGATCTTTTTATTTATTTCTTGTACACACGTAGGGATCACTGAACCAGAAATAGCCCTGATTGACTCTCAGATCCCGGTGTGAGCTTATAGTGCTGGCTGCTAGTCAAACTAACTTAAATGGAGCAAATTTTACATGAAGTCATTGGCACACATGCAAGCTCATAACGCAATTTAAGTACATTTCTCCTCAAAGTTATCAGACACATGAGGCTACTACAAAAGGTCCAATCATTTCCCATAATGATCTGAAAAAGCCAGCAGGCCATATTTAGTCAACAATGACCAGAGAATTCTTGAGCTGGAGAAGCTAATACATCTCCTCTTGTATTTCTATGGTACCCATTGTGCACTTTCCACAGTAAGTTGAAAAAAAATTATAAATTAAGTCAGTCACGGGAATGACTAAATAAACTGCACTGTCCCTTTATTTGTCCTGTAGCAGGACCTCCTAACTCGTCTCATAGAAATCAGGGCTCATCTACACTTAAAACACTACAATGGGGTCCCACAGCTGCACCACTGTAGCACTGCTTCAGTGTGGACATGACCTCTGCCAATGGGAGTTCTCCCACCAGCATAGGGAATTCACCTCCCCAAGAGGTGGTAACTAGGTCTATGGGAGAATTCTCCTGTCAACCTAGCACTGTCTACACAGGAACTTGGATCAGCTTAACTATGAGGGTGTGGATTTTTCACCCCCCTCACTGACGCAGTTAAACTGACCTAAGTTTCTAGTGTAGATCAGGCCTTAGTTAAAGCCTCATTAAATGGGTAAGCCTGATATGTCCTAAATGCCACCATGCTCTGTAATTCGATTAGACCAGCTAAAGTGAGCTGGCTACGAAGCTAACTCACTAGATTTCTATGAGGAACATTGCTGTGCTTCTGAAACCAGCCACCTCTCCATGGCAGTCCTCTGAGAGGTACAAGAAGCCAATCAAGTGTTGAGAATTAACAGCCATCCCTAAGAGAAAGATTAATTTTCCTTCCCATTAAAATATAACCCATAGATGAACGATGAATTAAACATTTACATGAAAATCTCATTCCTTCAAATCAGCTAAAATGTCTGGAATGCACATTATATTCTGCTTCTCCTTCCGAAGTTCCAGTCAGACATTTTAACAACCAGGATTTGTTCTTCCCTTTAGAGCACAAGGCTGTCATGATAAGAGCCAGCACAATTTAGAAGCAGAGTCTGAGTCATTCTTTGCCTTGGGAAAAGCAGTGTTGTTAAGTGTTTGTAGGTAATCACTGAACATAAAACTGCTACAATAAATAATTGCCTTTTTAACATTTATAATGCATTAATAGGTACAATTGGCCAGCTGCCAGGTTACCATGCAAATAGAGTAGTAGTTTTGTCACCAAAGCTGTGTTTAAGAATAGTGAAATTCTTCCTAAAATGACATTTATATGAAAATCTGTTTTTCTTGCCATATATTCTGCTCCTTCTGGGATATCAATTTTTCAGGAACAGTCTAGTGTATCTAACATAATTAGTTGCATGTGGGTGAAATGACCTTACATACACAAATACGTCACAGCAAGATGGAAGGTTTATGCATCTGAGGGTATGTCTACATTTACAATTTTGCAGCGCTGGTTGTTACAGCTGTATTAGTACAGCTGTATAGGGCCAGCGCTGCAGAGTGGCCACACTTACAGCAACCAGCGCTGCAAGTGGTGTTAGATGTGGCCACACTGCAGCGCTGTTGGGCGGCTTCAAGGGGGGTTCGGGGAACGCGAGAGCAAACCGCGGGGAAGCAGGTCTCCTTCCCCGGTTTGCTCCAGTGTTCCCCGAACCCCCCTGCAAGCAGGCCTCTTTCCCCGTGGTTTGCTCTCGCGTTCCCCGAACCCCCCTGCAAACCGCGGGGAAGGAGACCTGCTTGCACGGGGGTTCGGGGAACGCGAAAGCAAACCGCGGGGAAGGAGACCTGCTTGCAGGGGGGTTCGGGGAACGCGAGAGCAAACCGCGGGGAAGGAGACCTGCTTCCCCGCGGTTTGCTCTCGCGTTCCCCGAACCCCCCTGCAAACCGCAGGGAAGGAGACCCGCTTGGGGGGGGATTCGGAGAACACGGGAGCAAACCGCGGGGAAGGAGACCTGCTTGATTACCAGAGGCTTCCTCAGGTATGCTGGGATACCTGCTTATTCCACGGAGGTCAAGAAAAGCGCTGGTAAGTGTCTACACTTGATTACCAGCGCTGGATCACCAGCACTGGATCCTCTACACCCGAGACAAAACGGGAGTACGGCCAGCACTGCAAACAGAGAGTTGCAGCGCTGGTGATGCCCTGCAGATGTGTACACCTCCTAAGTTGCAGCGCTGTAACCCCCTCACCAGCGCTGCAACTTTGTGTTGTAGACAAGCCCTGAGACTCGAGACAGAGGCTTTGCACATTTTTGGTAATAGGCATATGCACTAAGCCAGCAGCTTTGCAGGGAAAATATATGCTCATGTTTGAGTTTGAAGTGCTGTTCCAAAAACAGCTTCTTAAGCACAAATAATGGCATCATGTGACTTCAGCGTTCTCGTCCGAGTGCCTTTGCTTGTTTCAGATCAGTCAAATCACACAATGTCCTTCCAGGCTGAGGAGATGCTGCTAGACAGAGATCTCTGCTTCCCTGCAGCCGCAGTCAGCAGCTGGATGATTAATGAATCAAGGGGACTCAGCCAGGTGCTGCACTGCAATTACATGAGAGGACTAGGTTTGTCCTACTTCTCTCAAAACCCTCCATAAAGAACAAACACTCTGAGGTTAAAATGGGGGAAGAGGAGAGTGAATTCAGTGCTAATGCTAGTAGGTACTCAAAGCACCTTATGCCTCTGGATCCCAAAGCATTCCAAAAGGATCCATTAGTCCTCACCATGCTGGGAAACATTACAGTATCCATTTTTCACAGATTCATAGATCCTAATGCCAGAAGGGGCCATTGTGATCATCTAGTCTGATCCTGTACAGCACAGACCATAGGACTTCCCCAAAATAATTCGCAGAGCAGATCTTTTAGGAAAGCATCCGTCTGATTTAAAAATGGTCAGTGATGGAGAATCCACCAGGAACCTTGATACATTGTTCCAACAGTTAACTGCTCATTTTATGAGTTGGAAGACAGACACCGAGAGCGTTTGCCCTGCTCTAACCATGGAACAACATTTCTTCTCTAAGCCAAGACCCTCAACGCAGTCTCCTGCTTTTCTCATTAAACAAAACTATCTGCCACGTCCTTAGATCAATACCACAGTTCACATCCAAGTCAGCAGTCACATCTGGCATGAACAGCCCAAGGCAGCAAAAGGGTTGAATAAGCTGTAATAGTGCAGGGACTCCTCTTCTCTGGAGAGTGGGTAAAGAGAATCAGGGGGAATGTCGTGTCTAGCAGTCCCCAGCCAGTACAACAGAAGAGATGTATGAGGGTGATTATAGAGGAGAGGGTCTTCCAAAGTCCCACACACGAAATGTGGAAAGCAACTAACATACAAGCTGAACCAAGATCAGACCACACTGCAGAGCCTCTCAAAGAAACACGACTTTAAAAGAATGTGGTAAAGAAACTGCCCCAGCCCAACCAATGATACAGCCAAACTGCTAGTTATACACCAGATTCATTGCTGTACAGTTTGATATTGACCCTGTTTGCCAAATCTGACACTTATAGCTGATCTGTCATTAGCTTGATTTCTTCAGCACAACAGCTGAACTGAGTTTCACTATCAGAATGATTTAAAGAAATCACATTCTTCTGGCAGAGTTCTCTGCTCCTACACTGGAAATACTACAAGGCACTCCCCTCCCGCCAAGATGTTCCTCCACTGAAGCAGTGAGCCCTTTGGGGGCAGGGAGAGACTCATACATTGTCTTGGCCCATTCTGACATGCTAGCAGATTAGAGAGAGGTAGCTCTTTACAGAATATTGCTGATATTCACCTTCTTTTGAAGGGAGAAAATGAGAAAGATGCTCCATGGAGACACGGGCTTAGAGACGGATTTGGAAAGAACTTTCCAGAAAGACTGGAATGGCTACTGTCAGGACAGTATGCCTAAGAATCAGAGCTTACCAAGCTGGGTTTTGCTTTGCAGACATGCGTGGGTGATGCTCTCTCTCTCCATTCTGCCTGCCTGCTCTGTTCACATGAGCAGAGAAGATATTGAAATATACAAAGCTCTTGCTCTGGGAGAGGAGGGGATTCTTACATATTTCAAAATCTGACCTTGCTCTCAAGAATGAACTGGGTACCTGGGCAGTGTGCATGCAACTGGGAAGAACCCAGAAATCTTGGGCTTACAAGTCCAGGAGAGCAATTGGAATTTTATCTGTGCTGTGGTCCTTGTTTTAGGCACAGAGATTTCCTCTATTCCAAGTTAAGGAGGAAAGTTAAATACATTTCGTGATGAAAGGAAGTCGGAGGGTGGGGTACAACACTGACCTTGTCCCTTTAAATCAAAAATGGATGCACAGCAGCCTGCCTATCAGGCCTTGCTTCTTGGAGTTCAAGTTTTCACTTGTGCAGCTCTCTCTATAACAGCACAGTCACAGGGCCAAAGCCCAGTCTGCAAGCTCTGGGGCTCTCTCAGCTGTGCCACAGGGTAGAGAGGCAGAGCATCAAGACACAGGCCTAGAGAGAAGCAGGAGGAGCAGAGTCCTAGATTCTAAGGCAGAAGTGGCCATTGTGACCATCTAGTCCGGCCTCCTGCATAGCACAGGTCAGAGGCCTGCCCCAGAATAACTGCAGAGCAGGTACCAGCGGGGCACAGGCCTTCCAGCGCAGACAAATGCGCTCACTCTCCCCAGCTAGCTCACCAACAATGCCAGTGTGGACATTGCGGGACAAGCAGCAGCACAGGCCAGCAGCTCAAATACAAGCCAACCTGAGCCCCTGGCTATGTACTTGGGGCCAAGCCTTGCCAGATCTGCTGCTCGTAATATTTTGGCCCATGGAATTGGTAAAATCTTGATTTATGCATCTCTGTAGGCTGAAAGAAGAATAAGCCCGGCCGATCCAGCAGGAATCAGCACCCTCGGAAGGCCACTAGCCACTCCTTCAGGTTGCTGAGTGCGCTGAGGAGGGTCTGAAGGTGAGGGAACAGTAGCAGTGGCTGCAGAGAGAAGGTGAAGAATCTCACCAGTTACACATAAGTGCTGCAATGGAGATGTGAATTCCAGCAGTTTCACGGAACACCTCTGTTCTGCAAAAGAGCTGGACATGAACCAGGGAAATTTGGAAGATGCCAATGCCCCAAAGCAGAGCAATGGAGAGAGGATTTTCACTCCAGAAGAAAAAGAAGAATGTCTGTAGCAAAGTTATTGAATGCTGAGCAGTTTCCTCCTCCTGCTTCCACCACAACAGATTTTGATAACCTACCTGGAGAGCTACCCACCCTGCAATAGCAGAGGGTCACAAACCACCATGTCTCAGTGTACTGGACAGAGCTGGTCTCATTAGCGGGGCTCAGTCAAACAATCACATGGGGAGAATTACATGTAGCAAGTATGTGACAGAAGCAAAACTGTGGAACAATTCAGATCAGCTGCAATCTTCACCTGCAGTGGTTTGACAGCAGGTGACCACGCCCATATATCAACTGTCTACACCAGCTGGACAGCAGCAGCATTGACTAGATACTGTTTAGCTATCATATTGCGAGGATCTCGTAACAGTGTCAGGGGAAGAAAGAAAGGAAAAAAAAAGGTCTCATGGTCAAATACCACATCTCACATTCCTGGCACCAGACCTCAGGCCACAGTTTATGACCCCAACACTCCCAAACTATCAGCAATTCCAATAGGGTCTGACTCTCCCCTCCCAGCCCTCCGCCCAATGTCATGCAACAGTCACTGAAAAAGCAATACATGGAGAAAGGAAAATAGGATGTAAGTCATCCTGTTGCAAACCAGTTACTCCAGCCATCGCTGCTATGATTGCTTCGGGCCTAGCCCCTCCACTGCATGCAACGCCCTGTGTTCTGTAACATACTGCGGAGTACTGCATGCTGCACGAGATCATAACACAGCTCAACCAAAGCTGCCCCAGATAGAGAGGAGTGTGAAAGGTAAGGCCTAAGGTGAAGCCTGGCTCCAATCGTACAAAGAACTAAGAGGAGTAGGGATAAAACAGAAGGATTCACAAATCTTGCTTGGTTTCACTGAGTCTTCTGCACCACCCTCTTCCTCCCCACACAGTGTCCCAAGGGCAGATATTTCACAGATCTCACCCCCCCTTCCATTGCTGGCTTTGGGAAGCAGTTCTACAGATTGCTGTAGAGTAGCTAGGGGGCTCTCTTGTCAATACTGTACCTAGGTCGCCCCTACGGAGCTTCTGCCAGGATTTGTCCTTTCAGATAGTGGGCACTGACTGTGCAGACAAGGACAGAGGATTTATGCACACAGCATGGTTTGGTCACACACGACTTTCTTGTCCATGAGATAGGTGCTCACAACACGCTGGCTCCTGCAACTTCAATTCACTTGTCATTTCAGGCCCTCCCTAAAACTGAGCTGGAAATTAAGACAGTTGCAGGGATCAAAAAGATAATCTGCCTTTCCATCAGCTCCAGGAGTAGGCTGAAGCTAGACAAAACTCCACCTTCGGAACAACCGACTGTGCCCACCATGCAGCTGGAGCGCATCTCCAAGCCCTGGCAGAGGGACATGCGCTAGCTCGGCTCAAGAAGTGCACTAAAATCAGCACTAGGGATGCTGAGGAATGAGCTAGCCCTGAGTACAAACCCACCCGACCTCTCTGGGTCCATCCTCGGGTGCCTAGCCCACGCCACTGCCTGTGACTCAACGGCCGCCCTGCGGTTTTTAGCGTGCCAGCTTGAGCAGGACTAGCTCGTCTGTCTAGCAGAGTTGGGAGACACAGATTCCTGGGGCAGTAATGTTTGACTAAACACTCACTAATAGATAAGGAAAGGATGCACGCACGCCTCACTCCACCCCTACATACACTAGCAGCACTGTGCACCAAAGTACTGAAATGGCATTAAAGGAAGCCAGAGCCCACTAGCCTTAGCCCACTAATATGCCTGTAAATGTGAAGGATGGTGAAGCAGAGATAAATTAACTGGCTGGGTGGGCATGCCTCCAATGGACCCTACACTGCAATAAGACCTGGAAAAAAGGGAAGGAGGAGAACCCTGGGAACTACAGCCTCACCTCAGTCCCGGGAAAAATCATGGAGCAGGTACTCAAGGAAACCATTCTGAAGTGCTTGGAGGAGAGGAAGGTGATCAGGAACAGCCAACATGGATTCACCAAAGGTCTCCTGTTGTGAGATAACTGGCTCTATAGAAAGCAGTGGACATGATATACCTTGACTTCAGCAAAGCTTTTAATACGGTTTCCCACAGTATTCTTGCCAGCAAGTTAAAAAAATATGGATTGGATGAATGGACTATAAAGTGGATAGAAAGCTAGCTAGATTGTTGGGCTCAATGGGTAGTTGCAATCAAAGGCTTAATGTCTAGCTGGCATCAAGCGGAGTGCTCCAGGGGTTGGTCTGGGGGCTGGTTTTGTTCAACATTTTGATTAACGATCTGGATGATGGGATGGAGTGCATCCTCAGCAAGTTCACAGATGACACTAATAGGGGAGGAGAAGTAGATATGCTGGAGGGTAGGGATAGAGTCCAGAGTGACCTAGACAAATTGGAGGATTGGGCCAAAAGAAATCTGATGAGGTTCAACAAGGACAAGTGCAGAGTCCTACACTTAAGAGGGAAGAATCCCATGCACTGCTACAGGCTGGGGACCGAGTGGCTAAGCAGCAGTTCTGCAGAAAAGGACCTGGGGATTACAGTGGACGAGAAGCTGGATATGAGTCAACAGTGTGCCCCTGTTGCCAAGAAGGCTAATGGCATATTGGGCTGCATTAGTACGAGCATTGCCAGCAGATCGAGGGAAGTGATTCTTCCCCTCTATTCGAAATTCATGAGGACACATCTGGAGTATAGCATCCAGTTTTGGAGCCCCCTACTATAGAAAGGATGGACAAATTGGAGAGAGTCCAGCGGAGGGCAACAAAAATGATTAGGGGGCTGGGACACATGATTTACGAGGAGAGGCTGAGGGAACTGAGCTTGTTTAGTCAGCAGAAGAGAAGAGTGAGGAGGTGATAGCAGCCTTCAACTACCTGAAGGGGGTTTCCATATAGGATGGAGCTCAGCTGCTCAGTGGTGGGAGATGACAGAATAAGGAACAATGGTCTCAAGTTGCAGTGGAGGAGGTTTAGGTTGGATATTAGGAAACACTTTCATTAGGCAGGTGGTGAAGCACTGGAATGGGTTTCCTAAGGAGGTGGTGGGATCTCCTTCCTTAGAGGTTTTTAAGACCCGGGTTGACAAAGCCCTGGCTGGGATGATTTAGTTGGTGACGGTTCTGCTTTGAGCAGGGGGTTGGACTACATGACCTCCTGAGGTCTCTTCCAACTCTAATCTTCTATGATTCTATGGGGAAGGAGCTCAGAACCCAGGATCTACCCTTAGCCTAAATGCCTGCATTACAACTTTTAGCCCCACAGCCCGAGCCCTGCAAGCTTGAATCAGGTAAGCCAGGCTCTGAGATTCGATGCCACAGGTTTATCACCACAGTACAGACATAAAGGTTTCAAGGATGCTGCAATGTGAACACTACTGCATTGCTAGAGCATTAGACCCATTCTAGAGTGGCCTGGCACTTTAACTGGCTAGGACATGCTTCCAACTTTAATCAGTTCAGCTAGATGCCTTGCAGTCAGCTCAGTCACTGTATAGCGCTGAGTGGGTAAAGTCACGTAATAGGTTTACCATAGTCCCCTCCCTCCTCTTTGCCTTCTCTTCTCTGTCCTAGAGAACAATTTCCATTGCTGGCCTCTCCAGGAGACACTGAATTGGGATGGGGTTTGTGTTGGAGCAAAGGGCTGCAGTATTCACACCCATTCACATCTAATCCCCAACTGGCTACACTGAGCCCTGTTTCTCTAGCTGTTCCTGGCTAGGTTGCTTCCTGCTCACTTTTGTAGAGCAGTCCAATTATGACACCGTAATATTAGTGATTATGGGTAACAATTCGGCGACCCATTTGGATGCCATGCTAGTTTAGTGTGTCTTTGGAACAGGATGTTGGGGCCCTAGTACTTAGCAGACCTACTGAACTAACTGCCCAGCAATTTACTCTGTGGGAGTGAAAACGCTGCAAAGAGAAAGGCATGGGGATGACATTTCCCTGTGATGGGAACCTGGCAGGGACGGAATCAATAGTCCTTCTTTGCTTACTACTCACAGGAGGCACAAATTCACCCAGCTCACTCTGACCACCGAGACCCTTACAACATTACATGTAACCTCAGAAGTAGGTGTAACCGTATGGTATTGTAACAGGTACCAGGCAAACTAAAATACACTTAAGAGGGATCTCATTTAAAAACAGAAGCTTTCCCATTGGAGAAGGAAAGAAAATTGCTTTCCTGTCTATAATGTCCTGTTTGCAGTGTTGTTGTAGCCATGCTGGTCCCAGGATAGGAGAGAGACAAGGTGGTGAGAAACTCATTTATTGGACCCGCTTCTGCTGGTAACAGACACAAGCTTTCAAAAGCTTCTCCCTCACCAACAGGTGTTGGTCCAATAAAAGATATTACCTCACCACCCTGTCTCTTATAATGTCCTGGAAAAATCAATGTAAAATCCAAGCACAAAACTTCAACTCATTCCCCCCACCCACCCACCCCCCCGACACCATAGAGCTCCTAAAGCTGTGTTGGTTAGCTAGGCTTGCTATCTCCAATGAGGTGTTTCAGAACAGTGGAGGCATTTTAATGCAGAAATTGTGCCACGCTTGCTCATACTAGCGTTTGCATAACAAAAAGCTTGTTTCATTTCAGTTAATCTTGCAAACAATGCAAAGACTATTCTCTAGTGGCCAAAAAAATAGACATCTGTCTGAACCTTCCTCTGTCGTTATACATCTGAATTGCCAAAGCCAGACTCATGTAATGAGCTGTTGGAGGGTACCAACAAGGCCACAAGAACAGCTTTAACCACCCCCCAATCTCTGCACCAGACACCTTTTCTACAATCAGTTCCTTCAGCCACGTGGTTAAGAAAAATATTTGCATTCGTTTACAATGATTTCATAAAAACACTGTTGGCTTTACATCACACATGAATTATCTGATTGTTACTAACACAAAGGACTCTTTGTACTCGACATTAACACTGCACCCAAAATTACTAACTCATACTCTGGGAAAAGCAACTTATTTTAAATTTCTAAAATTAAAAACCTAGAGGAAGAAGATATAGTTTTGAGCTATTAAGAGCTTTTCAACGTTTTCTCAGTTTTCTTAAACCTTCTCTTTTCTTTTGCTAACATTAAAAATCAAGTCCATTATTTCCAAAAGACAGAGGTGATACAAGTGGGCAGTTTTCAGCATGGTCTCTTTTGGCTGGCAGTACACAACCACAATTGGTCAATTCAGCCTGTAGTTTCAGAGTGCTCTTGGATTCCTCATTGATGCTAAGCTCTCACAGAGGTAGAGCTCTTCCAAGAGTAACACTTTCTACCATTTCCACTTGACTAGGAGGCTCTGTCCCATCTTGGCGGATCATGACCTGGCATGAGTTATTCATGCCTTTGTCAACTCTCAGCTGCACTACGGCAATGCGATATACCTGGACATGATATCTTAGGTGCTTAAAAAATTACAGCTAGTTCAGAACACTGTAGCAAATCTCGTCAGCAACAGTGACCACCAGCACAACTGGCCCTTCATCCCTCCACTGGCTACCCACAGCGTATCAGGGCAAGTTGAAGGTCTCAGTCCTTAACTTCCAGGTGCTCCACGACCTGGGCCCAAAATACCTAGAAGACTATGCTAAAGCTCCAGGATGAAGACCATGGTCAACAACCCTACTCCTCTGCACATGGAAGTCTCTACAGTAAGGTCTGTGCAGGAGACAACTTTCTTGGGGGCTGGTCAGAGACTAGAAATCAACTCCCCCAGGAACTAAGGACCACCTCAGACTGCACCAAATTCCACTCAGAGTGCAAGCTGCATTTCTCTGACTTCCCTTCTCTGACATATAGCAACGTGTGTGTATATTACATTTCCAAACAAGGAACTACCCTGCATACATTTCCACCCTTGGCAGAAGATGAGAGCGCACACACAATGGCTGTTACTCAATGAGCTTAATGCATTACTGAGAGGTGCTCAGATATGAGGGTGATGAGCCATACTAGAACAGAACAGTGACTAGCGAGGCCCAGCTGACAGGTGATTTTTCACAGGGTAGCTAGACCAGCACTTTTGGTTCCTTCAAGATGTCAAGCTGGCTGCCCACCCAAGACTGTGTGTGTCTAAAATCACTAGCCAATTTTGAAAGTTTTAATCATGAATCGTAAAAACATCTTTACATATAAAGCGTGTCCAAAACAGGCCCAATATCAGCTATCACAAAGGGAGTATGCGATGGGTTGGATCACAGAAAACCCCTTGGAAACTGCCAACTGATGTGCCGAGACTACCTCTGAACCCGTTTTCCCTGCCAGCTTGGGGTTCAGTGCCCTACCTGGTTTGAGCCAGATCCGCTAGCCTGCTACAAACCCAGAACCAAGTGTGAACCATGTCCCCCCAAAACTGCAGGCTTAACTGAAAACAGCTTAAGAAGTGTTCCTGCCTCCAACACTCAGATGCCCATTTCCCAATGGAGTCCAAACCCCAAAGAAATCAGTTTTACCCTGTATAAAGCTTATACAGGATAAACTCATAAATTGTTGGCCCTCTGTAACACCAACAGAGAGAGATGCACACCTGTTTGCCCCCCTGCAAGGTATTAATATGGACTTGGTGGCATCATTCATAGAAGTGAAACATAGAATACCAGGGCTGGAAGGGACCTCAGGAGATATCTAGTCCAACCCCTGCTCAAAGCAAGATCAATCCCCAGACAGATTTTTGCCCCAGATCCCTAAATGGCCCCCTCAAGGATTGAACTTACAACCCTGGGTTTAGCAGGCCAATACTCAAACCACTGAGCTATCCCTCCCCTCAGAATAATACATACTCTGGGTTAATTAGTAAGAAAAAAGTGATTTTATTAAATACAAAAAGTAGAGTTGAAGTGGTTCTAGGTGATAACAGACAGAACAAAGTGAATTACCAAGCAAAATAAAATAAAACACGCAAGTCTGTGCCGAATACAATAAGAAGCTGAATACAGATAAAATCTCACCCCTCAGAGATATTCCAATAAGCCTCTTTTACAGACTAGCCTCCTTCTAGTCTGGGTCCAGCGATCACTCACACCCCCGTGGTTACTGTTCTTTGTTTCAGTTTCAGGTATCCTTTGGGCGTGGAGAAGCTCTCTCTTGAGTCAGCTGAGGACAAAACAGAGGGATCTCCCAGGGGTTTAAATAGACTCTCTCTTGTGGGTGGACACCCCTCTCTCCCCCTGTGTAGAATCACAGCTACAAAATGGAGTTTTGGAGTCACATGGGCAAGTCATATGTTCAGGGCCAGCTCCAGGGTTTTTGCCACCCCAAGCGGCAGATTAAAAAAAAAAATAAAGCTGTGATCAGCGGCATTTCGGCAGCACTTCGGCGGCACGTCCTTCCCTCCGAGAGGAACCGAGGGACTCGCCGCTGAAGAGCTCAATGTGCTTCCGCTTCCCCTTGGCTGCCCCAAGCACCTGTTTGCTGAGCTGGTGCCTGGAGCTGGCCCTGCAAGTTCATGCATGACTCAGAAATTAAAGGTAGCAGCCATTGCTTCACATGCTACCTTGAATGTCCTCAGGTAGACCTCTTATGTGAACTGGAGCCTTCCAAGTGTTTTCTGATTGGGCACTTAACTTGCAAATTCCTTTCTACAGAAGCTGACCAAATGCCTAACTAAGGCTACTTAAAAACAAACAAGTACACAGCCAACGTTCATAACTTCGAATATAAAAATGATGCATGCATACGAATAGGACGAATATATTCAGTAGATCATAACCTTTGCAGAGATATGTTACATGGCATATGTAGCATAAAACATATTCCAGTCATGTAATATTTACATTCATAAGCATATTTCCATAAGTATTATGGGGTGCAACATCACAGACTATAAGAAAAACAAGTACGAACTATGCCTTTAAAACAGCTAAAATTATAGCCTATTGGAGAAGTGACCTCTCTCAAGATGTCATTCAGAATTAATTACTAACACCTATTAGGAGGTCAGGGGCAGCTAAGTATAACTCTCATCACTCTTGTTTTGGCAGAGAGTAATAATTCACAATGTGAGAGCAGTCAAAGAAAAGTCAGTTGAACTGGATCAGCTAAAGCCTTCCATAGACAGATGCTCCTGCATACTGAAATACCTCAAGTTACCCCAAGCCAAACCAATGTCTTCTTCCCCAATTTTCCACACATTAAAAATGTAACTTGATAGTATAACTCCGAAAGCATCCTTCTAGCTACCACCTCTCCTACAGTGACACTAAGGGCATGTCTACACTACAAAATTAGGTCGATTTTATAGAAGTCGATCTTTAGCAATTGATTTTATACAGTTGACCGTGCGTGTCCCCACTACGTGCAATAGGTTGGGGGAGTGCATCCTCAAAACCATGGCTAGCATCACCTCAAAGTGGTGCCCTGTGGGTAGCTATCCCACGGTCCCCACTGCCCACTGGAATTCTGGGTTAAGCTCCCAGTGCCTGCTGGGGCAAAAACACTGTCGTCAGTGGTTTTGGGTACATGTCGTCAGTTTCCCTCCCTCCCTCCCTGAAAGCAACAGCAAACAATTGTTTCACACCTTTTATCCTGGGTTATCCATGCAGATACCATAGCAAAGCAAGCATGGAGCCCACTTAGCTGCACATTACAATGCTCACAAAAGCAAACACCTCGCACACTATCTTGCAGTATGTGCAGACCCTAACTAGGAGCCGCCAGCATGAGGAAGATTGTGAGGAGGACATGGACACAGACGTTCCTGAAAGTATGGGACGTGGCAATTAGAATAATAGACTCATAGAATCTCAGGGTTGGAAGGGATCTCCAAAGGTCACCTAGTCCAACCCCTTGCTCAAAACAGGACCAATCCCCAACTAAATCATCCCAGCCACGGCTTTGTCAAGCCTAACCTTAAAAACTGCTAAGGAAGGAGATTCCACCACCTCTCTAGGTAACCCATTCCAGTGCTTCACCACCCTCCTAGTGAAAAAGCTTTTCCTAATATCCAACCTAAACCTCCCCCACTGCAACTTGAGACCACTGCTTCTTGTTCTGCCATGTGGTACCACTGAGAACAGTCTAGATCCATCCTCTTTGGAACCTCCTTTCGGGTAGTTGAAAGCAGCTATCAAATCCCCCCTCATTCTTCTCTCCTGCAGACTAAACAATCCCAGTTCCCTCAGCTTCTCCTCATAAGTCATGTGCTCCAGATCACTAAACATTTTTACTGCACTCCGCTGGACTCCTTCCACTTTGACCACATCCTTCCTGTAGTGTGGGGCCCAAAACTGGACACAGTACTCCAGATGAGGCCTCACCAATGTCCAATAGAGGGGGATGATCACATCCCTCGATCTGCTAGCAATGCTTCTACTTATACAGCTCAAAATGCCGTTAGCCATCTTGGTATCAAGGGCACACTGTTGACTCCTATCCAGCTTCTTGTCCACTGTAACCCCTAGGTCCTTTTCTGCAGAACGGCTGCCTAGCCACTCGGTCCCTAGTCCATAGAAGTGCATGGGATTCTTCCGTCCTAAGTGCAGGACTCCGTATTTGTCCTTGTTGAACCTCATCAGATTTCTTTTGGCCCAATCCTCTAATATGTCTAGGTCCCTCTGTATCCTATCCCTACCCTCCAGTGTATCTACCACTCCTCCCAGTTTAGTGTCATCTGCAAACTTGCTGAGGGTGCAATACACGCCATCTTCCAGATCATTAATGAAGATACCAAAAAAATCGGCCCCAGGACCGACCCTTGGGGCACTCCGCTTGATAACGGCTGCCAGCTAGACATGGCAGCACTGGGGCATGTTGATACAGTGGAACGCTGATTCTGGGCCTGGCAAACAAGCACAGACTGGTGGGACTGGGATGATTCACAGTGGCTGCGAAAGTTTTGCATGAGTAAGGTCACTTTCATGGAACTTTGTGAGTTGCTTTCCTCCATCCTGACGCACAGAAATACCAAGATAAGACCTGTCCTGACAGTTGAGAAGCGAACGGCAATAGCCCTATAGGTCAGTCGGGAATCAATTCAGAGTGGGGAAATCTACTGTGGGGGCTGCTGTGATCCAAGTAGCCAAGGCAATCAATCATCTTCTGCTAACAAGGGTAGTGACTCTGGGAAATGTGCAGGTCACAGTGGATGGTTTCACTACAATGGGAACCCCTAACTGTGGTGGGGGCGATAGGCAGAAGGCATATCCCTATCTTGGCACTGAACCACCTTGCCAATGAGTACACAAACCGCAAAGGGTACTTCTCAAATGTGTTGCAAGCACTGGTGGATCACAAAGGCCATTTCAACCGACATCAATGTGGGATGGTCGGGAAAAGACAATTATCTTTGCCCTAACTGGTGTTCGAGATGTGTTGCTCACATCCATTCCACAACAGGTGTGCATGTGCACCACATGCACCAGTGCTGGAAGTTTTTCCCCTAGCAGTACCAGTAAGGGAGCGCCCCTAGTGATCTCTGGAGTGATGCCTCTATGGCATGATAAAAGGGGCACTGAGCACCTTCCCCTACCCTCAGTTCCTTCTTGACCAGACAGCAAATGTGAAAAATTGGGACAGGTGGTAATAGGAGCCTATATAAGAAAAAGACCCAAAAATCAGGACTGTCCCTATAAAATCGCTTGAAACTTGCTGCCAACTAGACATGGAGCCATTGATCACTACCCGTTGAGCCCAACGATCAAGCCAGCTTTCTATCCACCTTATAGTCCATTCATCCAGCCCATACTTCTTTAACTTGCGGCAAGAATACTGTGGGAGACCGTATCAAAAGCTTTGCTAAAGTCAAGGAATAACACATCCACTGCTTTCCCCTCATCCACAGAGCCAGTTATCTCTTCATACAAGGCAATTAGGTTAGTCAGGCATGACTTGCCCTTGGTGAATCCATGCTGACTGTTCCTGATCACTTTCCTCTCCTCTAAGTGCTTCAGAATTGATTCCTTGAGGACCTGCTCCATGATTTTTCCAGGGACTGAGGTCAGGCTGACTGGCCTGTAGTTCTCTGGATCCTCCTCCTTCCCTTTTTTGAAGATGGGCACTACAGTAGCCTTTTTCCAGTCACCTAGGACCTCTCTCCATCACCATGAGTTTTCAAAGATAATGGTCTATGGCTCTGCAATCACATCCACCAACTCCTTTAGCACCCTTGGATGTAGCGCATCCAGCCCCATGGACTTGTGCTCGTCCAGTTTTTCTAAATAGTCCCGAACCACTTCTTTCTCCACAGATGGCTGGTCACCTTCTCCCCATGCTGTGCTGCCCAGTGCAGTAGTCTGGGAGCTGACCTTGTTTGTGGAAACAGTCAAAAAAAGCATTGAGTACATTAGCTTTTTCCACATCTTCTGTCACAAGGCTGCCTGCCTCATTCAGTAAGGGGCCCACACTTTCCTTGACTTTCTTCTCGTTGATAACATACCTGAAGAAACCCTTCTTGTTACTCTTAACATCTCTTGCTAGTTGCAACTCCAAGTGTGATATGGCCTTCCTGATTTCACTCCTGGATGCCTGAGCAATATTTTTATACTCCTGTCTAGTCATTTGTCCAAACTTCCACTTCTTGTAAGCTGCTTTTTGGCGTTTAAGATCAGCAAGGATTTCACTGTTAAGCCAAGCTGGTCACCTGGCATATTTACTGTTCTTCCTATACATTGGGATGTTTTTTTCCTGCAACCTGAATGAGGATTCTTTAAAATACAACCAGCTCTCCTGGACTCCTTTCCCCCTCGTGTTATTTTCCCAGGGCTGAGGGAGTCAAAGTCTGCTTTTCTGAAGTCCAGGTTCTGTATTCTGCTGTTCTCCTTTCTTCCTTGTGTCAGGATCCTGAACTCGACCATCTCATGGTCACTGCCATGAGTGACTATGAGAGGATAGCCTCTCCACCCCCAAGGATACCTGAAAGACTGGAACAAAGGACAGTAACTACAGAGGGTGTGAGTGATTGCTGGACCCAGACTAGAAGGAGACTAGTCTGTAAAAGGAAGCTTACTGGAACTCCTCTATGGGTGAGGTTATTATCTGTATTCAGTTTTCTTACTGTATTAGGCAAAGACTCGTGGGTTTTATTTTATTTTACCTGGTAATTCACTTTGTTCTGTCTGTTACAACTTGGAACCACTTAAATCCTACTTTCTATATTTAATCAAATCAATTTTTACTTATTAATTAACCCAGAGTATGAATTAATACCTGGGGGGGGGAGAGAGGATAGCTGTGCACATCTCTTTATCAGTGTTACACAGGACAAAATTTATGAGTTTACCCTGTATAAGCTTTATACAAGGTAAAGCGGATTTATCTGGCAGTTGGACCCCATTGGGAGTTGGCCACCTGAGTGTTAAAGGCAGGAACACTTCTTAAGCTGCTTTCACTTTAAGCCTACAGCTGTTAGGGGACTTGGTTCAGACCCTGGATCTGGGTTAGAGCAGACTGGTGAGTCTGGCTCAACAAGATAGGGTGCTGGAGTCCCAAGCTGGCAGGGAAAGCAGGGGTAGTAGTCGTCTTGGCACGCCAGCTGGCAATTCCCAAGGAGGTTTCTGCATTGGAGATGGCACCTGCGCCCAAACCCCTTCTCCCCCCAGAGCAGAAACAGGAACACCAGCAGTTCTGGAATGTGGCAAACAGGTCCACCTGAGAAGTGGGCTATACAGAAGTCCCACAGTCTAAGGGCTTCCTGGCAGATGAGTGGGCCCCGCCTTGCCTACTGATGTAGAACATCGCGGCTGTGTTGTCCATGAGAACCCTGACCACTCTGCCCTCCAGGTGCGAGAGGAAGGCCACGCATGCCGGACAGACCGCCCTGAGCTCCTTGACATTTATATGTAGGGCAAGGTCCTGTGTGGACCCAGACCTTGGCGCTGAACCTTCCCCACATGGGTTCCCCACCCCAGGTCTGACACGTCAGACACCAGCTCCACGGCTAGGGGCCCGCCTCTAAACGGGACCCAGTGGAGCATGTTCCCCGGGGAGGACCACCATCATAGAGAGGCGATTACCGGTTCGGGCACAGTGAGGACTTTGTCCATCCTGTCTCTGGACTGGGAGAACACCAAGGCCAACCAGAGCTGGAGGGGCCTCATCCTGAGTCTGGCATGGCGAACCACGTATTTGCACGCTGACATGTGACCCAAGAGCTGAAGGCATGCTCTGGCTGTGGTCACGGGGAACCTTGTGCCTGTGTCGATGAGCCCTTTCAGGGTCTTGAACCTGTTCTGAGAGAGGGAGGCTCTGGCTGACATGGCAGCCAGGACTGCCCTGATAAACTCTCTGCATTGTACTGGGACTAATGTGGACATGGTGTCGTTTACTAACAGGCTCAGAGTGGCACACGTGAACAGGAAGAGAGCCACATGATCCCACACCTGTGACTGGGAGCTGCCCTTCACCAACCAGTCATCCAAATAGGTGAAGATCTGGACCCCGCAATGTCTGAGGTAGGCCGCTACCACAGACATGCATTTTGTGAATACTCTGGGGGCAGTGGACAGGCCAAATGGGAGAATCGTAAATTGACAGTCTTCCTGCCCAACTGTGACACAGAGAAAACGTCTGTGTCCCTAGAATATATGGATGTGGAAGTATGCGTCCTGCAGCTCGAGGGCATCGTGCCAGTCCCTGGGATTCAGAGAGGGGATGATGGAGGCCAGAGAGACCAAGCAAAACTTGAGCTTTACCATGTACTGGTTCAGGCCTCTCAGGTCCAGGATGGGCCTGAGCCCCTCTTTGGCCTTCAGGATAAGAAAATAGCAGGAGTAGAAGCCCTTGTGTCTGAACTCCTCTAGTAACACCTCCACAGCTTCTAGGCCAAGAAGCCGCCCCACCTCCTGCTTGAGCAGGGCCTCGTGAGAGGGGTCCCTGAGGAGGGACAGTGGGTAGCAGGGGTAGAGGTAAACTGGAGGGTGTAGCCCCAGAAGATGGTGCTGAGGACCCATCGGTCCGAGGTCAGCCGCGACCACTTCAGGAGAAAAAGTACACAACCAATTAGAGAAGGGAAGCTTTATTGCGGGTGGATCCCTGGTATGAACTGTAAGTCGCTCCTGGGCATCCCATCAAAAAAGACGGTTACTCACCTTTGTAACTGTTGTTCTTCGAGATGTGTTGCTCACATCCATTCCAGTTAGGTGTGCGCGCCGCGCGTGCACGTTCGTCGGAAACTTTTTACCCTAGCAACTCCAGTGGGCCGGCAGGTCGCCCCCTGGAGTGGCGCCGCCATGGCGCCCAATATATATCCCTGCCGGCCCGCCCGCTCCTCAGTTCCTTCTTGCCGGCTACTCCGACAGTGGGGAAGGAGGGCGGGTGTGGAATGGATGTGAGCAACACATCTCGAAGAACAACAGTTACAAAGGTGAGTAACCGTCTTTTCTTCTTCGAGTGATTGCTCACATCCATTCCAGTTAGGTGAATCCCAAGCCATACCTAGGCGGTGGGGTCGGAGTGAGAAGTTGCGGCACGGAGCACTGCAGTTCCGAAGGCCGCATCCTCTCTCGACTGCTGGACCAGGGCGTAGTGGGAAGCAAAGGTGTGGACCGATGACCAGGTCGCTGCCCGACAGATTTCCTGGATGGGCACACGGGCGAGGAAAGCCAGTGACGACGCCTGCGCCCTGGTAGAATGCGCAGTCACACGGCCCGTAGGGACATGGGCCAAGTCATAACAGGTCCTGATACAGGACGTAACCCAAGAGGCTAACCTCTGGGAGGAGATAGGAAGCCCTTTCATACGGTCCGCTACCGCCACGAAAAGCTGGGGGGATTTGCGGAAGGGTTTGGTCCTCTCTATGTAGAACGCTAGAGCCCTACGGACATCCAGCGAGTGGAGCAGCTGCTCCCTGTCTGAGGAGTGAGGTTTCGGGAAAAAAACCGGGAGGAAAATCTCTTGGTTGACGTGGAAGGCTGAGACCACCTTGGGCAGAAAGGCAGGGTGTGGTCTAAGCTGCACCTTGTCTTTGTGGAAGACCGTATATGGGGGGTCTACCACAAGAGCTCGGAGTTCCGACACCCGTCTAGCTGAGGTGATAGCTACCAGAAAGGCAGTCTTCCAAGAGAGGTAAAGCAGGGAGCAAGTAGCTCACGGCTCAAAGGGGGGCCCCATGAGCCGGGACAACACCAGGTTAAGATCCCAGATTGGAGCAGGGGGACGGACGTTAGGGAATAAACGTTCCAGCCCTTTAAGGAATCTCGACACCGTCGGGTGAGAAAAAACGGAGCGACCGTCCGCACCCGGGTGAAAGGTGGAGATAGCTGCTAGGTGGACTCGCAACGACGATATGGCCAGACCTTGCCCTTTGAGGGACCAAACGTAGTCTAAGATTTTGGTCACCGAAACTTCCATAGGGCGGAGATTTCTCTCTACGCACCAACAGGAGAAGCGCTTCCATTTTGCCGAATATGTGGCTCTTGTGGACGGTTTCCTGCTGCTCAAGAGCACCTCCCTCACAGGCGTGGAGCAGCGCAGCTCAGAACCAGTCAGCCACGCAGGAGCCACGCCGTCAGGTGCAGCGACTGCAGGTCTGGGTGACAGAGGGTCCTGTGGTCCTGGGTAATCAGGTCCGGATGAAGGGGCAGGGGAACTGGGTCGGCTACGGCCAAGTCCAGCAGCATGGTGTACCAGTGCTGCCTGGGCCATGCCGGGGCCACCATGATCACGAGAGCCCTGTCCCTGCGCACCTTCAGAAGGACCTTGTGGACCAGAGGGAACGGGGGAAACGCATAGTACAGGTGGGTCGACCACTGGATGAGGAAGGCATCCGCTATCAAACCCGGCTCCCTGCCCTGAAAGGAGCAAAACGCTTGGCACTTCCTGTTCCCCTTGGACACGAAGAGGTCCACCCGGGGATAACCCCACCTCCGGAAAATGGAGAGAGCGACGTCCGGGCGAAGGGACCACTCGTGTGACAGGAAGGATCTGCTCAATCGATCCGCCAGCGTGTTCCGTACTCCAGGGAGGAAAGAAGCCCTGAGGTGAATGGAGTGGGCTACGCAAAAGTCCCAGAGTCGTATCGCCTCGTGGCACAGGGAGGAGGACCTGGTGCCGCCCTGCTTGTTGATATAGTACATGGTCGTCGTGTTGTCTGTGAACACGGCGACACAACGACCCTGAAGCTGATGACAGAACGCTTGACAAGCAAGGCGGACCGCTCTCAACTCCCGCATGTTGATGTGTAGCCCCACCTCCTCCTGAGACCACAGGCCCTGCATCCGCAGGGTCCCTAGGTGGGCCCCCCAGCCTAGATCTGAGGCATCCGTTGTTAGGGATACCGAGGGCTGAGAGGGGTGGAAGGGGAGACCCGCACATAATACGGACTGGTCTAGCCACCAGCCGAGAGAATCTAAGACCTTCTGGGGGATTGTGACTAACATGTCTAACGGTTGCCTTGTCGGCCTGTAATGACTGATAAGCCACAGCTGGAGAGGCCTCATGCGGAGCCGAGCGTAATCGGTCACAAAGGTGCAAGCCGCCATGTGGCCTAACAGGGTTAGACATGTCCGCACTGACGTCAATGGGGCTGACCGCAAACGTTGAACGATCGCCGCCATGGTCTGGAACCGTTGCAGTGGCAGCAAGGCCCTGCCCACAGTGGCGTCCAGGACGGCCCCTATAAATTCCACCTTCTGAGTGGGCCTCAGGGTGGACTTGTCCGTGTTTATCAAGAGGCCCAGACTTGCGAACATGCCGGTGATCACGCGGACATGGCTGTTGACTTGTTGTTCCGACGTGCCCCGAATCAACCAATCGTCGAGATAAGGGAACACGTGGACACGGTTGCGCCGAAGATGCGCCACGACAACTGCCATGCATTTTGTAAACACCCTCGGGGCCGTGGACAGGCCAAATGGGAGGACTGCAAATTGATAATGGAGAGCCCCCACAACGAAGCGGAGGAAACGTCTGTGGCGTGGCCAAATGGCAATGTGAAAATACGCGTCCTGCATGTCGAGGGCGGCGTACCAGTCTCCCGGATCCAGGGATGGAATAATGGTACCCAGGGATACCATGCGGAACTTCAACTTCACTAGGTATTTGTTGAGCTCTCGCAGGTCGAGGATAGGCCTGAGGCCTCCCTTGGCCTTGGGGATCAGAAAGTAGCGGGAATAAAACCCCTTGCCTTTCTCGCTTTCCGGAACCGCCTCTATAGCTCCTTTGCTGAGGAGCGTCTGCACCTCCTGCCGAAGGAATTGCTCGTGAGAGGGGTCCCTGAAGAGGGACAAGGAAGGAGGGCGGGAAGGAGGAAATGAAACAAACTGCAGGCGGTATCCCGTCTGCACCGTGCTTAAGACCCAGCGGTCCGATGTTATTTGGGACCACGCCGGGAAGAAAAATGAAAGGCGGTTGGAAAACGGGGGGAAAGGATCCATTAGGGAAACTGTTACTGCGCCCTCGGGCGCACCTTCAAAATGAAGGCTTAGGACCAGGCGGGGGCTTAGAGGAGCCTTGGTTCTGCCCCCCTTGGTTCCCCGAATGCCTGCGCCTTCCATTCCTGCCGCGGCGCCTGTTAAGGTCCTGCCGCTGGCGGAACTGGGAAAACGGCCTGCGCTGCTGTTGTTGCTGCAACCTGAAGGGTCTACGCTGCGTCACGGGGGTGTGCATCCCGAGGGACCGCATAATGACCCGGTTGTCTTTCAGACTCTTGAGTCTGGGGTCTGTCTTGTCAGAGAACAAGCCCTGGCCTTCGAAAGGAAGGTCCTGTATAGTATGCTGGAGCTCCGGCGGAAGGCCGGAAACCTGCAGCCAGGAGATGCGACGCATCGTAACTCCTGACGCGAGGGTACGGGCAGCCGAGTCCGCAGCGTCCAAGGAGGCTTGCAAGGACGTGCGTGCGACCTTCTTGCCTTCATCCAAGATGGCCGCAAACTCTTGGCGAGCATCTTGTGGCAGCAGCTCCTTAAATTTGTCCACTGCCACCCAGGAATTGAAGGCGTATCTGCTCAGCAGGGCTTGCTGGTTGGAGACCCTGAGCTGCAGCGCCCCAGCCGAATACACCTTATGGCCGAGGAGGTCCATCCGCCTGGCTTCTCTGGATTTGGGGGCTGGAGCCTCCTGGCCATGACGCTCCCTATCGTTCACTGATTGAACCACCAGTGAACACGGAGTCGGGTGTACATGGAGATATTCGTATCCCCTAGAAGGGGCCATGTACTTCCTCTCGACGCCTTTCGCTGTCGGAGGGATGGAGGCCGGAGACTGCCAGATGGTGTTGGCGTTGGCCTGGATGGTTCGTATGAAGGGCAGGGCGACCCTGGTGGGAGCATCAGAAGAGAGGATGGTGACAATTGGATCCTCTATCTCCGAGACCTCCTCGGCCTGCAGACTCAGGTTTTGAGCTAATCGCCTGAGGAGGTCTTGGTGCGCCCTGAGATCCAGCGGGGGGGGACTGTTGGAGGAGGTACCCGCCACCGCTTCATCTGGGGAGGAGGATGAGGAGACCCCAGGCACGAGAGTGTCTAACTGTGGGTCTTCCTCAGCCCTCGCCTCTGCCTCAGGAGCCACAGCGGAGTCTTGCTGCTTGGACCCTTCCTCCCCCTCCGGGGAGGGAGGGGGGCGAGACAACGAGGCTTCAGGAGCCCTACGCTCCGCAGTCGCCGGCCTAGCAGGGAGCTGCTGGGGGCCCTGGGCCTGATGGTATGCCCAGGGTGTCCAGAATCCCCACTGTTGTGGGCCTTGGTCCTGCAGCGGCGGATCACCAAACAGCGCCGCCTGCCGGTCGGTGCCCAGCGCATACCCGCTGTCCGTTTGGGAGGATACGGACGGCTGCCTAGAGGGCCATGGTGGGGCCGACCCTGGATGGTAAGGGTCCGCGCAGGTCGGCACGGACGATCGTCTCAGTGCCGGGGACCGGTGCCGGGAGTCATATCGGTGCCGGGACCGGGCTCTGTCACGGTGCCGGGATCCGGATTGGTACCAGGCGCCGCTTCGGTGCCGGGACCTACCACCAGCTCGGTGCCGGGAGGTCGACCGGGACCGGGACCTGCCACCAGCTCGGTGCCGGGAGGTCGACCGGTGCGGCGAGTAGCGTCGGGACCTGCTCCTGGAATCGCGGTGTCGGTCTCGACGACTGGAACCTGACCGCGATCGTCTCGATGTCGACCGGTGCCGCGAGTGCGACCGGTACCGCTGAGGGGAGCGGTGCCGGGACTGCAAGCGGCGGCGGGACCTGGAGCGCCCAAGACGTCAGGACCTGGATCGTGAACGAGAGTCTCTAGGCGGTGCCGACATCATGGGCTTGCCTCTGGACACAACCCGCACCGGAGGTACCGGGGGTGGCAGCCGAGTGGGCTCAGTCAGGGCTATGAGGTCCCGAGCTGAGGCGAAGGTCTCCGGTGTGGATGGGACCATTATCTCAACCCCAGATCTCATGGGGGAGCTCGGCAGCACCGGACTCGACGGACCCACCGGGCCCGGAGTCGACGGTGCTGGCGGCGCCGCGGCCGATGTCGAGGCCGGGCGCTCTAGCCGGGTCTGCCTGGCCGGAGTATCGGACTTCGACGGCCTTGGCTCTGACTCCGGTGCCGGAGAGGGTCGGTGCCGGGGAGTCTTCTCTGTGCCGGTGCGATCCGGTGCCGGCGCCGAGATCACGGCCTGCGAAGCCGTCGGGTCAAGTGCCGCCTCCATAAGGAGAGTCCGGAGCCTTTGATCCCTCTCCTTCTTTGTCCTTGGCTTAAAAGCCTTACAGATGCGGCACTTGTCGGATCTGTGCGATTCCCCGAGGCACTTCAGGCACGCCTCGTGGGGATCGCTGGTAGGCATGGGCTTCTTGCAGGCCGCACACTGCTTGAAGCCCGGCGAAACAGGCATGAGCCTGGCGCCGGGTGCCGGTAAGGGCTAAGCCCCCGGCGAAGAACTACTTAACAACTATTTAACTTAACTATCTACTTAAACTAATTAACAACTACAATGGAACTAGAGATGAACGATAGATAAACGATAGATAACTAGGAGAGCTAGGGACGTGGAGGACAGCTATGCCGCGCTCCACAGTTCCAACGACCGACACGGCGGTAAGAAGGAACTGAGGAGCGGGCGGGCCGGCAGGGATATATATTGGGCGCCATGGCGGCGCCACTCCAGGGGGCGACCTGCCGGCCCACTGGAGTTGCTAGGGTAAAAAGTTTCCGACGAACGTGCACGCACGGCGCGCACACCTAACTGGAATGGATGTGAGCAATCACTCGAAGAAGAACTGATGCTTTCCCGTCCGTTTACCCTTGGAGGGCCTAGGTTGGGGCGCAGACGGGGGGATTGCCTCTGTGGACATTTCTTATAGTCCCTTGACTTTTTATAAGGAGGCTCATATTTAGAGTGGGTGACCTGGGTGGGAGCCTGCTGCGACTTAAACTTGGTCCTGGCTGGGGCCAGGACATAGAGGCCAAAGGTCTTAAGCGTTGTGCGGGAATCTTTCAGGTCGTGCAATTTCATGTCCACCTGTTCTGCAAACAGGGCCTTGTCGTACAACGGAATGTCCTGTAAGGAGTTCTGTGCCTTGCTGAACAGCCCAGATGGCAGGAGTCACGATACCTTACTTATGGACACCACAGAGGCCATAGACTTTGCAGACATATCTGCAGCATCGGAAGCTGCCTGAAGGGCCGCCACGGCAGCCACTGTACCCTCCTCCACCAGAGCCTTGAACTCTTTTTTGTCACACTCTTTGAGGGAGTCCTTGAATTTGGGCAGAGAACCCCTCAAATTGAACTCACATCTCCCCACGAGGGCTTGGTGGTTCACCACCCACAGCTGGAAACTCGAGGACAAATAAACCTGTCTCCTCAAGTCTTTATTCTTAGGAGTAGGGGCTGGTTGGCCCTGCCTCTCCCTGTGGTTGACCGACTCAACTACCAGGAAGTTGGGGGCAGGGTGGGTGTACAGGTATTCATGCCACTTGGCAGGCACAAAGTACTTCCGTCCTGCCCTCTTAGAGATAGGGAGGCAAGGAAGCTGGAGTTTGCCACAAGGCATTCAAAATCTTTGCCATCCCCTCATGGAGTGAGAAAGCCACCCCGCCCAGTGCCGAAGCCGAGAGGACAGTGAAGAGGGAGTCCGAGGGTTCCTCTACCTCCTCAGCTTGAAGGTTGAGGCATCAATGCCCGTACCGCAAAGGGCGATGGTAGCCTCTTGAAGACTAGGACCTCTGGTGCCATCTGTCCCAGTCTCAACAGGGAATGCTCTCCTCGCAATGTCTACAGTCCCTTGAGGCAGAGTGGTGCCTGGAACCCCTGACAGTCGGTGTCCAGCCAGACAACCTGGTGAACAGCGTCAGGAACATTCCCTAGATCATAAGCGGTACCGACTAGGTGGCAACTGCAGGGATCCCAGCGGCGGCTTGCCTCTGGACCAGGAAACCAAAGGTGGCAGTGCCCCTGGTACCAGCAGAGAAACAACATCCTGGTCCACTTGCAGCGCCTCTGGCGTGGACGGCACCCGGAAATCCTGGGAGGTCAGCGCAGAGTGGGCCAGGGTACTCCGCTCAACCTGAGTCGGAGGCCAGAAGGCCGATGGGGACCAAGAACTGCCCAATGCGGGTCTAGTCTCTCCCATGGTCTTGCTCTGCTGTCTCAGTGGAGAAGACCTCTTCTTAGCCTTCTGGAGTGCCCCGCAGATGGTGAATGGTGCCGGCTGGTGGAAGGCACCAAAGGATTGCCGCAGACTCATGCTGCGGAGCTCGGTGCTGACTTGGAGTGGTGCAACCATGCTGGGATCAAGGCTGACTCCATCAAAATGGCTCGGAACTGAATGTCCCCATCCTTCTTGGTCCGAGGCTTGAAGGATCTGCAAATCTTGCAGAGATCGCTGAGATAGGTTTCCCACAGACAGCGTGAACAGTCCACGTGCAGATCACTCACAGGCATCGGCCACCTGAAAGTGTTGCACGACAAAGCCGTGGGCACAGAGCATGCCCTGACCCAGGCACACTAAACAAACTCTAAACTAAACTACTTTAATTACAGGTACTACTAAATATGAACTAAGAGAATCCAAGAGGAAAGCTGCAGCCAAGCTGGAGCAGAGCAGTTCTGATGCACCTTCACTGACGGCAAGAAGGAACTGAGGGTGGAGGGACCACACAGCACCCCTTATACTGCGCCATAGAGTCACCACTCCAGGGGCTGCTAGGGGAAAGACTTCCAGCACCAGTGCACGTGGCGAGCATGCACACCTATTGTGGAATGCACATGAGCAAATCACTCAAAGAAGAAAGGTGCATGATGCTCACATCTTTCAGAACTCCAGGCTGTTCAAAAAGCTGTTGAAATGGCAATAGTTATCCTTGGGGACCCAGCCTACCCTTTGCTCTCATGGATCATGAAGCCATACACAGGCAGCCTGGGCAGCAGTAAGGAGCAGTTCAACTATAGGCAGAGCAAGTGCAGATGGTGGTAGCATGTGCTTTTGGACATTTAAAAGGATGCTGGTGCTGTTTGCTGAGCAGGTTAGACCTCAGCGAAAGCAACATTCCCATTGTTATTGCTGCTTGCTGTGTGCTCCATAATATCTATGAGTAAGGGGGAGACATTTATGGCAGGGTGGGAGGTTGAGGCAAATCGCCTGGCAGCCACTTCTGAACAGCCAGACACCAGGGCAATTAGAAGAGCACAGCAAGACTCGCTGCGCATCAGAGAGGCTTGAGAAACAGTTTCATAACTGACCAGGCTACAGTGTGACAGTTGTGCGCATTTGTCCTTGATACAAAGCTGCTCCCTTTGGTGAATGTGCTTCGCTATAAGCCAATCCCTCTCCCTCCCCTTTGACCACAGCTGGCACAGGAAATAAAGTCCCTATTGTTCTGAATCCATTCATTCTTTATTTATTTAAAAAAACAAAACCTAAGATCACGGACAATGCTGACTAGTAAAAGGTAGCCTGGGTGGGGTGGGGGGAGGAGGACAGGACAAGGCCACATTGCTTATTGTAGCCACACTACAAATCAAAGCTGTTTGAATGACAGCCTTCTGTTACTTGGGCCATTCATTCCCTGGAGTTGAGTGGCTGGGTGCCCGGAGCCTCCCCTCTCTTCTTGGGCATCTGGGTGAGGAGGATATGGAACTTGGCAAGGAGGGTAGGTGCTTATACAATGGATGCAGCCGGGTTCTAGACTCTAGCTGCCTTTCCTGCAGCTCCACCATTAGCCTCCCCATCTCCTCCTGCGTGTTCCAATCACGCTCACTATATGCTTTCCTGGCCTCTGCCACCGAATGCCTCCATGCATTCAGCTGTGCCCAATCAGTGCGAGAAGATTGCATGAGCTCTGAAAACATGTCATTGCGAGTTTTGTTTGCCTTCTAATCTGCGATAACCTCAGGAACGGAGTTGATGGGGAGCACAGAAACATCTGCAGCTGCAGTGGGGGAAAAAAGGGAGAGTAACATTTAAGAAGAGACATTTCTGAGAACAGAAGGGAGACACTTTCACAGTGAATCAAGCAATTCACAGCAGACAGCACATGTTTTAGGTACAGGGTCGCATTTTGCCTTTTATATTGAGTGCTTGCTGATATGGACACACATCACACACGGCTGGGCAACAGAATTCGGTTTGCAGACAGCCACGGTAAGCCAAAGGGTACGTGGGGTTGGCTTCTTCTGCATTCATAACATATGAGAATGGTTTCAAACTGCAGTGCCCTCCTCTTCCATAGCAACGAACATCGGTTGGGTTTGTCATTTAAAAGGAGGGGCTACAGTTTTGGGATGGATGTGCAGCGCGCGCGCACACATACACACCCCCGCGTGGCTATTCTCCGGGATGATCCCTTTTAGCCAAGCACAAACAGCCCAGCATGACCAGGGTCTAAGGTGCCGGTGATCACCAAACAGAGAGGATTACTGTTCCCTTACAAAAACTCCCCTATTTCAACCAGGTGACCACGAATGATAGTCTCCTGAGGCTGACACAGAAAGATAAAGACAGAATGTTGCATGAATGTGACCAAAACCCAGGACCATTCCCCACCACACTTTGTGATGCAATGATTCCAGACTACTTGCTACTGTCTTGATGTGGTAAAGTGTCTTACCATGGAGGACAAAATAAGGCATCCCTACCCAGAAACCTTCTGCAAAGGCTTTCAGAGACCTCCAGGAGAGCTTCATGGAGATGTCCCTGACACGTTAACTGACTTTTCCATTAGCTGTACTGGCCGCAAATGCATCACAATTGTTCAAGGCAAATCAAAGAAACACAATTGCTTTTAACCCCTGTAGTATAGTTACAAATATGCACTCACCAGGCGTCTTCTTCACCTTCCGGGTTCGGGAACAATTCACCCTGTGAGAGTATTGGCTCCAGGGTGAGGAAAACGTCTTGGCTGCTGGGGAGAATGGATTCTCCACTTGCCTGCTGCACATTCTCCTCCTCCTCCTCTTCCTCATCCACAAAATCCTCATCCACAAAATCCTCATCAGTGTTGCGTGAGGTTGCCACTTTGCAGGTGTCCATGGACAATGTTGGGTACTGGTAGGGTGCCCCCTAGAATGGCATACAGCTGATCACAGAAGCGGCATGTCTGGGGATCTGACCCAGAGCGACTGTTTGCCTCCTTTGTCTTTTGGTAGGCTTGCCTGAGTTCCTTAATTTTCACACGGCAGTGCTGTGTGTCCCTGGTGTAGCCTCCGTCCACCATGTCTGTGTGATTTTGGCAAATATATCAGCATGTCTTCTGCTGTATCGGAGTTCTGCCTGCACAGATTTTTCTCCCCATACAGCAATCAGATCCAGTGTCTCCCGTTCACTCCATATGTTTGCGAGTCTGGGACTGCATGGTCACCTGTGCTGCTGAGCTCGCCATGCTGACCAAACAGGAAACGAAATTCAAAAGTTCAAGGTGCTTTCCTGTGTACCTGGCTAGTGCATCGGAGTTGAAAGTGCTGTCCAGAGCGGTCACAATGGAGCACTCTGGGATAGCTCCCGGAGGCCAATATCATCGAATTGCACTGCACTGCATCTACACTACCCCAAATTTGTCGGAGAGGAGTACAGCAGTCGATTTTAAGAGCCCTTTAGGTCAGCAGAACGGGGGTGGTTATGTAGATGCACTCCTTATAAAAATCAAACTATCGCGGCTAAATTCGACCTAACCTCGTAGTGTAAACCAGGCCAAAGAATCCTCTCATATTAACGTATGCACAGCATGCAATACATCAAGAACATTTTTTAAATAAAATGTATCATCTTAATAGCATCCTAAGTTAGTGTCTTCCAGTACCACCGTACACCTTCCCATGGTCTTGAGAGATCACAACCTAAATAATATTGGTCCCATGCTATCGCTTTCAACAAGATTAGTTTGCAGCCAGTTTAATGTTTTCCAGCTAGTTCACTTGTTCCACTTTCCTCTTGTGCTGCAAGATTAATATCAGCTTCAACTATAAACTGATGGCACTATCGCTGTGTAACTACATTTACAGCGACTGAGGCACTAGGAAATGCCCTTTAGTGAGCTGCAGAGACAACTCAGGGCAAAGACAAGAACAACAGAGGACACTGAAGAGTAAAGTAAGCAGAACTGGGCAATGCAATAACTTGGACTGCAAATAGAGACAGTGGGTTTGCTTACACTACTCTGCCTGCAGATAAGAGCGATGAGCTTATAAACGGCCTATGCTTTAAGACTGCAGTCTGGACAAGCTGCATGGTACTACATAATTCTAACTGGGCTGATCCCTTCATTAATATGATTGGGGATGGATGTTTCTCCCACAGGATTTTGTTTCACAACAAGCAGTGATTAGGAGGTACAAACTATCAGCAAAAAGTGAACCCTTGCACTCCAGATGGATGGCAGAGAAATTCTAATTAGTTTGCCATCTGGCTATTCAGGTTCTCCCCCAGGGAAGTTGCCCTCCACATATTTCATGAAGCAAAAGTCAGCTCTGGGTAACGTGTGGATTTCTGTGCAGTGAACTTGATCTTAAAAAAAAACACTTGATGCTGAGGAGGAAACATCAGGGAGACATTGTTTGAGCTGTTGGGTTTAGGTGGCAGAGTGGGGTTAAATGAGCTTTTTTCCAATGTGCTGATGGCCAGCATTCTAACCCTGATCCATAGCTAAGGATATGAGACACTCCAAATTTCTGCTAGCAAAGCCTCAACAATAGGAACTGACACTTTCCTTTGAATTAGATCTGGATCTGGTCTGGAACTCTGCTCAGCAAGTCCCTCCAGAGATGCCTTGCTGTCAGCTTCCTTCTGACACACAGAGCTGGTCCCCTCCAGGTCAGGGGTGAGATGCATAATGGACTGAATTGTATTCCACTGCTGTCTGCACTATATCTGCTCTGTGGACGGAGAAGATTTGATTACAAGGCTGAGAGTTCTGCACATTTCACCATGACAACCACCACTTCCTTTTTTTTTTTTTTTTTTTTTTTTTAAGGAAAAAGCCAAATAAGAAGCAAGTTCAGATGGGGACAAAACTTGAGATATCCAGATCATGAAATTTGAGATCACATTTACAAGTACCAAGACCAAGACCAAATGCTAAATGCACAATTGAATCAAAAAAAAAAAATCACTGAATAACCACCCATGTAAAATATCAGAGGGATAGCCGTGTTAGTCTGGATCTGTAAAAGCAGCAGAGTCCTGTGGCACCTTATAGAGTAACAGAAGTATTGGAGCATGAGCTTTCGTGGGTGAATACCCACTTCGTCAGATGCATGCATGCATGCAAAACATAGCGTATGAGCCACTCTGTTCCACACGGCAGTTTGAGCAAGACCCATCAGCTGTACCATTAAACAAAAGGCAACCTGCTAATGTGCCACGGGTATCTTCTGTATGACTTCACTTATCACTCACTCTCACTCGGCACTAGTTACAGGTGTTGCTTGTGCCATGTTAGTGAAGGTCAGGGATCAGCATTTCCATCTCCACGCACAACTGTGTTATTAGGAGTTTAGGCCTTAGCAGTTAAAACTCCATCCTGAAATTTGGTATCCAGGGACTAGTTGGGAACAAGCATCAACACAGAGGAAGCGGCAAGATGCCATTACACCCTCAATTCAATTAACACCTTTAAAAAATTCTCAGTACATTAAATGCTATATTAAAAGACTCAAACCTTATACACAATTTTCTGCAAAACTCACAATGCAGGCTGAGATTATCCATGCTCAGTTTCTCCAGGAGGTAACTGGGGGACAGGGCTTGAGGGGTAAACTAAAACTCCCTTCGCTCATTTGTGTTACAGAAGATTAAAAAAACTTCCCCATTTCCAAAATATCTAGGCACTTAGGTCTAAAGCTCAAATAGCTGAAGTGAGAAACTCAGCAGAAACATGGACACAGCCCGTTTCTTTAATTCCTTCACTTGGTCTGGAAAATAAAATATTTTAAGATCACTGAAAAATTATATACTGAACGCCCAGTAGAAAAACAACAAACAAAAAAACAGGCTTGCAATTTCAAGAGAGAGACAGCGCACAGGAAAAGCATATGCATGTTCATGGAACTTATAAGCTTGTTAGCTAAGGCTCATACAAGATAGCAAATTCCACATAACCCTGGACTTTTCCTTTCTTCCTTTTATAAGATCTAGAAAAATCACACATACAACAGTTGCAATATTTTTTTTGGATGTACATGTGCATTTATTTAACAAACCCACCCTTGGCAGCACTGAGGGCAGGGAGGGAGGCTTCCCACTGGTCAGAGCTGGAAAAGGATCCCAAATTCATCCCTGTGCTCCTCCGACTATCAAGGTGAGAGCGCTGCAGACAGCATGGAGAAGCCTCATCACTTCGGAGGGCTTGTCTACATCAGAAAGTTGCAGCGCTGGTGAGGGAGTTACAGCGCTGCAACTTTGAAGGTGTACACATCTGCCGGGCACCACCAGCGCTGCAACTCCCTGTTTGCAGCGCTGGCCGTACTCCCGTTTTGTCTCGGGTGTAGAGGATCCAGCGCTGGTGATCCAGCGCTGGTAATCCAATGTAGACAGTTACCAGCGCTTTTCTTGACCTCCGTGGAAGGAGGAAGCCTCTGGTAATCAAGCTGGTTTCCTTTCCCGGTTTGCTCTCTCGGTCCCGGAGCCACCCAGCAAACCGCAGGGAAGGAGACCTGCTTGCTCGGAGTTCCGGGACCGAGAGAGCAAACCGGGAACGCCGCGGTTTGCTCTCTCGGTCCCGGAGCCAGCCAGCAAACCGCAGGGAAGGAGACCTGCTTGCTCGGGGTTCCGGGACCGAGAGAGCAAACCGGGAAAGGAAACCAGCTTCGCCGCGGTTTGCTCTCTCGGTCCCGGAACCCCGAGCAAGCAGGTCTCCTTCCCTGCGGTTTGCTGGCTGGCTCCGGGACCGAGAGAGCAAACCGCGGCGTTCCCGGTTTGCTCTCTCGGTCCCGGAACCCCGAGTAAGCAGGTCTCCTTCCCTGCGGTTTGCTGGCTGGCTCCGGGACCGAGAGAGCAAACCGCGGCGTTCCCGGTTTGCTCTCTCGGTCCCGGAACCCCGAGCAAGCAGGTCTCCTTCCCTGCGGTTTGCTGGCTGGCTCCGGGACCGAGAGAGCAAACCGCGGCGTTCCCGGTTTGCTCTCTCGGTCCCGGAACCCCGAGCAAGCAGGTCTCCTTCCCTGCGGTTTGCTGGCTGGCTCAGAGACCGAGAGAGCAAACCGCGGCGTTCCCGGTTTGCTCTCTCGGTCCCGGAACCCCGAGCAAGCAGGTCTCCTTCCCTGCGGTTTGCTGGGTGGCTCCGGGACCGAGAGAGCAAACCGCGGCGAAGCTGGTTTCCTTTCCCGGTTTGCTCTCTCGTCCCGGAACCCCCCTTGAAGCCGCCCAACAGCGCTGCAGTGTGGCCACATCTAACACCACTTGCAGCGCTGGTTGCTGTAAGTGTGGCCACTCTGCAGCGCTGGCCCTATACAGCTGTACTAATACAGCTGTAACAACCAGCGCTGCAAAATTTTAGATGTAGACATGGCCTCAGCAATCCCTTAAAGCCAACCTGGAGAACAGTGTTAGTTCCCTGGGTGGAATGCATCCTGCCCTTCACAGAAGCAAGACCAAAACAGATGGAAACCTTTGGCATAGCAGCGACTGCTATCCCACCCCCAAAAAATTATTACGTGGTATCCTGAGGACAAGACCCCATACACCAAACCCCAGTTGCAAACACACATTTAGAGGAACAGTTCCATTTGGACAGTTATCTGAGCTTTCTGGGTTGCTATATTGACTACAATAGTGGAGATTTATGCAGACTCATATACTGGAATCAAGTTAAAGCTGTGATAAACTACACGGAGTGAGGACATTTCAAGGTACAGCCAACTTTCTCCTAGCTCCTCACTATCACACAGCCATCAGGTCAGCATGCAATGCTAGGCATCCTGTGTGTTGCCTAGGTCAGGCAAGACTAGGCCATCTGCCTGAGCTTTCAGTTTCTTGATTTGAAGCTGCTATCACAAACCTGCTTTGTCACTGAAAAGCACTGAGCAGGTGTACACACATTAGGAATGCAGCATAACATTGAAGGCTCTCAGCTGAACGTTGCTACCAAGAAGAAAATAGGTTTGAAGATTATATAATACCAGAATCTCCAGAATAAGTGTGTACATACAGGGATTTCATGCCCCTCCCATGCTCCCTTTCCCTCGGCGGCTGCCACGGTTTGGTTTAGCTGCAGAACTTACTACACTAAGGCAGGGAATCGCTATTTAAGATGACTAGAGGGATCAGTTCCCAAACAAAGCACACTGGTGGAAAAACAAAAATGTCTTTTCCCTTGTGTAGTATCCGCCTTCAAAAGCTGTAGGAGGAGATTTAACAGAGGGGCCCTGCCTAACCATAAGTAGTCAGAAATGAAAGCAACAGTTTGAAACGCTCCCAGAATGACTGAACCCAACACAAGCTACTATAAAAGCCACATCATACAGTGCACCGTACAGGTTACACAAACCCAAATCAAGAACTGGGTGCATATTGAAGAAGGCAGGGCTAAGCACATGCAATTCTGGAGCATCTCCAACATAAGCCTGGTTTTGGGACAGGAATGTGCCCATTCTTTTACTAGTGCTGAATGCAGGGATTCCTCAGAGTTTTGCTTAGCTGAAATTCTTGCCCCATCCTACACAGAACCTGCATCCATCCAATTTCAGTGTCCTCTGACATTTTTCCAACAGGAAGCAGTGATGTCACAGACTGATGTTACTAGTAAGCCAGTGTATGTAGGGGATGGGCATTTGAACAACTTCAGCTAACAGTTCAAAATGTATTTGGCTCATTAATGAGTGTGATTATACTCTGACAAATGAGTAAATGACATTGTGGTGCTAGGTTTAAAAGATGGCAATTCTTCCTGGTAAAACATGCTCGCTTTGCAAGTAAAGAGTCATTCCTGGCCCCTACTGTTACCCCTGCAAACTCCCCTGAGATGTGAGAATCGAGAAAGAATTTGGCCTGCAGAATCTCTTTCCAGTGGAGAGGTGAGCCAGAGAGCATCTATTCCCCCTAACACCTGCAGAAACCATTTCCTTCAGTGTATCCTCCAGCATGGGCTGGCTCACACACTATGGGTGGAGCAAGGCCTCTAGCTTCATCCCAAGCACTTAGCATAAAGGAGTTTCAATAGATTTGTCTCTACCAGCAGAGACATTACAAAACCTTAAGCACTTCAAACCCCAAACAGTTCGGCTCCTCTATCCCTGTGTGCATGGAATTCTTCCCCAGCGTAGAGAAGAGGCGCAGGGCAGGCCAGTTTAACAACAAATGGGGCTCCCACTTGGAAGCAGGGTTTCAAATAATGTGGCAACACCCACCTTCCAGTGTGAGCATTCTAGGCACAAGAGATGTATGTTTTAACAGTCCCAGATCTGCCCGCCCGCAGTTCTTGGCAGGAATCCCTTTCACTACAAGAAGGAAAGAATGCCTAATTTGGGAAAGTCTTTATGCAGAGGTTAGAAGATGCGGAGTCTCATTTTCAGGCACAGAGGGCCCTGGCTTGTTTATTTTTGTAAGTCATGAAAGAATTTCTACCAATAAGAGGTTTTATAAAACCTAAATTTTAGGTGGATGTCACTGTAACCTAGCAGCAAGTACTCCTCACACGTACTACTGCTATCATTATCTCTATTTGACTTTTGCGAACTAAGACCATGCCCACTTGGTTATCAGGGACAGTAAATACAGCACTTGTTTTTACAGTGCTGGTGTAGATAAGTGCAAACAAAAACAGAAGAGAGTCATCTGAAGCTGCTGTCATGACCCTGGGAATGCATCTCAACTCCCTTCACACGGCGAAACTGTTACTTCATTAATGAAACAAAGAACCAAAAGAAATGTTCTGCACAAAGCGGTGATGTAAGACTTTACAGCAACACTTTCACTCTGAAGCGATTGTTTCACTCCCTCTGAAAAGTGAATGAGCTGCTTTGGAAAGTTTACACACTGGCACATGAAGCTAATTGAGACCAGATGGTTCATGAGATTGAAAGGGAAGAAAGCACCTTACCTCTCTAGATCACCGATGGACGTCTGCTGCAGGCCAGCCGTGACAAACTGACAGCTGTTTCAGGCCTATCTGAAGTGAATGTGGTGGGTTGCAATCCACTTCCTGACAGGCAAGTGTGTACATTACGAAGTGTCACCACACAAGAGGCATCAATGGGTCCCTTTGTGGGTAGCTGCAGCAGAGGCACTGATGGGTCACAAACAAGACTCCCTCTCATCCCTAAAGTAGGTGGGATCAGGGCACATTCTTAGAGCATGGTGGATCAGAGGGGAAGCTTGCACTGCTGTAGCCCCGTGGATGGATGGCTTCAGTTTCTAGGGCTACCGGTTGGACACCCTTCACCAGAACTTAATTCTTTTTAAAAATACCAAAAAGGCACACTTGTCAGCTCCCGCTCCGAGGCCTGGCTCTTCAGCACCTCACGGAAGCTGCTAAAGCAGAGAAGAGCTGCTCAATGCCCCACATGGGTATGGACACAAGATTGATAATTGTAAAGAGAATCCACTCTAGAGAAAGAATGATGGCCAGGGTGGGTGGTGAGAATTAAAGTGGCTGCAATGGAGAAATATCCTTAACAGTATCAGAGGAGAGGGGAGAAAGAAACTGAGCAGGAGGGTCCCATGTAAAATGTGTCCCATTTACAGTTCTGTCAGCCAGCAGCTGATCTGGGAGACAAGCATAGCTTCCTCTCTCTCAGCTGAGCAATCTGAAACACAAGGTCAGCAGATTTAGCAGTGCAGTTACTACACATTGGGGGAGGAGGCTGAGGGTTGCCATAAACCAATTATGGCTAGTCAGTTCCCTTTTCCACAACATTATGTATCTGTGAAAGTCCAAAACAATTACTGGGTAACCTGTACAATGTCACCATAGCATCTCTAAACAGCTGCTAAAACACACTTGTCCCTGGCTATTCTGAGTTCCACATGTTTACAAAACCCCAGGTGTTCACATTCAGTGTGCATTCAGAGACTCATATTTTGAATACTACATTCCACTGACAGCTGCATCATTTGGTTTTCAGCTAGCTTTATTGATCCCTGTTTTGGAATGGCCAGTCTTCTAATGGGCATTGCACCATTCAGTGTGGCAGATCTCACATGACTGGAGTGATAAACCTGCTGCTGGAAAATGGCACTATTGACAGCTTTGCCATTATTCAAGTGTTGTACTTTAAAACACAAACAAATACAACATGCTTGCAGACCATGTAAGAGATTTCAGAACATCCTCTTGGCCCTCCTTTGTAGCTGCCTTCACAAACGTTTCTCTACTTGAAATTCCTGATGTCACTGCAACTCTGTGGTTTGTTCATAGCCACACTCTTGCACGTGTCATCTTTAGCATGCTTCTGATTAAAATAAGCAAGTTGCAGAAAATGTCAAACCACTGCACAAGACTTTCTGGTGTATACTGTAGTAAAGCATTCATAGTTACATGGCAGCAGCAGAGCCAAGGACACCACAAAATTCCAAAGAACGTTGGGTAGCCAAGTGTGGATTTATGAAGCTGAGGATATACACCTATAGTAAGGTATCTTTCAAATCACCAGTGACATGAGAGGAAGGTGAGCATCTTTATACCACAACTGGGTGGATTCAACTGGAAGGTGACCTTTCCTTACAGATACAGGGTTTGCTATGGTCATTTATATCTTGTTACCTCTACGATAAGTTTGAGGATGTCCCTGAAACAGAGTTCTCCAATCTTCCAAGGAAGAAAATCTTTGTTGGGGATTCAATATTCAGAAGAAATAAAAACAGCATTCTGCAAGGGACAGGTGGACAACAGGACCATGTGCTGCCTTCTCAAGATGTTCCTGAAGTCAACAGGAAAACATCTATTGGTGATAGTTCATATGGGCATTAATGACACCATCACGGGGTGTCTTACAGACAGTAGATGACATCAGGGAAATCGAAAGCATGCTGACAAAGAAGAATACCCCAGCAATCTTCTCTGTGATCCTTCCTGTTGCATGAGCAAAGCAATACAGAAGGCAGAAGATTCTGGAATTGGATGCTGACTAGATAAGTGATATAGGGTAGAGGGTTTTGGTTCTGTGGAACATTGTTCCATCTTCTATAGGGAGATGCAGCTATATAATTTGGATGGCCTACACCTCAGTAGAGGGGAATCTTCTCATTAGAATCATCTTTTTGGAGACACTGGTAGAGTAGTCAAGAGGGTGTAAAACTTAACAAAAAGAGAGGGTAAAAGAAGGAAGATATGAACACTCAGCTCAAAAATCAAGATATTGAGAAAACAATTAATTAAGAAACCACCGAAGGACATGAAGAGAAGGCATTTTCAAACTGCCTATACACTAATGCTGTGGTTTTCAACCTTTTTTAATTTGAGGACCCCTAAAAGAAATTTAAATGGTGGTGCGGACCCTTTTGGAAATCAGAGAGTCTGCGGACCCCCAAGAGTCTGCAGACCACAGATTGAAAGCCCCTGCACTAATGCTAGGAACCTGGGTTACAAACAAAAGGAATTAGAATTGCTCATTTATGGAGCATAAATTTGACCTAGTTGGTATTATTGAAACCTGGTGGGATGATTCCCACGATGGGAATGTTAAAATCAACAGTTATAACCTATTTAGGAACGATCAAGTGGGCGAAAGGAGAGGGAAGAGGCACTCTGCCACATATGGCACTACCTATTTCTGAGTCTCAGATAATTTGGAAGAAAATGATCTTGAAATGCTTGTGGATCAATGTCCCAACAGATAAGGCATAAGATAGGGTATAGTTGGTGTCTCCTACAGATCACAAAAAATCACACAAGGTAACAGGATGACCGTACACATGATCTATAACGTGCAGGAATAAAAGCTGTATGATCATGAGAAATTTCAATTTGAGTGACATATGCTGGAGGTCTCATACTAAGACACTGTTGGAATTTCTAAATATTATATATGACTGTGACGAAGTGGGGGGTTTTCTTGGTTTTTCTGTGTTTTCCAGTGGGTTGCATGCAGAGGGAATGGGACTCTGTTTCCCTGGGTGTTACTGGTTTAACGAGGTGAGGGGAGAGGGAGTCTGTTATAGAGGAACAGAGAGGGAACTTGGGACCCCGGATCGGTGACCTGGAGACCCAGCTCATGAGTCACAGCTGGTTCTGGCCAGTGGAAGGACAATGGGCTGCGAAGAGGTGACCTGACCAGCCGGTTCAGCCAGAGGGGCCAGAAGAGGGCTGAGAGGAGAGGAGACCCAGGCCTTCCTGTTTACGACCCTGTTTACCTGGAGAGAAGACAATGGACAGAGTGGGGGCTTGAGGCCGGGGATATCAGACACCCAGCTGGGAAGCGGGGGTGGGGGGGTGGGGAGGGGGGGGAGAGGAGAACGACTCGGGGCTGGAGAGGTGGAGCAGGCAGAGCCCACCTGGAGGCAGGGGGACTGGGATATGCTGTGCTGAGGGAGGCCAGGCCTGACGCCCTGAGAGTTTCCTGTGCTGTGTTCAACTCTTAATAAACCCTCCTGTGTTATGCTGGCTGAGAGTCACTCCGGTCTAGAGAACAAGAGGCGTTAACCCCTTCAGGGGTGAGGAGGCCCACGGGCGGTCCAGAGCTCATGGACTTCCTGAAGTGGCCTACGGCAAGAGACAGACGAGCTGAGGCTCAGAGATGTGCGGCTCCAGGAGGTGGAGGGGCCTGACCCCGAGAGAGAGCGGACCCCCGAGAAGAGCTCCCTCACTGAAAGGGGCACCTCCCACAGGCCACACAGGGCCATGAGTGGGCACGATCTGTGAGTCTGTGACAGTGACCATTTCCTAACTCAAAAATGTTTGCATCCAACGTGGAGGAATTCTATACAAGACTTTATTTTGACAGATAAAGAGGAACTGATCACAGAACTAAAAATTAAATGGTAGAAGAAAGGAAGATGACCATATTGGTTAACAATCAAACTGGCTTAGAGAGGGAATGGAAGCAGTTATGAAAATAAAAGTAATATGACAAATGAAAGAGAGGAAGTTGACAGTAATTAATATAAACCAGAAGCAATGAATTGTAGAAAAGTGATAAGAGACGCAAAAGGACAAGACAACATCAATGACAAGCAGAGTTAAGGACAATAAGAAGGAGTTTAAGTATATTAGGATCAAAAAGAATCCTAACAATGATTTTGGTTCATTGCTAGATGGAAATGGTAAAATTCTCAGTAACGCAGAAAAGGCAGATGTGTTCAATATATATTTGGTCTGTATTTAGGGAAAAAAAGACTACTTTCCATTCCACTAGTATCTCAGGAGGATGTTAAACAGCAGCTACTAAAATAAAACATTTTTAAGTCAGCAGGTTCTAATAACCTGCATCCATAAGTTTTAAATGAGCTGGTTGAAGTTTGCTGATTTTCAATAAGTCTTGGAAAACCACAGAAGTTCCAGAAGACTAGCTTTCTTTCAATGTTGTGCCAATATTTAAAAAGGGTAAACAGGATGAAACAGGTAATTATAGGCCTGTCAGCCTGACATCAGTCCTGAGCAAGATAATGGTGCAGTGGATACAGCACTTGATTAATAAAGAACTGAAGGAGAAGAATGTTAATTATCGCCAACCAACATGAACTAATGGAAAATAGATCCTGTCAAATTAACTTGATTTTTTTTAAATGAAGTTAAGAGTTTGAATTATAATGATCATAGTGTTGCTGTAACAGACTTCTGTACGGCATTTGATTTGATCCCACCCTCACGCTGCCTGGAGTGGCTCAAGATTGAGTGCCTACATCAAGGCAGATGGTCAGACCCCAGGGCTGACACCTAAACTGGTTCTATGTTTCTCTAATTAGATTTCACTAACCCAGTAACAAATGTGAACGCCTGGATTACCATACCAGTCTTACCACAGCGTCAGCCCCCTCAGACTCTCCAGTCTATCTTGTCACCCAAACATACCGGACTCTGTAATAAAAGGTCACTCAAACCAAAATTCACATCCCATCAGGTTGCTCCCAGTCCCAAGAGACCAGTCTCTTATCCCAGATCATTTATTACTCTAGATCTTACACCAAAGACAACGCTGGCAGTCAATTCTGTAGTAAACTAAAGGGCTATTAGCTAAGAAAAGGAAGTGAATTATTGAGAGGTTAAACCACATAAAATATATGTAACTGGTAAGTCTCGGTTTGTAATTCCTAATGGTGACAGTGCTGTAATAAATTGCCCCTTTCCCAAAAGTCTTTTCAGGGTTCCCAGACTGTCTCTGGGGATCTCCGCTTTACATCTGGTACCCTTCCCTGGAAGAGTCCAAACAGATCAGAGATGCAGGACCTTTCCTTGCATCCATATGTAGCTTCTTCTCCCAGAAAACATGTTGACAGGGTCACTATCCACGTGGGCTTTTCCTTTGATGACACAGTGAGGAATACATTAAGTCTTTGACCCTCCAATCATCACACACAATGACCATTTGCCTTGAAGTTAGCTCTTTTCTGTTGGAGTTTTTCATTTGCATTCCACAAGGTCTCTCTTGATGGGTTATATGGTCACATTGTGTAAATGTTTGCTACTACACTGTAACAGGATACAGATAAGTGATAACAATCCAAGTAACATACCTTTAGTTTTCATGAAGTTTAAACACCAAATACACTAATACAGTGGTTCTCAACCATGGGTCCTTGGACCCCTGGGGGGCGATGAGCAGGTTTCAGGGAGTCCGCCAAGCAGAGCCAAAATTAGACTCGCTGGGGCCCAGGGCAGAAAGCTGAAGACCCACCGCATAGGGCTGAAGCCCAGAGCCCCACCACCCAGGACTGAAGCTGAAACCTGAGAAGTGTAGCTTTGCAGTGGCCCCTGTGGTTTGGGACCCCAGGCAATTGCCCTGCTTGCTATCCCCTAATGCTGGCCCTGGTTTTTATATGAAGAAAAGCAGTTACTGTGTGGGCCATGGAGTTTTTATAGCATGTTGGGGGAGGGGAGGGAGGCAGGCTCAGGAAGAAAATGGTTGCAAACTCCATCTTTAATACATTTAACAATCACTTTGATCTATATTACTATGCAAGTGAATGGGCCTGACTACGCATTTGTAAGCATTTAATGAGGCCTGGGGCTTTGGCATGAGCTGGCACCTGGTCTGCCAGCATCACAGACATATGACATGGTCATTAAAACCTAGACAGACAAATTAAAATGGCATACATTCAATGGATTCAAAGCAGGCTAACTGATAGGTCTCAAAATGCAACAGCAAACAGGGAATCAACATCGGTGTCTCTCTAGGGGGTCCTGAAGGGACTGATTCGTGGCCCTATGTTATTAAAATGTTTAATCAATGAGCTGGGAGAAGGAAAAAATCACTGGAAGTTTGCAGATGACACAAAAATTGAGTGAGTGATAAATAATGAAGAAGGCAGGTCATTTATAGAGCAATCTGGATTGCTTGTTAAACTGGAGGCAAGCAACCTGTTTTAATTCAGCTAAATGTGAAGTGTACACATCTAGGAACAAAGAACACAGGCAAGACTTCTAGGATCAGGGATTCTACCCTGGTAAACAGTGGCTCTGAAAAAGATTTGCAGACAATACTAAACTGCTCAAGTTAGTAAAGACCAAAGCAGACTGTGAAGAACTTCAAAAAGATCTCACAAAACTAAGTGATTGGGCAACAAAATGGCAAATGAAATTTAATGTGGATAATGTAAAGGAATGCACATTGGAAAAAATAACCCCAACTACACATACAATATGATGGAGGCTAATTTAGATACTACGAGTCAGGAAAAAGATATTGGAATCATCATGGATAGTTCTCTGCAGACATCCACACAGTGTGCAGCGGCAGTCAAAAAAGCAAACAGGATGTTAGGAATCATTAAAAAGGGGATAGAGAATAAGACGGAGAATATTTTATTATCTTTGTATAAATCCTTGGTACGCCCACATCTCAAATACTGCATACAGATGTGGTCTCATCTCGAAAAACATACACTGGCATTAGAAAAGGTTCAGAGAAGGACAACTAAAATGATTAGGGGTTTGGAACGGGTCTCATATGAGGAGAGAATAAAGAGATTAGGATTTTTCATCTTGGAAAAAGAGGAACCTAAAGTGGGATGATAGAGGTATATAAAATCATGAGTGGTGTGGAGAAAGTGAATAAGGAAAAGTTATTTACTTGTTCCTATAATATAAGAACTAGGGGCCACCAAATGAAATTAATGGGCAGCAGGTTTAAAACAAAAGGAGGTTCTGCTTCACACAGCGCACAGTCAACCTGTGGAACTCCTTGCCTGAGGAGGTTGTAAAGGCTAGGACTATAACAGGGCTTAAAAGAGAACTAGATAAATTCATGGAGGTTAAGTCCATTAATGGCTATTCGCCAGGATGGGTAAGGAATGGTGTCCCTAGCCTCTGTTTCTCAGAAGGTGGAGATGCATGGTAGGAGAGAAATCACTTGATCATTACCTGTTAGGTTCACTCCCTCTGGGGCACCTGGCATTGGCCACTGTCGACAGACAGGACGCTGGGCTGGATGGACCTTTGATCTGACCCAGTATGGTCATTCTTATGTTCTAATTTAGGTGGATAATCAGCTCAACCCGCATTTCCAGCCCAGTGCTATGGCCAGAAGGGCTAACAATCCTTGGATGCATAAACAGGGGAATCTTGAGTAGGAGCAGAGAGGTTATTTTACCCTTGTATTTGGCACTGGTGTGACTGCTGCTGGAATCCCATGTCTAGTTCTCATGTAGACAATTCAAGAAGGATGGTGATAAACCAGAGAGGGTTCAGAGAACAGCCACAAGAACATTAAAAGGATTAGAAAGCATGTCTTACGGTGAAAGATACCAGGGACTCAAGCTGTACAGTTTAACAAAGAGAAGGCTAAGGGGTGACTTGATCACAGTCTGTAAGTACCTATATATGGGGAACAAATATTTAATAATAGGCTCTTCAGTCTAGCAAAGAATGTGGAACAGTCCAATGGCTGAAAGCTAAAGCTAGAAAATTCAGACTAGAAATAAGATGCAAATTTCTCCCAGTTAGTGTAATTAACCATTGGAACAGTGTACCAAGGGTCATGGCAGATTCTCCATCACTGCCAATTTTTAAATCAAGCTGGGATGTTTTTCTAAAAGCTCTGCTCTAGGAATTATGTTGGGCCTCTCTGGGCTGCGTTATAAAGGGGGTCAGATTAGATGATCACAATAGTCCCTTCTGGCCTTGGAATCTATGAATCATGCTACTGTATTCACATCAATAGCCGTCTCCTTGCTCTAGTCTTTGTACTGGCTACCTGTCAATTAGCAAGCGCAAAGCAAGGCTCAACAGTATTTTAAACGATAATTGTATGGTATTATTTTACCTAAGAAAGTGCCTGTGTTTATCACCACAATTGATACTGGCTTGAGTGACACTGCCGGACACCCCATACTATACTTGAAGATGAGAAAGCCTTCAAAGGAGCCACTAATTTCTCTCCTGCAACATACGCTCAGGTACATCAGTGGCATCCTTCAAAGTTATTGGTATCTCCCTGTTTGCACATGACGCAGGAATTTGTTTTATGCCATCAAGCTCTCCCTACTCTGGAAGAGATTTGGACTTACTGTCCATCATTAAAATGTTGTTTTTAGTTTATTTGTGTAGCATTCGGACAACTTCGGGCACTCGTGCCTGTGTAGGGATATCAAATCAGGCCCTCCAGACATGAGTCAATAAAACTCAGAATGCATAAGAACAATGCTATCTTTGGGAGACCATATTGACAGGCATGGACATAACTGTCAAGACCAACACGATTAGAAAGCTTGGTCACCTGTTCAAAAATCCCAGACACAAATGCCTCAATTTACTATTGCACTAGCTTTCAGCACAAGCCAAAATGTTGATATTCCGATGTTTAGCACCACAAGTACAAAACGTTAGAGAAAAGATTGCCAGAGTATGTTATTTCTACATTTTGAACAAATAGTTCTGGCCCAAAGACTTCAATCTCAGAAGTAACTCACTAATTCACAACAAAGGATCAGAAGCATTTGATTTACAAGAGTTTTTTTAAGCAATTATGTGATCAAATAAAAGCCACCATATGTAAAAAGTTCATCTGACAAATATTTATACCTCACAGTATATTACCAATGTAAGTAGCACATTTTGCACAAAGAACAAAGTCCTGAGTAACATTTTAGTTGACTAAAGGTTCTGCTCAGGTTTTTTTGGTCCTCCCAACTCTAAGCATTTGTGTGCTCAAACTTTAAAGTGACCATAGTAGTAGTTCTAATGTATTTTTCTTTCATTTTTAGAATGCCTTTCATTCTAAAGAATTCCAAAACCGTCTACCAACTATCAGAGAGGGAACACACAGCATATACTACAGTCAAAAAGTTACATTCCAATTTCTGTTCTTGTCCGTTTTTCACAGATGCTTGTAATTTACCAAATTCTTTCTGGGTAGAAATTTAAGGATTTGTCTGAGCGCAAAGAAGAATTTCTGAAAAGCTGAGGCAAAACTCAATTGCTGAGTTATTCGGACTTGAAGGCAGTTTTTCATATGCTCTCATGAGAAATGTTGCACTCCAATAAAAGCTAGGTACTTAAAGCCTGGTTTATTTTGTATCTCTCAGTGACTCAAAGTTAAAGCCATATTTGAAGAAAAATCTGTTCTCTATTTAAAAGATGTGAACACTTAATAAAAGTTATATTACACATGCACAGTTGAATTTGTTGAAATTCACCTTACTATCAGTCAATCTCCTTTTAAATGCCTTTGCCAACTCTAAAGTAACTTTAAAACCACTGCACTGATTTTCTTCATAGTCGGCTTGTTTTGTTCTCATACATCTGACTTTATTTCAACCCCCATTTGAAGACTTTGTAGAAGGTTGCTTAAAAATTCTAAGTGTTCACTAGACACATTTTTATTATTTGCCCATAATTTAAGACATAAGCACAAGGGGGCAGAGCCAAGGTCAAACATTCACAGCCTTACTCTGCATTTCCTGATTCAAGGACTTGACTTCTCAACTTTAGCCTGTAAGTTCTATGGGGGAGGGACTGTCTGCACGGTATCTAGCACTATGGGGTTCCGGCCCATGGCTGGGGTTCCTAGATGTTTGACTGGAATATAATTGTATGATGCATTCATTTTGGCAGGATTTAACATACAATATATACACATTTATACTGACTGCACATACATACATACAGACAGACCCACACACAAGAATCTTTTCACCAGCCACTGAACTGCCACCACCTCGGATTCAAAGTAGATATTTAATAGCATGGTACTAAACTGAGCTCTGGGGCTCCTGGCCACAATTTACAACAGGGGTCGGCAACCTTTCAGAAGCGGTGTGCCGAGTCTTCATTTATTCACTCTGATTTAAAGTTTCACATGCCAATAATACAGTTTAACATTTTTAGAAGGTCTCTTTCTATAAGTCTATAATATATCACTAAACTATTGTTGTATGTAAAGTAAATAAGGTTTTTAAAATGTTGAAGAAGCTTCATTTAAAACTAAAGTAAAATGCAGAGCCCTCGGACCGGTGGCCAGGATCTAGGCAGTGTGAGTGCCACTGAAAATCAGCTCACGTACTGCCTTTGGCACCCGTGCCATAGGTTGCCTACCACTGATCTGCCTATAGACATGTATAAGAAATGTAAACCAAAAAATGATCAGATCAAAACAAAATGTCAAACTGTGTTCTGTGAAATATGCAGAATTAAATGGGAGTTGTGCATTCGTTTCAAAAGGCAGAGTTCAGCCCCTAAAGTCAGGTCTCTTGCTTTCCAGAGCTCCGTTTAGGAGGTATACACCTTCAGATATTTATCAAATTGGTCACAGTACATATGGGTTATGAAACAGGGAGGATCAGAAAGAGCAGACCCATCTTAGGGGTTGAGGGGGATGTCTAGGTACATGCTATTTCTGTGGCCCCTGTGGCATCTGAGCACCTCAGTTGCTATGGTGTTTCCCCTCCCAAAACATCTGTGAGAGAGGGATGTGCTATTATCCTCATCTTACAGATGGGAACTGGGGCATGAAGAGGCTAAGTGACTTGCACAGGGTTACACAGGAATTTTGTGGCAGAACAGGGACTGCCGCATGTCATCTCACTGCGGACGTATAAAATGGGGAATCAATCCTAAATATTAAGGCTCAAATTTTCAGATGTGCAGACCCCTTTTGAATAGGCAGCCTCCGAGTTTCACATGTACATCAGGATTTCTGCATACGTGACACCTTTCCTCAACTTGCACAAGGGAATGCAAGAGTGTCATGCAAAGCAGCAACACACTTTTGAAAGTTTGGCCGGGCTTTTAAACCCACTAAACCCAATTCACGCAGAAATGATCTGTAGTTCATCACCTTAACCAGCGTGCAGAAGCTCATATGTGTAAGACCACACACCTTTGTAGATGAACCACACTGACAGAGGTGCACCTGCTCTGCAGGATCTAGGCAAGGACTAAAAGATGGAGTCACAAATTTCTTGGGTTACTGATATTTAAATTAGACTTCAGGGTTACTTTAGCGTATTGCCTTGTGCAAGACTTTCCTCTGAAGTTTGTACTTGTCTGAAGAGACATCCGAGACATTTCCCATCTCTCAGACTCAGTCTAGAAGAGGGATACTCCACCAACACCAGGAAAAAAAAACCCCAAGTCTTCTATTGATATCCCACACCAAACAGGTGTTCAGTTGGGAGCAGTTAGCAGAGGGTTAGCCACAAAAGCATTTGGGCTGCACACGTTAAATTCTTAGAATTCATATCAAACATTATTCAAACTTCACAAGCACAGATTTAGGGACAAATCTCAAAGCTGCTTTTTAATCTAGTCGGCCATAAGGGCTGGTGTCTTTATTTTCTGCCTAGGAGCTGAATGTTTATCTAGTGAAACTCAAGACCTGGATTCTAGTTTCCATGACAACCCTCCCCCACAAAATTCACCTTCACCATCAAGTATCAGCGGCACCCAGTCAGGAAAATTTGATGACTCCCCACAGTTCATATGTGGAGAGGGAACGTTAGCTGTGCACATTTCTGATTCTCAGAAGAACTAAATTCCAATAGTCATCTACAGCAATTCCCCAGAGAATTGCCCACATGTTGCCCCAAATGCCTGCCAATGTGTTTGTTTAGCAAGTGTCATCACAAAGCTGTTTTATAGAAATCCCAAGAACATTCCAACAAAACCTGATGCTACGTGTAATGCAAATGCAGCAGGTGGAAATAGCTTTAACTCACTTCCTTCCCGTGCATACCAAATGGCTAGAATGCTGAACTTCCCATTGAAGGAACCACGCCAGAATCCTCATTTATTTGTAGACATCAGTCGCAGCCACATTCACTTCAGTAGCAGACATGCCAATACTGCTCTTCCCTGAAACTTTATCATCGTCTCTCTTCAAATGATTTGCTACTTCTGAGGCGTGAGATGATAGGGTGGGAGGGAAGCAGATTAACCTTTGCTAAGAGATCACATTTGGATATAAAGACCAGAAGGGTGATATATTTACTGCTCAGATGTATTTTAGACATGTATTTTCTAGCCAGTGTGAAGAAAATGAAAAAAATGGACTTGCCAGATGCTACACACCCTGTCTTCCATGCTTGGATACTGATTCCCCTAGCATATACCTATTTGATGCTCTTACAAAAACACTGATGGCTGTTTACTGAAGGCATGAACAAAAATGGCTATTCGAGCAAAGAATGAGAAGTGTATCAAAGCTCTCTGGAGAAATCTTAGTGCAGTGAGGTAGCAAATGAGAGGAGAGTCCTTAGCAGGATTTCGAGACCACCACCCAGTGGCCAGAAGGACAAACATTTATACAAAACCAGGTCAAATACAACACAGGGCAGCAAGAGGAAAATTCGGAGGCTAGAAGAGAAGCTGAACTCAGCGTAAGTTTACTGCATTAGCCATCCCCTAAACAAAGGCATCAACTTCTCAGGAGTCCCGCCCTCAATACCACAACGGTGCAGCTTTGGGACCCCACTGGAGCCACTGGAACATCCAGAAGCACAGACATCATAAAGAAAAGTTCTCAAATTCCAGGAGAAACTCATCACACTTAACATGCATCTGACAAAGTGGGTATTCACCCACAACAGCTCATGCTCCAATATGTCTGTTAGTCTATAAGGTGCCACAGGACTCTTTGCTGTCATCACACTTGACAAGTCCTTAGTGTCAGAGAAAGACACTCTACAAAGCCAACAGGTGCAAAGAAATTAGGATAATTAAGTTGCCAAGTAACTGTTTTGTTCCTTTGTCCCATATTAGTATCTCATTTGGGGAATCAACTTTAACTGACAGCTGAACAAAGAGTATTTACAGCCTGATGGACTGAAGGTGAAGGAGGGGTACTCTGTACTGGTGGAAAGTCAAACTAACCCAAAACATGGGGAACTGAGAATCTACAGAGGATACAAGCGTTGGAGCATTCCAGCTCTTGATATACAATTCCATTTCAGTCCTGATGGGAAAGACAAGTAAGTTTGCCCATCCTCTGCAATCTAAGTCTAAACATGAATATTAGAGAACTCACCATCTGTTTCCAATGGAGAAATTGGTTACCAAACATGGGAGTAATGAATATTTCTATTTTACATAAACTATAAGAACTAGAACTACAAAAAAAGCAGCTTCCCCTCCCCTCACCAACAACTCGGCAGTATTTTAAAAAAGAGTACAGTGCAGGAGAGCCAGCACAATGCAGAACTCTGGCCCTCCAATGCACAAGAGCACTGGCTACCTCGGATAAATCCCTTTGATCAACAGGCTCAAAGGATTAAACCTGCAGTCAGATTATTTCAAGAGATGCAGAGTTCTTCAGCCCCTTTGCTTGAGAGCAGATTAAATGGTTTTTCACACTTTCACTTACTAGCAAGAGAGTATGCAAAATGTAGCAGCCAAGAGGACAGGCTAGGGTTTCAGTTATATCCTCCACTTGTTGCGTAGGAAAGCTCAGCCTTCTCTTGATACAAACATGTAAGAATGGGAAGCATTTAGAGTCTCGAAGTGCATTGTGTTATCTACCTCCCCATTCTCTCCCCTCAGGTAGGCAGCCATTTCTAGGAAGAAACAGGCATTCCCAGCAGTTAAGGTTTGGCAAAGTAAAGAGATCTCTTGTGTTAGGCTCCATCTGTCCGAATGGCTCTTTAGAAAGCAACACAATAGACCTCTCCAGTTTCTTCTCTTGACAAGCTTTGCAACAGATGAAAAGTCAACAACACTGGCAGTGGAGGCAAGACAGGTGCGCCGCAGTGCGCAGCATTCCAGTGTAGACTCCCTAAGTTGTCAAACGACATCATTGCAGTGGGTGGTAAACAAAAGTTCCCAACTGATTGCCAAAGCAGTTCAGTCTGCACTTTAGTAATCTTTCATTTGACAGATCACTTGGTCACTGGTTTCAGCTGCCATTGTTTCCTTTGCGGGTGTGTACAGAAGACAGTGCATTACAACAGAAAAGAGTCAACCAATTTTTAAAGAGCACAAGAATGAACAACAAAATACAAAACTATAGTTTATATAGAAAAGACAAACATGGGCTTGTCATCCTCCTTTCCTTCCAAGAGGCCATGCAATGCTTTTGTCCTTGAAGTCTGATTTTCAGTTACCTTCATTTTTCTCTCCAGCTTCCTTTCCTTCTGATTTTTTTTAAAGTGGGCCCATGAAGAGAAACATTTAAACTTTGATTCAGAGAAAGAGATGATTTCTAGAGTATCAGCAAAGGAAAAAAATGTTGCAGGAAACCCCTTCACTGTCCCAAATTGGAATCTTAATTGCCAAAGAAATGGCTATTTTCTGCCCTTTGTTCAATTTTATTAGGCTAAATAAAGCCTTCAGCAGTTTCTACAGAGAATGAAATGTTTGAAGAACCAAAAACTGGGTGACTGAGATGCTGGATGGAGATATCCTAAATTCTCCTTTCCTTAACTAAGGGTACGTCCACACTACAGCTTAAAATCGATATTAGTAAAATCGATTTTATAAAACAGGGTTTATAAAATCGATTTTACGCGTCCACACTAGGGCACTTTACATCGGTGGTGTGCGTCCATGGTCCCTGGTGTCCATCGATTTCAGGAGCGTTGCCTTGTGGGTACCTATCCCACAGTTCCTGCAGTGTTCCCTGACCCTTGGAATTATGGGTTACTACCCCAGTGCCTGATGGGGCAAAAATCACTGTCGTGGGTGGTTCTGGGTACAGCCTCACCCCCTCCCTTCCTGAAAGCAGCAGACAGCCATTTCGCGTGTTTTTTACTGGTTGAAGTGAGCAAACGCCATTTTACACCAAGCATGGATCCTGGTCTGATCAGTACCTTGATCGTGGACGTTGTAAACAGTTCACGCATTCTCGTGCTGTCTATGCTGAACCATGAGCAGCAAATGCAGGAGAGGATGCTGCAGCGACGACAGCATGGCGACGAGACTGATGAGGACTTGGAGACTGAGTTCTTCGAAACTGCGGGCCCCCGCGCTTTGGAGCTCCTGATGGTAATGGGGGAGGTTCTAACCATTCCTCGCCAATTTTGGGCCCGGGAAACAAGCACAGACTGGTGGGACCGCATAGTTTTGCAGGTGTGGGACGATTTGCAGTGGCTGCGGAACTTTCGCATGCGTAAGAGCACTTTCTTTGAACTTTGTGACTTGCTTTCCCCTGTCCTGAAACGCCATAATACCAGGATGAGAGCAGCCCTCACAGTGGAGAAGCGAGTGGCAATAGCCCTCTGGAAGCTTGCAACGCCAGACAGCTACTGGTCAGTCGGGAATCAATTTGGAGTGGGCAAATCTACTGTGGGGGCAGCTCTGTGCTGGAAGTAGCCAAAGCAATCATTAAGCTGCTGCTACGAAAGGTTGCGACTCTGGGAAACGTGCAGGTCATAGTGGATGGCTTTGCTGCAATGGGATTCCCTAACTGTGGGGGGGCCATAGATGGAACCCATATCCCTATCTTGGCACCGGAGCACCAGGGCACCCAGTACATAAACTGCAAGGGGTACTTTTCAATGGTGCTGCAAGCACTGGTGGATCACAAGGGACGTTTCACCAACATCCACGTGGGATGGCCAGGAAGGGTTCATGACGCTCGTGTCTTCAGAAGCACTACTCTGTTTAAACGGCTGCAGCAAGGGACTTACTTCCCAAATCAGAAAATTACAGTTGGGGGTGTTGAAATGCCTGTAGTTATCCTGGGGGACCCAGCCTACTCCTTGATGCCATGGGTCATGAAGCCATACACAGGCAGCCTGGACAGTGGTCAGGAGTTGTTTAACTACAGGCTGAGCAAATGCAGAATGGTGGTAGAATGTGCATTTGGCAGTCTTAAGGCGCGATGGAGAAGCTTACTTACTCGCTCAGACCTCAGCCAAACCAATGTCCCCTTTGTTATTGCTGCTTGCTGTGTGCTCCACAATCTCTGTGAGAGTAAGGGGGAGACCTTTATGGCGGGGTGGGAGGCTGAGGCAAATCACCTGGCCGCTGATTACGCGCAGCCAGACACCAGGGCAATTAGAAGATCACACCAGGAAGCGGTGCGCATCAGAGAAGCCTTGAAAACGAGTTTCATCATGGGCCAGGGTACGGTGTGACTGCTGTGTTTCTTTCCCCTTCATGAACCTCCCCCCCCCGTGTGTTGACTCCTGCTGCTGCCAGCAAGCTTCCCTCCACCCTTCCATAACAGCTTGCTTATTGAAATAAAGTTACTATCTGTAGAAAACATTGTATTCTTTATTAAAAGTCAGTCCCTGTAAGCAACCCACCCTCCCTCTTGCTTTTAAAAGCATGTGATTAAAAATACATAAGTAGGGGGTTTTGGAGGAGGTTGGGAGGGAGGGAGGGAGGGAGCGAAGACAAAGGCAATTAAGGAAGCCTTGAAAACGAGTTTCATCATGGGCCAGGGTACAGTGTGACTGCTGTGTTTCTTTCCCCTTCATGAACCTCCCCCCGCCATGTATTGACTCCTGCTGCTGCAAGCAAGCTTCCCTCCACCCTTCCATAACAGCTTGCTTATTGAAATAAATTTACTATCTGTAACCAACCCACCCTCCCACTGCCTTTGAATAGCATGTCCTTATAAGAAGAGTAAAAGAAATGAAAAGGTACCCCGGGAGTGGTTTGGGAGGAGTATAGGAGGGAAGAAAAATGCCATTAAGGGCATTTCAATGTAATGACAGCCTTTTGGTTGGACTGTCCACAGGGGTCGAGTGAGCAGGTGCAGAAAGCCTTCCCCCACACGTTCTTACACGTCTGGGTGTGGAAGATATGGGACATGGTGAGTACTGAGGGAGGTTTAAACATGGGCTGGAGTGGCACTCTGTGACCCCACAGCTCTTCCACCAGACTTCGGAGGATGTCAGTTTGATCGCGCAGCAGCTCCAGCGTTGCAGCCCGCCACCGCTGATCTTCCTGCCGCCACATCTCATCTCGAGCGTCCCTCCTGTCCTCACGTTCACTGGCAGCGTCCCTGTACTTTGCGACCACGTGTTTCCACTTCCCCAGATGAGCTCTTTCACTGCGGGTTACTGCCATTATTTCTGTGAACATCTCCTCCCGTGTCCTCTTCTTCCTTATTCTCCTTATCTGACCTATCCGTCGGACTGTGGTAGGGAGGCTTGAAAAATGTGCAGCTGCATGAGTGGGGGAAAAGAGTGAAAGAAGGATCATAAGAGATACATTTCACAGAACAATGGTTATACTCTTTCACAGTGAACTACACTATTCACCGTACGTAGCACATGTCACTTCACTACAAGGTCGCCTTTGGATTCTTTTAGTATTTAGTGCTTGCGGCTGTGGTGTCAGAGATCAACACAGACGCAGATCCGGGGATTACAAATCAGCTTGCTGGCGGAGATGGTAAGGCTAATGGCAGTGAACCGTGCAACCTCTTTTATTACCCTGTACCCCTGGCTATTAACAGGTAACATTCATGCTTGGCAGCCAAACTGCTAAAAAGCTAATCTTTTGCTTCTTTTCTTATGCCATCAGAAAGGTTAAGCACTAGAGGAAAATTGTGAATGGTTTCCCCTCCCTACTCTGCATGTCTGCTGTAATGGCAGGTCACTTTACCGCCTCCCCCCTCCACCCTCTATGCCTTGGCAATTAGCAGCGATAATTCCTGCTGCCCAAATGCTACAATGGTCAGCGCCATTAGAGACACCTCCCCGTAGGAATGTGCAAGTTTTTACCATCCCCCACATGGCTAACTGCTAGGAAAGGTTTTTTATTAAAGGAGCAGGAAAGCAGAAATGAAGGAATGGTCATCTCTGTCCCCTTAATAAAGTACATTACTTTTTAACAGGTGACCATGAACGATATCACTCTCCTGAGGATAACAGAAAGAGAAAAAGAAATTATGCTTCTTGAATGCCAGCAATCCCCGGGGCCATACGCAGCTAGGCTTTGTCATGCAATGATACCCGATTACGTGCTCCAGGCATGGCGTGGTAAAGTTTCGTACCATGGTGGACGGAATAAGGCTGCCCTGCCCAGAAACCTTCTGCAAAGGCTATTGGGGTACCTCCAGGAGTGCTTCATAGAGATATCCCTGGAGGATTTCCGCTCCATCCCCAGACATGTTAACAGACTTTTCCAGTAACTTTAATGCCAGCTACTGCATGCAAGCCCTCATGGCAAATCAATCATTAAAAAACGGTTGCTTTTAAACTATGGTTTTTATTTAAAAAAAGTACACTCACCAGAGGTCGCTTCCATGGCTTCATTGTCTGTACTAGTGGCTTGAGAGGGCTGGGAGGGTACTTCTGACGAAAAGCTCCTGGCTGTTGGGGAGAATGGAGTGCTGTGTGGTCTCTGCCATCTCGTCCTCCTCCTGTTCCTCCTCCACCTCTTCGCCGTCCACAGAATCATCAGCAGTGGCTGAGATTACTACCCCCACCTCTGAATCCACAGACAAGGGGGAGCCTTGTCGTGGCGCAGTTACCTAAAATTGAGTGAAGCTCCGTGTAGAAGCGGCATGTTTTTGGGCCAGATCCGGATTTGCCATTTGCTGCTTTGGTCTTCTGGTACGCTTGTCTGAGCTCCTTCACTTTAACTCTGCACTGCACCGAGTCTCTGCTATGGCCTCTCTGTCTCATGGCATTAGAAATCTTTTCAAAAGTTTTCTCATTTCGTCTACTGGAACGGAGTTCTGATAGCACAGAATCTTCTCCCCATACAGCGATCAGATCCAATAACTCCTGTGCATTCCACGCTGGAGCTCTTTTCCTATTCTCAGGAGACTGCATTGTTACCTGTGATGCTGAGAGCTCCACGCTGGCCAAACAGGAAATGCAATTCAAAAGTTCCTGGGCTTTTCCTGTGTACCTGACCAGCAGCAGAGTTCCTTTACCTGTCCAGAGCAGCCACTGGTGCACTGTGGGATACCTCCCGGAGGCCATTAACTTCGATTTCCATCCACACTAGCCCAAAATCGATTTTGTAAAATCGATTTTAGGGTTACTCCTTTCGTTTAGCTGGATTACAGAAATTGATTTTAAGACCCCCTTAAAATCGATTTTAAGTGCCTTGTAGTGTGGATGGTTACAGCGTTAAATCGATTTAACGCTGTTTAAATCGATTTAACGCTCTAGTGTGGACCTGGCCTAAGTGAAGGAGCACTGACAGTTTAGGGAATCACCACAGGATGTTAACAATGGTGCTTAAGAGCAGTCAAGTATTCAGTGTCACCACGTTTATATGTGGAAGTAGATAAAGATACTTAAGCCTAAAACAACATTACTTGACACGCAGCAGAATTATAGCTCAAGGCTAGCATTAAACAGCATTGTGTGCCTTCACCAATTTAAATTCATGTAAGAGCACTGCAACTGGACAATTCTGAGCATTCTCGCTAGTACTGTTAAATTCCCCAGGCTATAAACTCTTCTTTGGCATGCCATATGGTTACCACAATCTGGCTGCTTTTCCACCTTCCAGAGTCCCCTACTATTCCTCCCAAAGTACCACCCCAGACAGGAAGCCCACTCAGCTCTCCCGCACCTGAGACTGTCGGATTTCGGAACATGTTTAGGGCAACAGAGATTAAACCTAAGCTGGCAGAACCACCACCTTTGGAGCTGCAGCACATGAGCTGCCCATGCAGAAAGCACTCAGCCTCTCAATGCTCTAGACCCCACCCCCAAGATGACTTCGCATTTCTATACTGCTTTTCAGTTCATCTAACGTTAAAACAACCAAAGCTTCAACCTCCCCAGAGCAGGGGAGGTCAGCCTATTTTAATTGAAACAGAGGCTCCAGGTTTGTGACCTGCCCAAACAGTCAGTGACAGATCTGGGAAAAGGATGGAGAAACATGAATTTTGAGTTCTAGTATTTAGACCATGCTCCTCCTTACATAAATGGATCATCTGTCTTAAAAAAAAAATCAGGGGCATACTTGCATTTTGACACCCAAAACCCCTCAAGAGAAAAAAGAAAAAATGTCTGTTTTGGATATGGACCAGTGAATTCTCTTTTGGACTAAAGCAAATATAAAACTTTTACAGCAGGATAGAATTACAGTTCAGCATGAGCAGATTCATTAATCAACACTTCCAGCTTTGTAGCAGATTTGAAAGGAAATCTTTCCCTCTTCAGTTGAGGAAGATATCCATTCTGAGGCAGTTGCACTTATGAATCCCTGACAAGAGACGTTATGGAGCAAGTTTTTTCTTTAAATCAAGCAAATTTATCCATAGCCAAAGCCATTGTCTTCTTTTTGCGATGTGTGGAGATTTGTTAGTTTTTTTGTTTGGCTAGGGATTTTTTTGGTTTGTTCTGGTTCCACCATCTCCCCCCCCCCCCACACACACAAACAGCTTAAGAAATATGATCCCTGAAAAAGGATTACACATCCCTACACCACACCTGAATATGAGGAATATTCCATTATGCATGATTCTCACATTGCTTTTAAAACAGTGCTAGGTTTTACCCTAGAAATTATGGAGACTATTTTTGTAGTAAATGTTATCAGCAAGATTGCAATACCGTAGCATTAAATTAAATCCATTCTTATCAAGCAGCAGTCACATAAATTTGGCAGCAGACCTATTCAAGGAGAGAGAAACGAAGTGGTTTAACAATGCACTCAACTCGTACGCTAGCTTTCTACACATCTTGGTATCAAACCCCAGCGAGATGATGTGATACTTGAAGGACTGTAGACTATGTTGACAAACAAGAAAGAGCTGCTAACTTCAATGAGAGTTATTGGTCTAGCTATGTGGCAGCACAAAAAAATAAAGTACTACTAGCAAAAACGTCTTTCTAAAGTTGTGTGGACAATAAGATAGGTGTGTGGCCCTATAGGAATGCAATAAGCAAGAGCTCAGAGCACATAGGTTTTTAAAATATAAATTCATATTTGCCAATAATTCTTTAGTTTTACAAATGACTGCACAGACGAAACCAGAAGTGTCTGCGCATTTAAAAAAGCAGTAATTCAGACTTAACAAGGCATTTAACCTTTACTGAAAATGAGACAAAGACAGGTTTGGAAGAGTGAATTTTCTTGTTTCCATCAATGTGTTTTTATACGAGGAGTTGATGCATAGACTCAAAAAGTAGTGTGTTGAATGTGGAGAAAGTATAACAGCCTGTTTTCTTTTGCAATTAAAAATCCATTGCTTCCCCTACATGATATCTATTTCTATAGTAATTTCTGCCATTAGCAGAAGCTAGTTAAAATTGAAGCTAAAACACCAATCTAGGTTCTTCAGTACTTGATAACTGAATTTCCCAGCCTTAAAAAGGGTGACAGAAATTAAAAGTGACAAGATGGTGCTAGGTTAAGGACTATGTGAGCTAGCACTCAATTCAGGCAATTCCAATATTAAGGTTCCTAAGTCATGATAATTTCACTCCACTTTAATGTTAATGCCATGTATTTCCTAGTCCAGTTTTCATCGTTTAACATAGGGCTGCATATATCACTTATTAATCTATTCCCTAAAACACAGAATATGCAAACATTCAAAGTTAACGATGCAGTAAAAACCTTAGCTTCCGAGTTCCCTGACTTAAGTGCTTCACTTCAACTGTAACACTGCATTATTGCATCTCTCTGCACACAGCGTATGGAACACTGTAACAAAGCAGTAAGAGATTAATACGTTTCCATAATCAATGTATGGTCACAGACAGCAAGACCACGGACTTCCTCCTGCTCCCACAGATACGGCAGTGTAGTAAAAATTATTGAACTAGGAGAAATGTGGTTGTAAAATTTGAAAGTCAGAAACTTCACAGTTAAGGTTCCAAGGAATCTGAACTAAATGTATCCTTGACCACACATCTCATGTCCCATGGAAGGCAAAACCCTAGTGGTGGTAGCTAGGTACTGTTTCTACACTGTGTATAAGAAATAATTTATCACTGTAGACTATTGGCTGAAGTGGAGGAAAGTGTGGTTGGGTCAGTGTGGTGGCATCGGGGAATATAAGATCTCATTACAGCACAATAGCTGATGGTATCTCCAGTGTGAACTTAGAACCAACCTCAAATCCAATGCCCAGGTAATCCAATAACTATAGTTCTTTATTTACACTGTATTGTACGGTTCATAATGGACTTGTGGATGAGGCTTGGTGGTTGGTGCCAAGAGGATGCTAATGGATAAGCAGAAAATGGCATGTTACAGGGTCAACATTAAGGTTTCAGTTCAGTTCTTAATTCAAGTTCTATTTACAAGCTCAGGTGAAAATGTCTGTCCAGAAATTTTCACTTAAGCCTTATTTCTTCCTAACACTATTTAAGTATTTTCCTGAAAATTGCATTATTCAGCCAGTATATTCTCATAAAAAGCTAATCTGGGGGTAAAAAGAATTACACACCCATATAAAGTAGGCTCAGACAAAAGTATCAGATATTTGAAAGCTAGGGTTGGGTAGTAGCAGCAGGAAGCCCAACCCCCAGAGAGGCAAAAGTGTGTGGACAATCTAGATATTATATTTAAATTTTGTCACAAGTTCCACTCCACCGAGTAATGAAGCCCTGCTAAAAAGGCCTGATCTCAACCTCATTTTCCTGCGATTCCATAGATCCACTGGCCCCAGAAATTCAATGCTCCTTGGGAACCTATAGCTGTCAACTAGTGTTTGAATGAATTATTCCACAACAAAAATATAAAAGATCTACCACAGTAATATTTAACTTCAAAAAGGGGAACTATACAAGAAAGAGGATGGTAGTTAGAAGTTAAAAAGAGCAGTCTCAAGGCTAAAATATCTGCAAGCAGCATGGAAACTATGTAAAAACACCAGTCCAGAGGCTCAGGACAAACATATAAAAATCAAAAAAGACAGTAGAAGCACCAAAAGAATGATACTATGGCTGAACAGCGTAATTCCCGCCATTAGAGACGAATATGCGTCCTTTAAAATTTGGAAGTCGGATAAGGAAAATAGGAAGAAGCACACAAACTCTTTCAAGTATAAGAAGCCAGGCCAAGAAAGAATTTGAGAAGCAACTTGCTACACAATAAAAAAAAATTGTTAAGTACATCACAAGCAGGAAACCTGCCAAACAAACAGTGAGGCCACTATATCAGTGGTTCTCAACCTTTCCAGACTACTGTACCCCTCCCAGGAGTGTGATTTGCCTTGTGTACCCTCAAGTCTCATCTCACTTTAAAACTACTTGCTTACAAAACAAAAACACAAAGGTATCCCAGTACACTATTACTGAAAAACTGCTTACTTTTTCATATTTACCATAGAATTATAAAATAAATCAATTGAAATATAAATATTGTACTTACATTTCAGTATATAGAGCAGTATAAACAACTGCATGAAGTTTTAGTTTGTAATGAGTTTGCTAGTACTTTTTATGTAGCCAGTTGTAAAACGAGGCAAATCTCTAAATAAGTTGATGTACCCCATGGAAGAACTCTGTGTACCCCTACGGGTATGCGTGCCCCTAGTTCGGAACCACTGATATAAATTACCTGTTATCACTCAAGAAAGATCTTGGAGTCACTGTGGCTAGTTCTCTGAAAACTTCTGCTCAATGTGCAGCAGCCATCTAAAAGGCTAACAGTATATTAAGAACTATTAGAAAAGAGACAGAAAAGATGACAAAAATATAATGCAGGGGTCGGCAACCTTTCAGAAGTGATGTGTCGAGTCTTCATTTATTCACTCTAATTTAAGGTTTCGCGAGCCAGTAACACATTTTAATGTTTTTAGAAGGTCTCTTTCTATAAGTCTATAATATATAACAAAACTATTGTTGTATGTAAAGTAAATAAGGTTTTTAAAATGTTTAAGAAGCTTCATTTAAAATTAAATTAACATGCAGAGCCCCCCGGACCGGTGGCCAGGACCCGGGTAGTGTGAGTGCCACTGAAAATTATCTAGCGTGCCGCCTTCAGCACCTGTGCCGTAGGTTGCCTACCCCGATATAATGTATTATATAAATCCATGGTGCACCAACACCTTAAATACTGTGTCCAGTTCTGGTCACCCCATGTCAAAAAGGACAGAGTGGAACTGGGAAAGGTTCAAAGAAGGACAAAAATAAGCAAGAATATGGAATGGCTTCCATACAAGGAGAGATTGAAAAGATTAGGGTCGTTCAGCTTAGAAGAGACAACTAAGGGGAGATATGATAGAGGTCTGTAAAAATCAAGATTGGTGCAGAAAAAATTGAGAGAAAAGTTATTACCCTTTCACACAATACAAAAGCCAGAGATAAAGAAATGAAACTAATAGACAGCAGGTTTAATACAAACAAGAGGAATTACTCTTTCATACAACACACAAATAGCCTGTGAAACTCATTGGCATAGGACGTTGTGATGACCAAACATATACCCAGGTTTTTTTGAATCTGGTTAAGTTCACAGAGGATAGGTCCATCAATGCCTATTAGGCAAGAAGGTCAGGTACAAAATCCATGCTCAGGGTCACCATAAACTGCTGACTACCAGCAGATGGGAGCAGAAGACAGGGATCTTTAATTGTCCTGTTGTGTACACTCCATCTGAAGCTCTGCTACAGGCCACTATTGGAGACAGAACTCTGGGCAAGATGGACCATGGTCTGACCCAGTCTGGCAGCTCTTTTCTATGTATGAAGTGCCAGTATAATAAAGCTGAGTAAAATAACTCAGACCTACATAGCTCTCTTGAGCTAATAAATTGTCAGATGCACTAAATCCAAATTACACACAATTGAGATGCTGTGTCACCCTATATACCATTTCCATGAAGAGTACTTCCTTTCCTGAACACAGATCTCAGTCATTTGCAATTTAAAAACAAACCAACGGCCTTTTGCCTGAAGCCATCCTTTGAATGTCCTCTCGGATTTCTTGATCAAAAATTTTATCCCAGAGGGGAGTCAAAATCTGTGAGATTACAGCAGCTCCTTCACACTAGCATGACATTTGGTGGAAAGAGCGAGGCACATGTGACAGAGTAGGGGAAAATATTTAATTTACATAGCATTGTGTCGTTGCCCCAGGCCACGCGGTATCTGCCCACAGTACACTGCCTGCTCTATAATCTCTTCTAGGAAGTGCCACAGTGGTAATCAGAACACCAATAAATACCTAAAAAGTAAACCACTAAAGAACCCAGAGGGCTGAACTTGGAATTCCATGTAGCCCTGAATTTAACCAGCTCCTTCAACTATTTACCCTGTGCAAGAAATTACACAACTCGGCTAGAAATCTTGATGTGAAGATGTTAAAGTCCCGTAGTGTATAATTACGGCTGCCATGGCAAACTATTTTTGTATTTTAGTATCAAGTGGCAGAATTGATAACATGCACCCCGGGCCATTATTTACTTTCTACACAAGATGAAGGTGATAAAGCACGCACAAACCTGAGTATGACTGGGCACTAACATGCACCTGTGTCTGGTCAAACCAGAAACAGACGACATAGCAAACCTGCCTCCTGGCACTTCATTAAGCTAAAGAAATGACAGTGCCTGTAGTTAAAGAAGAAAGGTTTTTCTGCTTGCTGAAGAAGAGCACAAAGATTCGGTACAGCAGAGTTTAAAGACATGGACTGAGCTTTGGGAGAGCAGCACGAAGGTAGCAGTCACATTCTAGATTTTAGAATCCCCCTCAGGACTGTGGGGAGGCCGATCCAAAGGCCGGATCTTTTCTCCAACACATGCACAGGTGGGGGATGCAGTTGGCAACCCCTTCGTGATTGGTTTTCCTCCCCCTTTTATATTCCTAGAGTGCTTTTTGCCCATGGCTCGCAAGCCACTTTACATGCACACAAGATACTCAGTGCCTCATCAGATAGGAGGGGACAATACAAGGACTACAAGAGGTTAAAGGATCCCCTCCGCCCCCCAAGTTAACAAACAAGTGACTGGCAAAGCTGTGAAATCTTGAAATCAATTCCTAGTCCTCTGCTCCAACACCAAACCCATTTCCTTCTCCTCAACAAGATTCCCGGAGAAGGTGAGGGGAGTTTGCCTCCTCTCCTCTGCCTTAATCCTATCAAAGGCTCCATGCCGCAATCCACCTGAGTTATTTCTCATCTGATTTTCAGCATGATCAGTTAGACGAATTTTCACAAATCCAATGATAGGTGTTGAGTCCGAATCAGTTTTTCATAGGTCTTTAATAACTGCCTCTCTCTCACGCCAATTAATGAAGATTAAACAAAGGTTCTCACTGCCCTTGCACTTTATTGGGCAGCCAAGCTAGAGCTAGATGCTCAAAGAACTGATTTCATTGCAGGATTAAGCAGGAAGACAAGCAGAGGGTCAGGTGGTCAATTCTCAAACATTTCACAACAAGAGAAACTTAAGTTCACAGTCCTGGTAAATTACCTTTTATTCACTGACAAAGTCCTGCTTTAGCTCTGAGTTTGGATGACTGAAGACCACCATGTATTAACTCATCTGGGAAGAGACAAACATTAAAATTGTGGCAATGCAACTGCATTTACAGCCTGGGGTTAACACAAAGGAGCCCCACTCCAGTTAAGCAAGTAACCTGAATGCATCATGCCCACAGCATAGGGAGGTCGAAGGTCTTTCTAAAAACAACTATTCCAAGGCCATGCTACAACCAGTCATACTAGAGAACTTGAGAAATACCTCAGAAAAACAGCATCGTAAGAGAACCATGCCACCCAGTGAAGGAAGTCTCCAAGATACATGAGCATGCCCAGCACATAACTTCCCCTAAGCTGCTCACAGAGAACCCCTATATTATTGTAACTTAGGCTGCTTACAGCAGCACGTGGGCAATGAAGAATGTATTTGCTGTATTATTCATCAACAAATCTGAGGTGAAAGAGCCTTTCACACAAATAGAACCTAGCCACACAGGGGAGACATGATGGATGGGTGTTGTCTTCTGTACGAATCAGCAAACAGAAGGCTGCTCCCGCTGTTGCTAGTTGGTTTCAAGAATGATTTCTATGAAAAGCAAGTACTTTGCACAGCTCCAGATACTTTCTCTTCACATCCATTTTAGTAATCATTTACCACAGCGGGTTTATATTGCAATTAATGACTACAATAAGGAGAATTTACCTACCTGTAATTCTACTTCTTTGAAAAGCTCATTCAACCTTGCTACCACTACTCTCAGGAGGGCAAAATTATTTAACAGGTGCAAGAGTGCCACTTATCTCACACTAGAGACTGAAGACTGGTGGCTGTTATCTCTCAAGAAGATGCATTCCTTATCTGGAAGAGTTAATAAAAATGAGACAAGACCAAAGAAGAATTCAGGAAAGAGAAGTCGGGAAATACTGTTTGGGGGGGAGACGGTACAGCAGGGAGGATTCTTGGATAAACTGAGAATTGACTCAGACTTGATGCAAAAATATTGTCACCCAGATTGGCTGTCTCATAATTTAGTCCTACATAAAATGACCCAAATTCATTCCTGCTGTAACACGATTGACGTATTTGGCCGAGCATAACATCTTTGAGAGCATGAAATAAGGGTTGAGCAACTCTGCTTGCAAATAAAGGGGAAAGAAACCAAGAGAACCAGGAAGAATGCGACAGAGAAAGCAACAGACTGGGAAATCTCCTGACACAGGAAGCTCCTGACTTCCTCACTGCACAGGGAAACTGAGGTTAACTGCTGTGTTGGAGACAACTGTAGTGAGAACTAAAACAATGCTAAGAACCAAGGGATGGCAAGTGTCCCAGCCAACAATCACCACCACAGGAACAGGGGGCTCTGCCTCATGCAGTCCTAGATACAGGCACAGCCCCAGGTACTCAACTCTTCCCCTGTCCAGTTCTGAGTCATATGAACTTGATGCATCTTCTTGAGAGCGCGCAACTGAGCAGGAAGCAAACTGACCATGCTTGCAAACAAACGCGCAGCATGACACTCCTCCTATCTTCACTCCACCCAGAGAGACAGCACCACACTGCCAAATCCTGCTGGCTCATCAGCCGCCTCAGCAATGCGGCTCTCTGTGCACCCACTGAATCCTCCCAGGGAGCATTTTGGGACTATGCTGAATGCCTTGTTCGCACCAGCAGGCTACAAAAGATGCCTTCTCCACAGATGGCTTACCTATGGACAAATGCCAATGGTGGAACTCCAGGTGAAGCAAACGAGGCCATCACATGAAAATGAGATGACTGAGAATGAACCTAGTTAAAACACTGATTAAGTAGAATTCATTCTAAAATTGCCATGCTCTGACAGCTGTCCTCTCCTTGCACCCTGAAGAACTGCCCCTGTATTCCCTCTCCATGATCTCTTGAGAGCCCCCACTTAAAAGGTTTCCAGGTCCCAGCCATCACCTCTCCTGGGTAAAGACCTGCAACTCACTCCCTCCTCACTAGAGGTTTGAAGGGTGCACATCTCCCTGATCTACACTGTGACATCCCAAGCAAGTCATTCTACCCATGCTTTGCTTTCTCCTTGAGGGCTATGGCTCGAGTAGTTACCAGTAAGCTTCTCCTAAGCAAGTACATTTATTCTTCTGGCAAGACCATTACAGAGAACACACACAAACCAAACTTCCCATGTGCATGCTAAAAGCTCACCAGAGGTTACCCTGCAGCCTCATGGGGCCATAGTGAACTAGAGTGTTTCCAATCCTTCCACAAGGGTGAGAATTCCACTTGGAGGGAAGGTCCTGTCTGCCTGCTGGATCAGGAAGCAGAGTCCAGAGTCAGTTTAAACTCAGGCTATTTATCCAAGAGTCCTTTCATTGTCTCAATCTCTGCAGAATCCAGTTTGAACTAGTACATGTGAGCCTCTCCTAGAGCTGGTACCTCTCTGCGGGCATATCTCCCAAGGATATGGCAGGAAGTTGCCCTGTCACATCTTCCTCAGTACAAGAGTTATGCGATTTCACTTTGGGCACTTGATAGGCTGGGCACTCCTCCACTTGTGCTCTGGTTGTGTTTTTTTAGGACGATTAAAAATGCTGATCAAGAATAACTGCTACATGAAATACACATTAGAAGCCCTGGAAGATAAAACGTAAAGCTAGAATTCAATTTAAGAAACTTGCTCAGAAGAGAAGGGGCTTATCAGAAATATCTATGGAAGTTCCTGAATCTGAACACAAACAAGTGGAGCACTGGGCTAGGAGGCCTTTCTGAAATCCCCCTCAGAAATGTGTCTCTTGCTATTTAACGTGCTCCTCACTTTCATACCCAGCAGATAAAGGTAATTTTAGGCAGCAACAAATCCACAGAAGGTGGCCTACGGTGACAGAAAAATGCAGTTTTCCCAGCCAGTGCAGTCGAAGGAATAGTTCACAGCTGAGGGTATGGCTACACTTGACATTTCAAAGCGCTGCCGCGGCAGCGCTTTGAAGTGTGAGTGTGGTCAGAGGGCCAGCGCTGGGAGAGAGCTCTCCCAGCGCTGCACGTAAACCACATCCCTTACGGGTGTAGCTTGCAGCGCTGGGAGCCGCGCTCCCAGCGCTGCGGCACTGATTACACTGAGGCTTTACAGCGCTGTATCTTGCAGCGCTCAGGGGGGTGTTTTTTCACACCCCTGAGCGCGAAAGTTGCAGCGCTGTAAAGAGCGAGTGTAGCCATGGCCTGAGGGTGCTGAACTGGCAATGACAGATCCTCCCCACCTCCCTCCACCACACACAGTCACCAATACAGAATAGCTCTTTATGTTCTGGGATTTCAAGCCAGCCAGTGATCTTACTGAAAAGTGAGATAATAGGCAGGGACAGTTAGAAAGGCAGAAGAAAAAATATAAGGAATAACTCCAGACATATCAGCCATTTATAATCACTGTTATGAGACAAAGTTACCAGATAGTTTTATGGCCCCTTCCAATTTAGGATTTCCTTCCAGTATCTCTAATCCATTGTACATGAGGTCAAGGTAGTGGAAGAAGAGCACGTCTGTTGGACGTAAATTTCCCTCCCAAGGCTCTAGGACATCAGACTTTACAATCAGGTATATACTTAATAACTGAAAAATATGATCAGCAGCTTTCCCAAAGTAACATTCCCAAACACTGGTATTATGAGACAAGGCAGGCAGCTGCCAGAGCACAGTGTGATTGGAAACACACTTGCATGCCCCTTGCTCAGCTACACCTGCAACCACTAGAGCAGTAAGGAAGTGAGGTTCAACTCTAGCTCTTCCAGAGTTGCTGACCTGGCCAGCTCAGAGCAGGTCCATACAAGGGCCTTGTGTGCACTATTGGGGTAAGTCTGCCTAAGTTATGCTGGAGTCGACGTAGCTTGGGTCAACTTACTGCGGTGTCTACAATGGACACCGGAATGCTCTCCAGTCGACTTACCTTACTCCTCTCGTTCCGGTGAAGTACCAGAGAGCATTCTGGCGTCGATTTAGTGGGTCTTCACTTCAGTTTTTAAGCACTGACAGACATTGAGGCAAACTGAACATGGAACCCCATGAGGCCTTTTCAGAGTCACTTTAAAATGCAGCTCAAATATAAAACAGGAACAAACACCCACAGGTTTTGAGTAAGTAGGAGAATAATGAACGATATACAAAATCAAAGTCAACCTGTACTTAATTATTTTGGGTTACTCCTCTCCTACTTACTACCCTAAAGCTGTATAAAGAACCATAACAGTAGTGCATATTTTATCCTAGATTATATCTTATGTAAATTCATTGCCGTAATTGCTGGCTGACACTGCTACTATGATGGCTGAGTTCTAACTATTATTATAACTTTTTATAACTTTCTCAGTTCTTTTGGACTGAAGTTTCTAGGCTTGGCCTCAGTTCAAAGGTGATGTTTTCAAATATGCTTCACTTAGAAATTCCAGCTACAAGAAGGAAGACATCTTCCAATATGTTCTGGCCCAAGTTTTTACAGTTATAACTCAGCTGAGTCAAACACTCAGTCCTCACTGAATCCAAGTATGACAAAGTTGGTTCAGTGGTTAATTATGCATGTCTGAAGTCAGCAACACCACAATTGCATAATAAAAGTTTGCCACACATTTTCTCAACAGCCATGAGAGACTGCACTCCTATACGTCTTATAAGCACCACTAGATGCATAGCTCCTGTTCACCTTTTATACACACAGCAAAATGAACTGCTCAGATTTTCTTTTTTTTAAGAACATAAAAAAGTGTTCTTAACCATCTTAATTTGAGAATAATTAAAATCTACAATGTTTTTAAAACAGTTATTGATTAACTGAAACTGTTACCCAAATACAAGGATAGGCCTAGAAAGCTAGAAATAGTTAACCATGTCAGAACACCTCCCCTCTGTACTCCCAGCATAGCTCAGCTGATAAGCACAAGTTGGAGCGTTTCCTGCGGCCTGATGTAGCCCTGGTGGTGACTGTTTATGCTCCCATCACTTTCCCCCCCACCTCGGTGCTACTGTTTAAACAAAGGAGTAATGGAATGCACGACCCCATCGCCACAGGCTTTCTGCTCTCAGTGGATCCAGACAGAATCATCATCAAGCGGCTGGTGCTCAGTGGTCACCCTTTCAAGATCTTCAGCAAGACGGCTCTAGTGCGGTACATGTTCTTTAACAGAGAGGATGTGCTGTGGTTTAAGCTGGTGCAGTTGAGGACCAAGTGGGGCCGCAGAGGACACATCACAGAGCAGTTAGGAGCTCATGGTCACATGAAGTGTCATTTTGATGGGCAGCTGAAATCCCAGGACACGGTGCTCCTGAATCTGTACAAGCGCGTCTTCCGTAAATGGACTTATGACTCACATGTGCCGGAGCTGGTACTGTGGGTGAGAAACGAACAGCAGCTCCCCGTGCAGGAGGTGGAGATGGAATAACCCTCCAGGCTTGCTGTGGTTTGCACCTCCTGCACCCCACATGGGTGCTTGGCTGTTCCAAGCCTCGTGAGAAGTAGAGAGAACAGCCCTGGACTTGTTAGTGTGGTGCCTTTCCTGGGGTTTGTGTCCAGCATTCACGCTGGCTGCAGCAGCATTAGATCTGGCTCACAACTGCCTATGCCCTGGCCTTCAATGTCAGTTTATTTCAATGGTAAATATATCTTCACCTCAAAAAAAACAAACCACACACAAGACACTTACTGATTATCAGTTTTTATTGCTCTGCTTTCAAGGGTTGTATGACTTGACCAGACCAAATTTACTCTAGATTGAAACAGAGAAGTCTTTTCAGTAGTTTAGGAATATGTTAGTTTAGCTATCTGAAGGTGAACTGAAATGTTTCGTTTTTATATTTTTGGATCCTATCCATTTAGCCAGACTCAAGGCTAATCATTTTAGAAAGCAAAAATAACTTTAAATGCAACTGGAAGGCTTAATACCTGCCAAGACCAAGTTCAGGACCTCAGGGTTCTGATTCCTCTTCCAACCCCAATGACATCACTAACAGCTAATGCTTGTAAGGCATGATGCTCCCAAATAGCTAAATTATGTCAGCTATAGCAGAGGAAACAGAACAACCTGTGACATTGCATTCCATATGCTTTATGGAAATATGCTTATGAATATGACATAACTGGAATATGCTTCATGTTAAATACCCCTTGTATGGTATCATCACAAAGCTTATAATCTACTGAGTGTGTTCATCCTATTTGTTTGCATGTATTATTTCTATGTCTGGAGTTAGGAGAATAAGATATAAACTTGTATTACTGATGTAAACATATTAAGTGGAAGCCATTAAGGGTGCTTCAGAATCAATGAACTGTAAATGGCTCTGTTAGTTGCAAATCGGCCTGTGTACCTGTGGACCAGTCCAGGAAGAAAGGAGGCTGGGGTCTCACAGGACATGTGACCATGTCACCTGATAATGAAATCCATCTTAAATCTGGTACTTTTCCACTTAGAAGGAGGACTGGGAACCCAGAGAGACAAAAGATTCCCACCTTGTGCCAAAGCTATAAAAGGGGGTAAAGCAGCACAAAAAGGCGGCCAGTCATGAGAAATCCCCTGCTTACCATCTGAGATGTCTGCTGGAACTAACAAGGACTGTACCAGGGGAAAGGATTGGGCCCAGACTAGGAAGGAGTCTAGTCTGTGAAAGAAGCTAATTGGAACATCTCTGTGGGTGAGATATTACCCATAATCCATTTCTTAACGTATTAGGCTTAGACTTGCGTGTTTTGTTTTATTTTGCTTTGTGACTTACTATGTTCCGTCTGTTATTACTTGAAACCACTTAAATCCTACTTTTTACACTTAAAATCATTTTTTACTTACTAATTAACTCAGAGTATGTATTAATACCTGGGGGAGCAAACAGCTGTGCATATCTCTCTGTCAGTGTTAGAGAGGGCGGACAGTTTATGAGTTTACTCTGTATAAGCTTTATACAGGGTAAAATGGATTTATTTGGGGTTTGGATCCCATTGGGAACTGGGTGCTGGAGAGGTAACCTGCTGAGCTGTTTTTGGTTAAAGTCTGCAGCTTTGAGGGTGTGGCCCAAACCCTTAGTCTGTGTTGCAGCAGGCTAGCATATCTGGCTCAACAAGGCAGGGTTCTGGAGTCCCAAGCTAGCAGGCAAAACAGGCTCAGAGGTAGTTTCAGCACATCAGGTGACAGTCCCAAGGGGATCCTTCTGACTCAACCCATCAAACACCCTATCAGTAGAGCCCCTTGTTTTTCACAAATACAAGAAAGCTGAACAAACAAACAAAAAACCTCACCCAACAAAGCTACAGCTCCTGTTGCTCCTGTCCCGTGACAGCTAAAATGAAATAGGATGAAATTCCCCCCAAAATTATAAAAAATATCATCACAGGGCTTTCCCAATTGGTATGATCTTAGGTCTTGGCAGAAAAGCAGCATTCAATTTGCCTTTAAATGGTAGTCATATAACTTAAGTCTAATCTTTTAGTTGGTGTCTGCGATCTCAAGGATTTACATATTTCATAAAACACATTTTGGTCACTTTTAATATAGTTAGTTCAATTTCTCCCAGCATAGACAAAACAAGGTTCCTTAGAAAACAGGGTGACTAAAACTAATCACCACTAACAATATAATTTCTGAAGGCAACAACAAATGCGGTCCTTTGAATCTGAAGTAAAATTTCAAACCCATGGCCAGTCAAAACATAGACTGGCCAAAATTTATACAGTTAATATCCCTATCAGAAAGTATAAAATACACAGCATGTAATGTAATCCCTACCTCAGAAGGTATACAATATACAGCATGTATTAGTTCTCTTGTGAGAAGTCATAACTTTTGGTCATAATACCCAGCATTTAGATATGGTACTCAGCCATGAGGAAACAAATTATATTCTGAATTCAAAATAAGAAAAAACACAACAGATTACATAGGAAGATGGTAACTTTAAAAACATTATCTAAATGTTATACCAACTTCTTTCTTCCTACAGAAAGGTATGTTACTGTATTACAGGTTTTCCTAGGTACAAAAGTCCAACCAAATCCTCTTTCCTTTCTGAAATACCCAAGTGTACTAATTAAATTTAGATAGCCTAAAATATTTAAATTCAAAATTCAGTATGCATCACATTTCTAAATATAAACATAAGTGTATAGTAATAACTTAGAACTAGCTAGAATAAAAAATGGAACTGACTTGTGAGTGCTACTGATAAAGATTTAATTTTTATTACTGTTAATATTTTGCTGATATCCCTGTTATTTTAGTTTCCAGACATATATACCTTTGTTTCCTTCTCTCAAACACTGCACCTCAGGAAAATGCAACATTTGCCTAACGACTGGGAAGCAGAAATGTTAATCTCCAGCTCTGACTCCTGAAGTTACTAGTGGTCATCACAACGGCCCCAACTATTGAGTCTGAGACTGGCCTCTGAAATATACAGAGGATTAAAGAATACAAACATTTCCCTTATTTTCATTACAGCAGGAATGAAGAACTTTTAAGAAGTCAATAAGTACAACTTGGAGAAGGCCTAAAGCAAGAGGTACCAGCTTGTCTCTACAAAAAGCAACTATGGCTGCACTCGCTTCTTGCCAGTATAGCTAAAGGTCTGGTTAAATACTTTAACAAAAAACATGAACAGAAGTGCTCTCTTCTGAAAAAGTGTGAAGTATTGTCTCAATTTAAAACATTCACTTGCAAAGTTTGTGACCCCAAAACCTCAGCAGTGTATTAATGCCCAAGAACCAGAAGGAAACAACTAGACTATTTTCACTGCCCCAAACTGAGTGAAATGCTAAGAAAAAAGCATTACTGATAAAGGCTAAATTCTTTATATAAAATACTCAGCTTAAACACAGTTATACACTGAAAAGTGACTACAGATGGCATCAGGGATTCAATATCCCTTACTCCATAGCAAATACGCTCAATTTACAAGTTTCCAATTGCCAGCTCTGCAAATTCAACCTGGGAAAGTCAAGTTGCATTCTTCCCAGCTCCTGTATGCACCATCACAAGAAATGAAGATGCTGCACTCAGAACTTAACAGTTCTGTTGATCATTCTAGATCATGAATCCACTCCAGCTGCCTGTCTTACAGCTGAGGTGACTAAGGATACAAACTTTTTTTTAGAAATTACTATTTACATCACTTGTCTGACCGTACCACACTTTAAAATACTGTTTTAAACTGGTTCAAGCTAACTAAACAGTGACCAGTGTGGACTGAACTTAACCATGTGAAAAACAATATGAAAACAGGGTTCCAGTTTAGGTCCCTATGTAGGTTAGAACAGCTCTGACTATGCTTAAACGGTTTGGCCTTGTTCCCCCACTGATTAGCCAAATCCTTTTTGAAGAAACAGTTGGCCTGAACAAATTGAAAGCTTTTCAAAGCTAATGTCAATTGAACCACCCCACTAACTAGCCCAAACCTTAGTTGGACACTCTCGGCTATTACATGAGCCCATTACAAGCCTGCAGACCAGACTGAGAAGAAAGCATGTCTCCAGCTAAGGTACTGCCTCGTGTAATTTGTTGTGTATATTACTCCCGGAACTAGGCACCACTGTACGCTTGCAGAATTCACGTCCCTCGCAGATTTCTCTGCTTCCCTGCAGAAAAATGACTTCTGACAGTGAAGCAAAGGAAAGCAGCAAGAGCAGTCACGCGCCACTCCCCAGAAGCAAGAGTGCATCATTTTGGGTGCCTGGAGCAGCCAGTGGACAGGAAAATCACAGCAGTGGGGATTGGGATGGGGATAGGGACACCCCAGACGGCGGCGGCTCCTCCCTGTGCTGGGCTCAGTTGCCAGTCCCAGATGGGCTGGCAAGAATAGGACTTCCTCTTCCCCTGTAAAGAGCAGCCAGGGCCAGGTTAGACCCACTCCCAGGAAAACTACCCCAGTTGCAGGAAGCTCTGCACTCCCCTCCCTTTCCTTGTCCCCAGCACTCCTCAGCCACAGGGGGAAGGGACACTGTATAGGGAACTGCTCCTCCATCTGGCCAATCCCCCTGCATCCAGACCCCATTGACCTCCCCACAAAACCTCATCCCCCTGCAAGCACAGCCCAACCCCCCAGCACTCAAACCCCCACTCCACTGAGCCTCACCCCCTGCATTTGGAGCCTCCCCAAACCCAGACTGCCCCACACAGAACCCTCTCACCCCACACCTGGATCCCCCCCCACACACTAAGCCCCTCCACACTTGTATCTACTGGGCTGAGCCTGTATGCCCCACACCTGGATCGAGGGTCAAGGCTGGGTGTGCGTGTGAGAGACTGTCCCTCTCGCTGGCTATCTTGATGCACATGGCATGGAGGGGAAGGGCCCCATGAAGTTTCTGGGGCAGACCTGGGCCTTGCACTGTGTTAGGGTTGGGGTCACCTCACCACCGAGTCCTTTTCCCGTGGGGCTGAGGGGAGTGCTGCAGGATGATCTCCTACCTCTGTGCAGCCTATAGCCGGTGCTCCCCACTGCCACGCTGGAGAATTCACATTTATTTATTGAAATTTTGCAAAAATTTTAAAATATTGTGTGCAGAATTCTCTCAGCAGTAGTATATATATTGTGGGCCATGTGATTTAAGGTCTTTGTACACAGTCTGGCCAGTATTCTAAAAAACAGGAGGCTCATTTTAGGCTCCTAAAACCATATTTAGGCACCTAAATAAGTGGCCTGATTTTCAAGAGTGCTGCACACCCAATAGCATGAACTGACTTCACTGGGAAGTGCTAGATGCTCAGCACAACTGAAAATGTACTTCCTTACATATGGACTTAGAGGCTAAATTTAGCCTCGTTTGACTATCTTGGCGTGTGTGTGTGTGCGCGTGCGCATATATATGTGTAGTATGCTGTGATTATGCATACTATATATAGGGATGCACTGGGAACTACAGACTGCAGGGCATGTGTAAACTTATGCACTGTACAACATATTTTCACAGTACTCTGTACGTATGCTGTAATGTTCTGCATTGCAAGAGACCATCACCTAATTCTTCCCACCAGACTCCCATGCAATAGCAAAATAAACCACTGTATGCTCAGCTTCACAGAAGCAAACAGAAGAGAGCTTAAGAACTAGTTCATCCTCCCTTGACCACTGCAGGTTTGATCCTTACAAAGTGTCTAGTGCACGTCCATCTAGTAGATTTATTGTGCATAGTAAATTATCACCCTGCTCCTCTCCCCACCTTGATCTGGTCCCTATCCCCAGGGTACCTGGGCCACCCCACAGGTCCCTGTATCCATCCCCCATCCCTATAGTAGTTACCTCCTCCGCACCCAGGGGAGCCAGGCCAGTCCACCCTAGGTCCCTGTAATAGTCCCCCAGTACCTGCAGTAAGTCTCTCCTCCCACGGTCCCTGTACCCCCCACACCAGTAGCTAGACTGCCCCTCCATCAATGTGCCCAAGCCACCGGCCCCTGCAATAGTTGTCCCCCATCCTTGCAATAGCTGTCACATCTTCCCAGTCTCTCTACCCCCAAGGAAGCCGCCCAGGTCACCAGCCTCCCCATCCCTGTATTAGCCACGCCAGCCCGGCCAGCCCCAAGTGCCTGCAGTAGCTGGGCCACCCCCCGGTCTACATATACCCCCACAGGATAGCCCCCCATTACCTGTAGTAACCAGGTCCCTCCCAGATACACCCCTGATATCTGTAGAAGCTGCCCCCAATAGGCCCCCCATCCCTATAGCAGCTGTCCCCCCTGGGGTAGCTTCCCAGTACCTGTAGTAGCCCACCCCCCAGTAGTCCCCCATACCTATAGTATTTGGACCCCCCAGCTCCCATGCAGCTGTCCCCCCAGGGACAACATCCCCAGTCCCTGTAGTAGCCCACTCCTCCAGGAAGCCCCCTAAACCTATAGTGGCTAGACCCCCCCAATCCCTAGACAGCCCCCCCAGGGATAACGCCCCCAGACAGCCCCCTGGTCCCTGTAGTAGCCTGCCCCCAGGTAGCCCCCCACACCTATAGCGGTTGGACCTCCCCCGGCCCCCAGACAGCCCCCCCCGGGATAACGCCCCCAGACAGCCCCCCGGTCTCTGTAGTAGCCAGCCCCCCAGGTAGCCCCCCACACCTATAGCGGTTGGACCTCCCCCGGCCCCCAGACAGCCCCCCCCGGGATAACGCCCCCAGACAGCCCCCCGGTCCCTGTAGTAGCCAGCCCCCCACACCTATAGCGGTTGGACCCCCCCCGGCCCCCAGACAGCCCCCCGGTCCCTGTAGTAGCCAGCCCCCCACACCTACAGCGGTTGGCCCCCCTGGCCCCGGTACCTGTAGTAGCTGAGCAGCCCGTTGCTGAGCACGAACCAGCGGCGCTGGTAGCCCTTCAGGTAGTTGGTCCATTTGAAGAGCCAGCCCTTGTAGGTGTCGGAGCCGGGCCCGGCGGGGGCGGCCGGGACCCCCAGCCCGGCCCCGCCGCCCCTGCCCGCCTGGCCCGGCTCGCTGCCCCCGCTCATGGCTGGCCCGGCGGGGCGGCCGGGGCCCGGCGGGTTCTTGCAGGCCAGGCACGGGACGGCGCTGAGGATGGAGACCAGCCCGCGGGTGCTGCCGCTGCACAGCGCGGCCGCCTTCCCCATAGACCCGGCCCCGCGCGGCCCCCTCCGCTCCGCCCCGCCCGGCCGGGGGCACCGCGCTCACGTGACCAGCAAGCGCGGCCCCGCCCCCAGCGTGTTCTAATAGAGGGCGGGGGCTCCCTGGAGGCGGGGCCTAGACAGAGGAGGGCGGGGCTAGGACATAACACATGAGGGCTGGGGGCTGTTCTGGGCAGGGGCGTGGATAGGGTGGGGAGGAGCCATGGCAGGGGGCGGGACTGCTCAGCAGAAGGGCGGGGCCGGGACAGAGTGGGGCGGGGTTCCCTGGAGGCGGGGCCTAGACAGCAGGGCGGGGCTAGGACAAACGAGGTCTGGGGGCTGCTTTGGGCAAGGGAGTGGATAGGGTGGGGAGGAGCCATGGCACGGGGGCGGGGCTCCTCAAGGGAGAGGGGGCGGGGCCTGTCTGAAGCAGAGCTGGGGTGAGGGTGTGTCTGTCTTGGGGCCTTAGTTCCTGGCCCAGACTGACCCCAGGGTGGCTGATCACCTGCCCTCTGTCCCTGGGCTGCTCTGGCGGGATCCTGGCAATGGGCTCACCCTTGGGTCGTGCCTCCTTGGCCAGCCACCGGCTCCCCGAGGCTGGGCCTTGGCTGACCCACATGCTCCCCGAGGGACAGGGCCGGCTTTAGGCCTATTCCACCAATTCCCCCGAATCGGGCCCGCGCCCAGTGGGAATCCCTTCCCTGGCTAGAGGTGCCTTTTTAATTTTTACTCATCTGGCGGCGCTTCAGGTCTTCAGCAGCACTTCAGCAGTGGGTCCTTTGCTTGCTCTGGGTCTTCGGCGGCGGGTCCTTCAGTGCCGCCAAAGACCTGGAGCAAGTGAAGGACCCACCGCCCAAGTGCTACTGAAGACTCGGAGCACAGCCCAGTGAGTACAAGCCCCACGTGGTTTTTTATGTTTGTTTTTGTTTTTTAGTCATCCCTACCAGGCCTCGCACTTCCTAAAGCTGGCCCTGAAGGGGAGGCCACCTACCCACTAGGGTTGCCAACTTTCTGACAGTAGAAAACCAAACACCCTTGCCTTGCCCCTGCCCCACAGCCTCACCCTTGCCTCACCCCTTCTCTGAGATCCCGCCCCCCCCCACTCCATCCCCTCTCCCTCCATCGCTTACTGTCCCCCACCTTTGCTCACTCACTCATTTTCACTGGGCTGGGGAGGGGGGTTGGGGTGTGGGAGGGGGTGAGGGCTCCATCTTGGGGTAAAGGCTCCAGGGTGGGGCCAGTGATAAGGGGTTGGGGATGTATGTGGGGGCTCCAGGCTGGGGGATGGGGCTGAGGGGTTCAGAGTGTGGGAGGGAGCTCCCAGCTGGGGCAAGGAGTTGGGGGGGTATGGGCTCTGGTCTGGGGTTGCAGGCTCTGGGGTGGGGCCGGAAATGAAGGGTTCAGGGTGCAGGAGGAGACTCTGGGAGCGAAGTGGTCAGGGCTCTGGCTGGGGATGTGGACTCTTGGGTGGGGCCGTGGATGAGGGTTTTGGGGTGCAGGAGGGGACTCCGGAGCTGGGGCAGGGAGTTAGGTTGCGGAAGAGAGTGAGGGCTCCTGCTGGGGGTGCAGACTCTGGGGTGGGGTAAGGGATGAGGGTTTTGGGATACAGGAGGGGCCTCCGGGATGAGATAGGGGATTGTGGTGTGGGCTCCAGGCAGGGGCCAATGGGTTCACAATGCAGGAGGGGGCTTCAGGCTGGGGCTGAGGGGTTTGGAGTGTAGGAGGGGGCTCAAGGCAGGGTCAGATGGTTGGGGTGTGGCAGGGAGTACAGGATATGGGCTCTGGGAGAGAGTTTGGGTGCAGGAGGGGGCTCAGGGCTGGGTCAGGGGTTGGGATGTGGAAGGGGATGAGGCCTCAGGGCAGCACTTACCTCAGGTGGCTCCCAGAAGCAGCGACATGTCCCTATGGCTCTTAGGTGGAGGGGCCAGGGTGTTCTGCGCACGCTGCCCCCATCTGCAGGTTCGGCCCCCACAGCTCCCATTGGCCGCGATTCCTGGCCAATGGGAGCTGTGGAGCTGGCACTCAGGGTAGGGGCAGTGTGCTGAGACCCCTGGCCGCTCCTGTGCCTAGGAGCCAGAAGGACATGCCTGCTGCTTCCAGGAGCTGCGTTGCCAGCCACTGCGACCAACTGGACTTTTAGCAGCTGACCGGAGTTGCCAGAGCCCCTTTTCGACCAGGCATTCTCTACTGCCTGTCTATCCTACTGCTCACCCAGCCCTGCTGCCCGTGGGGCCTGCGCCATACAAGGGCTGCTGAAGGTCTGACTTTGCCATGCTGGATGGTGATCCATCCCTTTTCAGATAGCCCTTTCTTAGGGTGGGCCTGTACGAGTGTCTGCCTGTCTCTATACCGCCATCTCTTCTCCTGGCACCCACCAGTAAGCCCTGGCTGCATTAGAAGAATGTGCCTGGTGTGACTACATCAGTGTCCATCTAACCTGGTGCCCTGACCTGGACCTGCTGCCTCAGGGAAGGGGCAGGAAAACCTGTACTGAAAAGTTATATCACCCAGTAGTGCTAGCCCCACACAATCAGAAACCATGAGTGAGACTTCAAAAAATAATAACATTAGCTTAAACATCAGGTAATTTTTTAAAAAAAAATCAATATGGGATTCTGGTTCTTTGCCTTCTAGGTTTTGGACGTTTAGGGTGCACTGAGATCATTTTTTCATGCTTTTCTCTGCAACCACAAGATCTAGAAATTGACTCCTGTTTTAAAATGAAAGCTGAGGCTCTTCTAGCTTCTGAGGCACTAGAGTTCACGTGTCAAGCCTTAATCTGCAGCTAGGAGGGCTGGAAACTTACATACCCATACCTAGATTCTCATGTAATCATGTGACTCCAGGAGCTGGGACTTTAAGAAACACATAAATGGACAACGATTAAATTACAAGAGTTATCAACACTGAGTGTTTACAATAGCTTGGTGCTTAACACCGACCGTCTTTAATAACATGCACCAGCTTCACAGTGTAGAATGCAGCCTCTCATTTTTCCACCTTTGTTTCCCTCGCTTTATATTTTTTCTTTAAAATAAAAAACATTAAAAATATGGCAAGAAAATGCACATACAATTTTTTTTTCAGTAATATCCAAGCAAGGATAGCACTATACACATATTATGTTGGGGGGAGGGCTAGTTCAGTGGCTTGAGTGTTAGCCTGCTAAACCCAGGGTTGTGAGTTCAGTCTTTGAGGAGGCCGTTTAGGGAACTGGGGTAAAATTCTGTCTGGGGATTAGTTCTGCTTTGAGCAGGGGGTTGGACTAAATACCTCCTGAGGTCCCTTCCAACCCTGATATTCTATGATAACATCAAATGGCTACAAAGCCATATACAGGGAGTGTGTCTTATTGCTCCCCATTTCCTTTCAAAACATGTCCAAGTTCAGGGTTGCTAAGACTTATTGTATTATATTTACCGTGGTCAGTCTGAGCCAGGCAGTCCATTACAGTCCTGATGGATTTACCCTGCTATTGATCCTTCAGCTAGCACTTAAGGTCATTTTCCATGACACACACATCCATACCACTTGAGCACCTACAACAGATTAATTTATCCTCACAATGCTTCTGTGAGTCAGGAAAGTATTATTATCCCATATGACAGATGGAAAAACAGAGACATAGAGGGATTTTTTTTAAGGCCCAGGTTTTGAAAGGTATTTAGGCACCTAAAGATGCAGACAAATGTCTAGTGGGATTTTCAAAATTGCCTAAGCACCTGGCCCCTATTGAACTCACCTGCCGAGTTTTCCCAAGCTACTGGTGGACTCATAACTCCTATCTGAAGCCATCATTCCCAGTAGTAAAGGGAGATGGAAGGGTTAACATTTTGGTCAGTAGTTAAAAAACAAATCAAACAAACAAAAACACCATGGGGGCTTGTAACAGCAGCCACTGGAGTCAGTAGAAACCTACCCCAGCCATGTGATGGAGTATAAGCTTTGGTTACCTTGACCTAGCTGAGGTCACAGGACTGAGGCCAGGAAATATCCATCAGTCTCAGAGCTGTACTCCAGGCCTGCCTTTCAGAAGTGCTGAGCACACACAACTCCAAATGAAACCAGTGGGAAGGCACCAGTGCTCAGCCTTGGAAAATTAGGCTTGTGGCCTTTTCCAGTCCCTAGGGCTGCTATGCAGCATTTAGACAATCCAGATAAATGCACTTACTAGCGTACGTGAGGAAACTCACCAGTACCAGCACCCTGCACCGCGGCCCTGCACTGAATCTGTAGTGTGACACAGAGCCCTTCTCTTGTCTCTCTGGCTCCTGGTCTGTGAGAGACTCACAGCTCACATGCCTGGGGTGATTTTCCTGCATATCATGAAGAGCCACAGCCGCAGGCAGCCGACATACAGCACAGCCCTTCATTCTCAGCCCCATCCATAGCTGGTGAGACACTCTTGGGAAAGAAGGGAAAGGAAACCATCTCTTCCTGCACTTTGCCATGTGTGGCTGCCCCAGGGTGTAGGAGCTTTGTAATATAGGCCAGAAAAGGAGGAAAGAGGAGCCAATACTCAGGTCTATCTTGTGGAGCTGAGGTGGGAGGAGGTAAATGTAGAGGCAATGTGGCCTAGTGGATAGGGCACTGGACTAGGACTCAGGAGACCTGGTTTCAACTGCCAGCTCTGCTACTTCCTTGCTGGGTGACCTTGGGCAAGTCACAGCCCACTCTGTGCCTCAGTTTCCCCATCTGTAAGATACAGACCTCCTTTGTAAAGTGATTTGAGATCTATGGATGAAAAATGCTATGTAAAAGGTAGGTATTGTTATTACTAACCAATGTTGATGGAGCGGAGGAGAATGGCAGAACTACAAACACCAAATCGGACTGGTCTGCACACTGTGGAGCAGGCAGCCAGTATATTCCAGCATCTTTTGTCCCAGGCTACAAACAGAGAGGGTCACAGCCTACCATTCTTTACCTGTCCCTCCCCTGCCTTCCATGGGAGCTTTTCCTGAATGAAGGCTATAAGATTTAGTGCTAACAATAACTCCCTTGCACACACACAGTCACCCCATAAGGTGGATGCTGTCACCCCCATTTTACAGCTGGGGACACTGAAGCACAGAGAATTGATGTGACTTGCTGAAGTTCACACCATGAGATTCCTCTGCTGTATACTAGCCACTCAGCTGACAGACATTAACCCCTCATAGTCTATAAAGGATTGAAGGCTGGGCCATATGTCTTTGGAAACAAATTCCTTTGGACATAGAACCCGGATGTCATAGTAATGTGCCCATTGTTAATGTACTCCATTCTCAAACAGAACCTCCACTAGCACACTAAGGGTTTCATTCTTCTACCAACACGAAAAAGTTTTAACATAGTGAAGTTAGGCAAGTAACAGTGGGAAGCAGAATTTGCAGAACAAATGGCTTGTTTACATAGGAAAGTTTTACCATTTATACATGTTAACTTTTCTGCCAGGTCGAGCTGGCAGCAACCAGAGCTAGGTTCAATACCTAGGGGTTCCTTTTCGACAGTACAACCCAAGACTGGCTCAAGCCCCCACCCAGCAACCAGGGAAAATTACACACCACCCCTGGGCACCTCTGTGAGGCAGTGCTTCCCCACTTGCAAGCAGAGTCTGAGTGTAGAAAATAAACTTTTAATGAAAGGAGGGAAGTCACCTGACATTAATTAGGGAAAATGACACAAGCAGGATTCATAAACATAAAACTGTGGGCAGGACACCCACTCCAGAGTGCATGGGGCAGAGCCTTCTGCCTCATGTTCTTGAGTTCTGCAACCAACAGTTCCTTTTCTGTGCCCCTCTCTGCTTCCTTACCATGCCCCACTCACAGCGGTTGTCCTTGGTCAGTGAGGACCCAGGGTTCAAAGGTGCATCTGTGTGAGTTCACCTCTCACCCAGGGAAGAAGGCACCTTGCTTGTTTTGTCATCTAAGTGCTTGCTCTGGCTGGTCACCCACCCCCAGCCTCTGCTCCTCGCCACCCCACTTGTTTCACTCATCTGCCACCTGCCTCTCTGCTGGGACCTCTGCAGGTCAGTCTCCTGAGGTTTCACCCAGCTCTCAGTGATTTTCAGCTCTGGGGTTGGGCAGAGAGCCGTCCCACCACAAGTGATTGTCAGCTCTTTTGAGCACTTAAAAAACCCAAAGGCTCCTAATAGAGCTTTTTTAGCTCTACCTTTGAAAAGTGGGGAGGAACAGGTTAAACCAGACTGGGGATCCTTAAGGAGAATCCATGCCTCCTGGCTGGAATACCTGTCCTCACCCCTCTTACTGTCACAGGGCTCTGGCATTTGAGGCCCTGGCTTAATGAGGTCCTTTCAGCTGAGGGTCACCTCCCTCATTTGGGACAGGTTAAGCACAGTTCTGCTCCCCTTTACTCATACAATAAATACAACAACATTGATAACAACTTTTCACTAGCCCTGCATTCAGTACTAAAGTGATTTGTAACCCAACCTCAGCCAAAGTTGATCACTTTGATCAACACAGCTCTATCTGCTGGGTATCTAGACAGAGTAGTGTGTCCATGTAAATACAGTTTGCCCCTGAAGTCTCTCCCCCTCCCAGGTAGCTGTCAGGGGAGAACTCATTCAGACCCTGCTTATATGCAGCTATAGTTTTACTGGGATCTCACACACACACCATGTGGACACTTAGTCTGGTGCAAAAGTGGCTTTTGGGGGGAGTTATCATAAACCCCTTCTCAAGCATGTTAGGGGACAGGAGAGCCCCATACAGGCCACACCCTGAGATGCTCCTATGTCCTCAGGGTGAGGCTATTTTACCTTTTCTTGTTTTTAATATTTATCTGTTTAGTATGTATTTCACATCTTTCAGCAGCAGGGGGAGCCACATGCATAGTTTAGAGCAGAGCTTATCAAACTAGGGGGCAGGTCACCCTGGGAGGCATGGGATGTATTCCCCGGGGGGCATGAGAAGCGTTAGGGGAAAAAAACATATGCACACATTTCAGCCACAACACTGAATAACTAACAAAGCTGATTCCTTCAGCCATATCAGGTCCTCAGCAGATGCTGTGCATTTTGACAGAGTTCTGTGAACCTTGCATAGCATTATATAGTGTCATTGCCATCTGTATATTAATCCATTTGCTAGGTGAGCACATTTCATTGTAAACATCGACCAAACTCACAGTTTTGCTTTTGCTCTTATTACAGTGGATCAGTGGCTCCATTTGAATCAATGTCTTACTGGTTTTAATATTTAGTGAGAATTGAATGTTGATTTTTTTTAATTGGTATAATTGTGAGATGGGGGGGCGCGCGTAAACAACTACAGACACAAAGAAGGGGAGTGCAATCAAATACAGTAAAACCTCAAAGTAATGAACACCAGAGTTACAAAATGAACCGGTTAACCACACACCTGAGTGATGAACCAGAAGTAAGCAATCAGGCAGCAGCAGAGACCAAAAAAAGCCAAAACAAAGCAAAAAAACAAACAAACCCAGTACTGTGTTAAGCATGAACTATTACAAAATAAAGGGAAAGTTTAAAAAAAGATTTGACAAAGTAAGCATAGGCGTGTGCATGGGGTGTGCCAGGTGTGTCCAGGCACACCCTAATGCAGGGGTGGGCAAACTACGGCCCAGATCCGGCCCCTCAGAGCTTTGCATTCGGCCCTTGGGACTAGCCCCCGGTGGTCCTGCAGGCCCCACGCTGCTCTCAGATGCAGCCAGCACCACGTCCCTGGGGGCCTCAAGGAAGGGCGGGGCAGAGAGCTATGTGTGTTGCTCCAGGAACTGCTCCCATCAGCTCCCATTGGCTGGGAACAGGGAACCGCAGCCAATGGGAGCTTTGGGTGAGGTACCTAGAGGTGTGGCAAAGGCAGCACGTGGAGCCCTGTGCCCCCTCTGCCCCAGGGGCCGTGCAGGGCCATGGTGAGCGGTGCAGTGTGGGGCCAGGGCAGGCAGCCAGGGAGCACACCACTGCCACCATGAGCCACTTTAGGTAAGCGGCACTGGGCTGGAGTCCGAACTCCTCCAGCACCCAACCCCCCAACTCCCTGCCCTGAGCCTCCTGCCGCACCCCTCCTGCATTCCAACTCCCTGCCCTAAGCCCCTGCTGCAGCCCTCCTGCACCCCAACTCCCTGCCCTAAGCCCCCTGCCTCCACTCTGCACCCCTCCTGCACACCAAATCCCTGCCCTGAGCCACCTGCCTGCATCCCTCACCCCTCCTGCACCTCAACCCCCTGCCCTGAGCCGCCTCGTATGCTCTGCACCCCTCCTCTGCACCAATCCCTTTCCCTGAGCCCATTCCTGCATACTGCACCCCCTCCCACACACTGCACTCCCTCCCGCACCCCAACCCCCTGCCCCAGCCCTGCATACAATTTCCCTGCCCCGATGTGGCCCTCAGCCCAAAAAGTTTGCCCACCCCTTCCGTAATGTCTCAAAAAAGAGTAGCTTTGCATTTTAATTTAATCACACAATACACTCTTTTCATTTTAGAGTGTGGATTGTTGTATTATGCAATAAGAGCCAAATTGCGTAATATAGATGATGCAGAAATGTATGGAAAGCCAGCATTTGCTTGCAGCATGTGTCCCCACTACTGCAGCGCTGCACTACCCTTGGGTCTCCCCTCCCCTTCCAACTACTATTCTAGAAAATTCTTTGACCTATATAAGCGGCTACGTCAGGCGTGCCCAGCGCAGTGTCTACAGTGTTTGTAATCTTTGTCGCTTATACGCTACTGAAACAGCATAATGAACCCTTGGCTATACGTTTTAATTCGATCATATGATGCCCCCTTTTAACTTTAAAATATGGATCAGTTCATTGTTAAGATAAGAAAAGGAGCAGACAAACTGAATTATAATGAATATGCTTGTCATAAACAGATAGTTAAGGGTTAATGTCTCTTTTATCTGTAAAGGGTTATGAAGCTCAGTAAACCTGGCTGACACCTGACTAGAGGACCAATGAGGGGACAAGATACTTTCAAATCTTGGTGGAGGGAAGTCTTTGTTTGTGCTTTTTGTTTTGTTCATTGTTCGCTCTCGAAACTGAGAGAGACGGGACATCATTCCAGGCTCTCCAAATCTTTCTGAATCAGTCTCTCATGTTTCAAACTTGTAAGTAACAGCCAGGCAAGGTGTGTTAGTCTTATTTTTGTTTTCTCAACTTGTAAATGTTCCTTTTTTGCTGAGAGGATTTTACCTCTGTTTGCTGTAACTTTGAACCTAAGGCTAGAGGGGGTTCCTCTGGGCTATATGAATCTGATTACCCTGTAAAGTATTTTCCATTCTGATTTTACAGAGATGATTTTTACTTTTCTTTCTTTAATTAAAAGCTTTCTTTTTAAGAACCTGATTGATTTTTCCTTGTTTTAAGATCCAAGAGGATTGGGTCTGGACTCACCAGGGATTGGTGGGGGGAAAGAAGGGGGGAAGGTTAATTTATCCTTGTTTTAAGATCCAAGGGGTTTGGATCTGTGTTCACCAGGGAATTGGTGAAGTCCCTCAAGGCAACCCAGGAAGGGGAAAGTTTTGGGGGGACAGAAAGTGCTCCAGACACTGAAATTCTGGATGGTGGCAGTGTACCAGATCTAAGCTAGTAATTAAGCTTAGAAGTGTCCAGGCAGGTCCCCACATTAGTACCCTAAAGTTCAGAGTGGGGAAGGAATCTTGACAGTGCTGGTAGTAGTGCGAATACCTCAGACTCCTCGGTTAAGAACTGTGTCTCATTTTTTTAAGTAAAAGTTTAGTTGTTAATTTAAAAAACAATTAAGTTTAGTTAAGTTTTAGTTTCTTTAGTTTGTTTGATGAATAAAAAATAATATCCTTTATGACTGAGTATTGAATAAATGTCCTCCCTTAAAAATAAATAAATACATAAAATTCCCTGGGTGCACACCCTAATGAAATGTGCTATGCACGCCTATGAAAGTAAGGAAACTGTTTTTGTGCTCATTTCATTTAAATTAAGATGGTTAAAGAAGCATTTCTCTTCTGCACAGTAAAGTTTCAAAGCTGTATCAAGTCAATGTTCAGTTGTAAACTTTTGAAAGGCCTGTTCAGAGTTACGAACATTTCAAAGTTATGAACATCCTGCATTCCCAAGAGGTTTGTAACTCTGAGGTTCTACTGTAAGTTTGAGAACCACTGGCCTAGAGTACATATGAGTGTGTGGTGTCTGGCATGCAGTGCAGTGGTGACAGACTCTAGACAGAGAAACAGATTCATCTGACCGCAGCTTGTATGCCACACTGGACCATCCATCCGGGAGTGAGATTTTACTTACTTGCTGTCACTGTAGCCTAGGAGCATATATTTAGATCCTGTTGTTATATTTAGATCCTTTTGGTTCCGTCTATCACCCCACCACAGTTAGGGAATCCCATTGCAGCAAAGCCATCCACTATGACCTGCACGTTTCCCAGAGTCACAACCTTTCGTAGCAGCAGCTTAATGATTGCTTTGGCTACTTGCATCAGAGCAGCCCCCACAGTAGATTTTCCCATTCCAAATTGATTCCCGACTGACTGGTAGCTGTCTGGCGTTGCAAGCTTCCAGAAGGCTAGCGCCACTCGCTTGTGAGCTGTGAGGGCTGCTCTCATCTTGGTATTCTTGCTCTTCAGGCCAGGGGACAGCAAGTCAGAGTTCCATGAAAGTGCCCTTACACATGCGAAAGTTTCGCAGCCACTGGGAATCATGCCAGACCTGCAACACTATGCGGTCCCATCAGTCCATGCTTGTTTTATAAGCCCAGAATCGGCGTTCCACAGCATGAGCCTGTCCCATTATCACCATGATGTCCAAATTGTCAGGGCCCGTACTTTGAGATATGTCTGTGTCCATGTCCTCATTACTCTCATCACCGTGCTGCAGTCACCTCCTTGTCTGCTTTTGCAGGTTCTGGTTCTGCACATACTGCAGGATGATGCGTGAGGTGTTTACAATGATCATAACTGTGGCGGTGATCTGAGTGGGCTCCATGCTTGCCATGGTAGGGCGTCTGCTGGAGAGCAGAGTTGCAGCAGAAGCAGTGGATGACGGAATAGATATTTATAGAGAGATGCCACGAGAATAGATATTTATAGAGAATGACAAGAGGATCTCCGAGGTGGATTCATGACATCAGGAAAGCAGAGTTGCAGCGGAAGCGGGAGCCCATGATAGCCAACATGGAGAAATTCGCTATTGATGGAGACAAAAGCAGGAGAGCAGAGTGGCAGCGGAAGCGGTGGTTGGAAGACCAGTTTTGCAGACCTACTGCACTGTCTGCTGCCAGGACACAACAGTGGCGGTTTCCATTAGCTGAGCTGAGTGGGCTGCACGCTTGCTGTGGTATGGCGAGACAAGAGCAGGAGAGCAGAGTGGCAGTGGAAGCGGTGGATGATGACAGTAATATAGAGGATCTGTGAGGTGGATTCATGGCACCAGGAGAGCCGGAGAGCAGGGTGGCAGTGGAAGCGGTGGTTGAATGGCCAGTTTTGCCAACCTATTGTACCATCTGCTGCCAGCAGCACCAGGACACAACTGTGGTGGTGTCCCTTAGCTGAGCTGAGTGGGCTGCATTGGGAACTCAACCCAGAATTCCAATGAGCGACAAAGACTGTGGGAACTGTGAGATAGCTACCCACAGTGCACTGCTCCAAAAGTCGATGCTAGCCACGGTACTCCACCCATTTAATGCGCTTAGTGGGGACACACACAATCGACTGTATATAATCGCTTCCTAAAAAAATCTACTTCTATAAATTCATAGTGTAGACATACTCTTAGTGTCTGAGGTGTTTACTCGAGATTAATTAGTGGTCCTGGGGAAGACAGAGGATAGAGAAGTGAACATGAAGAGAAATCGCTGCCTAGAAAATGCTGCAGGAAAAGCTATCTGCCCTGAGCATTCTGTGCATTGAAAGTGACAAACTCCGTTGCTTATCATTTGAGGACATCATCAATAACATTGCTCTCCAAAAATCATGAAAGAAAATGTTTTAAAATTTCAGCATTAAAATGAAAGTGATGTGCTAGTAAAGAGGCTGTGGTGGGGACTGAGAAGCCATGATATGGAAGTAGGCCCCAGATGACAGGTCTGGGGACTGTCAGACAGTGGAAGGAGGACAGGTTGAGAATGCTCAGCCAGAGCCAGGGTGAGTCCTGCCCCCAATGCTCCTATCGGAAATGCCGCACTCTAGAAGGCCCCCAGTGCTCAGCACCCAGCAGCTCTTGCTTTCCCTGGGAGCTGCTGCATAATGGACACTTTGGAAAGTCTGTGCCCAATTTTGCACCTGGTGGACTGTGACGTGCTGCAGGCAGCTATGAGTGACAAGGCCTGCCCCACCTGACACCTGGCTTCAGTGGAATTGCACAGGGCAGCTCAGGCAGGAGGGGACTGCCCGCCAGAAAGGTAATGACAGGTATTGTTCAAGAACCCCACCTGCTATTTGCATGTACAGCTGGAGTTGACTCAGCAGTGGATTGATCCGCTTGTTATCTTATCAGCACAGCGGTTCCTGGGCTGGGATGAGCAGAAGAAGCAAAACTTAAAACATACAACCTGCCTCTGAGCCAGGGAACAAAGCTGGGGCTGTGACTCGAATGGCCTCAAACATCTGCCAAGGCCCACACAACCACCCACAGATTAATTCCTGCCCCACACCTAGGAGAGAGGAACAGGGAATTGTGCTTTCCATGCATGGATCTCACAGTGTTTTACAAGAGAAGCCAGTACCATTATCCCCATTTCACAGATGAGGAAATGGAGGCAGGGAGGGGGCATGATTTGTCTAGGTTCACAAAGCAGGTTAGTGGTAGAGGTGGGAATAGATCCCAGGTCCCCCTTATCCATCCAGTGCTCAAGCCACTTATTATAATGATACCACCTCCATCTTTCCCTCAGTAGATCACAAAGCCTTTTACAAAACTCAGTATAAACCCTGTTCTGCAAACAGGGAAACTGGCAGTCCCTCAGGGCAGGGGGTCCCAGCCAATCCAGCTAAACGTTGGATTAGCTGCATGGAAATGAAATATCTGGGTTACACTCTGGGGAATGGGAGAATCAAGCCTCTGACAGGTCAGGTAAAGGACCCTTGTGGAATCTCCAGTCCTCACCAAAATGTAATAAGTGAAATCTTCCCTGGGACTGGCAGGTGTTAGCCGTGGCTCATACCCCAATTTGCAACAATCAGAGCCCCTTTAGTGGCCCTTCTGTGCAACAAGGTGCCCCGCAAGATGCACTGGAGTCACTGGGGAGGTAAGGCAGGTTCCCTGTAGCACTTCAGTACCATGTAGCCCAGACGTAAATAAAGGGTTTATCATATAGATGTGTAATCCTTCTGCCCTTCTGAGTTGGCAGCAACAAGGGCCGGGTTCAGTATCCAGGGGTTCTGTTTCAATAGGACAATGCAAAACTGGCTCGAGCCCCCACCCAGTGCCCACAATTACATACCAGCCCTCCGGGTGCCTCTAGGAGGCAATACTTCTCCTCTCAAGCATGGAGTCTGAGTATAGCAAAATCCTTTTAATAAAGCAGGGAAACAATGCAGCATTACTTTGGGGAAACACCACAAACAGGATTCATAACATAAACCATGAGCAAAAGACCCACCTCCAAGTAAGTTTTGGCAATGTCCTTTTCCCCTCAGGGTCTTAAGTCCAATCAACCCCAAAATCCAACAACCCAAAAGTCTCTGTCCCTGGTCAGTGCCACCCTAGAGTTCAAAAATTTATTTGCAGAGTTTTACTCCCCTAGGCTGGGTGGAATTGTGGGGGGAAGCACACAGGGTGTTAAGGGGCACCTTACGTGGGCGGAGGCTGACTGTCCCGCCTCTCCGTGGAGTTCTGCTGCAGCCTTCACCATGAATGGCTCTGCTCCACCAGCCACTCCGCTCCTCCAGCTGTCCCCAAAAACTGCTCCGTTCTGCTCCACTTGCTGTTCTGTGGGCCACTCCAACCATCCCACATGTTGCTCCGCTCTGCTCTGCCAGCCACTCCACTCCACCAGCCGTCCCGTGAACCACTCCAGCTTTCCCTGCAAACTGCTCCAACCATCCTGAAAACTGCTCTGCTCACCACTTAGCAATATAGCTTCAGGCTCCCCCAGTAGTTAACACAGCATTCAGTAGTCTCAGCTCAGTAATTTTAGCTCTCTTAGTGGTTTCAGCTTGTAGTAGGGGAGCCCCAGTGCTAGTACACTATTGGCCCAAATTGAACTCAGCTCAGCAGCCTCTAGCTAGATTCCTAGTGGAATCAAAATAAGCTCTGCTATTCAACAGCAAAGAAGAAGAACTCAACTCAACTCAACTCAACTCAACTCAACTCAACTCAACTCAACTCAACTCAACTCAACTCAACTCAACTCAACTCAACTCAACTCAACTCAACTCAACTCAACTCAACTCAACTCAACTCAACTCAACTCAACTCAACTCCTCTCCTCCCCTCAATTCACTAGGTTGTAGAAACCCTGTCCCTTGTCTAGCAAGTGTTACTTCGTTGATGGTGAGACTCTCTGTCATAAAACAGTTTCATAGTCCTTCGTTCACATAATCAGGGTAACAACACTTTATTCCTCCTACCTCAATAACCAAGAAATTGGGGATCCCACAGCTGTCAAAGTTATCATTTTGGACTGCCATGGACTCATGCTAGGCAGAGTGGGTGTGCCTATGCAAACAAGATCAGCCCCCTAAGTTCTTTTCCACATTCGCCATAATTCACCACCAGATGTCAAGGTAGAGCTCATCCTGACTCTGCTTACAGATGGATGCGCCTGAACTGGGAAAGAGGGCTGGGCTCTTGCAGGAATTGGAGGTCAGGGAACCCCCCCATTTTATGCTTGAGCAGAAAGCAGCTGTCTTGGACACGAGCCGATGCAGTGACTGAAGAGTGCCTGGCAGTAGGGCAGGCCACTGGACATTATTTGCTTGGAGTGCCTTGCACCTTCCTCATTGGCCACACCTGCTAATGTGGCTACATGCTATGAGAGAGGCTGACATGATGGTACCTGGCTTTGCAGCCAGATTTACACTTCACCGTTGTTGCACAGCCACTGATGTGAATGAAGACTTTCTGTCACAGGGTGGCCTACGTAGGCAAAAAGCGTGTCTCCGACTCCACTCTGGAGATGGTGGGGGGTGGAACAGGGTAGGTCTATCCCTTTGAGGGCCAGGGTGCACCCAGCCCTCCTCTGGAGGAAAGCCCAGCAGGTAGGTGCTGGGAATCAGTTGACCCAGCTGGAGAGCAGCTAATGACTTGTTCTGATTTCCAGCTGCAGGATATAAACAAGGGCCCCGTTCACTTTTGGAGAGGGCTCAGAGTACGCGCTCCTGTGGCTGCAGCAGAAGGCTGTGAGAGGGCAAACGTAGACACACACTTCCCTCCCCGCTTCCCCATAGTGGGCAGGGCCAGATTCTTTAGCTACTGGGGACTGGATTAGAAGACCTCTCAAGGTCCCTTCCAGTCCTACACTTGTAAGATTCTGCCAGAGGGCCCCACAAGCCCAGCCCAGAACAGGACTATTGTTTGTGTTTGTTCTGCATTTCCTTTTGTGTTGGAGAATAAACAGAGCCCCAGGGAAAGGGCTACAAATGCAACCAGGCCTGGGTGATGTTTTGGCCCAGGCTGGTGATCACCAGCCTACAGTGTCCCAGAAAATTCAAGGCTGGTGCAACTAGCAAACGTGAGATCTCCTTTCAGTGGGGTCCTCTGGCATTTCCCCCTAGCTGCAGCACTGTGGGATTCCCCTGTTGTTCTCCACTGATATCCTTGCACCTGCCCTGCCCACGAGGACTGTCTGTGACCCCGGGGTAAGGCTGTTACAGAGCTTTGGGAGTTTACACATGTTAGTGGGTTGGTAAAATCTAACTATAGAACATACAGCCAGTTTGGGGTCTTTGCCCTGCTCCTTGCCAGTCTGCCCCGAGGTTGGCACTGACGCTCGTGAATCACTCCAGACAGCCTGACACTGGCCATAGTCTTTCCTCTAGGTGTCAAGCCCCGCTACAAAATGGCTGCTCTAGTCCCCAGAGGAGGCTGCAGTACGACAGTAACAACACAAAGTGGGGGCTGTAGCAGGGTGGTCACCCCGCTCTGGCCCGGAGGGGGTTAAAGCAGCCCTGGAAAGGGCTGCAGCCGAGAAAGCTGGGCTGATTGGGAAGCAGCCCCAGCTGTGGTCAGCTTAATCAGGGCCCAGCTGGCCCTTATAAGAGGGCTGGGGCCAGAAGCTGAAGACAGACTCTCTCTCTCTCTCACTCACTCACTCACTCAAACTTATGAGAGAGAAGGATCCAGCTGCCTGGGAAGCTGAGGAGGGTACCTAGGGTGGAGCAGGGCTGGTGCAAACATATTTTGTACCTAGGTGAAACTTCCACCTTGCGCACCCCCGTCCCTCCCCGCGAGCATCGCTTATTATAAACTTTCAAAAATGAATACTGCATAATGTGGCCTTGTTCATTAGAATTGATACACGTTCGGCTTGAAAATTTATTAATTTCATTATTAAGTCTATATATCTATCTGCCAGGAGGTTGCATCAACTGAAAATGAAAAAAAAAAATTCTATTCCTATCAGTTCTTTTTCTTGTTCACTATTAAAAGTAAAGGATAGAGAATACATTTCACTTACTAACTATGGGTATGTCTACACTGCGGGATTATTCCGATTTTACAGAAACCGATTTTTGGAAACAGATTGTATAAAGTTGAGTGCACGCGGCCAAACTAAGCACATTAAGTCGGCGGTGTGTGTCCATGTACCAAGGCTAGTGTTGATTTCCAGAGCATTGCACTGTGGGTAGCCATCCCACAGTTCCCACAGTCTCCCAGGCCCCTTGGAATTCTGGGTTGAGATTCCAATGCCTGATGGGGCAAAAGACATTGTCGCGTGTAGTTCTGGGTACAGCCTCATCCCTCCCTCCATGAAAGCAATGGCAGACAACTGTTTCGCGCCTTTTTTCCTGAGTGAACTGTGCAGACGCCATATCACAGCAAGCATGGAGCCTGCTCAGCTCAAGACAGCAGTCATGAACATTGTAAACATCTCGCACATTCTGGTGCAGTTTATGCTGAACCAGGACCTGAAAAACCAAGCGAGGAGGAGGCAGCTACTGCAGCGCGGCGACGAGAGTGAGGAGGACATGGACACAGAATTCTCTCAAACTGTGAGCCCAGGGCCAGTGCAACCATTTAGGCGGACTAGGCGGTTGCCTAGGGCGCCGAGATTTGAGGGCGCCAAAAAGCGCCCTCAAATTTTTTTTAAATGGTGAGCAGCCGCTGCTGCTGGGACAGAGAGGGAGTCTGAGCTGCAGGCAGTAGCTAGCAGCCCAGGGTGTCCCCCGGGTCAGGGTGCCTCTGCGGCAGCCGGCAATCCAGGGTGTCCCCCGGTCAGGGTGCCACCGCGGTAGCCGGCAGCCCAGGGTGTCCCCCGGGTCAGGGCGCCGCGGCAGCAGCTGGCAGCCCAAGGTGTCCCCTGGGTCAGGGCGCCGCCGTGGCAGCCAGCAGCCCAGGGTGTCCCCTGGGTCAATGCGCCGCCCCGGCAGCCGGCAGCCCAGGGGCGGGGGGTCCCCTAGCACAGGGAAACCCCGGGCTGCCAGCTGCCGTGGAGGTGCACTGACCCTGGGTCAGGGCGCCGCTGCGGCAGCCAGCAGTCCAGGGTGTCCGGAGGGGACGGCAGGCAGCTCCCGTGGAGCTGCCGCAGTCGTGCCTGCGGATGGTCGGCTGCTCACGCGGCTCCGGTGGACCTCCCACAGACACGACTGCGGCAGCTCCACTGGAGCCGCGGGACCGGCACGCGGGGCGGCGAAATTGCCGTCCGCCTAGGGCGCTCAAAACCCTAGCGCCGGTCCTGTGTGAGCCCCAGCACTTTGGAGATCATGCTGTTAATGGGGCAGGTTCTAGCCATGGAATGCCAATTTTGGGCCCGGGAAACAAGCACAGACTGGTGGGACCGCATAGTTTTGCAGGTGTGGGACGATTCCCAGTGATTGCGAAACTTTCGCATGTGTAAGGGCACTTTCATGGAACTTTGTGACTTGCTTTTCCCTGCCCTGAAGCGCCAGAATACCAAGATGAGAGCAGCCCTCACAGCTCACAAGTGAGTGGCGATAGCCCTGTGGAAACCTGCAATGCCAGACAGCTACTGGTCAGTCGGGAATCAGTTTGGAGTGGGAAAATCTACTGTGGGGGCTGCTGTGATGCAAGTAGCCAAAGTAATCACTGAGCTGTTGCTAACAAAGGTTGTGACTCTGGGAAATGTGCAGGTCATAGTGGATGGCTTGGCTGCAATGGGATTTCCTAACTGTGTGGGGGGGGTGGCGATAGATGGAACCCATATCCCTATCTTGGCACCGGAGCACCAGAGCAGCCAGTACATAAACTGCAAGGGGTACTTTTCAATGGTGCTGCAAGCATTGGTGGATCACAAAGGACGTTTCACCAACATCAACATGGGATGACTCAGAAGAGTTCATGACGCTCGTATCTTCAGGAACATTACTCTGTTTAAACGGCTGCAGCAAGGGAATTACTTCCCAGACCAGAAAATAACAGTTGGGGATGTTGAAATGCCTATAGTTATCCTTGGGGACCCAGCCTACCTCTTAATGCCATGGCTCATGAAGCCACACACAGGCAGCCTGGACAGTAGCCAGGAGCTGTTCAACTACAGGCTGAGCAAGTGCAGGATGGTGGTAGAATGTGCATTTGGCCGTTTAAAGGCGCGCTGGCTCACGTTACTGACTCACTCAGACCTCAGCCAAACCAATATACTCACTGTGATTGCTGCTTGCTGTGTGCTCCACAAACTCTGTGAGAGCAAGGGGGAGACATTTATGGTAGGATGGGAGGTTGAGGCAAATCACCTGGCCGCTGATTACATGCAGCCAGACACCAGGGCGGTTAGAAGAGCACACCAGGAAGCGCTGCGCATCAGAGAAGCTTTGAAAACCAGTTTCATGACTGGCCAGGCTACGATGTGAAAGTTCTGTTTGTTTCTCCTTGATGAAAACCCACCCCTTGATTGACTCATTCCCTGTAAGCAACCCACCCTCCCCCTTCGATCACAGCTTGCTTTCTAAGGAAATCAAGTCACTATTATTTAAAAATCATATATTCTTTATTAATTGATTATAAAAGAAGGGAGAGAACTGACAAGGTAGCCCGGGTGCGGTTTGGGAGGATGATAGAAGAAAAGGAAAAAGCCACTTCAGAAGTTCAAAATAATGAGAGCCTTTTGCTTGGCCTGTTCACTGGGGTTTAGTGGGTTGGTGCACAGAGCATCCCCAGCCCCCCGTATTCTTACACATCTGGGTGAGAAGGCTGTGGAACTTGGGGAGGTGGGACGGCGGTTATACAGGGGCTGCAACAGCACTCTGTGATCCTGCTGCCATTCCTGAAGCTCCACTAGATGCCAGAGCATGTCAGTTTGATCACGCAGCAGCTCCAGCATTGCATCCTGCCACCGCTGATCTTCCTGCCGACACCTCTGATCTTCCTGCCACCACCTCTCATCTCGAGCATCCCTTCTCTCTTCACGTTTGTCCTCCTGTCCTCATGTTTGTCCCTCCTGTCCTCAAGTTCACTGGCATCTTTCCTGTACGGTGATACCACGTCCTTCCACTCATTCAGATGAGCTCTTTCATTGCGGGTCGATTCCATGATTTCAGAGAACATTTCGTCTCACATCCTTTTTTTCTGCTGCCTTATCTGAGCTAGCCTTCGGGACGGAGGAGGGAGGCTTGAAAAATTTGCACCTGCGGGAGGGAAAAAAGGCAGAGAAGTATTTAAAAGATACATTTTACAGAGCAATGGGTATACTCTTTCATGGTGAACAACACTATTCACATTACATTGCACATGTGATTTCCGCACAAGGTCGCATTTTGCATCTTAATATTGAGTGCCTGCAGCTTTGATGTTAGAGATCACAGACGCAGGTCTGGGCAACAGAATTCGGCTTGCATGCGGCCATGGTAAGCCATTGTCTTTTGATTTCTGCAGCCTTCATATATTCAGTGCCCTCCTTTCCCGCATACCAAGCAAAGCCCGTTGAGTGCTGCGTCTTTCCTGTTAACATGCAGCAGCAGAAACAAAACTACCCCCCCCATACCAATTCTCTGGGATGATCACTTTACCCCTCCCCCCACTGCATGGCTGGTATCAGGAAAGATCCCTGCTGGCCAAATGCGAAAAAGCTCAGCGCCGATCTCACACACCCTCCCCACCCCCCCCGCTTGGCTAACTGCAGGGAAAGATTTCTTTTCAGCCACAGGCAAACAGCCCAGTAGGAACGGCCACCTCTGTGCCCTTAATTAAATTCCCATATTTCAACCAGGTGACCGTGAACGATATCACTCTCCTGAGGATAACACAGCAAGATAAAGAACGGATGTTACTTGAATGCCAGCAAACACCGAGATCAAACGGTGCTAGGCTTTGTCATTCAATGATACCAGATTACTTGCTACTAGCATGGTGTGGTCAAGTGTACTACCATGGAGGAGGGAATAAGGCTGCACTGCCCAGAAACCTTCTGCAAAGGCTTTCAGAGTACCTCCAGGAGAGCTTCATGGAGATGTCTCTGGAGGATTTCTGCTCCATCCCCAGACACTTTAACAGACTTTTCCAGTAGCTGTACTGCCCGCAAATGCATCCCAAGTCCTCAGGGCAAATTAATCATTAAAAATGCTTGCTTTTAAACCATGTTTTATATTTACAAAGGTACACTCACCAGAAGTCTCTTCCATGGCTTCATGGTCTGGGATACTGCCTTGGGAGGTTAGGAGGGTACTTCAGTCAAGCTGAGAAAAAGGTCCTGGCTGTTGGGGAGAACGGAGTGCCGTGTGCTCTCCGCAAGCTTGTCGTCCTCCTCCTCCTCCTCTTCCCCGTCCGCAGAATCCTGAGGCATGGCTGAGATTACCCCCTCCTTAGAATCCACGATCAGGGGTGGGGTAGTGGTGGCTGCTCCCCCTAGAATTGCATGCAGCTCAGCGTAGAAGCAGCATGTCTGTGGATTTGCCAAGGACCTTCCATTTGCTTCTTTGGTTTTCTGGTAGGCTTGTCTGAGCTCCTTAACTTTCACACAGCACTGTAGTGAGACCCTATTGTGACCTCTCTCCATCATGCCCTTGGAGACTTTTTCAAATGTTTTGGCATTTCATCTTTTGGAACGGAGTTCTGCTAGCACAGAATCCTCTCCCCATATAGCAATCAGATCCAGTATCTCCCATGCGGTCCATGCTGGAGCTCTTTTTCTATTCTCAGACTGCATGGTTACCTGTGCTGATGAGCTCTGCGTGCTGATCAGCTCTCCATGCTGGGCATACAGGAAATGAAATTCAGAAGTTCGTGGGGCTTTTCCTTCTGCCTGGCCAGTGCATCCGAGTTCAGATTGCTGTCCAGAGTGGTCACAATGGTGCACTGTGGGATAGCTCCCGGAGGCCAATATTGTTGAATTGCGGCCACACTAACCCTTATTCGAAATGGCAATACCGATTTCAGTGCTACTCCCCTCGTCCAGGAGGAGTACAGATATCGATATTACAAGCCCTTTATATTGAAATAAAAGGCTTTGTTGTGTGGACGGTGAGGGTTAATTCAGTTTAATGCTGCTAAATTCTAAAAAAACTCATAGTGTAGACCAGGCCTGTGAGTCACTATTTGAATTTCATCAACTGTTTGATGTAAACATTGATTAAGAGATCAAGATGACTTTTCCTTAAAATTAAGCACTGTTGCTTGTAATAAGAAATTCCCCCCGTTTTTAGTCACGTATACTTCCTCCCTTCCTTCTTTCATATCAAAATCTACTACATTTTTTTCTACCTTTAGAATATACGATTATTGTTATTAATAAAATTTATAAAATTAGAATGGCAGATACTCCGTCATACAACAAAAAACAACTGACATTATCAATATGACAAATTTCAACAACCTACACACGCATATTCACACATGATAAACATATACACTCAAATACTTAACATACACACACAATTGACACACAGTATTAGTGAACTGATGCAGGAGCAATTGCCAGAGTCTTAGATCTGAAACAACTCAACAAAAATAGTTAGCCTCAGGCAACAACCTCTGAAAACTAGTAAATAATAGCCTTATAAACAGCCTGTCAGAACGGATAATGGCTGCATGATGAGAAAAATGACGTCATTGCCACTTTGTACTGTAGTGAAGCAGTACGCTTGTGCCCGCAACGCAGCGCTGGCGTAAGTAGGATTACCATATTTGGATACAATGTGATTGTCAGAGGGAGGATTTGGCCATTAAACAATAACTGCATTAAGATGCGGTCTGTGAAACAGTTTGAGAAACCTTGACTTACATTTCTTTGGTGACATGATGTAATATTCAGTATTGCCAACCTCCAACATTCAGAACTCATGAGTTGGGCCCCCACAAAATCACTCGATATCTGACCTATCAGTCCTCATCCTCAAAGGAAACCTACAAAACACTTTTCAAAAGATGAGCCTGGGAGCTTGAATTCAAAACCTTGCTAGACATTAAAAATCATGATCCTCATAAAGATACTGGATTTATGGTTAATTACAACAACCTGCAACTAACTAATCTCCCTTTTGTCCTGGGATTAAAAGGGAGTTAATGGGCTACTTCACCCTGAATGGTCCCCTTGAATATGTGCTAAACTATCTGTTAGATCTAGTGTTTAGCTGTGACACTGTTAGTACCTTTTCAGACCTGGAGAAGAACTCTGTGTAGCTCAAAAACTTGTCCCTCTCACTAACAGAAGTTGGTTCAATAATAGATATCACCTCATCCACTTTGTCTCTTTCAAATAATGTGACAGCACAAGGGATTGTATAAAATTGTGTGTCTCTGTAAAGAAACCCCATCACCCTGGTTCTTTTCAAGTCTTCATAGTAGAATCTCAGGAGGTATCTAGTCCAACCACCTGCTCAAAGCAGGACCAATCCCTAGACAGATCTTTACCCCAGTTCCTTAAATGGCCCCCTCAAGGACTGAACTCATAACCCTGGGTTTAGGGCTACAAATCACTGAGCTATCCCTCTGCCCCAAAGTAATAAATTCAATAACAGATTTGCAGACATTTGACATCTCTACTTAAAAATGACCTGACAACTTTCCAACAACCGCTGAAAAGTGCTTTTTTGAAATGTTCTTTATAAAATAGGAGCCTCCCATATGATTTCATATTGTAAAGTTTGTCTTTAAGTTTAAACTAATATATATTGAAACTTCTGTTTCTATTTGACATTGACACGGCTTATGCATAATATGTGTTTCTTACTTTACTAATCACTTCCTTATGTGGGAAGTGTGAAAACAACAGTCTTGGCATGATTGTCCTAGTTTTGTGGCTGTGTTTTATAATCAGTTGAATTACTTTTTAAAATGTTAGCTACATTAATTTCTTTGGATGCTGTGGCTTTCTGAACAATTTAAAGAGCAGGATACATCATTGCAGCTGGAATTGTTTTTTGATTTAAAAACTGCAAATAAAAAAAGTTGGGGCATATTTTTGAAAGTTAGGTTAATGCAAATATCAAGTATTTAATCATGTAACTTTTTAAATAGGTTATTTTCTCATAGATATCTCAGATTAATCCATACAGGGAAATACAACTAGAAAGTCCACTTTTTTTTTTTCTTTTTTAAGCTGTGGAGCCTTGGCCCGTGCAACATGAGGGGAAGTTGACCCCAAGTGGCTGCGACTTACAACTCCCAGGTTCAGGTCATTGGATATAGGGGTTGGTGCCACGAAGGTTTCCTGTCAAGTCGGCCAGACGGTGATGGTCAGGAACATTTCCCAGGAACCTCACTCTGCCTGGTGGCCACGGTCCACAACAGCATGCCTCCTAGTCCTGCGCCACCTCCCGCTGCCGCTCTCAGGGCAGGAGCCAACATCAGGCTTTAGCGATCTGAAGAGGACAGTGGTAGCAGGCGGCATCCAAGTGCCTGAACTGTGGGGCCCGAAGCAACTTCCCACCCCTTCACCCCAGCTCTGGCTGCTGCTGCGTGAGGGAAGTGCCTGGCCAGGAGCTCATGGGCTGGAGAGTGGTGAAAGCCGGGAAAGTTGGAACCCGGGCAGGAGGTGGCTGCATGCTCGGATTCTGCCTGCCGCCTCTGTTCCCCGCAGATCACCAGAGCCCTTCGGGAGGGGCAGTGGCGGCAGCGGCAGCTCACACCCCCGAGAGCCACAGAACTCAAGCGAGGTGAGGGGAGAGCCGGGGGGTACACGGGAGCCACCACCTGAAGGCATCTGCTGTTGCCTGCAGCAGCCCTGGTGATGGTGGTGAGAGGAGCGGCCGCTCCCCACTAGTGGTGTCCTCCCCCGTACCTCACCAGCTCCTCCATGGCTGGGGCTCGCCATTTTTTGGTGCCCCCAACCGCTTGGTGCCCTAAGCGACTGCCTAGTTTGCCTAGTGGTTGCACCGGCCCTGGGTGAAGCAAGGCTGGGGAAGGGCAGAGGGAGCTGGGAGCCCAGGAAACTAAAGACTAGTTAGTTTAACTTCTGTGCCAGGGAAGATAATGGAGCAAGTAATTAAGGAAATCATCTGCAAACACTTGGAAGGTGGTAAGGTGATAGGGAATAGCCAGCATGGATTTGTAAAGAACAAATCGTGTCAAACCAATCTGATAGCTTTCTTTGATAGGATAACGAGTCTTGTGTCTAAGAGAGAAGCGGTGGATGTGGTATACCTAGACTTTAGTAAGGCATTTGAAATGGTCTCGCATGATATTCTTATCAATAAACTAGCAAATACAGCTTAGCCCTAGAGACTATGTTTTTAAGGGGTGCACTCAAGATGTGTCCATGTGGACGTTCCCCTTTCCAAAATCACATGCGACCAGTTCCAGTGTCAACCCTTCACCCACCAGGGCACCCTCCAAACACTGAGTGTAACAGCTCCTTCCCTCTCTGGAACACAGCTCATACAAAAAACCCTGCGGCCAGTTCACACGCCTCTTACCTGAAGAGCTAAAAGACCCAGAGAGAAGTGGAGGCTGATTCCCTGACTGTACCTTGTCTCTAGAGATCTAGTCTCCTGGGGATTTCTGAGCCCTCCCTGTGTATCTACCCCCTAAGACAAACATTTGCAAGGTCACTAGGAGAAGGCTGCATTCCTTACGTTAACCACAGCAAACAGAACAGGTGTGGCAGGGGGAAACACTTAACCCTTAAAACCTTCCATTACATAAGAATGGCCATACTGGGTCAGACCAAAGGTCCATCCAGCCCAGTATCCTATCTACCAACAGTGGCCAATGCCAGGTGTCCCAGAGGGAGTGAACCTAACAGGGAATAATCAAGTGATCTCTCTCCTGCCATCCTTCTCCATCCTCTGACAAACAGAGGCTAGGGATACCATTATCCAGAGGCCAGCCAAGTGTTCACCTACCAACCACAATACCTGCCGGGCTGGCTGCCATACAAGGGATCTAGTGTCACAATTGCTATGAGGAAACCCATAATGTTGCTCAACAGCCTTTGCTCCAGGGCGTGGTGTTGCCATGTGAGAATTTCCCTATTTCCTCATTGAGGATGTGGGGGGGCACCCGGGGAGGCAAGGTTGCTCAGCCTGCAGCTGTGCTTGAGCTATAAAAGCCCGTGGACTGCCCCAGTGCAGACACCAGGAGAGCTCCCATTGTCCAAGGGGTGCTGAGAAGATGATGCTCTGGGAGTTCCTGCTGTTGCTGCCCCTGCTTGCAGGAAGCTCAGGTATGTGGGGACAGGGATTCTGTCGAAGGGTTTGCAGATGGCTGTGTGGGTGTCTCAGCCCCAGTGCAGGACTGAGTTTGGATTCACTGCCACATTTTGGGGAACTGTTTTCAGGCAGATGCTCGTGGGTTGGGAACCAGATTTTCCTCTGCGCATGGCCTGCACTTCGCACATTGTGGCCGCAGCAGTCTGCACCAATGACAGTGACACAAACACCGATTGTTTGGTTTTTGAAAAGGTCTCATTGAGTTCTCTGTTGCCCGTCCGTTCTGCAGGAGCTCTCTGTGCCCTGACTGAGCGATGCTCCCTGCTCCCACCTTCCCAGCCCTGTCCCCAGGCTCAGCCCATCCATGTAATTTGACTTCTATATTTGGGGGGCGGCTCCAGTCAAGCCAACGGGGCCATGCATGAGGGTGGGGGCAAATTCTGTGCTGGCCCACGGAGACATCATTTCAGATTTGGGGGAGGGGACTTTAACCGTGATTCCAGGGGCTACTTAGGCAACTGAAAACTTCCTTTTCTTTTGCAGCTAATAACTGCAATAATAATAATAATAAGAAGAAGAATTATCTCTGACAGGAACATTGTATCTAATTCCTATATCTAGAAAAAAAATTAAATAAATATTCGACCCACTTAGGTCTAATACTAACATGTTCTGACATCTTGTGGCAAGTCACTTATGGGTCACTGGTTGGGTTTAAAATTGTAATGTATATTCTTACTCAGATACGCTTACTGAAGTCAGAAGGGACCATTGTGATCATCTAGTTTGACCTCCTGCACATCGCAGGCCACAGAACCTCGCTCACCCACTCCTGTACTAGACCCCTGAGCTCTGGCTGAGTTGCTGAAGTCCTCAAATTATGGTTTAAAGACTTCAAGTGACAGAGAATCCACCATTTGCACTAGTTTAAACCTGTACGTGACCCATGACCCATGCTGCAGAGAAAGCGAAAAACCACCAGGGTTTCAGTCAATCTGACCGGGGGGAAAATTCCTTCCTGACCACTAATATGGTGATCAGTTAGACCCTGAGCATGTGGGCAAGATCCACTAGGAAGATACCTGGGAAAGAATTCCTGGAGTAACTCAGAGCCCTCCCCATCTAGTGTCCCGTCTGCAGCTGTTGGGGATTTTTGCTCCAGGCAATCGCCAATGGGCCATTCACCATTCTCTATATCCTCAGCCACCCAGACCCCAAGCTCTCTCTCTTTTGTGGCTATTTCTCCCGTTTACTAACAAGTCCACATGCATGAACATTCTGTCTTCTTTTCAGGTCTGGACTGCATTGAGATACCGGGGTCATTAAAGCAGATTGATGTCGGGATTGGGCAGGTGTTTGGAGTGAACAGCGCGGGCAATATTTACACGCTGCATGGAAACAGCTGGGCCCAGGTGCCAGGCTCCTTGAAACACGTCACGGTTGGTCCTGCCGGAGTCTGGGGTGTGAACAACAACAACAACATTTATAAGCTGGTGGGAGGAAGCTGGCAACAGGTCACAGGTAACGTATGAGCTTTGATATGTCATGGGGACGACAAAAGGCACCTCTGTTAGGATCCTGTGTCCAGTTCCAAACTCCGACCCAGGCTGCTGTCACAATTCCCACCAGATGGGCCACTCTCAGGATCTGACGACAGCTTTTCTGTATAGTTACATTGGTACCGGTTCTGTACCATGAACTCTATAGGGAAGCTGATCTAGCTGAATTGGTGCAACCCCTGAGTGTGGATGCAGTTTCACAGGTTAGAAGGTGCTTATGTCCGTACAGATTATTGTGGAAAATGTAGTGAAATTAGCGATGGTGATACGAGCCCCTTGTTACTGGTCCAATTGTGTCTTCACTGGGGGGTGGCATTGATTTCATTCTATGTGTTTCCAGACTGATACAAAGCAATACAAAAACACACGTAGTCCTGTGCTTAAACTGAAAACAGAATGTTCACACAGGCCTGTCTATACATGGTTTGTACACCAGTCCGATTATTTGGATAGGAGTGTGATTGTCTACCAAATAGCTACTTCCATATAACTTGCGACACTTGGGGTTATATCTGTATAAAGGTGTCTTTTACCAGCATATCCTCTGGGTATAAGCACCTTCAGACCGGTGCTAGGAGCTGAAAGACCAGGCTGTCACACAGCTGTGGCAGTAGGACCTCGTAATCTGTGCAGTCCAGATACTCTAGGCTTCAGTGTGACACACTGAGAGGTGACAATCCTGAAATCTTATTATATAGATAACTGAGTCCACAGTAGAGGCATTGTACTCCAGGGGTTTACACTGGCTTCACACCATTGATTAAAGCAGTGCAACCTTCTCGTGTGGACAAGGCCTAATCGACTTAAGGGAAATGAAATCAGGTACCCTGAAAGCAAACTAAATGATCCCACAGCAGCTGAGTTAAATTAGGGACATGTAAACTGGTGCAATATAGTGTGTACACAAACCCCGACACTCACAAGCCCCCAGTGAGGTGGGAATATTTACTGCCCCCATATTCCGGTCACTAGGAGATTAACATCCATGTTTCCAAGCCTGAGTGCACAAATGTCAGCACCTAACTAAGACGTCCTGATTTCCAGGGCTGCTAAGCAGTGACGACTCCCACTGGTGTCAGTGGGAGCTCTCAGTGCTCAATACTTCCTATAATCAGGCCCTTGTTGCCCTAAGAGGCTTTCCAAGGGCTGTTAAGCAAGTTGGGAGAGAACTGGCAATCAGACCCAGGAATCCTGATCTCAGCTCACTGCTCCAAACACGAGACCACACGTCTCTGACTGATTTCTATCTTCCCTCTCACCCCTGGTGTCTAGTTATGTTTCTGGCTGAGTTCTCAATAGGTGGTTTGCTTCCTTATTTTCTCCATGCTGCTCCAGCCCTGCTCTTTCCTCTGAACATTGTTTTACCCTTGTTTGTTTTAGGGCTGCTCAAGCAAATTGATGCGGGTGGAGACATGTTCGTCGCTGGTGTCAACATGCATGATGACATCTACTGTCTGTCTCGTCCAGCAACGGTCTCTGTGAACAGTAACTCTGCCTTGCCCTGGGTCAATATTGCAGGAAAGCTGAAGTACTACAGCTGTGGTATGGGGGGCTGCTGGGGAGTTAACTCAGCTGACGATATCTATTTCCGGTTTGATGTCACCCCGGATCCTTGTGCAGGATCCAGGTGGGAGCACGTTCCAGGCAAACTGTCCATGATTGAGGTCGGGACCGAAGGCTCTGTCTACGGCGTGAACAGTGCAGGACAAGTATATCGCAGGTACAGTAAAGGAGAAGGCAGGAGGGAGGATTCCTCCCATGGGTGATCAGGGCCATTCACAGTCATCACTAAGAGCTTAGCGAGAACAGGATGTTGCCTGATGCTGTGGAGCAAGCCGACCCTGGTGCCTGATGTTCGCTGATTTCCTAATGAGCTGAGTCCAGGGCTCTCCAGCATCCCAATGACCTCACAGTCAGGGGGACACCACTATTTACCTCTCTCCATTCTGAAAACCGACCATTTATTCCTACCCTTTGTTTTCTATCTTTTAACCAGTTACCAATCCATGTGAGGACCTTTCCTCTTGTCCCATGACAGCTTACTTTGCTTAAGAGCCTTTGTTGAGGGACTTTGTCAAAGGCTTTCTGAAAATCTAAGTACTCTGTATCTGCTGGATCCCCCTTGTCCACATGCTTTTTGCAGGGCTGTCCAGAGGATTCAGGGGACCTGGGGCAGGGCCAGGTCATCAGCAGCAATTCAGCAGCAGGTCCCTCTCGGAGGGAACTGCCATCGAAGAATGAAGTGGTGGCGGTAGAGCTGCCGCCGATCGCGGCTTTTTTCTTTTTTTTTCCCCCTGCCTTGTACTCACCGGGCGGCATTCTGAGGCTTTGGCAGCACTTCAGCAGTGGGTCCTTCACTCGCTCCGAGTCTTCCGCTGCACTGAAGGACCCTCCGCCGAAAATTCAGAGTGAGTGAAGGGCCCGCCACCGAAGTGCCACCGAAAACCCGGAGCGGCTTGTGAGGCCCCTGCGGGGCCTGGGGCCTGGAGCAAATTTCCCCACTTGCTCCCTCTCTGGGCAGCCCCGGCTTTTTGACCCCCTCAGGGAATTCTAGTAGATTGGTGAGGCATGACTTCCCTTTACAAAAAACATGTTGACTCTTTCCTAACAAATTATGTTCATCTATGTGTCTGACAAGTTTATTTTATACTATAGTTTCAACCAGTTTGCTCAGTACTGAAGTCGGGCTTACTGGTCTGTAATTGCCAGGATCACCTCTGGAGCCTTTTTTTAAAAATTTGCATCACATTAGCTATCCTCCGTTCATTTGATACAGAAACTGATTTAAATGATAGGTAACAGACTACAGTTCATAGTTCTGCAATTTCACATTTGAGTTCCTTCAGAACTGTTGGGTGAATACTATCTGGTCTTGATGACTTATTACTGTTTAGTTTGCAGTTGCCCCACCTGGCCAGCAGGGAGGGGTTCCTGTGGAGCCAAGCACAGGAACTCAATGTCCCCCTGTGGGCCTAGGCAGTGGAGGAAGACACTCCCAGACTGGAATGGAGTGGGAGCAGGGGAGGGGAGGGTGTTCTCTATACCGCTCTGTCACTGGCTTTCATTCCATGTCACCTGCCAAGACAGAGGAAAGGCCCCATGTAGTTTGGAAGCAGGAATGTTTCCCTGGAGAGGATGTTCCCTGCCCTTCTGCCCTCAGCCCACACCACAGGGAGATGAAGCTTGCAATGCTCAGCTCTGACCCTGCTATCTTAATGGGATCTAGCCAGACACTCGTGTAGGAGGATGGGTTCTGCAGGGCCGCGAGTGGACTGCAAGGAGGAACATGTACTGGGGCTACCCTCTGGGCTGCACTGAAAAGCTGCTCTCCATAGGCTGGGATAGAGGCAGAGTCCTTCTCTTAGCAGGCCTGTATTAACACCAGTCCTGTCAACTTCCTTTCAGGGATGGAATCACTAAAAGCAACCCCGTCGGCACCACCTGGACCCAGGTGGCCAGCTTCATCTGCAACTGCAAACATGTGTCCTATGACCTGGGCCTGCTGTGGCTTATCACTGACCAGGGCAAGATTGTGAAATGCCGGATCTAAATGAGACTCCCCCGACCATCTCAGCCTCACAGTGATTAACAGTGTCCATTTAAACTCTCTCTCTCTCTCAATCTCCCTCAGTGCTTAATTTGTACCAGTGTGAGCTGAGCCCTGGCACCTCTTGGCTTGGCACTGCAGAGCCCCGGCACCTCTGGGTTTGCCATGTCAGTTATGAAAGTAACAAATTGCTTGAGCCCCAGCACCTCTTTCATTGCAAATGAAGCCCTGCTCCACTGCCTTGTCCAGGTTTTCTACATTCCTTCTCCAGCCAGTGGTGTGAAGCTTTTGTTCCAGGGGTAAAATCAAGTTGCACAAAATAGAACCAAGAACGTTCATCATTACCTGCTCCTTCTCTGCCTCTGCTGCCCCCGCCCCCGGACGCACATGCTTCTCCTCTGATAAAATTCAGTGGCTGGAAACTGAACACAGCAAGGCCCAAGCTGAAAACAAAGGGCAGTGTTTTAGCTAGGAGGGAAGTCAACCATATGAACGGATCCACAAGGGATGTGGTAAATTCACCATCACTTGGAGTCTTTTAGTCAAGACTGGATGTTTGTGTAAATGCTCTGATATACTCTGTATCAACTGCATGCCGTTGGGTGCGGTGCAAAAGTCACTGCATGACATCTGTGACCTCTGTTATGTAGGAAATCAGACTAGATGGTCAAAACTGCCCCCTTCTGGACTTTATATTTATAACTCTAATGGAGCCGATTGCATTAGCAACACACAAAACTGAGATAGGGCATAGGACGAACTTCCAATGAATGAGAAAGAAAAACAGAATTTAAGTAACCCCCAACTGGGTAATTTTCTCTGCCTTTCTGCAAACTTTACCATCACCAACGACCTGTGCTACAAGGTTCTCCCTCAGTTAGCCTGATTTCAGCCTCTCCACTTCAGAAGGTCTCAGCATGATCAGTTCATAATAAGCAACCAGGGCCAAGTTATTACACACACACTGTCCTGAGTTCTGTGCCAGAAGCTCTGCATATCCACCCCTCTCCCGCCGCATTTCCATTCTGATAAATCCAAATATCTGCATCACCAGATTAGAAAGAATAGAGGCCACATGTATCCAAGAGGAGGGCTGTGGAGCCAGAGCTGCTCTCTCTAGGCTGAGCAGGAAGGGCTGGTAAAGGTTTGAAGTTTCTATCTTGCTCGCTTTTGTTGGGGAAGCAGCTGGGATTCCCCTCTGCTTGGGGCTGTGTTTGTGCCAATAAAGTCTTGCAGCATCTCGTGTGCTCTCCTTGTCATTTTGTGCTCAGTGGAATCGATACAACTGAAGTTTGTGGCGTGCTGTGGTGCTGGAGATACCGCAGCCCAGAAACCAAGAGTGTTTGGGGGAGAGGAACAGTCTGAGCTCCACAACCCAGTATCCTGGCGGGTGCGACATCGTCATCTCCACTGGCCTGTCAACCCTCCCACTCAGCTAGTCTTCCCCCTTCTCCTCACAATGCTCACTCAAGCAGTCTGTGTTGCCCTGCTAATCTGTTCCTCTCCTTCCCTCACCTCTGACACACGCTGCCAGGGAGAGGAGAAAGGGTGAGCTAGTCATTCTGCCTCACGCTGGTCCCCCTCTCCCTTGCCATGTGCCCCATGTACACTCAGGAATCCTGATGAGTCTCCTGACTGAGCAGGTGGGCAGAGCTCCCACCTTGCCCACACAGTCAGAGAGAGACGGGCAAGAGAGAAAGAAAATCCACCTCTCTGCAGTCTGTGCAATCCTCCCCAACACTGGGAACACAGCCTCTGGCAGGGCTTTGCAGCCAAACTCGCCCCTTCAGCCTGAATCACAACAATGAGCTATGGCTCGCTGAGAGGTCTCTATAAGAAGTTGGTCCAATAAAAGATATTACCTCACCCGCCTTGTCTCTGGTATCCTGGGACCGATCCAGCTACAACAACACTGCTGCTCCCAAAATGTAATTGTAACTGGGGAATCATCATCAAATGGGTGTGTTTCTAGTGGGACTCTGCAGGGACTGGTTTTCGGCCCGACACTATTTAACAGTTTTATCAATGACCTGGAAGAAAATATAAAATCATCACAGATAAAGTCTGCAGATGACACAAATTGGGGGAGGGGTAAATAATGAAGAGGACAAGTCACTGCTGCAGAGCAAACTGGATCACCGAGTCGCCTGGGCGCAAGCAAACAACAGACATTTTAATGTACCTGCATGTAAATGTATAGATCTGGGAACAAAGAACACAGGCCAGACTGACAGGCTGGGGGACTCTTTCCTGGGAAGCAGTGACTCTGAAAGAGACTTGGAGATCATGGCGGATAATCAGCTGAACGTGAGCTCCCAGCTTGATGCCGTGGCCAAAAGGGCTAACGCGATCCTGGGATTCATAAACAGGAGAATCTCGAGTAGGAGCAGAGAGGTTATTTTACCTCTGCATTTGGCACTGGTGCAGCCACAGCTGGAATCCTGTGTCCAGTTCTGGGGTCCACAGTTCAAGAAGGATGCGGAATGATTGTAGTACGAAATACTGCTACATGTAGGAATTTGCTACCTAGAATGCACTGAACATGCTCACACAAACTGAGCAGCCTCAGTAACATCTGTGAAGGCACTGCCCGAGGACTGGTCAGTGACCAAGGCAGATGCAGCGAGCCCAGCTTCCTCTTTTATAGACAGGGTATCTGGTACTATGTTCTTCTTCCCTTTAATGTGCACAATCTCCATGTCAAATTCCTGCAGGGCTGGGTTCCAGCGTAGCAGTTTGGAGTCTGTGCCCTTGGTTCTGTTCAGCCATATTAAGGGCGAGGGGTCAGTTAGAATCTTGAACCTCCTGTTAAAGAGTTTTGGCCTCTGCTGTTTACCAGCCCACACTACGGCATAGCTCTCCTTCTCTATGGCAGAGTCAGTCTGTTCAGCGGGGGCAGCCTTTTGCTTAGGAAGGCAATGGGGTCCTTTGCATCAGCACAGCACCCAAGCCAGTGTCGGATGCATTGGGGAACAATTCAAAAGTCTTATCAAAGTCTGGGCTGGCCAACACAGGCTCTGCAGACAAGAGCAGCTTTAGCCAATCAAACCCCTTCTGGCGCGCCTCTGACCAAATCACCTGAGTAGGTTGGTGCCTTTCACATAAGTGTGTGATTGGGGCCACAATGTCGTTGAACCCCCTCACAAACCTCCTATAATAGTTCACCAAGCCTATTGAGGCTTGGACACAGGCCACTTGACAATTGCTTCCACCTTAAGAGGGTTGGGGAATATTTGCCTCCCCTCCAACCCCATGTCCTATGTAGGGGACTTTGACTGCCTCTATCTTGCACTTAGATAGTTTTATGGTTAAACCAGCTCCCTTGTGTTTTGATAGCACAACCTCCAAGTGCTCCTGATGGTCATCCCAGGTGTTGCTGAATACAGCAATGTCATCTACCTACACTCTGGCATAGTTCTGAAAACCATTTAACACTTTGTTGACCAGCCTCTGGAATGTTGCAACAGCATTTACCAAACCAGAAGGTAACAGCGTGAATTCATAGAGCCCTATATCAGTGATAAAAGCAGACTTTTGTTGTGCTTCTTCTTCCAGAGGGATTTGCCAGTAACCTCTAGTTAAATGAAACATGTGCTGTGCCCTTGCAGCACTGAAAACACCTCCCTCGTTTTGACTGGAGTTAATTCATTACAGATTTCCATATTTTCTGGAGTTGACCCATCTTGGCATTCATCCATCAAATCAATGACTGGGTGTGCCTCAGTTTCCCCTTCAACACAACAGATTTGGGGGGAGGGACAGCTCAGTGGTTTGAGCGTTGGCCTACTAAGCCCAGGGTTGTGAGCTCTATCCTTGAGGGGGCCACTTAGGGATCTGGGGCAAAATCAGTATTTGGTCCTGCTAGTGAAGGCAGGGGGCTGGACTCAATGACCTTTCAAGGTCCCTTCCAGTTTTAGGAGATAGGTATATCTCCTGTTATTATTATTATTTATCATGTTTACTCCAGCCCCTAACCTGTGTCTGAGTTACTGAAGTCCTCAAATCGTGGTTTAAAGACTTCAAGGTGCAGAGAAACTTCCAGCAAGTGACCCAGGCCCTACACTGCAGAGGAAGGCGAAAAACCTCCAGGGCCTCTGCCAATCTGCCCTGGAGGAAAATTCCCTCCCAATCCCAAATATGGTGATCAGCTAAGCCCTGAGCATGTGGGCAAGACTCACCAGCCAGCACCCAGGAAGAATTCTCTGTAGTAACTCAGATCTCACCCCGTCTAACATCCCGTCACAGACCAATGTGCATATTTACCCAGGGCCGCCCGGGGAGGGGTGGGGGGCAAATGAGGCAATTTGCCCCAGGCCCTGGGCTCCGCATAAGCTATACTAAAGACAAATCCACAGTAACCGTCTCCAGTTTGTGAGGGACCCCATGGAGCCATTAACGGCTGTTAGCCAGGAATGGGTAAGGAATGGTGTCCCTAGCCTCTCTTTATCAGAGGGTGGAGATGGACGGCAGGAGAGAGATCACTTCATCATTACTTGTTAGGTTCACTCCCTCTGGGGCACTTGGCATTGGCTATTGTCGGTAGACAGGATACTGAGCTGGATGAACCTTTGATTTGACCCAGTATGACTGTTCTTATGTTCTAACCTAAATGAACCCAAAGCTATGGAGACAGATATGAGTCAAGGAAGCCAGCAGAGTATCAGAAACCTGGAAAAATCTCTGACTGGATGGGCTCAGGCCAGGGCTGGCTCTAGCCATTTCGCCGCCCCAAGCACGGCGGCACGCCTTGGGGGGGGGCGCTCTGCCGCTCGCCAGTCCCGCGGCTCCAGTGGACCTCCCGGAGGCGTGCCTGCAGAAGCTCCATTGGAGTCGCAGAACCAGCGGACCCTATGCAGGCACACCTGCAGGAGGTCCACCGGAGCCACCTGCCACCCTCCCAGCAACTGGCAGAGCACCCCCCGTGGCATGCCGCTCCAAGCACGCACTTGGCACCCTGGGGCCTGGAGCCGGCCCTGGCTCAGGCGTTTGGTCACAAGCTGAGGTGGTTCAAAAGTTTTGGATTTTTTTTAAGCAGAATTTTTTTATTGTCTCTTTAAACAATCAAACACAGCAAGCAGCGAATATTTGGCTGTCGATCTGGGGTCCCAGCTGCTGACCTGCCAGCCAGTTATCAACTTATAATTCAGAAGCCCGTGTGCAGCGTAAAGTATCCAAATAGGTGCCACCAGACATGGGAAAACTCAGCAAGGAAAAGCAAGGGCAAAGATCACACTAAACTAATAAGATCTGCATTTTAATTTAATTTTAAATAAAGCTTCTGAAACATTTTGAGAACCTTGTTTACTTTACATATAACAGTAGTTTGGTTATATATTATAGACTGTGACAAAGTTCCTCCTTTACCTTGCTGGGTCCTGCGCTTATTGGTGGATTTTGCTAGCCTCAGAGATCTTCCTGCGTTGGATCAGGAGTTGGGAGGTTTTGGAGGGAACCTGGGCCCACCCTCTACCCTGAATTCCAGCCCAGGGCCCTGTGGACTGCAGTTGCCTAGAGTGCCTCCTGGAACAGCTACACGACAGCTACAATTCCTTGGGCTACTTCCCCATGGCCTCCTTCCAACACCTTCTGTATCCTCACCACAGGACCTTCCTCCTGGTGACTGATAATGCTTGTACCCCTCAGTCCTCCAGCAGCACAGCCTCTCACTATCAGATCCTTGTGCCTCTTGCTCCCAGCTCCTCACACGTGCACCACAACCTGAAGCGAGCTCCTTTTTAAACCCAGGTGCCCTGATTAGCCTGCCTTACTTGATTCTAGCAGCTTCCTGATTGGCTGCAGGTGTTCTAATCAGCCTCTTTGCCTTAATTGTTTCCAGAAAGGTCCTGATTGTTCTGGAACCTTCCCTGTTATCTTACCCAGGGAAAGGGGACCTACTTAATATGGGGCTAATATATCTGCCTTCGATCATTCTCCTGTTGCCATCTGGCCTGACCCTGTCACAAGACTTATAGAGAGACCTTCTAAAAAAATGTTGAAATGTATTGCCGGCACACGAAGACTTAAATTAGAGTGTATACATGAAAACTCGGCACACCACTGTTGAAAGGTTGCCGACCCCTGGCATAGAGTAACCATATGTTGTACTAAGATTTCCTTGCTTTTTTTCCCAGTGAGTCAGTATAGCTTTTGCCAGCCCAGAGGTTGGGCAGCCAATGTCTTATGTTTTCACAATGTTCTGTCCAACTTTCATGAAGTAAATACGTGGTTAATATGAATTAAAAATGCCAGGGACACTGCCTTGTGTAGACTGTGCAGCGGATCATGCTGGAGCTGTGAAAATGTCAGTTTTTTATGGCACTTTGGAGGCAGTGATTTATCATGTATTTCTGGCAGCACCCAAAATGTGCTGCTATTGCTAACATCTTTCCAAACAAAAATAAGGTACAATAGGACTTCTGTAACATTTCTGTGCTACCTGAATCTTGATGAGATAATTCTGTGCTGACTTCATTTTGGTCACTTTGTGCTTTACCGAGGAATAAAACTAGGGTTCTATTTTCTCACTGCTTGGAAACCCAGCTTATTAAACTGGATAATGCCATTGATCTATTTACAGTATAAGGTTGATATAGAGTCGTAACTAACATTAAGATTGATGCCCACTATACATTTAAAACATTTTAAAAGTGGCCTTGTAAAAATGACATGGGTTTCCAACTCTACTGTGTCTCAGTCAGGGTGGAGCACCTTGTGAGGTGTCTTTACACTAGCTCAAGGTCACAGACTCACGGGTATCCTATATTAGTTATTTTAAATAATATTTCTGATAATCTGACAATAATTTAAATGGTTATTTCTTTAAAAAAAACATCCTTATAAGTTATGTCGTATTGAAAACACCTTTCTGAGTCACAAAAAAGAAAACGGAAAGATGAAATAGGATTAGCACGGAAGGGTTCTATACTTAAGTTTGTACATCATGAAAACGGGATCTTGAAAAGTTGATCAAGATCATCAAATAACTGTCGATGAAAATTTGTATACAGACTTCACTAGTGCTTCATATGTGGCCTGTTGTAAAACTAGGCAGCTCTCCAGATGAGTTGATGTACCCACTGGAAGACTCTGCCTACCCTTGGTTGAGAACTACTGATCTAAGTTATAAGCACCTAGTACAAGCCCTCTCAACCAGTGCCCATTTATAGCCATGAGATGGCATCTTTGAGTTCCGCGGGGTAAGGCTGGTGGAGGCAGCTCTGCATTACTGTGCTCTGAGCAACATGGCGTGACAGCCTGGGGCTGGCCCATGCAATATCCCACAGCAACCCTGAGCAGGGGGACAGCAGCATCTCTTGGCTGGTCAAGCTAAGGAGAGAGAGTTTCTTTCGTCTCGTGAGACAAGAAAAAGGATCCGCCCCTTTCAGAGTCTAAACTATGGTGGTGGGGGGTTAAAACTTCTTTTCTTGTCCGGTGAACAAAGCGAAACACCAACTCTCTACAATTTCTCTCGTTCACACACAGCCGACTTTGTCTGAAGGGTTTTTTTTTTAAACCCTCCCATCATATTATCAGAGCTTCTAAATGATTCAGGCAAACTATGTAAACTCTTTAAACTCCCATATTAGTTAACTCTGAATTCTAAACAAACCCACAAGGTTCTGTAGCTGAAATCAGAAGAGTGACTGGAAAATTTTAAGAAGGAGAGACCTCTCTGAGTTGCCTATAAAACATTTCCCCATTCAGTTTCTTTCTTTGCCCACAAGGGGGTGTTGCTGTATCAATTGATACACACAGTGTTGGGTCCAGGATAGTATGGTGCCATGGTGGGTGAGATCATATCTTTTATTGGACCAACTTCTGCTGGTGAGAGAGAAAAGCTTTCCAGTAAGATGGATTGACCAGCAGAAATCCTTGTAGCAGCTACATTCTATTTAGACTCATTTGGGGAAGGTGGTATTATTATTATTAATAACAATGTATTATTTGAATTACCACAGCACCCTGAAGCCCAAGTCATAGACTATAACCCCATTGTGCCAGCCTTTCTACAGACAGCAAAAATAGAGTTTACAATCCAAGAGACAAGTGGATACAGCTAGACAGAGCGAGAGTACAATGAAATAGAGCCATGATCAGTAGTAGCCTACCCCTTGCTAAGTTTTGTGTAGGCAGCACAACACAGAAGAGTTTTAAGGAGGGATTCAAAAGACAACAATGAGGCTGTTTGTGGAAATATTTGTGAGGAGCTCCTCCCAAAAGTGAGGGATGGAATGAGAGAAAGCTTGAAGTTATTGTTTTTAGATCGAGATTTACAGGTTTGTAGAAGGAAGTCATCAGGGATCTACCCGACATTAACAAATGACATAGCCATCAGGGACATTCCCTTTCATAGAGAGAGGTATTTTGTCCCTTCCCCCACTGAGCTAAACTGTTTCTGCAGTTCCTGAAAATACCAAGTTGGAAAGAAGTCAACCCCACCTAATGGCTGAGGGTTGCCAAGCTTTGCCTGAGAGTCTACAGTGATGAGTGTGATAGAGGAGCCTGTATAGAAGAGAAAAACGCACACACACACCCCTTCTCCAGAGACTATAATCTCACACCAAGGCTGAGATTTTTCAAGCTGTCCGAGGGATTTGGATGCCTGCTCCTGATTTACTGTTTAATGGGGCTTGGACATCCAATCCTGCCATCAGGAACTAGCAGGACACCCAGACAGATCTACATGTATTTTAAAAGTTTCCTTCTCTTATTTTCCAGTGGATTAAGTGCCATCCAGCATTCAGTCACTCTTTCAATTTGGGACCTAGGTTCTTAAGTAACTAAGGTGGTTTCTGAAAATTTTACTTTTAGGTCAATTTGATTCCCAGACGAAGGGTACGTCTACAACAAAATTAATTCAAACTTATTTTATTTGAATTTTCAGAAGCAATTTTATACATTCGGTGTTGTGTGTCCCCACTAAAGCGTGTGAATTCGGCGGAGTGCGTCCAGAGTACCGAGGCTAGCATTGAATGTCGGAGTGTTGCACCATGGGAAGCTACCCCACAGTTCCCGCAGTCTCTACTGCCCATTGGAATTGTGGGTTAAGCACCCAGTGCATGATAGGGCAAAAACATTCTCGCAGGTGTTTCTGGGTGTGTGCTGTCACTCGCTTCTCCCTCTATGAAATCTGCAGCAGACGCCATACTACCAGAAGACGGTGCAGTAAGGTGCATCGCCTGTCTCCTGGTACTATGAATCCACCTCGCATGTCCTCTCGTCTTTCTATCTATTCTTTCATCTAACCATTTCCTGCCTTTTGGGGGCTATCGTGAACTGAGCCGCACAGTTTCTGCCGCTTTTTCCATGTTGTCGGTCATGGACTCCCATGGAAGCTACAGAAGGCAACAATTTCCCGCCATTTTTTGGCCATCATGAACAAAGCCTCACAGCTTCCTCTGCAAACTCTGCTCATGTTTCTGCCGCAAACTCTGCTCTCCCGCTCTTGCAGCTCTAGTGAGCTTCCCGACTCCGTGAAAGCTACAGAAGACAACCATTTACTGCCTTTTATCGGCCATCTTGAACCGAACAGCTCATTTTGCACCCTTTTTCCAGGATTGCCCATGCAGGCACCATAGTGCGGCAAGCATGGAGCCCACTCAGATCTCCGCTGCAGTTTTGACCATTGTAAATACCTCACGCATCATCCAGCAGTACGTGTAGTGCCTGCAAAACCGGGTGAGGAAGCAACAACAACGTAATTACTATACTGATGAGGACATGGACACAGAGGTTCCTAGGTGCATGGCTATAGCAGGGTGCTGGTGCAAAGGCACCTAATTAGCCCCTGCTCAGCCAGCTCCAATCAGGGGAAATAGATTGGGGCTGGGAAGAAACCTAGTGCCTGGCCTTTAGAACTGGCTGCACCTGCGGGCCTGAGGGTTCAAGGGCTATAAAGGCTGGCTGGCAGCCAGAAGGAGAGCGATGGCCAGGGGAAGGTCAGTCTCTGGGCTGAGGGTAGACTCTGAGTAGAAGAGAAGATTGTAAGGCTCGCTCTGTATCTATAGTATGTCGCTGGTGGTGGGAGAACATGTGTAAATAAAGCTATGGGTGCTGCAGAAGGAGAAGCCTCTCTGTGCTTTATTGGGGCAGCCAGTTGGCCCCAGGAAGAGAGGTGGGCAGAGGACCTTGTTACAATGGCATGTGGTGATTGGGAGATCATGGTGACATTGGGCCTGGTTCATACCGTGGAATGCCGATTCTGGGCCCGGGAAACAAGCACAGACTGGTGAGACTGCATAGTGTTGCAGATCTGGAATGATTCCCAGTGGCTGCGAAACTTTCATATGTGTAGGGCCACTTTCATAGAACTTTGTGACTTGCTGTCCCCTGCACTGAAATGCAAAGACACCAAAATGAGAGCAGCCCTCACAGTTGAGAAGCGAGCGGCCATAACCCTGTGGAAGATTGCAATGCCAGACAGCCACCAGTCAGTCAGGAATCAGTTTGGAGTCAGTAAATCTACTGTGGGGGCTGCAGTGCTGCAAGTAGCCAACGCAATCATTGACCAGCTGCTATCAAGGGTAGTGACTCTGGGAAAAGTACAGACCATTGTAGATGACTTTAATGCACTGGGGTTCCCTAATTGCGTTAGGGCGATACATGGAACACATATCCCCATCTTGGCCCCGGCACACGGGGGCAGCCAGTATGTAAACCACAAGGGGTACTTTTCTATGGTGCTGCAAGCACTGGTGGATCACAAGGGATGTTTCACCAACATCAACGTGGGATGGTACATGATGGGAAATGTACATGATATCCGCATCTTCAGGAACTCTAGTCTGTTTGAACAGCTGCAGGAAGGGACTTGCTCCCCAGACCAGCAAAATTACCACTGGAATGTTGAAATGCCTACAGTTATCCTTGGGGACCCAATCTACCCCTTAATGCCATGGCTCATGAAGCCGTACACAGGCACCCTGGACAGTAGTAAGGAGCAGTTCAACTATAGGCTGAGCATAAGAACATAAGAACAGCCGTACTGGGTCCATCTTGCCCAGTATCCTGTCTACTGACAGTGGCCAATGCCAGATGCCCCAGAGGGAGTGAACCTAACAGGCAATGATCAAGCGATCTCTCTCCTGCCATCCATCCCCACCCACTAACAGAGTCTAGGGACACCATTCCTTACCCCATCGTGAGTAATAGCCATTAATGGACTTAAACCGCCATGAATTTATCCAGTTCTCTTTTAAACCTTGTTATAGTCCCAGCCTTCACAACCTCCTCAGGTAAGGAGTTCCACAGGTTGACTGTGCGCTGCGTGAAGAACTTCCTTGTATTTGTTTCAAACTTGCTGCCTATTAAATTTTCATTTGGAGACCCCTAGTTCCTGTATTATGGGAATAAGTAAATAACTTTTCCTTATCCACTTTCTCAACATCACTCATGATTTTATATACCTCTATTATATCCCCCCTTAGTCTCCTCTTTTCCAAGCTGAAGAGTTCTAGTCTCTTTTAATCTTTCCTCATATGGGACCCTCTCCAAACCCCTAATCATTTTTGTTGCCCTTTTCTGAACCTTTTCTAGTGCTAGAATATCTTTTTTGAGGTGAGGAGACCACATCTGTACACAGAATTCAAGATGTGGGCATACCATGGATTTATATAAAGGCAATAATATATTCTCAGTCTTATCCTCTATCCCCTTTTTAATGATTCCTAACATCCTGTTTGCTTTTTTGACCGCTTCTGCACATTGCGTGGACATCTTCAAAGAACTATCCACGATGATGCCAAGATCTTTTTCCTGACTCATTGTAGCCAAATTAGCCCCCATCATATTGTATGTGTAGCTGGGGTTATTTTTTCTAATGTGCATTACTTTACATTTATCCACATTAAATTTCATTTGCCATTTTGTTGCCCAATCACTTCGTTTTGTGAGATCTTTTTGAAGTTCGTCACAGTCTGCTTTGGTCTTAACTATCTTGAGCAGTTTAGTATCATCTGCAAACTTTGCCACCTCACTCTTTATCTCTTTCTCCAGATCATTTATGAGTAAGTTGAATAGGATTGGTCCGAGTACTGACCCTTGGGGAACACCACTAGTTACCCCTCTCCATTCTGAGAATTTACCAATAATTCCTACCCTTTGTTCCCTGTCTTTTAACCAGTTCTCAGTCCATGAAAGGACCTTCCCTTTTATCCCATGACAGCTTAATTTACGTAAGAGCCTTTGGTGAGGGACCTTGTCAAAGGCTTTCTGGACATCTAAGTACACTATGTCCACTGGATCCCCCTTGTCCGCATGTTTGTTGACCCCTTCAAAGAACTCTAATAGATTAGTAAGACACAATTACAGAAACCATGTTGACTATTGCTTAACAGTTTATGTTTTTCTATGTATCTGACAATTTTATTCTTAACTATTGTTTCGACTAATTTGCCTGGTACCGATGTTAGACTCACCAGTCTGTAATTGCCAGGATCACCTCTCGAGCCATTTTTAAATATTGGTGTTACATTAGCTAACTTCCAGTCATTGAGTACCGAAGCCGATTTAAAGGACAGGTTACAAACCTTAGTTAAAAGTTCCACAACTTCACATTTGAGTTCTTTCAGAACTCTTGGGTGAATGCCATCTGGTCCCGGTGACTTGTTAATGTTGAGTTTATCAATTAATTCCAAAAGCTCCTCTAGTGATACTTCAGTCTTTGACAGTTCCTCAGATTTGTCACCTATAAAAGCCGGCTCAGGTTTGAGAATCTCCCTAACATCCTCAGCTGTGAAGACTGAAGCAAAGAATGGTGGCAGAATGTGTTTTTGGATGTTTGAAATCGTGCTGGCACAGTTTACTGACTCGATTAGATCTCAGCACAACCAATATTCCAATTGTAATTGCTGCTTGTTGTGTGCTCCACAATATCTGTGACAGTAAGGGGGAGACATTTATGGCGGGGTGGAAGATTGAGGCAACTTGCCTGGCAGCCAATTTCGCACAGCCAAACAACAGGGCAATCAGAAGAGCATAGCAGGGTGCGCTGCGCATCAGAGAAGCTTTGAAAGCGTTTCATGACTGGTCAGGGTACGGTGTGATAGTTGTGTTTGTTTCTCTTGAAGTTATCCGCACCATATATATATATGTGGGTGTGTATGTGAAAGGAAATAAAGTCCAAATTTTTTAAAAACTGTTCTTTGTTATCTGTTGCACAACACATTGAGAGAAACCTGAAGGGAGACTGGGGGATGAGGGGGGGTATTGGGTTAGGGATGTGGAGGAGGAGGGAAGGACAAGTCCAGAAACCAAATCAAATTTTGCATATGCCAGCTTTCTACTGCTTGGGCGATCCTCTGGGATTGAGTGTGTGGGTCCCTGTAGCCTCCTCGCTCATGTTCTTGGGCGTCTGGGTGAGGAGGCTATGGAACTTGGGGAGGAGGGAGGGCGGTTATACAAGGGCTGCAGCGGCAGTCTATGGTTTTGCTGCCTTTCCCACATTAGATCCACCATACTGCGGAGCATGTCCGTTTGCTCCCCCATGAGCATGACCATAGCATCCTGCCTGCTCTCATTGCACACTTCCCTCCTCTCTTTGTGTTCCTGTAATGTTTTACGGGACTCCGCAATTGTTTGCCTGCACGCATTCAGCTGGGCCCTATCAGTGTGGGAGGACTGCATGAGATCAGTGAACATGACTTCCCGAGTTTGTTTTTTCCACCTTCTAATCTGGACCAGTCTCTGGGACGGAGTAGATAGGGGTCGCATTGAAACATTTGCACCTGTGGGAGGATAAAAAGGGAGGATAGTTATTTAAAAGATACATTTCAGAGAACAAAGGGGACACTTTGGTATGAGTAAGCCATCATACACGGCCAAGCAATGGAATTCAGCTTGCAGGCAGCCTTGGGGCACGAGGGGTGTCAGAACCTAGTCCCAGATTTGGACCTTAGTGTCCAAAATATGGGGGTTAGCATGAAAACCTCCAAGCTTAGTTATCAGCTTGGACCTGGTAAAGCTGCCACCACCCAAAAAATTAGAGTGTTTTGGGGCACTCTGGTCCCCCAAAAAACCTTCCCTGGGGACCCCAAGACCCAAATTCCTTGAGTCTCACAACAAAGGGAAATAAACCATTTCCCTTCCCTTCTCCCTTCCAAGTATTCCCTCCCTGGGTTCCTGGAGAGATTCACAGAGTTTGCTTCTGTGTATCTAAACAGAGGGATTCCACCCTCTCTATTTCCAGTCCTGGAAAACAGAAGTACCGAGAGCTAATCTCTCTTCCCCCCTCACCCAGAGGGAATGCAAAGTCAGGCTAGTAAATCTAACACACACAGATTTCCCCCTGACTTCTTCCTCCCACCAATTCCCTGGTGAGCACAGACTCAATTCCCTGGAGTTCCTCACTAAAGAAAAAACTCCAACAGGTCTTAAAAAGAAAGCTTCATGTAAAAAGAAAGAAAAATACATAAAAATGGTCTCTCTGTATTAAGGTGACAAATACAGGGTCAATTGCTTAAAAGAAATATTGAATAAACAGCCTTATTTAAAAAGAATACAATTTAAAGCACTCCCGCAACTATACACAGGTAAATACCAAAAAAAAACCTATCTTTTTGGTACTTACAACTGGGAAACAGGAGATTAGAAAGGCAGGAAACAGAAATCTTCTCATAGCTGAGAGAGAGACAGACACAAGACCAAGAACAAAGGACTCACACACAAACTTCCCTCCACCCAGATTTGAAAAAGTCTTGTTTCCTGATTGGTCCTCTGGTCAGGTGTTTCAGATTACTTCTTTCCAGGTGAAAGAGACGTTAACCCTTAGCTATCTGTTTATGACAAGGGGTTCTGCTTCTTCTACATTCATTTCAATGTTTTCAAACTGCTGGGCCCCCTTTCCCATAGTAAGCAGTGCCTGGTGGGTTTACCATGTAAAAGGAGGGCCTGCGGGCTCTCTGGGATGATTGCTTCACACAACACGCCCTCCCTCCCCCGCACCCACCGCGTGGCTCCAATGAGGCTCTGAGCAGGGATGAGCCCTTTAAACTATACATGAACATCCCAGGGCAGCTGGGTTTCCCCCCCACTCCCCACTGTGTGGCTCTGATCAGGGTCTCACTCACCAGAAGTACCTTCTCCGGGAGCCTGCACTGGGAGTGGGGGGAGGCTATTGGCTCCAGCATTAAGAATAGTTCGTGGCTGGGGAGAAAACGGATTTCCCACTTGCCGCTTGTGCACTGTCCTCCTCTTCATCCTCCAGTGACTCTTCCTCCTCGCTCCGTGCAACTCCCGCCTTGCAGGTGTCCACGGACAGTGGTGGGGTAGTGGGGGCATCACCCCCCATAATTGCATGCGGCTCACGGTAGAAGCGGAATCTATGGGGCTGTGACCCAGCGCGCCCATTCACCTCCCTGGCTTTTTGGTACACTAGCCTGAGCCTGGAGACTTTAGCAAATGTATTTGCTTTCCTTTCTTTGGAACGTAGTTCTGCCATAACAGACTTGTCTCCCCAGTTTGCGATGAGATCCAGCACCTCCCATTCGGATCCTGCTGGAGCTCGTCTGTGAATCCGGGACTGCGTGATCTCCTGGGATGGTGGACTCTGCATGGTCGCCTGTGACGGTGGACTGTGCTGATGGTGACCAAACAAGATGGCTAGTGCATCGGAGTTGAAAGTGTTGTCCACAGAAGTCACAAGGGAGCATTCTGGGATAGCTTCCAGAGGCCAATAATGTCCAATTGCATCCACAATACCTTTAACCTGGGATTGCGATCTCGATTTAAGCACTACTCCACTTGCCAAGGTGGAGTACAGAAATCAGATTAAAGAGCCCTTTAAATCGAAAAAGCCAGTTTGGTCAGGTGGATGGAATCATTTTTTTTTCAAATTAACTCGGCTAATTCCGAAATAACAGACTACTGTAGACCAGGCCTAAGTGATTTGTCCAAGATCACACAGAGAGACCGTGGTAGAACCAGGAACTTACCTCTTATGTCTCATGAGTTTCAGTCCAGGGTCATAAGCACAAGATCACCCTTCTCCTTGCCTTTAATTTTAAAAAGGGAGAGGAAAATATTGAGGATGTGCTATGTTTCTCTCCATCCTCTTTGGCATGACAATGAACACAATGTACCAGAATGACTTCAATGGAGCTTTGCCAATATGCAGCAGCTGAAGGTGTGGCCCAATCGACTCTCTGACAAAACTCGGACCTCCAATTGGGTACCTGCTCTCGCTTTTCATTCATAGGCTTTTCTCTTGTGATTTCAAACTCTCAGGCTTCCTCTGTCAATTCTCACTCAGCTGGTACTAAACACCTTGAGAGTGGGGTCCGTCTCTTTCCCAGAAAATGTCTGTGATGAGGGGAGTGACTTTGTTGCTGACGTTATGTGAGTATCTGTATTTGAATTATTTAGGAATTTGGAAGAGAGACGGTTGGAACAGACCCTGGCGGTTTGCCTCTTACCTCACTCAGCTGGGTTGTGTATTCTGTGCTGGGCCAGAGGGAGAGATTTATCTTTGCTGCTAGTGGAACGTGATACTCAGACACGCTGGGGATGGATGAGTGTTGTAAAAAAACTTCTAAAGATAAGGTTGCTAGCTAGTAACCTCCAAACAAAGCTAGCCAGAGTATGTTTGCTCTAAGTGGAAATCACACCTTCCACATCCAATGGAGACATACACATAGCCCACGTCCAGACTACCCCGCCGTATCGGTGGGTTAAAATCGATTGCTTGGGGATCGATATATCGCGTCTAGTCTAGACGTGATATATCGATCCCCGAGCACGCTTACATCGATTCCGGAACTCCATCAACCCGAACGGAGTTCCGGAATCGACACGGAGAGCCGCAGACATCGATCCCGCGCCGTCTGGACGGGTGAGTAATTCGATCTTAGATATTCGACTTCAGCTACGTTATTCACGTAGCTGAAGTTGTGTATCTAAGATCGATTTTCCTCCCCTAGTCTGGACGAGGGCATAGATAGACAGACAAAGAGGTTGTGTAATCTCCACCAGTGACGGTTTTTAAGAGTATGTGGTGAGGCGGTGCCCCATCCCCTGAGGAAAAGGGCTGTACCAGGCCAGAGAAGCTGCACAGAGCAGCAGCCAATCAGCCAAGGCCTGGGGACAGCCAATCAGGGCAGGGAAAGAGGCAGCCAATCAGGACCGGGATAGGTCCTATATAAAGACTGCCTAGAAGAGGAGAAGTCAGTCACTTAGGGCTACGTCTAGACTACCCACCGTATCGGCGGGTAGCGATCAATTTCTCAGGAATCGATACAGCGCGTCTCATCTAGACGCTATATATTGATCCCCGAAAGAGCTCCCGTCGACTCCGGAACTCCACCAGCTCAAACGGCGGTAGCGGAGTTGACAGAGGGAGCCACAGACGTCGATCCTGTGCCATGAGGATGGCAGGTAATTCGATCTAAGATACTTCGACTTCAGCTATGCTATTCACGTAGCTGAAGTTGCGTATCTTAGATCGATCCCCCCCTCTAGTGTAGACCAGCCCTACGAGGGAGAAGGATGGGCTCCTGAGCTAAGGAGCAGCACCTTGGACAGAGCAGTGCTGGGCAGGCTTGGGGGAGCAGAGCGGTGTGGAGCGAAGCTCCGGCCCAGATGCCTACCAGGCTGCGGCCCTTGCTGGAAGGGGTTGAGAAGGTGCATAGGGCCAATGGGGAAGTGGCCCAGGAAAACTAGGAAGACGAGAAGGGAGAAAAGGAGGACAGGGGGAGGCTGCTGCTAGAAGGTCCCTGGGTCAGGACCCAGACTAGCAGGTGGGCCTGGGTCCCCTGTATTCCCCCTTGCATTGCCCCTGGCCACGAAGGAGAGGGGCTGAGACAGGCCGCAACCGGCCCCTGAGACGAGGGACTAGACTCTAGGGTTGTGGTTGGCCACCAAGGCAAGGACAAACATAGGTACTGCTGTTAACAATGACCCCCCGGAAGGGGGTGAGACCAGAGTAGTGGGCACTGCTGGAGGGCAGTGTCCTGAAGCGGATGAAGAGTGTCCTGAAAAGGACACTGCTGAGCAGGGAGCAACGCGGGTCCAAAGGCAGCAGAACGGAGGCAACAGGTGAGCTGCCACATGAGGAGGAGGCGCAGAGCCTTCAAGAGCTAATTCCCAGAGTGACAGACAGAGGGCGCCAGCGGTGGTGAGTCAGACCCCGTCACAGAGCAGGTCAGACAAACCCCTGTCAGGGATGGTCTAGATAATACTAAGTCCTGCCATGAGTGCAGGGGACGGGACTAGATGACCTCACACTCCAGGGCTGAGCAGTGAGGAGCACCGAGAGAGGGGCCGAAGGGTCCCAGGACAGAGGTGGAATGACTCAGGCATTTAAGGAACAGAAGGACACTTACAAAATCCACATATAGATACACAAACTCTTCCCCCCACCCACCCCAGTCAATCCATTGCTGAGTCTTCAGCCCTGCAGATGGCAGTCTGCCCTTATCCTAATGGGTACAATACACTCAGACCAACAACACGAGGAAGTTTCATTAGTTTCACCACAAGGTGTTATTTTTTAAGCGATTCAGTTAAACTAGTGCAGGTGTGTGAAGATACTAAAGGTGGCTACGCAACACAATTATCACACTAAGATATATTGTATACACCATTCCCACAACTCTACCCACATTTCCCATCAATACACCCTATTTCATATCACTATATCAAATTTTTCCCATCACCACAACATTATTTCCCATCCATATACACCCACAGCCCATTAATTTACCTGGCTCTGTCAGCCCCTGGGCCAGCACTAGCTGCTGCAGAAGTCATGGAGGTCATGGAAAGTCACGGAATCCGTGACCGTGGCCGACTTGCAGCCTCATTTAAAGCTATGACTCTACAACTCTATGAATCTATGTACATAAGACCATAAGAATGGCCACGATCAGTCAGACCAATGATCCATCTCGCCCCATGCCAGATGCTTCAGAGGGAATGAACAGAACAGGACAATTATCGAGTGCTCCATCCCGTCATCCAGCCACAGCTTCCCACAATCAGAGATTTAAGGAGCATAGGGTTGCATCTCTGACCATCCTGGTAAATAGCCATTAATGGAGCTATCATAGAATCATAGAAGATTAAGGTTGGAAGAGACCTCAGGAATCCAACCCTCTGCTCAATCCTCTATGAACTTATCAAATTCTTTTTTCAACTTATACTTTTGGCTTTCACGACATGCTCTGGCAATCAGTTGCACAGACTGACTGTGCGTTGTATGAAGAAGTACTTCCTTATGTTTGTTTTAAACCTGCTGGCTATTAATGTCATTGGGTGACCCCTAGATCTTGTGTTATGTGAAGGGCTTAATAACAATTCCTTACTCACTTTCTTCACACCACTCATGATTTCATAGACCTGCATCATATGCAACAGAACAAAACCTCAGACAGTGTAAATCTGTGTGGATCCATTGATCTCAATGAAGCTATAGGTCTCTGCACCATTTGAGGAGATGGTACATTAAATATGAACCCTTGTATTGTATATTTTTGATTTCTCCCATGTCTGCCTTAATGCAGGCTTAAGGTCATAATCCCCCTCACACACACATATTTTAAATAAAATTAGGGAATGGGACCAGCTGGTTTAAATGCACATGCCTGCATGGTAGAGTCAACAGATCTGAAACACTCCACACTAGCTGAGGATTTAGCCCATAAACGTGGCAGTTCTGGAGGGGACCTGTAGTCCACTTGTGACATTAAACATCATTTTAAAAACCAGAGGAAAGTCTGCATTAAAGCAGGCAGAGGGAAGAAATAATCAAAAATATGCAGTACAAGTGGAAGAGGAGACAGACTGGGTACTGATCAATGGAGGGAGGAATACTCAGGAAACAATGACAGGATATTGGGTAACACAAAAGAATTTGGTCTCAGCACAACAGCTGCCTAACCTGGCTCAGCATCACATCAGGCAGGTTTTACAGCTGGCTACTATGGCTGGAGTGTTATAAAAGAAACCGTGTTAGCGGCTGAGGAAGTTCCCCCACAGATGGACCACAAGAGGGGTCTGTTTTACCAGCCACTCACCCAAATGCAGAGCGGTCATTTCACAGCCTGCTGCTTCAGGTGGTCCGATCCCCCCCGCAATTTCTCCCCCTCCCCTTCCTCTCAGACACCGGGCAGAAGCCAGTTCAAGGGCAGTAGTCTGCTGTTGTGTGGTTGGCACCATAGGCACTCAGCATGAGGAGAGCTGCGCCACAAAGAAAGTGGGTGGATCTATATTTTTAAGACTTCTTTCCCTTCTCCTCTTCACAGCTGGGGAAGGCAAGGGAGAAGCTTCCCTCTGCATGTTGGGGACAAGGTTCTAGCTCACCTGATCCCCTGAAGATGTTCCTCACCTGGGTTTCAGTTGTTGCAATATTTTCCACACTCGGTGAGCAGGATTTCAGGTCTATTGGGCCAGATCCTCAGCTGGTGTGAATTGTCACAACTCCATGGAAGGCAGTGGAGTTACAAGTTCCATGAGATGCAGAGTTAGCCCTAATTTTGGATTTACAAACCACCCATTTATAAGCCTTCGTCCTGCTACCCCCAGGTTTAGAAGTTTGGAAGGTAGATAAGCAAGCCAGGTTCAAGCCAAGAGCCATCTGTATGCATGTGATATTTTATGTTTTCCAGAAAGGGCTAATGGAGAGCCAGTGACCCAACCTGATGACAGTGACTGTATCCAAAGGGGAACCAGTGCTTCTGAAATCCATCTATGACCCCATCCAGTCTCCAACGCTCTGGTGGTACAAGCACTACCCAGTGCAATCTGCAAGGATGGGCTGTATATTGTCCAAGGTAAATGAACACACACTAAATGTGGCACTTCAATGACCAGTTTCAATCATATTCAGACATAAAAATGGTTAGCCTTGTCTAAAGAGAAAAATACTATATATATTTCAAACAGTAATTATCCCATATTTAACTACTGTCCAAGAGCAGCTTAAAACAGGTCTTTGAATAAATAAGGTTGTCCAAAAATTGTCAAACAGTGCTTGTGCTTGTCACGGAGTTCCCGGGTGATGCTCTGGAACTGCTCCCCACCAAGCCAGTCAGGACTTTAGGGAGCCTCCATTCCCTTGGAGCAGACTGTCCCCAGGGCAAGAAGCTCACACGGCTTCACTGCCTGGGTCTCTCCTTGGAGCATTCAGCATCCTCTGCCCCTCCGTGCGCTTCCCACAGCGAGTCCAACCAAGCGGGGTCCTGGGGAAGCCACAGGGTCCTGCACCCCCACTTTCCAGTCAGATGTGACTCTCAGCCAGCCAGTAACACAGAGGTTTATTCGATGACAGGAACAGGGTCTAAACCAGAGCTTGTAGGTACAGAGAACTGGATCCCTCAGCCGGGTCCATTCTGGGGCCCAGTGAAGCAGACTCCCACGTCTGCCCTCACTCCTCATCCCCAGCCAGCTCCCAAACTGCAAACTCCTTTCAGCCCCTCCTCTCTGCTCAGTTCCTTTCCTGGGCCAGGAGGTCACCTGACCTCAGGGGTGAAAGTTACTTATAAGACTTACCGGTACTTCCGGAGTCCTGAGGGGGCATGGTCTCATCTGGAAGAGGCGTGGCCTCTCAAGATTTAAAGGTCCTGGTGCACCAGCTGTGGCTGGGAGCCCCAGGGCCTTTAAATCAACCCAAGGCTCTCAGCTGCAGAGGTGGCTTGGAACCCCTGGGGCTCAGGGGCAAATTAAAGGGCCCGGGGCTCCGGCCACCATGGAGCTCCAGGCCCTTTAAATCCCCACCACCCCGAGCCTTGCTGGGCTGGGGCCGGGATTTAAAGGGCCTGGAGCTCCTGCCACTGCGTGGAGCTCTGAGCCCTTTAAATCCCGGCCCCAGCCTGGCCATGTTGTACTTAAAGTACTGCACAGGATCTTTTCAGGGGGAATACAGCAAAATGCCACATGTATTAGTAACACATTTATTCATTAACACTGTATCATATGCATATGATTATAGATAGATAGATAGATATAATTAGTACACACACACACACACACACACACACACACAAGCACACTGTCTTGTTGTTGTTACCAACTAGTTGCTCCCCTTAACTGCACTGGCCAGGTGAGTTAGATGGAGGAGGGGTGGAGCCTGGCTTCTGCCGATCTGGATCGATGCTCCGATGTTTGACAAGACGAGACGCGGGGTCCTCTGCAAGACACCTCACATTTATAGCAGCTTCCCTCTCATGCAAATCTGTACCAGATTCAAAATCTCTGTCTGTGTCCGTTGGTCCTTTGTGCAGCTTGTCTCTGGGTGTTGTCACGCTGCTGTTCAAAGAGGGTGTTTTCAAAAGAAGGTGCTTGCTTCTAACCCCCAAGGCCATCAATATGTCTGACAAAAGCAGCAAAGAGTGCTGTGGCACCTTATAGACTAACAGACGTATTGGATACCCACTTCGTAGGTGAATACCCACTTTGTGGGATGCAATATGTCTGATCTTCTTTAATGAGACCACTTGACAGGTTTTATTGTCCTTGGGTTTGGCTTCCATCCCCTCTCCAAGGGTTGCAGCTGTTTGGAGGTGCTGCCTTCCTCATTTACACCTCGTTCATTCAACAGGGCAATTGATTAAGGGAGTAGGGGGAAGATCTTATTCTATACCTAGCAAAAAGACATTTTTCTTCTACTTTAACTATTCTTAGGGGCTATAATATTATACCAAGACTTAACACAAAGCTTTCTATAAGTTTTTCTACATAGGGATCTGATACAAAGTTCCTATATCAAAAGACTTGATACAAAGTGAAAATAGCTTAATACAGGATTATACAAAATAGCTTAATACAGAGATATACAAAATAGCTTAATACAGAGATTTATCTACAGCCACCGGAGCCACGGGTGGGATTTAAAGGGCTCTCGGCTGCTGGCAGCCGAGGGAGCTCTAAGCCCTTTAAATCCCAGCCCCAGCCAGCCACTGGAGCCGCAGGTGGGATTCAAAGGGCTCTGGGCTGCCTGCAGCCGTGGGGATCCCAGAGCCCTTTAAATCCCTGCCGTGGAAGCTGGTGCAGTCTGGCACGGTGTACTGGCTCTTGCCGGTACGCCGTACTGAACCAGCTTACTTTCACCTCTGCCTGACCTCTTTGTTCTCCCACACCTTTAGCATCCTCTTGCAGGGGGGAAGGGCCTGGCCATTAGTTGCCAGGCGACAGTGTGTCGGCCAGAAACTGAGGCCCCCACCAAAGTATTCAGAGGGAACGTTAAGAACAGCCCCACTTTGTCATAGTGCTCTCATGTGCTTTCCACTTCACCACCGAGATGGACACACACACACGTTTCCCTTGGTGCCAAACACACTACAAGAAGGAAAACACAACGTTAACCACAGTCTGCCATGATGGCTAGACTCTCCTTCTCGCATCTCTTCCCACCCCTGCTCCACCCCCGCCCCACCCCCACTCCACCACTTTCCCTGAGCAACATCCCGGGGACCTGCAGCGGGGAACGGGCGTGCCCTGCACTCACTGGGCAGGGGGAAGTGCAGTGACCCGGCACCAGACCGCCGGTGAGAGCTGAGGGTTTCTCCCCAGCCCCCCAAACCTGAGGAGGAGATGGAGCAGTGGGGAAGGGGCATGGGATGAGGAAGAGAAGGGAATAGGGGAAGTAGGGGCCTAGCATGTGGATCCCCTTGGCAGCAGCTGGGACTCCCCAGTTAAGCAGGCCCATCAAACCCTCACCTTGACAAGCCCCATCTCCCCTGCATCTGTACCACTCCAATAACCCCCCCCCACATCCTCCCCACTGATCCCCAACCACCTGCACCTGGACCCCCACCCAAATGAATCCCACCTCTCCTGCACCCAGACACCTCCCTCACTCCACACACACACTTTCACTTGGTCCCCCCTGCAGACTCCCATTGCCCCTGCACCTGGAACCTCCCTGTGCATCCAGATCCCCCACGGAGCTGACTGCACCCAGACTGCCCCACACAGAACCCTCTTACCCCCCTCTGGATCCCCTCACACTAAGTCTCTCTGCACTTGGATCCTGCTGCTGGGCTAAGCCTCCCTGCCCACATCTGGTGTGCCTGGTGCAAAAGGGGCAGGGCTGGCCCTTGCACTGTGTCAGGGTCAGGTTCAGCCTTACTGCCAAGTCCCTGTCCCAGGGGAGGCTGCAGGGTGATCTCCTACCTCCATGCAGCCAGTGGCCTGTGCTCCCCACTGCCGTGGTGGAGCTTCCACATTTATTAATTTTAAAATACTATGCGCAAAATTTGATGCAGAATTCCCTCAGGAATATGGGGCACTGCACAGCTGTGATGGTGGGACTGTGAAGGGGGTGCTGAACAGTAGGGGATCTGTGGGTGGGGGAGCTGGGCAGGGGGTATGGTGTGCAGGGTGCTGTGCAGTTGTGGTGGGAGGTCAGAGGGAGGGATCTCTGGGCAGGGAGTGCTGGGCATAGCAGGTCCAGGGGCACTGGGCATAGGATCTGTGGGGGAAATCTCTGGGCAAGGGGGCAGTGTGGAAGGGGCACGCTGGCTGTGCAGGGCTGGGCGGGCCAGTGTGCGTCTAACAGTTGTTGGTTTGTGGACAGTGCCCTTGTGCTGGGCTGAGTGGGGCCACTCCCACTGTGCCTCATTGCCCCCAACTGGCCCCTCGATCTGTGGACCACTCCCCATCACACACCCTATTTCCCCAATGGGGGTCCACAAATATATTTGGTGCCAGGCCCACAAAAAGTTAATCCAGCACTGGTGAGGCCACATCTGGAGTATTGCATCCAGTTTTGGGCCCCCCACTACAGAAGAGATGTGGACAAATTGGAGAGAGTCCAGCAGAGGGCAACGAAAATAATCAGGGGGCTGGAGCACATGACTTACAAGGAGAGGCTGAGGAAACTGGGGTTATTTAGTCTGCAGAAGAGAAGAATGAGGGGGGATTTGATAGCTGCTTTCAACTACCTGAAAGGGGGGTTCCAAAGAGTGTGGAGCTTGGCTGTTCTCAGTGATCCAGATGACAGAACAAGTTGACTGGCAGATGACTGGTCTCAAGTTGCAGTGGGAGAGGTTGAGGTTGGATATTAGGAAACACTATTTCGCTAGGAGGGTGGTGAAGCACTGGAATGGGTTACCTAGGGAGGTGGTGGAATCTCCTTCCTTAGAGGTTTTTAGGGTCAGGCTTGACAAAGCCCTGGCTGGGATGATTTAGTTGGATTTGGTCCTGCTTTGAGCAGAGGGTTGGACTAGATACCTCCTGAGGTTTCTTCCAACCCTGATATTCTATTATCCTCTCCCCAAGTGACCAGTGAGGAGGCATTCCTCATCTCCCACTATTCCTTTCCCAGTTTTCTCCTCTGGGCCCCCCTTTAAGGCACATTTCTCTGTGCTCCCTAGGAAGGGGAGAGGAGCCACCAGTGAGGAGAACCGAGTCTGCTATCCAGGCCCCTGTGAGATTTGAACCTGTGATGCTGGCATTCTGACCCTACCCTAACCCCCTGGCTGAGGGGGGAGATAAGTTAATGCTGAGGAGAGACAAGCCACTAGCGAGGAGATTGGGAGTCTGAGGCTGCTACCTAGGATCCCGCAAGTGAACCAGCCACCCCTGTGTTCTGAGATAACTACTCTTACCCCCTGAGATACAGAGCCAGGCCCTGAGTGTGATGAGATCCCTGAGGTGCAGCCTAGGACTGTAGGATCGTTGTGCCCCCTTAACCTTCCAGCCTGAGCTGTCTCTCCCAATGCTTTGTTAGTGACAAGCAGCAAACCTGTGATCACTCAGCACAACAGCACACTGAGCCCCACACCCAGCTAGATTACATGAATGCTCCCGGAGCCACTCTTGAATCACACAGTGAAAGGTACTGGCCGAATCCCCCCAGCTCCCAGCCCTGTACCTCAGGGATACACTGTCTTCAGGTTTATTAATTGGTTCACCACTTCATCAATGGAAAGTGGATATACACCGGCCTTTGTAAACCTGAGCAGATTTACCAAACACTTCAGGGAAACTCACTGGTAAAGATAAACAGTAAAACATGTTTACTGACTACAAAAGATAGATTTTAAGTGATAGGCAAAAAGTCAGAGTGGTTACCAAAATAAAATAAAATAAATATAAGAACACAGTCTAAATTCTCAACCCTGTTAGACTGGGCAACATCTAGGTTAAACAGTTTCTCTCACCCCATTGGATATTGCAGTTCATAGTACGCAGGTTTCACCCTTGAAACTTGGGCCAGTCTCCTCTGTTGGAGTCTTCAGTCCTTTCAGTGTCCTTGTTGCTGGCAGCATAGGTGGGGGGAGGAGAAAAAGAGAAGTATGGGGCCACTGTGCTCTGTTCTATACCCTTAATCCCATGTACTTGGAGAACACAAGTGCAGGCAGGTCTGGGGGCATTGCTGAGTCCCCAAGCATGGTTGAGCAATTCCCCTGGTGTGGCTTTGTGCAAGTGACTCATTGCATTGTAGCTTCCTTGATGGACAATGGTTCTTGATGGTTGTTTTGACACCTGCCCGGGCATTGGTTACTTTCTTTCCTGTAGTCTTTGGGGAGTCAATATCTGACCAATTCCCCAACTTACAGCATGTTTTAGTCACAACCATACAACACAATCTCATAACTTCATATGCACTAATGACATACATATTTAGATAGAACAGTGAATTTCAGCAGACTATAACCTTTCTCCTGATACCTCACATGGCATACAATTATATATAAACAAGGAATATGGGGGCTACAAGGTATAGAATGTCACACCTAGTCTCTTTGTAGAAGGAGGATGTAGATTAACGCTGAGGAGAAACGAGCTACCTAGGAAAGGGAGACGAGTCACCAGTGAGGATATTTCGAGTCCAAGAGCACCACTAAGACCTCTCTGAGCTGGCAATCGCTGCATTCTGAGACCACTGCCCTGACTCCTAGAGCTATGGAGCCGGGCACCAGAAGCAGTGGGGTGAGGTGGGGGTGGTGATGGAAGCTTGGAGTGTGCGTGCAGGGCTGTGGCGACTCCCCCAGCCCCAGGGCTGCAGCACGGCAGGGTGAGATGGCCCCCCAGCCCTGGGGATGCGGTGGGGTGAGATGGCTGGGGGGCATAGCCGTTGACTCCATGGGCCACAGAAAAAAATTAGCGAGTCCTTAGCACCCACCAGCAATAGTGCTGCAGCTCCAGCCAGGGATCAGTAGTTCCTGGGCAGCCCTGCCCCCACCCATCAGGCTGTGTTAATTGCCTGTGAGCTGTTCAACTTTTGTAGCCCCTGGGATTGCTGCAGCAGAGGCTGACACAGCCCTCAGTGGGGGGTGGGGTCCCTCCTTCAGCAGCCTCAGGGAGCTGCTCCACTGCTCCAGCCAGGGTTAGGGGTGGGCGAGGAGGGAGCACAGGGCTCCCCCTGCAGCACACCAGCCTGATCAGCAGTGGTGAGATCCTGCCGTGGCTCCTGCCTAGATCTCCTGAGCTGGCTCCAGCTTCCAGCCAGCTCCAACTGCCAGCAGCACTAAGTGAGTCCTGTTTCAGGAACAGGGAGCATGGGGGGCTCACTGCAGTGTCGGGAGAGGGGAGTCCTCCATGGGCATAGTTTGTGGGTGGGGGACATGCAGAGTCACTGCCACTGCTGCGCTGCTCTGTTTCAGTGGGGAAGTGTCTGTCCTCAGGGGTGCCATTTAAGGGAGGAAGGTGAAGACCCGCTAGGATAGTAAAAATCTAGGGCAAACTTCTCTCTCATCCGTCCCTTGCACCCAGCATCCTTTATCCAAAATACTCATTTGGCACTAAAGTTAAATAGGTGTTAACAAAATCAGACAAACCAGAGCTTTTCAAAATGTGATTTAAAATCCCTTCCCCTCTCCATTTCCCAATTTTTTGTCTCTTGACTTGTGACTGATGTTATCATTTCATTAGTTCGATTACTATAGGCTTTGTCTGGACTAGCATTTGTCCTGTTGTAATTGATTGCCAATTGCTTATTAAGTGACTGCAAATGCTAATCTAGACACAAGGGGGTCTCCTAGCTGTCACCGTCAGCCCCCAACTAAAATCTCCCCAGCACATCATCAAGGATCTACAACCTATCCTGAAGAACGACCCCTCACTCTCACAGACCTTGGGAGACAGGCCAGTCCTCACTTACAGACAGCCCCACAACCTGAACAAATACTCACTAGCAACTACACACCACACCACAAAAACACTAACCCAGGAACTAATCCCTGTAACAAACCCTGTTGCCTTCTCTGTCCCCATATCTACTCTAGTGACACCATCATAGGACCTAATCACATCAGCCACATCATCAGGGGCTTGTTCACCTGCACATCTACCAATGTTATATATGCCATCATGTGCCAGCAATGCCCCTCTGCCATGTACATTCGCCAAACCAGACAGTCTCTATGCAAAAGAATAGATAGACACAAATCAGACGTTAAGAATTATAACATTCAAAAACCAGTCGGAGTACACTTCAGCCTCCCTGGTCACGCAGTTACAGACCTCAAAGTGTCAAGTATCAGAGGGGTAGCCATGTTAGTCTGGATCTGTAAAAGCAGCAAAGAGTCCTGTGGCACCTTATAGACTAACAGATGTATTGGAGCATGAGCTTTCGTGGGCGAATACCCACTTCATCAGATGCGTGGCAATTCTTCAACAACAAAACTTCAAAGCCAGACTCCAACTAGAAAACTGCAGAACTGTAATTAATTTGCAGACTGGACTGGGAGTGGATGGGTCATTACATAAACTAAAAACTATTTCCCCATGCTAATTTTTTCCCCTACTGTTACTCACACCTTGTCAACTGTTTGAAATGGGCCATCCTGATTACCACTACAAACATGATCTTCCCTCGTCATGATAATAGCCTACTTTAATTGACTTGTCTCGTTAGAGTTGGTAAGGCAACCCCCATCTTTTCATGTTCTCTGTATATATACATATATATATATCTTCCTACTGTATTTTCCACTCCATGCATCTGATGAAGTGGGTTTTAAGCCCATGAAAGCTTACGCCCAAATAAATGTGTTAGTCTCTAAGGTGCCACAAGGACTCCTCGTTCTTTTACCTGGACATGGTGGCTCAGCCTCAGGCAAACCATAAAACATTGTGTTCCAGAACAAACATCTGCGGAGAGCCTCGGTTATCAATATAATTAGCGTTTATGATCAGTTAGCTCAAATTATAACAGGACCACCAACTCTAGTCTAGACAAAGCCGAAGCATGAGTCCCCCAGGCTAGACAGGACCTGGATTTTTAATATAAAAGGAGGCAACATAAATGTATCTTCTCTCCCCAAAACAAAAACAAAAACACACCTAGGCCCCCAAACCTTCATGCCTTCTTTACACATCTGAAGAAAATCAAACAAAGGCACAGTATCAGTTATTGCCCCTTTACAGATCAACTTTAAAAATGAAATTATCCTTTCCATTCCTAATTCCCCCAAATGAGGGTAACTGCTGATTTTATGGGGCTGAAAGACTGGATCTGGGTGTGAAAATTTGTCCATTTCCACCATTGCAAGTACATACAGAACAGAGTGCTGGGAGCACAGCAGAATAGGGTAGGGTAAGAGAAAGAAAAAAAAAACCAGCCCATTCCAAGCTGTAGCTCAGTGGTAGAGCACATACTTTGCATGTATGAGGGTCTGGGTTCAATCCCTAGCACCACCAGGATTTTTTGGGGCAAGGAAGGGATAGCTCAGTGGTTTGAGCATTAGCCTGCTAAACCCAGGGTTCTGAGCTCAATCCTTGAGGGGGGCCATTTGGGGATTGGTCCTGCTTTGAGCAGAGGGTTGGACTAGATGATCTCCTGAGGTCTCTTCCAACCCTGATGTTCTAGAAAGGTGATTAGCAGAAAGAAGCCCTCAGAAAAATCTTGTCTTGAAAATAGCCACAGGATTGGTTTAGTTGTTAAGATTTTTGAGGTTGTTTAAGTGAGATAGTCTCACTAAAATAATCATGTAACATCAACATTTTATACTTATGACTTTTTTTGTACACATACTTGGGGCTCAAACTATGGCTCTAATCCTGATATTACTCTTTCAGGATCAATTGTGGATAATTTCCACCACCACTTCCCTTTTGGGGAAGCAATAATTAAAAAGCTATTCAGGGACTGGGGTAGAATTTATGGTGCAAATTTAGGTCATTTGATCAAGAGGTTCCCAATATATGATGATGAAGTTGGAGACTGGGCCTGCTTTGAGAAGAGGGTTGGACTAGATACCTCCTGAGGTCCCTTCTAACCCTGATATTCTGATTCCCCTTGCATTATGAGCAGCTTTTATTTTCAAAGTACTCTAAAATCCACATGCATTATGAGATTATCTAAAATATTGGTATGCCACAACAGTGGCAGTGGTGCAAGTTTGGAATAATTTGGTTCAGGCGTTCCTTGCATACCGTCCCCTCTCCCCCAGTAAGGAGAAAAATTTAATATTCCAGTTGCTCTAAAACGGACCTGCACAGTGAGATTACCCTGAAGAGTGGTATTCCACAACTGAAATTGAGGTAGAAGAGAACTCCCATTGAGATGAATGGGTCATTTCACACCACCAGAGCTATCGTGTTAGGGCTTGGCTATGCTTGCGAGTTACAGCAAAATAAAGCAGCCCCAGGCACCCTAGCTCATTCCTCATCCACCCTGGCAAGGCATGTAGAGTGCTTTGACTCCGTGGCTACAGCACCTTGGCCAGTGGAATAACATTTGCTGAGCCTTGGCTACAACACACGGGCATCAGTGTGAACAAGGTGTTGGGTTACTGCGCTCTGACTGGCCTCTGGAAACATCCCATAATCCCCTTAAGTGGCCACTCTTGTCATTGTTTTGAACTCCTGTAGGAATGCAGAAATGCCCTTTCAAAGCTCCGTTTCTGACAGCCGGCATGCAAGCCGTTACTGTGGAATGCTGTTTTTGAGGGGGGTGTGGGGGCCTGCTGCTGTCTGAATTTACAAAACAGCATGCTGAGATGTCCTCAGCCCCCCAAAAGCCACTCTCTTTCCCCCCACATACACACAACACACTCCCTGTCACACTCCACCTCACCTCACCTCACCCCATTTGAAAAGCATGTTGCAGCCACTTGCATGCTGGGATAGCTGCCCATAATGCACTGCTCCCAATGCTGCTGCAAGTGTCGCAAATGTGGCTATGCCAGTGCGCAAGCAGCTGTCAGTGTGGTCATGCTGCAGCACCTTCGCTACTGCACTCTCTGAAGGCGGGTTTAACATCTGCAAGTGTAGCCAGGCCCTTAGACTATTCATCTTTCCAGGGCATCTTAATTCATCTGCGCACACCCCACTGAGGTGAATGGGCCATTCCACACATCAACACTCCTATACTGCAGAGGGCTGTGCAGAGCCCCATCCTCTGCACTAGCTCCCTGCTATTCCTCCTGCTGCCTCCCTCCAGGTGGTGGATGGGCTCCTCATGATCCATCACAGTTACCATCCTCCTTTCTTCCCATGGCCCTTCCAGCCCTACAGGGGGCATGGTGGGCCAGGAGGAGGGCAAAGCTGGTAGTTAAAGTGGCAGATCATTCCTCTCCCAGAGGTGCCCGCCAATCATGCCCCCTCACTAACACCTCTTCCTCAGGAAACAAGGGAAACTAGCTGCCCAAAACCATAGTTAATGCAGGTCTTGTTTACGCCACGGCACCTTTGCCAGCTAGACTCACCCCTGCTTAGTATCTCAATTCAAGAAGTGTGTTTCAGATTCCTGCTGGCACCCCCAGTCTGATGAGCCTTCTCTGGCCTGTCAGATTGGGTTGATATCTGCTGGTGAACCACAGCACCACTCATTAGGCTGCTTCCCAGGCTGGTGAAGCACCTGTAGTTCATTAGTTATATCAGTGTAACTCCACTGATTTCCTTGGGGTTGCTCCTGATTTAAGCTGCTACAAGTGAGGAGAGAATCAGGCATAGGCACCAACTTTGCAAGTGCTCTGGGGCTTTGGCACCCATGGAAAAAAATAGTGGGGTGGTCAGCTCCCACCAGCCACAACTGTTCAGCTGTTTGGCACTTGGCATGGGAAGAGAAGGCAGAGCAAGGACAGGAACAGGCAGAGTGAGAATGGGGCCTTGAAGGAGGGGATGGGGTGTAGTGGGGCAAAGCACCCACCAGGAAAATTAAAGTCAGAGCCTATGCTGGTGGGAGTCCTTTGTCCCCACTGCAGCCTTAGGGCAGCCTGCACCCCAAATTCCTCATCCCTGGCCCCACCCCAGAGCTGGTACCCCCATCTGGAGCCCCCACCCCAATCCTCTGCCCCAGCCCTGAGCCACCTTCTGCACCCTGAACCCCTCCTCATCCCTGCCGCACCCCAAGCCTGCACTCCCAGCCCTGAGCCTGCTTCTGCACCCTGAATGCGATCCCCAGAGCTTGCACCCCCAGCTGCAGCCTTCACCCCCTACACCCAATTCTGTGCCCCATAACTGAGCCCCCTCCCTCACTCTGAACCTCAGCCCCTTTCTTGCCACACTTCACCTCCATATTGGTGCACATAGGAAGAGCCATTCCACACATGGACGGGAAAAATTAGAGGATATGTTGCCCTTCACAGAGGAGGATGTAGGTTAACATGGAGAAGAAAAGGGGGTGGGGGGAGATGAGCCACCAGTGAGGTAATTCTGAGACTGTTACCCAGGTCTCTGCAAGATTTGAACTGGTGACCCCCGTATTCTCACACTACTGCTGTAAGCCTGGGAGCTCGGCAGCTAGAGACAGCAGGTTCATGCTGAGGAGAGACAAGCTACCTAGGAGGAAGGGGAGCTGAGTCACCAGTGAGGAGATTGTGATGCCTATCCAGGCCCCTGTGATGTTTGACCTGGTGTTCCCTGCAGTCTGAGACCTCTGCTCTCAGCTCCTGCGCTAGGAGCTGGGCTCCAGGTGCCCTTGCAGAGGGAGAAGGTAGGTTAACACTGAGGAGTGATGAGATCTCTGCTCTAACCCCGAGCACATGCAGCTGGCTGGGTCCCCACTGAGCTGCCAGACACGGTCTCAGGCACACAGGACGTGCTGGCCCTGACCTTGTAGCTACACAGCTGAATAGCTTGGACTCCAGGCAGGGCCAGCTCCATCGAGGGCGGGGTTGCCAAGCTGCCTCCGCAAAGCATCTGGGGCCAAGGTCCGTGCCCAGCAATGACCAGCCTGCAGTGCAGGAGAGCCCTGCAAGGGCCAGCTCCCGGGGGGCCTGGGGAGCGGGGCAGCCGCGCTCCCCCCGAGCTGCGGAGACGCGCAGGGTCCGGGAGCAGAGCTCAGCTCCCGGGGGGCCTGGGAAGCGGGGCAGCCGCGCTCCCCCGAGCTGCGGAGGCGCGCAGGGTCCGGGGGGACCGTGGGGCGGAGCAGGGAGGTTTTCCGGACCGGGGATTTCCCAGCGTTGGGCTCTGAGGGATCCTTCCGCGGGGGCAACGAGTCCCCGTGTCTCTACCCCGTGAGCCGGGCCCCGAGCACCGCCGGAGCCGCCGGACAGCGTCACACCGCCCCGCCCCCCGCTGGAAGCTCCTCCCCCTCCAGCTGCGCGTGCCCAGAGCCCCGCCCCGGGGCCTACCATCTCTCCAGCCGGGGAGGGGGGGCGGGAAGCGCAGCCCGCGGTGGGTCAGTCCGCCCCGGGGGCGGGGCCACATGGCGTGTTGGAGTCGGTCGCCTGCCCAGAATCATGGCGCGGGGCCGCCGCCGCCGCCCCCCTAGGGGCCGCGGGCCCGAGCCGGAGCCCGAGCTGGGCGAGCTCCGCCTGGGGCCTCCGGAGGGGAGCCCGGAGCGGGCGGTGAGCGGAGCGGGGCGGCGCCGCCTGCACGTGGTGCCAGGCCCGGTGCGCGGGGGCCGGCCGGCCGGCCGGCCGGGGGGGGTTACGGAGCCTCAGCGGCTTTGCCGAGGGCCCGAGTCCCGGATCAGTGAGAGGGGAAATGCTCCGGGCCCCCCTTCTCGTGCCGGCCCAGCCCGGCGGGTCCCGCCCCATGGCCGGGTCTCCGGGTGGGGCTCGCAGGCAGCGGTGCCGGGAGCTCAGGGCGCCATGCGGGGAGCGAGCGGAGTTCCCCGGGGGCTGGGCTGCTGAGGCAGGCGTGCAAACCCCTCGTTAGGCCGGTGCTTTTCAAGCGGGGGGTCAGCCTGGGTCGCAGCATGCCAGGCACGGGGGCGCTCTGGTCAGGCCACCGGGCTGTTCAAAGTCCCGGCAGTGCTGCTGCCTGGCTACGGCAGGCTAGTGCCTACCTGTCCGGGCACCGCACTGCGCCCCGGAAGCGGCCAGCAGCAGGTCCGGCTCCTAGGCAGGGGCACCATGGGGCTCTGTGCACCGCCCTGCCCCGAGCACCAGGCCTGGCACCAGCCAATGGGAGCTGGGGGTGGCGGGTGCTTGCCGGTGAGAGCCGCATGGAGCCACTTGTATGACTCCACCTAGGAGCCAGACCTGCTCCTGGCTGCTTCCGGGGTGCAGTCAGTGCTGCCAGGACAGGCAGGAAGCCTGCCTTAGCACCGCCACTGACCGAGAGCCGTGCAAGGTAACCCCATGCCCCAATCTCGTGCCCCAGCCCTGAGCGCCCCCCCCCAACCTGGAACCTCTTTCTGCACCCAAAATCCCTCATCCCTGACCCCACCCCAGAGCCTTCACCCCCAGCCCAGAGCCCTGACCCCCTCTCACACCCCAGATCCCTCATCCCCCAGCTCCCTTGGGTTGTGGGCATCAACAATTTTCTTCAACTGGGTCGCCAGAAAAGAAGTTTGAAAACCACTGCTCTAGGAGATTCTAAAATAAGACTGGACAGATGATCTAAGAGCTCTCTTCCATCTATCGTGACATGAAATGACATTGCTTTTTGCATGTGTGCCCTTTCCCCATTGTCAGCAGGGATCCGGTAAGGTCTTACCAGCCTTTCCAACGCCTGATTACTCCTCTGACATGGAGCCAGACACTAGAGAGATGGTACGAGCACAGAACAAAAAGAAGAAGAAATCTGGGGGCTTCCAGTCTATGGGTGAGTGAAATGGATGGTCATAAATCTGAAGGCAGAAATTGAATTTTGATTAACATGGGGTGCTCAGACTTAACTCGACTCAGGGTCACCTCAGCAATTGGTCAAGGCCTGAGTGCCAGGCAGAGGAGCACATTGCACGTGTATTCAGAAGAAATCACGTGTGCCAGCATGCGTTGAGGCTCATGCTTAGATCAAAATTGGGGGTCTTTTTCTTTGTCTTCTGGAATTTGAAGCTCTAAGTCACATTTTTGAGCTTTTTATCTGCAACTATTAGGGTAAGAAACTTTGTTAATGAAAGCTGATGTTACTCTCTAATCACATGACTCCAGAAGGTGGGATTTTAATTAAAAAACAATAATATTGTGGGACTTGCACTAAAATAGTTGGCAACACTGCACCCTTGTTATCTAAGGGCCATTTAATATTGTGATCATATTTGTCTTTTCTCATAGGCTTGAGTTATCCTGTATTCAAAGGGATCATGAAGAAAGGCTACAAAGTGCCTACGCCAATCCAGCGAAGGGTAATGGACAGGCTCTCATTGCTCCGGTGTAACTTTTATGGGGTGTATGTTTGTTAAAGGTCCTGGGGGGTTTCCATAGGTAATTTCTGCAGTGCTTTGTGGGGTTGAGGTGGGAGGTGAATCTCACTGTGCTGGTGAGCCTTAGCCATGTCTAGCATGTGGATTCCAGAAGGCCCAGTGTTAGCAAAGATTGCCCAACACCTCTGTAACCTACCTATGGAACTCATTTCCACAAGTTACCATTTAAGCTAAGAATTGTAGCAGAGTTCCCAAAAGATATGGATGTTTATGTGGATTATGAGAACATCCATGGATACCCCAGTGATTGGCACAGGATAAGAATCCTCCAGCTGGATTGGAGCAGCATCTGTTCTTGTCTTGCAGACTATCCCTGTGATCCTGGATGGGAAAGACATGGTGGCCATGGCAAGGACTGGCAGTGGGAAGACAGCTTGTTTCCTCATCCCCATGTTTGAGAAGCTGAAGGCGCACAGTGCCCAGACGGGAGCACGAGCCCTCATCCTCTCACCAACCCGCGAGCTTGCCTTGCAGACTATGAAATTCACAAAGGAGGTAGGGAGTAGAGGAAGCAGCATCAGCTGATCAAAGAGACACTGGGACTGGAGTAGCTGGGAGCTCTCTCACGGATGTGACTTGAGAGCATGGTACACGGAGCTTGTGTTGATACGGAGAGGCAATATAGTGCAGTAATTGCTGCATTTCTTGCATGACACAACGAACCTCTGGAACTCATTGCCACAAGGTATCATTGAAGCTAAGAGTGTAGCAGGGTTCCAAAAAGATGTGGGTGTTTATGTGGATTATGAGAATATCCATGGATACCACAGTGATGGGCACAGAATAAGAATCTGAATAGAATAGAACTAGATATGGTAAAAAACAAGGGTGAGATCATCAGGCTTCAGGGCATAAGCCAACTGGCTGGGGTTAGGCAGATGTGCCTGTAGGCAGGTTATTCCATACTTGTCCACTAGGAGGTTCTTTGCACCTACCTTTGAAATATTTGGTCCTGGCAAGAGACTAGACTGAGGTGGGCAAATTTTGGCCCAAGGGCCACATCTGGGTTGGGAAATTGTATGCAGGGCCATGAATGTAGGGCTGGGGCAGGGGGTTAGGGTGTGGGAGGGGGTCCAGTGTGCAGGAAGGGGCTCAGGTGAGGGATTGGGGTGCAGAGACCGCAGGGACATGGTACTGGCCGCTTCTGGAGCGGCATGGGGCCAGGGCAGGCAGGGAGCCTGCCTTAGCTCCGCTGCACCATAGGGCTGGCAATCCCACGGGCTGGATTAAAAGCCCTGAGGGGCCGGATCTGGCCCATGGGCCGTAGTTTGCACTCCCCTGGACTAGACAAAGAGCAGATGGCCCTTGAGTGTGATCCAGTCTGCCTGCACTCCTGTGGCTTAGCTCACAAGGACAGCTGTCAGACAGTGCATGGGTACTTTCTATAACGCTGCAGGTTACCAAGCAGCAACAGCCACTGCACTCTGTCTTTTGAGCGCTGATAGCTGGTTTACTACGTGGGCCTCCTGCTGCCCTATGGAGAGCCCCCTACATCGGTGGTATTGTGGGGTTAAAGATGGAGGCAGGTTGTACAAAGGGAGAAGCAGCCTGATCCAGAGTCATAGCAACTTCAGTGTGTTCATCCCTCCTGAGACAGCCAGGCCTCTTGCGCTGGGGTAGCCCTGGCATTTGAAGTGAAGAGTCCCATGGTTGGGAATGAGGGGAGTGGGGAGCTGGAGGCAAGATTAGGATTGACAATAGATGGGGTGTGTTTTGTCCTGCAGCTGGGAAAGTTCACAGGCCTGAAGACTGCGTTGATTCTAGGAGGAGAAAGGTAAGTCAGTTGCAGTCTGCTCCTAAAGTGCCGGCAGCTGCAGCAGATTGCAAGGCCTTGTGAACGTTTTGTCAAATGTATTTTTCCCTAGAATGAGTCAATTACAGTAGAAACTTATGAAACATTGGCTAGATCAATGCCCAGATGAAATATTGACCTGGCTCAGTGACACTACAGTGGGTAGAAACATCACAGCTGGGTCTAGAGCCGGATTGCCAGGACTGAATCTGGACCCTTCAGGGGGTTCCGTTAATTTTAAATGAATTTTTAAAAAAGTATATTGGCTTCTTTCAGCATCGGGACCTAGTCCTAGCCTTTGGCCCAGCTACTTGTATTTATGCATGCACGGCGGGCTGGTGCGTGGTGGGCGGTTACCGAGATGGGTGCGCCTGGTGGGCTGCTGTGCATTGCATTTGGGAAGGATTTCAGAAGCATGGTGCAGATGAAGGACCCCACTGGGCAGCTTACTGCTTTCTGGCCAACCTGTTCATTTAGAGCGATCCCTGGGAAGACGGGCTCCAGGATCAGGCTTCATCTCAGCCTCTTTCACAGAAACCAGATCCAGGGCATGAGGTTTTCTGCCTTGCAGCTTGCTGCTGGGCTGGGTGGAGTCCCTTGTTGTCACCAGGGCTGTGTTATGGCTCCCCCTACTGGTCATTATTACCAGCACCTCCGATTCTCTTTCTCCCCTAGGATGGAAGACCAATTTGCAGCTCTGCATGAGAACCCCGATATGTGAGTCTTAATGCTGAGGGATAGCGGCTGTGTTCTCCAGATGTGTGTGTGTGTGGGGGGGTCACAGCATGAGAATGGGGCTCGTGGGTGGGTTTTTTCCTCTCTCTTTGGAGCATTGAGATACAAGGTGCATCCTGCACAATCCATCCTCTAGGACTGCCCTGCTGCTTTTTTCTCTTCGTAACTGACCTGGAGCATCTGTGGTTGGGAGAGTTGAGTTAAGCTGTCTTGACTTTCCTTTCCCACTCCCCAGCAGCAGAGTCTCACCTGTATTATTTAAAAGAATCAGAGACTTGAAGGTCAGAAGGGTCCATTATGATTGTCTAGTCTGACCTCCTGCACAATGCAATCCACAGAATCTCACCTGCCCACTCCTGTAACAAACCCCTAACCTGGGTCTGAGTTACTGAAGTCCTCAAATCGTGGTTTAAAGACTTCAAGGTGCAAAGAATCCTCCAGCAAGTGACCCAGGCCCCACGCTGCAGAGGAAGGAGAAAAACCTCCAGGGTCTCTGCAAATCTGCCCTGGAGGAAAATTCCTTCCCGACCCCAAATATGGCGATCAATTAAACCCTGAGCATGTGGGCAAGACTTACCAGCCAGCACCCAGGAAAGAATTCTCTAGTAACTCAGATCCCATCCCATCACAGGCCAGTGGGCATATTTGCTGCTAATAGTCAAAGATAAATTAACTGCCAGAATTAGGCTCTCCCATCATACCATCCCCTCCATAAACTTATCAAGCTTAGTCTTGAAGCCAGATATGTCTTTTGCCCCCACTACTCCCCTTGGAAGGCTGTTCCAGAACTTCACTCCTCTGATGGTTAGAAACCTTCACCTAATTTCAAGTCTAAACTTCCTAGTGTCCAGTTTATATCCTTTTGTTTTTGTGTCTGCATTGGTACTGTGCTTAAATAATTCCTCTCCCTCCCTGGTATTTATCCCTCTGATATATTTAGAGAGAGCAATCATATCTCCCCTCAGCCTTCTTTTGGTTAGGATAAACAGGCCAAGCTCTTTGAGTCTCCTTTCATAAGACAGGTTTTCCATTCCTCGGATCATCCTAGTAGCCCTTCTCTGTACCTGTTCCAGTTTGAATTCATCCTGCTTAAACATGGGAGACCAGAACTGCACACATTATTCCAGATGAGGTCTCACCAGTGCCTTGTGTAACAGTACTAACACCTCGTTCTCTCTACTGGAAATACCTCGCCTGATGCATCCCAAGACCGCATTAGCTTTTTCCGCAGCCATATCACATTGGCGGCTCATAGTCATCCTGTGATCAACGAAGGTCCTTCTCCTCCTCTGTTACTTCTAACTGATGTGTCCCCAGCTTATAACAAATTATTGTTATTAATCCCTAAATGCATGGCCTTGCTTTTTTCACTATTAAATTTCATCCTACTACTATTACTCCAGTTTACAAGGTCATCCAGATCTTCCTAGAGGATATCCCGGTCCTTCTGTGTATTGGCAGTACCTCTCAGCTTTGTAAAAGCAGCAAAGAGTCCTGTGGCACCTTATAGACTAACAGACGTTTTGGAGCATGAGCTTTCGTGGGTGAATACCCACTTCGTCAGATGCATCTGACGAAGTGGGTATTCACCCACGAAAGCTCATGCTCCAAAACGTCTGTTAGTCTATAAGGTGCCACAGGACTCTTTGCTGCTTTTACAGATCCAGACTAACACGGCTCCCCCTCTGATACTTCTCAGCTTTGTGTCATCTGCAAACTTTATTGGCACACTCCCACTTTTTGGGCCAAGGTCAGTAATAAAAACCTTAAATAATATTGGTCCCCAAACTGATCCCTGAGGAACTCCACTAGTAACTTCCCTCCAGCCTGACAGTTCACCTTTCAGTACGACCCATTGTAGTCTCCCCTTTTACCAGCTCCTTATCCACCTTTCAATTTTCGTATTGGTCCCCATCTTTTCCACTTTAGCTAATAATTCCCCATGTGGAACCAGATCAAATGCCTTACTGAAATCGAGGTAAATTAGATCCACTGTGTTTCCTTTGTCTAGAAAATCTGTTACCTTCTCAAAGAAGGAGATCAGGTTGGTTTGGCACACTCTACCTTTTGTAAAACCATGTTGTATTTTGTTCCAATTACCATTGACCTCAATGTCCTTAATTACTTTTTCCCTTCAAAACTTTTTCCAAGACCTTGCATGCTATAGATGTCAAACTAACAGGCCTATAGTTACTAGGATCACTTTTTTTCCCTTTCTTAAAAATAGGAACTGTGTTAGCAATCCTCCAGTCATACGGTACAACCCCTGAGTTTACTGAATTCATTAAAAAGTCTTGCTAATGGGCTTGCAATTTCATGTGCCAGTTCCTTTAATAGTCTTGGATGAAGATTATCTGGGCCCCCAATTTAGTCCCATTAAGTTGTTAGAGTTCGGTTTCTACCTCGGATGTGGTAATATCTACCTCCATATCCTCGTTCCCATTTGTCATCCTTCCATTATCCGTAAGCTCCTCGTTGAAGACTGAGGCAAAGTATTTGTTTAGATATTGGGCCATGCCTAGATTATCCTTAACCTCCTTTCCATCCTCAGTGTTTAGCGGTCCCACTTCTTCTTTCTTTTCTTCTTATTTATATGGCTATAGAACCTTTTACAATTGGTTTTAATTCCCTTTGCAGGGTCCAATTTTACATGGCTTTTGGCCTTTCTCACTTTGTCCCTACATGTTCTGATCTCAATAAGGTAGCTTTCCTTGCTGATCCCTCCCATCTTCCACTCCTTGTAGGCTTTCTGCTTTTTCAGGTCCTCACTACTCGCCAAAACCAAATCTAAAATGGCATCCCCTCTTGTTGATTCTTCAACCGCTTGGTGAAGGAATCCATCAGCTATCGCATCCAGGAAAATCTGAGCCCTATTATTACTAGCCCTTGTCCTCCAATCTATATTTGTATTTCGGTAGCACTTAACTCTTGTCAAAGAGCAGAGCCCTATCCGCTGGGCACTGCGCACACACAGAACAAGCTCGCAGGCGCTGCATGCAGTGGTCTGATTCTGCACTCATGGTGTAAATGGGAAGTGACGGCACTGAAGCTGATGGAGTTCTAACCTGTAAACCGTGTGCTGAGCAGAGTCAGACCCAGAGCCTCTTCCTATGTGTATTTCTGGGAGGAGAGCAGAGACTGGAGATGGGTCTTCCTGGAGTGGACCTGTCATCTGAATGTCCCTCTTGGCCTGGCAGATTTGGGCTGGAGAGGCAAGTGGGATAGGAGGGGGTTGGTTGGGAAGAGTTGCCTTGTCCTATTTTTCACCAGAGTGGAGAACTGCAGCTTCCCCAGCTCCATCTCTCTCCACCAGGACAGGTGGGTGCCTGAGTGTGGGTAGCACCTTGGCCCTCGCATGGAGTTGTGGGCAGCTGGGTGCCTGCTGCCCATGGGTGTCTGTCGTTCCAGAATTATTGGCACCCCAGGGCGCCTGATGCATGTGGCTGTGGAAATGAACCTGAAGCTGCGCAGTGTGGAGTACGTGGTGTTTGACGAAGCTGACAGGTCAGTTCATGACATTGCCGTAGCCGAGATTTCACCTTGGGGCATTTGTCAGCCCCTCTGTTTCCCAGGGGCTCCCAGTAGGACCCTCCGTCAGCCAAGTGTGACAACTGCACCACGAGGGAGGAGCTGGGGCTTGGTGCCGTGGCTGCATCCCGTGGACACAGAGGTGGGAGTGTGGCTTTCCAGTGCCGCAGATGGGGAGAGCACTCAGCTACGACAGGCTCCGAGCGCCTGATGAGTGAGATGTGAGGCCAGTGGGGGAAAATGGACCAGGTCAAGGATCTTGGGAAAGCAGCCAACTGGTGCAATGGTGCCTCTTCTTGTCTGCTGATGCTGGGCTAGATCTTCCACTTGCAGGGCCAGCACAGGAGCTGGCAGTTGGGATTCTAGGGCTCCTGGGTGTTGGGTCCAAAGGCTCGTACTGGGAGGAAGCAGCTTGTCCTGGTGCATGGCGATGTGCAGTCCCCATGCGAACACTGCTTTCCTGGGTGTTGCATGGGATGGTAGGGCCCAGCTGTGGGGGTGGGGGTGGCTTGCTCGGTTATGTGGCTGCTGATCTTGGTGGTGTTGGCCCCCTCAGGCTCTTTGAGATGGGGTTTGCGGAGCAGCTGCAGGAGATCATCGCCCGGCTCCCCGAGACCCGCCAGACACTGCTTTTCTCTGCCACGCTCCCCAAACTGCTCGTGGAGTTTGCTCGGGCCGGTAAGGAACATCCCTCCACCCAGCCCCACGCAGGAGAGATGGGGGCTAGATGGAGAGGGGATAACAGGCTGAATGGCAGATGAGCTAAGAGTAGTTTTAGCTGTGCTGACTTGTCCTTTTGGGGGAGGGGAAGGGTTCCTCAGCTGCTGTTGCCCCATTCCCCCAGGCCAAGTGCCTCCACACTGCCTGTGTCCCATCTACTCCTTTCCTCTGCAGTTCGGGGACTGTGCTCGGGTCTCCTGCAAAATGAACGTTAGTGCTTGTGAGAGCAGGCAGCTAATTAAAGCTGCGGCATGGCACGCTGTGGGCAGGGCTCCAACTCCTCTGCCTTGGCTCCGCTGGCACATCCCCCCCTCCTGACCTGCAGCACCCCCTGCTGGGCCAGTCCAATAGGCCTTTCAGAAGCTGTGATTGCTCCGCTGTACGTGTCTAACAGTGAGTCTGCTACCTTGGCCTGTTCTTACTCAGTGTGAATTCAGGCTCCCCTTGCCTGGGCTCATGTTCTCCTGCCTCGTTCACAGGTCTCACTGAGCCAGTCTTGATCCGGTTGGACGTGGAGACCAAGCTCAGTGAGCAGCTCAAGGTGAGATGCGCCTGGGGGTCTTCAAGGCTATTGAGTTTGGGAGGGCTGGGGTAGAGGAGATTGGGGCCATCTCTTTGTTCTGGGCCTGTACAGCACCTGGCACCATGGGTCCCTGATCCATGCCTGGGCCCTAGGCTGTAGTGCAATACAAATAACTCCCCGTTTGTCTGAGCTCATCTCTCAAGCTCCAAAGAACACTGCTGTCAGTGCTGGGGAAGGAGGTGGAGGACCAGCAGTATGAGTTGTATGGCCCTTCCTCCTCAGCCCCTGCTGGGAGGACCCCAGTGTATGTATGCATCTGCCTTTCTCTGGACTGCTGCATTTCACAGCTGCAGGCAGTGTGCAGCGCCCCCTCCTGGGGCTAGTAACTGACATGAGGGTGGACGAGGTGCTACTGGGAGCCTGATCCCATCAGGGGCCTCAGTTAAATGTGGCCCTGACAGCATTAACTGGTGTTGGCACCAGGCAGGCTTGGATAGAACTTGAGCGCAGGTGAGGCAGACAGACTTTCAGGGTGGTTCTCCCAAGCCTCCAGGGAACCAGTTTAGATTGGAGGGCAGGGGAAACCTTCCATCCCTTCCCATTAGCCCCAAGAGGTGCTTTCCAGACAGGGCCAAAGAGCTGCCCAGCCAGAGGTGCCAGAGAAACCGCGGGTGATGGGCTGCAGCACAGGGCTGTGTTATTTCACTGGTAGCCCCTAGGAGCCTCGGTGGTGGGTCAGGGCACCATGGTGCTGGGCGCTTCACAGCACCTGGCCCAGTCAGAGTGAAGAGAAAACACAGCCTGCATTGTTAGCCCTAGCATCTCCGGCTTATGACGCTTCAAGGGGCGCCATTGAGGGGGCAGGGAGGGGCTTCCCCCCTCACCCCTCTCTCTGCTGGCAGATGGCCTTCTTCCACGTGCGCGCGGATGACAAGCCGTCCGTGCTGCTGCACCTGCTGAGGAGTGTGGTGAGGCCTCAGGATCAGACAGTCGTCTTTGTGGCCACCAAGCACCATGCGGAGTACCTCAAGGAGGCAAGTCAGGGAGCCAGCGCGCCATGGGCCTGGCATTACCTGTGCTGCACAGGCTGGGCCTGGTGGAGCCATGGGAGATGTAGCAGGGGGTGGGGATACATGCAGTGCTGAGACCAAGGCAGAAGAGAGAGCTCTCACTAAACCCTGGAGGAGAAGGGGGAGCTGCTGGGGGTGCTGTTTCCCAAGGCAGGGCAGAGGGGGAAGGAGCACTCTGCTTCTGTGGTGCTGCAGGCCTCTGGCTGAAGTGGTGCCTGAGCATACAGCAAGGTTGGTGTGCTGGGGGGTGCTCCTGCCATGTGCCATGCACCAGGTGGCAGGGGAGAGCTGGGGGCTCATCACCTGGTTCTACCTGTGTGTGTGGTTGGAGTTGAGCCCATTTCCTTTCCAAGACGGGCCCCTGCCTGAGCTTCCACTGACTGACTCCTGTGTCCAGGAGATGCCAGGGTGCTCCCTGTCGCCAGCACCATCCTGCTGCTGCAAGGGAGTGTCGGAGGCTGGTGCTGGGCTGCCAGGAGGAGGAGGGGCATTGCCAATGGACCTTACAGCTCTCCTGGAGGATGGTGTGGAGAAGTCTAGCATGCTGCTGCTTGGCCAGCCTAGTATATGGAGGAGGCAGGGATGCTGAGGGGAGGGAGATGCAGCCTATCCTGAAGCTGCCAGATGGAATCTCTCCTCCCTTGACTCTGACTTACATTGAGGTCCCCTGGTCTTTGGGGAAGTTCTTCCCTGCTGGGAGCCAGGCACTAACTTCTGCTCCACCCTCCTCCTCCCTCCAGTTGCTGACAGCGCAGGGCGTGAACTGCACCCATATCTACAGCTCCCTGGACCAGGCGGCCCGGAAAATCAACATTGCCAAGTTCGTGCATGGCCAGTGTGCAGTGCTGATTGTTACCGACGTGGCTGCCCGTGGCATCGACATCCCCATGCTGGACAATGTCATCAACTACAGCTTCCCTGCCAAGCCCAAGCTGTTCCTGCACCGTGTCGGTGGGTCTCTGGGGCTGGCCGGGCCACGGGAGGGGGCTGCGCTCTAGGGCACAGCTGCCTGTCCTGCTTCAGCTGATCTGCTCTCTCCCACCCTGGTCACAGCTCTGCCCAACTGGTAAATGCCATGGAGGAGGGAAGCCTCTCCACCCCCAAATATCCTCCCCCACTGCCCCTGCTGGGCAGTCACCTGCCATTGCTGTGGGAGCCATTGCTGCAGGACATGTCATTAACAGCTGTCCCAGCCTGGACTCCCTGCCGCTGAAAGCTCTCTGGGCTGGAGCCCTTATCCCGGGGCTGGGCCCTGTCCAGGACCCTGGGGGAACACAGCATTTCAGGGAAAGCCACAGGAAGGTCTCGAATCTCAGTCTGCGGGGCAAGGCCCAGGTAGCTAGCTAGGCCAGGCCCAGTGGGAGGGCGTGTGCAGTTTGGGGGTTATTCCCATTAGTGGTACAGGCACTGGTTGCCGGGTCCCTTGAGAGCAGCGGAGTACATGGTGAGATTCACCATCTGCAGTGGGCACAAGAAGGCGAGAATGCCGTGCCCTTGTCCAGCTCTCCCCTGGATGAACAGCGTGATCCCCGCTGAGTGTGGGGGCCAAACTTGGCTTCTTGGCCTCAGTCCCCTTAGCAGCTTCCCTGCCTCAGCCAGAGTAGGCCCATTAGCCAAACCTTGAGTCCATGACTGTGGCTCCACACTGCCCCAGAGTTAATACAGAGCTATTCTGTCTTGCTTTCCCTCCCAGGCCGCGTGGCCCGCGCTGGCCGCAGTGGCACCGCCTACTCCCTGGTGGCATCGGATGAGACTCCATATGTCTTTGATTTGCACCTGTTCCTGGGGCGCCCGCTCACCCTTGCGAGCCCCCACGAGAAACCCTCAGGTAAGGTCCATCTGGATACTGGCCCCTCGTCCCCAGTGTGGGGGTGTGTGTGTGAAGTTGGGGGTGGGAGCTCTCACTTGGCATTCCTGCTGGGGCTGGGTTTGCCTAAGGAGACCCACACCGTGGCTATGGTGATGCCACCAGCCTCGCAGGAGGGCTGGGTCTTGCTGCCCAACCACGGGGTGAGGAAGCACCTTGTCTCTTGCAGGCCTAGATGTTTGTGCAGGCTAACAAAGGGGTGATGGGGAGCTCTGGCAGCAACACCAAGCTCCCCTGCATGGCAGGAGGGTGACTCTTGCTGCCAGAGGCCCTGTCTGCAGATACTCCACCCTGGCACAGGCCCTGTTTGCACTATTACCAGGGCTTAGTGCTCTGTGTCCCTGAGCTGCGCTGACGTAGCGTGGCCCAAGGTCTTAGCTTAGGGGCCCAGTTAAGTTCCCATGTGCACGATGCAGTGAATCCCTACAGCTTCATCCCCCTGGACCTTCCCCTCCCCCTCTGTCCTCTCTGAGATCACCCTTTGTGTGTCCAACACATCACAGTGGCCATGTCCTACCCTGTAGTCCAGCCGGGCTCATGCTTGTTTCTGTTCTGGAATAGCTGTTCAGAGGCATAGTGGGAAGTCGGGAATGTGGAGACCATAGGCAGGGGATGTTTTGGGTGGAGGCAGGGAGTGGGGAAGAGATCAGCTGTGTATGTCTTGAAAGGTTCCAGCTGCTCCACCCCTCTTAGCCTGTGCCTTGTCCCAGTGGGGCCCAGCCCCCATTGCAGAGAGCTGCTGCAAAGGCCACTCTCCAGGTCCCTGAACTGGGTGCGATCTCTGTTCTCCCCATCCCAAGTGGACACGTGGGATGGGCTGAAGCATGGGACCGCTGGGAAGAAGTTGCAGGTCCCGAACCCCTTCTGTCCTGTTGCAGACAGGGATGGGGTGTTTGGCAGAGTCCCCCAGAGTGTCATCGACGACGAGGAGTGTCTGCTGCTCACTGACCACGAGGGCTCGCTGGACCTGCAGAGCCTGCGCAAGGTGTCGGAGAATGCGCACAAGCAGTACCTGAAATCCCGGCCTGGCCCCTCGCCCGAGTCTGTCAAGAGGGTGAAGGAGCTGGACTTCTCCCTGCTGGGCATCCACCCACTCTTCAGTGAGTGCCTGTCTCTGTCTGCGCCTTCCTGGCTCGGCGGGAGCCGCAGGCTGCTCCTGCAGCGGGCCCCATTGGGTGAGGCTAGGGCAGGAGCTGCTCCTGCACTGCTCCCTACCACACTTCCTGCTGGAGCAGTGGGGCGCTTCCCCCATAGCCAGCGCTCATCCAGCATTGCCTACAGCACTGCCTGCTGGGGGAGATGGGGCCTGGCACCTCTGAGAGAACGCTGGTGTCTCCTGCTGGGACTGGGAGCGTGGCTATGTATAAGGCACTCACTGCTCTGTGTCCCTTCCTCCCTCTCTGGGCTCCTGGCTCAAAGGTTCTTGCTTTGGGGAGGATGAGCTGGAGAGACTGAAGTTCGTGGACAGCATTAAAACCTACAGATCCAAAGCAGTGAGTACGAGCCGTGATCTGACACCAGGCCCCGGGCCTGTGCTGGGGGGAAGGGAGCTCGCTCCAGAGCTACCAGCGGCACTGCCTCGTGTCAGAGCGAGGGGGCTGGCCTTTGTGAGCCCCTGACTTGGGCGTGCTGCCAGGTGCAGCCACCCAGCCAGAGTGCCACTGAACTGAATCTTGGCCATCCACCTTGGCAGCCCAGAGAATGAGGCTCACCCCGGGGGGTGGAGGAGTAGCATTAACCCTCGCAATACCTCTGTGGTGCAAGGGAGTGTGCTTTAGGGATCACTGCCCTTCCACTGAGACACAGCTGCCCAGGAGTTTAAGGTGGGAACCAAGGAAGCTGGGACTCAGCTGCAAGTACAGCTCCTCAGGCTCTGGGAAGATGCTTCCTGCCTGCACCAGGGCTGCTGGGCTGGCTCCCTCCATGTGTTACTGGTGCTGGATGAACAGCTCCACCAGCCCCTGGGACCAGACACCAGCAGGTTGAGCTGCGAGCCCAGCAGACAGCTCCACCTGCCCTCAGGGAGAATGAGGGTAGGGGTCTTCAGGGTACGCGTCACTAATGGTTCCATCTCTCGGACCAGACCATCTTTGAGATCAACGCCACCAACAAGACCCTGGCCAGCGATGTGATGCGAGCCAAGCGGAGCCGTGACCGCAGCCTCATCAACAAGTACCAAAGGGGGCAGCAGGAGAGACGGGCTGAGGCTGCGCTGGGGAACCAGGACCCAGCAGTCCCTGCCCCTGAGGAGGAGGAAGCAAACCTCCAGGTATGGACTTGGAGGGTGCCAGCTTCTCAACCACATCTACAAGAACAACCTGTATCCTTCCAGACTGGGGATGGGGTGGGGGCACTCCTGATGGGCCGGGGTGGAAGCAGGGCAGGAAGTGATGTGTATGCAGCCATGCCCGAGGGGCTCTTGCTCTCTGCCCTCCCTGCCTGCCTGGGGACTCTGGGAAGTGGCCGGCCCCAAGCCCTGCACTGTGTAGTGTCAGCCCATGGCTGGGGCCATCAAAGGGCTGGCTAATGTCAAGGCCCCGGTAACACTTGCTGGTCTGTGGGTTGAGATGGGGGTTGGTGGGACTGTGCTGGGGGCAGGGAACAGTTTGCACAGTTGGTAGCATTGCACAGCGGCAGGGGTTGGGTAGATATCTGTACCTAAGGCACCAGCTGGGTAAGCTGGCTTAGCAGCTCCTGCCTGGAGAGCAGGGTGCTCCTGGCCCTCCTGTCTGATCTGTGTCCCAGGAAGTGTTCTCTGCCGTGGTGGGCAGGAAGCGGAAGCAGCACCAGGTGGGAGAGGGTATCAGGAAGAAGCAGCGGCATGAGGCGCAGCGGGACGAGGAGTTGTACATTCCCTACCGGCCCAAGGACTTGGAGAGCGAGAGGGGGTGAGTCACATTGACCAATGCTCCCAGCGGCGGGATCCCCTGCTTTTTGCAGCTCCCCGAACTCCTCTGACCTCTGCCTTTCCCCCGTGTCCAGGCTGAGCATTGGCGGGGAGGGCAGCGCCTTTGAACAGCAGGCTTCTGGTGCCATGCTCGACCTCCTGGGGGACGAGACCCACAACATGAGCAAGACCAAGCAGCTGCTCAAGTGGTAAGTGCCTGACCTGTAGGGAAAGCGAGAAAAGCTTCCTGCTATGGGGAGGGCTGTGGGGACAGTTGCCCCTCACACAGAGCCCTTTGATTGCCAGCAGGCAGCACCAAATGGTGGATGTTGCTTGATCATCCTGTCGTCCTCCCTCTGAGGGCTGGGGGTGTGAGTGCCAGGGTGCCAGCTGAGGGTGGGATTCTCTCTGCCAACCAGCTGGGTGGGGTTTGGTTGCTTATATCCTTGTCGCTTGGGGGGAGAGCGCTCAGTCTTCCAGATGGGGCTGATCGATGAGCCCCCATTTCTCTCTGCCCTGCCTCCACTCCAGGGACCGCAAGAAAAAGCGGTTCGTGGGGAAAACTGGCCAAGAGGACAAGAAGAAAATCTGCACAGAGAGTGGCAGGTACATCAGCGGCTCCTACAAGAACAACCTGTATCCTTCCAGACTGGGGATGGGGTGGGGGCACTCCTGATGGGCCGGGGTGGAAGCAGGGCAGGAAGTGATGTGTATCCAGCCATGCCCGAGGGGCTCTTGCTCTCTGCCCTCCCAGGACTTCCTGGCTGCAGGGCACTGTGGCAACTGCAGAGGGTGCGTGTCTGCATGGCAAGGAGCAGCTGTTTCCGGCAGCAAGGGCTGGGCCCTTCTGCGGCTGCTGCAGAGGGGCAGAGGCAATTCCAGTTTGCAATAGCAGGATGGCGTAGCTGCCTGCTGGCCATTGCCGAGCTTTGCAGCTGGGGATCTTACGAACTGGGGAGTAGGAGCCTGGGCTTCCTTCCAGGAAAGTCGTCTGCTGAGGGAGGAGAGCGGCAGCAGGCACAGGGGAGAATGCTGCAACTGCCAGCTCCAGCCTGCATAGTCCTCTTCCTTCGCGATGCCCTAGGGCCCCGAGCTTGAAGTGGGGAAGTGCGAGGATTGGGAGTAAGGTGAGGGGAGAAGACGCGGAGGGCTTGCCCCCCTCGGCCCTTTCCTTAACCCGCCGCCCCCAGCTATGAGAAGTGGAAGAAGAAATACAAAGTTGAGGAGTGGGACTCCGAGGAGGAGGCGAGGAGTGAGCCGAGAGGCGGGACGCACCGCCGGGCCAGAAGTGAGTGCATGGAGGTGAAGGCACTGCCCTGTGCAGACATTGGCGCCTGGGGGATCCAGGCAGGCTGAGACCTAGTGGGTGGCTGATATGCAGGATAGTCAGCCTCACTGCTGGCTAGAGAACTGCTACCACCGCAGAGCCCAGCTTGCTGTGCAGGGCTCTGCTCTGTGTGCCAACCCCTGTTCCCCGCCAGAATCCATTCCCCTTGGCATGGCTCTGTAGCGCAGTCCCTGACCGGCACCTTGGGGAGCTGAGCAGGGGGAGAACTCCTGGGGAGGGCTTTGAGTAACTCATTCCCCCTGCAGGAGACAAGCGGCTGGCGCCCTCCCCAGGGAAGCACAGCTCCCAGCCGGGCAAGGTGCACTCGGAGCTGAAGAACAAGCAGCAGATCCTGAAGCAGAGGAAGAGGGTGGCCAAGCAGAACTTTCTGCAGAAGGGCGGCCTGAAGCGGCTGAAAGGCAAGAAGCGGCAGCGGGTGCAGGAGCTGCGCAGGATGGCATTCGGTCGTGGTGCTGCCAAGAAGGGACAAATGAGGAAAAGGATGTAAAGAATGGAGCGTGGGAGGGCAGCAGGCCGGATCTGAGCAAAGGGCTGATTCCGAGCCTCTCCCCTTTCTACGGGGTGAGCTGCCCCATGCAGGTGCCATTAAATGACAGTGTGGGTGTTTTTCAGTTTCTGTTGGATGTTTGTCTTGAATGCAGCTTGGGGGCAGGGGGAGATGGAAGGAGTGCTGGCTGGGGAATGGGGGGGCAGGGCAGGGCTAGCTCACGGCCCCTCTGTCAGTACCTCCAGAAAGTCTCAGCACAAGCTGTTAAGGTAGCTGAAAGATGGCCCATGGCAGTGCTAGAGCTGGAGGGGGTGGGGGGGGCAGCATAGTTCCTGTTGCCTTGACCAACTAACTGTCTTCTGAGAGTGCTGGAAAACCTGTCTGGGGGAACCACAGCTGTGCTGGCCCGTGCCACTGACTTGTGTCTATGATGGAATATGCAGGGGTCCTAGTCTGGACTGATTTTCATCAACTACTCACCCCTTCTCCCAAAAGGACATTCCTGACATTGTATGAGGCTGCTTTTAAAGGCAGTTTCTGATCATAGCACCTTTCCTCCCTCTCCGGGCAGCAGCAATGCTTGCTGCTCCCTGATTTCATTTGTTCCTGGAGAGCCCCCTCTCCAGAAAGTGTAAGCTAGACCATACATGAATTTGACCTCAAAGCCCCCTGTGCAGAAAGGTAACAGCAGAGAAGGGTTTCAGAGAAGAGCACTCACTTTCCAGGCCTGGCAGCAAAATAGTATTTATGTATTAAGAGCTATAGATCTCAGAGCACATTGCAAAGGCAGTCTGTATTGTCCCCATTTTACAGATGAGGAAATGGAGGCATAGGGATGATTTACCCAAAGTCACCCAGCAGGCCAGTGGCAGAGCCAGGACTAAAGCCCAGTCAGAGTCCCAATCCTGTGCACTGTCTAATCATTCCTGTCCAGGCCGTATTCACCTGGTCATTTTATTTCTCTGCCTCTAGCCAGACAGTTCCTTAGTCTCAGGGCTTAGCTCCTTACCCAGCTGTGGTTCCTTCCCTGCCTCTTCAGCTACATGACCATTGGTGGGAGTAGTAAGTGTCCTCCAAGCTCCCTCTTGCCTGTGACACACCATCCCCTCCCAGCTATGTCAGTTGTGTGGTAGGTGGCGCTCCCACAAAGAGAAGCCAATGCTAGATCAAGAGATGATCAGAAAATCCCCCTTTTAATAAAGAGCCTCAAACTGCACACATGCTTTCTCCAGAGGAGCTGGGGGGTGTTTTTCTCCTCTGATAATACCAGCTATGTGAGGTGCTCTACTCTTGGCACATAAAAAGATGAAGGGATGTCCCCGAAGGAAAATGAATGAAGGTGCAATGGGCAGCCACAATATGGCCAGTACGAACTGGGACAGTTAGAGATACTTCTGCAATCCAGTGTTACCTATAACAGTGCAGGTGGCAAGAGGCACCATGTGTAGGCCCTGAGCCAGCCACCTGCAGTGAGGAAAACATTACTTGCTTGAGACTTTAAATGCTTCCTGAGTCCCCTCAGCTGTTCTCTCTTACTCAGGGCTGCATGGCAGTATGCAAAGTGGGGAAATTGAGCAGAGTTTGACTTGCTTTTAAAACGCGGTCTCTCTTCCTAGCCTAAACTGAACTAAGCTTTGTATCAAAAGTTAATGTAAATAATAGCCTCCAATAAACAATTTTTGCTATTGTCTTTCAACCTCCTTGCTGTGTGTGCAACGCAGAGAACAGCCTAAAGGGATATCTGTCCCCAGGCTAAGGAGACAGGGGCTGGGGAAACTGACTCAGGCTAGTTTGGCCCCAGCTGTTGTGAACGCACAGTTTGGATTTTGGAACTTTGTTTAAACTAAATCAAGGAGGTGATGAAGTGTTTTAAACTGGGTCAGGCTCTTGCTGCTTTAATCCCTGCATTGCTGAAGGATGGAGCGAAGTATTTCCCCAGAGGGGCTGCACATTCTACATAGGTCCTGATGTTCCAGAAGAAGATTGGAAGACTCCAGCCCTCGGGGTTAACGGTGCATCTATAGGAAGAGTTGATGGCTAGAAATACCTGAAGCTCACTGACTTCTGTCCCATGCACTTCAGGAGCCTTCCCCAAAGCAGCAAAGTCCTGACGTTGGGCCTGTCCATTTGGCTGAGAGGAGGTTGTGTCTGTAGAAGTGGCCATAGCACATGGCAAAGGCTGCAGGTGTGGGGATTCCATGGGGCAGCAGGAGAGGAAACTGCTCTGACAAAGGTCTGGTGGTTGTTAGCACAAGGTCTATGGAGCTGGAACAGAGAAGACAAATGGATGCTTTAGTGCAGGGGAAGCTGCAGCCAGCTCTGCCTTCCAGTTGCCATGTGAGCCCACCTGGCTTAGGCCCTTTCTACCACACAAGCAACGAGGCATAAGCACTGCTAGGATAGGATCATGTTCCAGCATGGTGGGGTTTTTTTGGGTTTTTTTGCCAGTGTGCACAGGGCTAGGATCAAAGACCCAGACTTTAGTACCAGGTATATAAAGATGGTTATTGTTCCACAGGCAGGAACCACAAGAGGTGCAGAGCAGGGTCTGACCAGGGGTCAGGCTGTATCATAGCTCTGTGTGCCTGGGCCAAAGCCAATACGCGTCCTACAGCTCCAGCTTGGGCCCTTTGGCCCATCAGCTCAAGGTGGAGTCCCAGCTGTGGTCAGCTCCAGAGGGTTCCAGTTCAGCCACGGGGATGCTGGCCATCACATGGGCTCACCATCACGGTTGAGTTGTTTTTCGAATGCAGGCTTTGTCCACAGTACCTCCCACCGTTTCACTAGCAGCAGGGTGGTACTCAGCCTGGGGATGCTGGCCAGTGGGATCAGTCACAACCTGCAGCACAGCTCCCCCGACTGGTGCTGCAAACACAGCTGCAGCCCGGGCTTGGTGCAGGGTATGGGGTGAACTGACGCTGGAAAGAGAAAATGGTTTCTAACCATCAGAGGAGAGAGGTTCTGGACCAGCCTCCCATCCCCACCCCCTGAGGAGCAGGGGCTCAAAACAATCAGACAGCTGGAGCTCTGGAAGTTTGTCAATGGGCTGATGTGAGGGGGCTGCTGCACTAGCAGGGCCTGGGCTCCGTGACCCAGGGCCCTTCCAGGCCACTGGAAAATGGGAGGTGCTAGTAGCTCCCAACCATGGTTGAGCAGGATTGACCCCAGCAGGTTCCCTCAAACACGGGGGCATTCAGGAGCCATGGTTCAGTCAGCCCCTGCCCATGGTTCCTGCGCTGCCAGTCGCTATGGTCAGCGGGGTGGGTTTGTTAATTTCAGGCATGACACTCCCCAGCATCTCCCTGCCATCAGTGTCCGGCTGGAAAGAGCAGCTGTGAGTGGTACCTTCTGCAGTCAAATGCAGGGTCACAAGTTTAGTGGGTAATTTGTAGGACATGTACTGTGGGGGAACTCCCCAGTGCCTGCCCTCCACCCACCTGCCCATCTAACACTGACTGTGTTGGTCTCTGCACAGATTGGCAAGTGTGTCTGTGATCTTTGCATAAATTGAGGTGTAGGTGGGGAAATGCTGCCTTCATTCCTGCCTAGATCAGGCTGCTGGGCTGGTGCTTTGAGCCAATGCAGGGTACACTCCTGTGGGGCAGGAATTGTAGGTGACTTGGAGGATAGTGAGTCAGTGATATGAGGCTTAGCCCCCTTGAGAGCAGCAATAAGCCACAGGCCTGAACTCGTAACACAAGGTGCAAGCTACATTCAGGCAGGTGGGGGAAGAGGGTGGAAGTCAGGGCTGCCCAAAGCCAGCATCAGCAGCAAACTCACAGTGGAGGTGGGTGCAGCTGGGAGGATGCTGAGTGGCTTAGCTGGCAGCAGCAGGCGAGGGCTGTATGGCAGGTGCAGGGTCCACTTTGCGGAGGTCAGCAAGGATGTCAGCCAGGTCGAGCATGCAGAGCTGAACCTGATGGAGACAGATCACAGCTGCTTTAGAAAGGAACTTTACCTGGATCCAGCCAGTGATGTCCTGAAAACACGGCAAGCCTTAAAAGGAGGAGAAATCCCAGCAGGGGCGGCTGTAGCAAATAGTATGGCCCACTCCCTGTAGTGGCCTCAGGTACAGAGGGGCCCACAGCTACTAGGCCTGTCCTGTCCCAGGGAGGGGCACTGCAGGGAGCAGGACAGGAGTATTGGCTACTCCAGTCTCAAGCTCTTCCAGTGGGAGGCGCTGTACAGGATGGTGCAGAAGCATTGGCTGTAGGCTGCGTTTGGTCTCCACAGCGAGCATCTCAGAGTGTAGGGCTGGGGAAAGCCAAATGCCACGAAGCAGAGCGGGCGGCTGCATCTCTGACCGTGTCGAGCTGGGTTTCAGTGTCCTCCAGGGGGACGTCCACCTGCAGCTTCATTTGCTTTGTCACCAGCTGGAAGAGGTTGAGGGTAGCCATCTTGATCTGCCCCAGTTGCAGGGTCTTCTTGGCGGCTGTGTTCTGGATCTCAGTCCACTTGGACTCCTGCATTGAGATTGGAGCAGAGGGTTATGGGATGCCTTGTCACATGCATTGCATCCCACTCCGCGTTCCCCAAATGGCCTGCCCCAGCCAAGCAGCGCATCTGCCTTATAGCACTGGAGGAGACTCATAGACTTTTAAGGTCAGAAGGGACCAATATGATCATCTAGTCTGACCTCCTGCACAAAGCAGGCCACAGAACCCTACCCATCCACTTCTATAAGAAACCCCTAACCTATGTCTGAGTTACTGAAGTCTTCAAATTGTGGTTTGAAGACCTCAAGCTGCAGAGAATCCACCAGCAAGCGACCCGTGCCCCACGCTGCAACGGAAGGTGAAAAACCTCCAGGGCCTCTGCCAATCTGCCCTGGAGGAAAATTCCCTCCCGACCCCAAATATGGCGATCAGCTAAACCCTGAGCATGTGGGCAAGACTCCCCAGCCAGCACTCAGGAAAGAATTCTCTGCAGTAACCCAGATCCCATCCCATCACAGACCACTGGGCATACTTATCTGCTGATAATCAAAGATCAATTGCCAAAATTAAGCTATCCCATCATACCATCCCTTCCATAAACTTATCAAGCTTAGTCTTAAAGCCAGATATGTCTTTTGCCCCCACTACTCCCCTTGGAAGGCTGTTCCAGAACTTCATTCCTCTAATGGTTAGAAACCTTCATCTAATTTCAAGTCTAAATTTCCTAGTGTCCAGTTTATACCCATTTGTTCTTGTGTCCACATTGGTACTAAGCTTAAATAATTCCTCTCCCTCCCTAATATTAACCCCTCTGATATATTTATAAAGAGCAAGCATATCCCCCTCCACCTTCTTTTGGCCAGGCTAAACAAGCCAAGCTCTTTGAGTCTCCTTTCATAAGACAGGTTTTCCATTCCTCAGATCATCCTAGTAGCCCTTCTCTGTACCTGTTCCAGTTTGAATTCATCCTTCTTAAACATGGGAGACCAGAACTGCACACAGTATTCCAGGTGAGGTCTCACCAGTGCCTTATATAAAACGGTACTAACAGCTCCTTGCCTGATGCATCCTAAAACCGCATTAGCTTTTTTAACGGCCATATCACACTGGCGGCTCATAGTCATCCTGCGATCAACCAATACTCTCTCAGCACCCTCGCTAGAGCAGTGATACCCAGCCAGCAGTCGCCATGCACCAGGACTAGGTTATGGCCACACAGCCCAGCGATAGTTGTCCCCTTCCTCACTGACTGGGCTCGTCTCCCTCCCACAGCCGATTCTTTGATCAGTTGCTCCATCCCCAGCAATGCTGCCTCGAGTTCCTCTTTGTGCCCTCTGACCATGGGGCGCTGCCTTCGTTCCCCCTTGGCAGCATCCCCGTATGTGAACCAGGCCTCGGCCCGGCCCTGGGAAGTAGGGATGGATTATCCCCACTTCGTGTAGGGTGGAAGGGGGCAGCTTGCTCAGGACCAGGCCGCACACCAGCAGCAGAGTTGAGAGCAGAACCCCAGCATCCTGGCTCCTACTTGGCTGAGCCCAGCTGTCCATTTGCACTTCCTGTCCTGTGGGCATGGCACCCTGCAGCAGCACCCAGCACCCAGCCCCATGGCACCAGCTGTGAGACAGAGCAGCCTCCAGCTGGGGGCACGCACGCGTCCCTACTCTGCACTCGGACAGTCCTGAATTCAAATCCTCCCAGAGAGGCACAAGTGCTAATACCTGGGGTGACCTCATTCTAGTGCAGCCCACAGGGCTGTGCCTGGTGAGTAATGGAGACCCACGCCCACACCCTGTCCAGTGGACAACAGGAAGCCACTTCAGCTCACAGGTCCCTCGGGGGGTGGAGGGTCCACAGACAGAGCCTGCCTAGAAGATGCTCTTCATGCTAGAAGCTGGCATGACAGAGCCTGATGTGCACTGGGCTCCATCCCCCCACCAAGGCTTCTGAAGGGGGGGGGAGGGGGTTGGTGGATGATGCACCCTGCAGGCTCGTGCCTGGGCCTAACAGAAGCGCTAGTGTATTATAAAAGCAGCAAAGAATCCTGTGGCACCTTATAGACTAACAGACGTTTTGGAGCATGAGCTTTCGTGGGTGAATACCCACTTCCTCAGATGCATGTAGTGGAAATATCCAGGGGCAGGTATATATATGCTAGCAAGCTAGAGATAACGGGGTTAGTTCAATCAGGGAGGATGAGGCCCTGTTCTAGCAGTTGAGGTGTGAAAACCAAGAGAGGAGAAACTGGTTCTGTAGTTGGCAAGCCATTCACAGTCTTTGTTCAATCCTGAGCTGATGGTTTCAAATTTGCAGATGAACTGAAGCTCAGCAGTTTCTCTTTGAAGTCTGGTTCTGAAGTTTTTTTTGCTGCAGGATTGCCACCTTAAGGTCTGCTATAGTGTGGCCAGGGAGGTTGAAGTGCTCTCCTACAGGTTTTTGTATATTGCCATTCCTAATGTCTGATTTGTGTCCATTTATCCTTTTCCGTAGAGACTGTCCAGTTTGGCCGATGTACATAGCAGAGGGGCATTGCTGGCATATGATGGCGTATATTACATTGGTGGATGTGCAGGTGAATGAACCAGTGATGGTGTGGCTGATCTGGTTAGATCCTGTGATGGTGTCGCTGGTGTAGATATGTGGGCAGAGTTGGCATCGAGGTTTGTTGCATGGATTGGTTCCTGAGCTAGAGTTATTATGGTGCGGTGTGCAGTTACTGGTGAGAATATGTTTCAGGTTGGCAGGTTGTCTGTGGGCAAGGGCTGGCCTGCCACCCAAGGCCTGTGTATTATAGACACGCCAAGTTGGTCTGATCCTACCCCTGCAGTGTTTGCTCTGCACCTGCTGCACCCCCATCCCTCCCTCAGCACCCTGCTCACAGGGGCTGCATCACCAGCCACCTGCTCTCCAGCCTGCTCACTGGAGGCACCAGCATGCTGCATGGGCGAGGCTGGCGCGATCCCAGCAGGAACCAGGCCCAGCCCACTGCCCCCACCCCCAGGAGTCACACGTTCTCTTTAGGGAAAGCGAGGGGGAGGGCAGGAGCCATTCTGGGCAGACTGCCAGCCCCGCCGTGCTGGCAGCAAGCAAGGGCCCAGCTGGGGAGGGACGGCAGAGCAGGGTGTGGCCAATACCCCCTCCAGCTCAGGGTAGGGCAGGCAGCAGGGCCCATCATGGAAGTGGTGTGGGAGTGTCACTGGGGCCACTGATGGAGGCTGAGAGCACCCCTGTGACCTGGCCACACATCCCACAATGCTGAAGGAGCCGCTAAGAAACTGCCCCATGCCCCAGTTTCATAGGGCCAGTGGAGCCTCTTAACAGTCCTCCGCCCCTCTGCCCCTGGCATGCCAGAGGGCTATAGTCTCCCCACTTACCCACTGGTGCACCTTGGCCCGGGCCTGCTCCTGCTGGGCCTGCAGCACGGCCAGCTGGTTGTTGAGCTGCATGATCTCATTGTTGCTCTGCTCCAGGTACTGCTGGAGCTGGGCCTGCTTCTCCGCCATGGCCTCCCGGCTCCCCAGGTCTTGCTGCACCAGCGACACGTTGGTGGCAGTCAGTGTCCTGAAGCGGTCAATCAGCGCCTGGATTTCCTGGAACTGCCCGGGGAGGGGACGGTGGGGAAGGCAGAGGGTTAGAGGTGCTCATTCGGGACAGAGAGGCAGGCCTGCAGCCTGGGAATGGAGTCCCTTTCACAGGTGGCGTAAGAGAGGGGTTACGCTGGTTTTGAATGAGCAGGGCTATCCCGTTGTTACGCTGAGTGCATCTCTACATCCGGTCAGGGACCTCCCCCACGCTGTGATGCTTCATTCCCTGCCTGCCCCCCGCCCCAAGATCTCTGGTGCACCAGCATGCCTTGTGCACCTTGCTCTAGCAGGTTTGAGTGGAGTGTCCAAGTCACCGTGGGTCACTGGGATCTGAGCCAGAACCAGCGGCCTCTCACTCTACTCCTTGCACTGGGGCCCTGCCCCACAGATGAGGTTACTGAGTGGCTGGGTCGAGCCTGAGGGGCCTAGTGGCTTTCCTAGAGGCCATGGCGTGTTCCAGCACTTTTTCCCAGGAGAGGCCACCTCTTCACCCACTAAGGGGCAGGGTTAGCTTGTTTCAGCACCACCAGTTTCAGGCTACAAACCTCCCCAAGGACATCAGCTGGGGAGGGATCAGGGCACTTGGCGGGGGTGGGGAGGCTGCTCTGGCTGAGAGGACCAGGGCAGTTGTGGTGACAGGTGCTGCAGCTCTGAGGAGTGGTGGGGCCGTGGGGGGCACAGGACAGTTGTGGGGGAAGGATGCTGCGGCCATGAGGAGGTGCATGGGGCAGTTGTGGGGGGTGCTGCAGCTGTGAGAGTGCGTGAGGCAGTTGTGTGTGTGTGTGGGAGGGGGGGAGCTGCGGCCGTGAGGGTGCATGGGGCAGTTGGGGGGGGTTGCAGTTGTGGGGAGCAGTTGTAGGTGACAGGTGCCACAGCTGTGAGAGGATGCGGGGCAGTTGTGGGGGAAAGTGCTGTGGCCTTAATGAGGCACAGAGCAATTGGGGCGAGGAGGGGGAGTGCTGCAGCTGTGAGGGGTAGTTATAGGTGATGGGGTGCTGCAGCCATGAGGGGGCATGGGGTAGTTGTGGGGGGACAGGTGCTGCAGCTGTGAAACGCACCTGTGGGTGACGGCTGCCGTGGCCGTGAAGGGGCTCGGGGCAGTTGTGGGGGAAAGTGCTGTGGCTTTGATGAGGCACAGGGCAATTGTGGGGGATGGGTGCCATGGCATGAAGGGGCACAGAGCAGCTGTGGGGGTGGGGTGGGGGGGTGCCATAGCTGTGAGGGAGTGTGTGGCAGTTGTGGGTGACGGATGCCACGGTTTGAGGGGGTGTGGGTTAGTTGTGTGGGGGGTACTGCAGCCTGAGGGGAAGCTATGAGTGAAGGGTGTGTTCTGGCCATGAGGGGGCATGGGGTACTGGAGTGGGGGGTGCTGCAGCCATGAGGGGCAGTTGTGGGTGACAGTGTTCTGTGTCCATGACGGGGTGCAGGGCAGTTGTGGTAGGGATGGTGCCGTGGATGTGAGGGGGTGCGGGGCAGTTGCAGGGGCATGGGGTCCTGCGGCCGTGAGAAGGTGCGGGGGAGTGTGTGGCAGGGTGCTGCGGCCGTGAGAGGGTGCGTGGGAGTGGGGTGAGGGGTGCTGCAGCTGAGGGGAGGTTGTGACTGTCAGATGCTGTGGCCTAGAAGCAGGACTCAGGTCACTTGTTACTGGCACTGGAGGTCAGGGTGGCTTGGTAACAACAGTGGGTCAGGGCATTGCGGGAGGGGAAATGCCAGCACATGTCTGGGGACTGGCAGTTGGGGAGCGACTGAGCACTCGCAGGGGGTATCAGGGTGCTTTTCAGCACAGGGAAAGTCAGTAACTGGGAAGGGGGCAGTGCAGAGCTGGGGAGGTGATCAGGTAGAAAATGGGGAGTGGGGAAGTTGGCATGGGGGTATCTAGAGACAGATAGTGCTCCCTGCTCCTGACCCTCCCCCCCAGCAGCTCCCTGCAGAGTCCCCCCTCACCTGCTCGGTCTTCTCCAACACCGCCTGGAGGTAGCTCCAGAAGATGGCATGAGCTTCCAGGCGCCGCTGCAGCCTGTCCCTCTCCACGAGCAGCCGGGCAATCTCCTGGCGCAACCGCATGGCCTCCACAGCCTTCTGCACCACCTGCTTCCGCTGTTCACTCACTTTGTGCAGCGCCCGGCTCCGCTTGGAGTCATTGTCCTGCCACCCACAACACAGGGAACCAGGTAACGTCAAAGGGCAAGCTCTCCACCACACTGGATCCGCATGCTTGTTGTGTAGCACTGCTGCCACACCAGAGGGTTGTGTGTTCGCAGAGCAACAACCTTCTACTGACACCTTGCTGGAGAAGCTGCTCCTTTAGCTGAAGCTGTTGGATCTAAAGCAGAAGCTCCCTGATTCAATCCCCACTGATAAGTTGCACTGTTTGTGTTTATTAGGGAATCAGAAACGGGCAGAACCAGAACCCTGGATCCAAATGCACCTAGAGTCTGGAACCAAAGCATATGGCCGAGAGCAGAGCCCAGATTGGATCCCTGTAGCTGCAAGACTCTGTAGCTGAGGTAATTAGTGCTGCCTGGATGTGCCGAGGAATTTGGATGATGAGGGAAATGGCAGATGTGCTAAATGACTTTGTTTTCACCAGACAGGTTCTTAGCAATTGAACCTCTGACATTATGAACACCAATGAAAACAAGGTAGGATCAGAGGCTAAAATAGGGAAAGAACAAGTTAAAAATTACTGAGACAAGTTAGGGCTTGTCTACATCACAAAGTTGCAGCGCTGGTGAGGGGGTTACAGCGCTGCAACTTAGGAGGTGTACACATCTGCAGGGCATCACCAGCGCTGCAACTCCCTGTTTGCAGCACTGGCCGTACTCCTGTTTTGTCTCGGGTGTAGAGGATCCAGCGCTGGTAATCAAGTGTAGACACTTACCAGCATTTTTCTTGACCTCCGTGGAATAAGCAGGTATCCCAGCATACCTCTGGTAATCAAGCAGGTCTCCTTCCCCGGTTTGCTCTTGCGTTCCCCGAACCCCCGAGCAAGCAGGTCTCCTTCCCTGCGGTTTGCAGGGGGGTTCGGGGAACGCGAGAGCAAACCGCGGTGAAGCTGGTCTCCTTCCCCGGTTTGCTCTCGCGTTCCCCGAACCCCCCTTGAAGCCGCCCAACAGCGCTGCAGTGTGGCCACATCTAACACCACTTGCAGTGCTGGTTGCTGTAAGTGTGGCCACTCTGCAGCACTGGCCCTATACAGCTGTACTAATACAGCTGTAACAACCAGCGCTGCAAAATTGTAGACGTAGACATACCCTTAGATGTCTTCTATGGAATTCATCAGGTGAACACTCAAGGAGCTGACTGAGGAGATTGAAGATAATCACTAATGTCTCAGCTAAAAGTCACGGCAGACGAGAGAGATTCTAGACAACTGGAAAGGGCAAATCTAGTGCCTATCTATAAAAAGGGGAATAAGGACAACTCGGGGAATTACAGACCAGGCAGTTTAACTTCAGTACCTGGAAAGATAATGGAGCAAATAATTAAGCAATCAATCTGTAAACATCTAGAAGATACTAAGGTGATAAGTAACAGTCTGCATGGATTTATCAAGAACAAATAGCTTTCTTTGGCAGGGTAACAAGCTTTGTGGATGGGGGGAAGTGGTAGACGTGGTATATCTTGATTTTAAATGAGGCTTTTGATACTGTCTTGCGTGATCTTCTTATAAACAAACTAGGGAAATACAACCTAGATGGAGCTGCTATAAGGTGGGTGCAAAACTGGTTGAAAATCATTCCCAGGGAGTAGTTATCAGTGGTTCACAGTCATCCTGGAAGGGCATAACAAGTGGAGTCCCACAGGGATCAGTTTGGGGTCTAGTTCTGTTCAATATCTTCATCAATGATTTAGATAATGGCAGAGAGTACACTTATAAAGTTTGCGGATGATACCAAGGTGGGAGGATTTGCAAATGCTTTGGAGGGTAGGATTACAATTCAAAATGATCTGGACAAACTGGAGAAATGGTCTGAAGAAAATAGGATGAAAATGAATATGGTCAAATGCAAAGTACTCCACTTAGGAAGAAACAATCAGTTGCACACATACAAAATGGGAACTGACTGCCTCGCAAGGAGTACTGGGAAAGGGATCTGAGAGTTATAGAGACCCACAAGCTAAATCTGAGTCAGTGTAACACTGCTGGGGGAAAAAAAAAGCAAACATCATTCTGGGATGTATTAGCAGGAGTGTTGTAAGCAAGACACGAGAAGTAATTTGCCCGCTCTACTCTGCGCTGAGTTTGGTTTCAACTGAAGTATTGCATTCAGTTCTGGACACCACATTTCCTGAACGATGTGGACAAATTGGAGAAAGTCCAGAGAAGAGTAACAAAAATGATTAAAGGTCTAGAAAACATGATCTATGAGGGAAGATTGAAAAAATTGGGTTTGTTTAGTCTGGAGAAGAGAAGATGGAGAGGGGACGTAATAGTTTTCAAGTACATAAAAGGCTGTTACAAGGAGGAAGGAGAAAAATTATTCTCAATCTTTGAGAATAGGACAAGTAGCAGTGGTCTTAAATTGGGGGAAGGGCGGTTTAGGTTGGACATTAGGAAACACTTCCTGAGGCTATGTCCAGACTACCTGCCGTATCGGCGGGTTAAAATCGATTGCTCAGGGATCGATATATCGCGTCTAATCTAGACGCGATATATCCATCCCCGAGCGCATTTATATCGATTCCAGAACTCCATCAACCCCAACGGAGTTCCGGAATCGACAGGGAGAGCCGTGAACATCAATCCCGCGCGGTGTGGACGGGTGAGTAATCCGATCTTAGATATTCGACTTCAGCTACGTTATTCACGTAGCTGAAGTTGCGTATCTAAGATTGATTTCCCCCCCGTAGTGTGGACCAGCCCTAAGTCACAGAGTAGTTAAGCACTGGAATAAACTGCCGAGAGAGGGTGTAGAATCTTCATCATTGGAGGTTTTTAAGAGCAGGTTAGACAAACACCTGTCAGGGATGGTCTAGATAATACTTAGTCCTGCCATTAGTGAGGGGACTGGATTAGATGACCTCTCGATGTCCCCTCCAGTCCTATGATTGAGTCTATGATCCAGTGGAAATGGATTTGACACATGCCTGCTCTGTAGTTTAATTTGGCAAGAGCAATACCTTCCGGGTACAGTCCATCTCCACCCCAGCCAGCAGGCTTTCCTCCCGGCCCCAGGATCTTCATGTGGGACTTGTACCTTTAGGAACTTGTCAAATTTGAAGATAGCCTCCTTGAACTGCCCCTCCTTGTGCTGCAGTTCCTTCTGGCGCTGCTGCAGGCTCTCCATCTTCATCTGGAACTCCTACAGGAGGCCAGGACAAGGCCAGTCAGGAGGTGGGGCCAGCCCAAGCAATCCTTCCTGAGCCTTCACCAGCAGGGGGGGCAAGGACCCTCAGAACACCTGGGCTTGGGTGAGGGGGCTCAGCATCTGGGAAGAGAGGGCTTCAAAGCTGCATCCCCTGCAGTGCAGGAGCAGCAAGTCTGCCTAATGCTGAGTGTTCTGTAGAGTGAGGGTAACATGCTGCCAGAATGTGGGCGTTACTGTCTCCTTCTAATGGCTCATCCACATATAAGGATACAAGCCTACTAGTGCTACCAACAGAGGGAGTTAGCCCTTCAGCACAAGCAGCAGAGAATCATGCTTTTAGCACCGAAGGTCCCAGGTTCCTGCCTTGCTATCAGCCCAAGTGGCAGCAGTTATACAGAACCAAGGAGCGGAGTGCTGACTAAATGCTGTGCAAAGCCCTCCCTGGCATTCTGGTGGATCTAGTCCCAGTTTCATCTTAATCCCCTGTGGCTCCATGTCCAAAGGATTGGCCAGCGTTATCAGTGCTGCATGGGTAGACCAGTGCACTGCCATTGTCACTGTCCCTTGGAGTCAGCCACGGCAGTCACAGTGTAGCTGAATATCCAGCTGCATTGCCTGCTAGACTGGGGGCTTCCATGGGAATTAGGCACCTAAATACTTTTGAGGATCTGGACCTTGTTAGTAACAGTTATTTGTATCATGGTAATGCCTAGCGGAGCAGGACCCCACTGCTAGAAGCTGTATAGTCACAGAACAAAATACACACCTTGGTCTATGCAGGAATACCTGGCCTGCAGCACAGAGCATATGTGGGAGTCTGAGGGGTGGGGAGCCTGGGGACAGAGTGAGGGGCCTTATAAGTCAGGACAAACCCCTGTTAAACAACATTCTAGGTTCCATCCAAACCATTTACTGACACATTTGATCTAATACCGAGGATCCAGTGATGGCCACTGCTGGTGCAGGGGCCTTCTCCTCTGCAGCAGTGCCATCTCATTAACTGACTTGCCAACTCTTAAAATCTCATCTGAATGCTTTTTTCCCTTGCCCATCTCTTAGTTCCTCTCCCCTGCCGCTGCTCGGCCATTACATTAAATCTCTCTCTCTATTACACAATTCTCTAAATGTCCTGTTTAATTGTTCTCTGCTCTTTATTTCTGTAACTATTATTACATCACCAAAGTATTTTGTACTGTTCTCTCTCTCTTGCTATGTACATACTTGGCCACACTGTGGCATATCAGATTAATAGGCCGATCAACGCTGGGCAAAATCACATTTATTGTAATCTACACCGGTACACCAAAGTAACCCATAGTGCTTTACAAACTGCAGCAACATTTTTTGCTGTTAAACTTTTCAGGTTTGGGCCAAAATCTTTTGGTTATTTGAATTTTCTCTGAACTGCAATTTTCTGTGGGGAGGTGGGGGAAGCATTTTTCCCAACCAGCTTCAGTCCACTGATGTTGGGTGTCTTTAAAGCAGGAGTTTTCTCCATTAATTGCATTGTGCATCTCTCCTCCTGCCCTTGAGCCCTCAGGAAGTGACCAGCCACTCCCCACAGTGCAACCCCAGTGACATGAAAACAGTAAGGACTCGCTTTGCATTCTCAACCTCCTTCGAGGCTCTGATGCCCCCAGCAGCACCCCTTGCCCACCCAGGAACCCCACCATTTAGGAATCATGAACCTCAAGTTAACAGGCACAGCCCTGTGCAGCTGGATTTACCTCTTTCTGTGCCAACAGGGCTTGTTCCACCTCTGCTAGCTCCCTCCTCTTCTCCAGCAGGCGGGTGGCAGGGGTCAGGTAGTCATCTTCTCTTTCAGGCATTTTCCTGCAGGGGAGGAACAAATAGGAGAGTGCCAGCCCCATACCTGGCCCTGGTGGAACTCTGCTAACTCCTCTTCAGCCTCCATTGCCATCAGTGGCACCCGGGGGGCCGAAAAAGGCATGCCGGACTGGGTACAGAACCACTGAGATAGAAGGGCTCCACACTTGTCCTTACTGCAAATGCCACATGTTTACTTGGACCCCCTGATGTGGGCTGGGCCACTGCAGCTCCACATGCCAGCTCTTCTCCTCAGTGGCCACCAAATGTAACGCTTTCATGTCAAGGGATGCACAGTCAGCAGGCAACCTAGCTAATTTCAGGGCTGGCCTTGGGGGAACACAGAGCCATGAGTACTAATTTTTCCCCCAGTTCCATCCCGATCTATCCCAGAGGACGAGCTGAAATTGGTTTCTAATCCAGAGCCTGCCCGGTGCCCAAACAGAGATTGTGGTTTTACAATCACAGGTTTCCAATTGGTTTTAAAACTAGTTTTTTCTCTCTCATGTTACTGTTAGAGAAACGACAGGGAAAAGTGACTCCTTAACAAACGTGCAGGGCAACAGCAAGCTTGACTGGGCCCAAAGCAACAAACTGAAACCAAAAAAAAGGCGAGAGCTCTTTTCCCAAATCTCTTCCAATTTGTCACAGGGTGACTGGCCTTTTAAGAAGGAATAGGTCCAGCTCACCTCTAGCAAGAGTCTGAGTGCAGGGTTGTCTGAGTGCAGGGGCCTGAGTGCAGGGTTGGGGTGTGGGAGGGGGTGCGGGCTCCAGTATGGGGCCAGAAATGAGGGGTTCAGGGTGTAGAAAGGGGCTCAGGGCTGTGAGGGGGCTAGGCTGAAGGAGGGGGTTTCAACCTGGAGCAGGGGGTTGGGGCCCAGGAGGAGTTTGGGGTACGGGCTCTGGCCAGGTGGCGCTTACCTCAGGTGGCTCCCAGAAGTGGCCAGCCTGTCCGTCTCTTAGGCAGAGGGGCCAGGGAACTCTGTACACTGCCTGTGCCTGTAGTTCCCAGCCAGGGTGAGCTGCAGAGCTGGCACTCAGTGTAAAGGTATCACACAGAGGCCACTTGGCCACCCCTGTGCCTAGGAGCCAGACATGCCAGCCACTGGAGTTGCATGGAGCCAGGCCAGGCAGGGAGCCTGCCTTAGCCCCACTGTGCTGCTACCTGCACTTTTAGCAGTGCTGACCAGAGCTGCCAGGGTCCCTTTTTGACCAGGTGTTCTGTCGAAAACCAGACACTTGGCAACCCTGAGTGAGAGCACCTGGCCTCTCTAAAGGACCAGGCAGCAGCTCAGCGAGGGGAGCAGGAAGGAGCAGTAGTTGAGTGCTAACAGGTCAGAGCAGGAAAAGCCTGTTGAGTAGCTGGCTCCTGCAGAGGCACCTTGGTAAAGGGGAAGAACCAGCTCAGGCAGAGCAGACCAAGCCTGGATTTTGGAGGGAGATTCCCATGGGCAGGGGTAGGACTTGCAGGCAAAGGGACTGGGCAGCGGAGGGATACAAGGAGCCCTCTTGCAAGGACTTGAGGGCTGCAGGAGAGTTGTAAGCAGCACAGACAATTGCCAGAAGGGGGAGCCCTGGAATATGAGTGGGGCTGGAGAGCTGCTGCATTTTTACGTATTCTGCTCGGAGGGGTAGAATGGTCTGACTTTGAGGGATCTGCTGGTGGCTGAAACTATTAAATGATGCCAGGCTGCAGGGTTTGGATTAGCCTCTGAAAGGGACAACGTTCTTTTCCCCGGGCGGAGAAGGTAACCATTGGTCTGGTCTGTGGTGGAGAAGATGGGCAACTCAGCTGGTGCTGGCCACTGCTGGGGAAAGCAAGGAAGGACTTGCTTGTTGCACTGTGGCCAGCCACAGAAGGGTGCTCTGGCAGGGCAAGCCCTGCTTACATAGTTATAGTCCTTTTAGGTGTTATTTATATTAGAGGAGGTCAGACAGAGGAGTGATTACTAAGTTGATGTTGTTGCTTTAAAAAAAAAAGTCTTTAGCATTTATGACGGCAAAGAATGTGAACCAACGTTGTGCCATCTGTCTGAGTCTGCAGCAGCCTGAAACAATAGCTCTGAGGCATGTAAACTGATCCCACTCCTTGCAATCTGCGTGTTAACTCTGATACCGAATGGCAATTTACATGTCAAGATTACTAATGGCTTTACACCTAATCAAAGAGTGCGCTACAGGTCCCTCCCTACATCCAATCCACAGGAGATATGAGTCTGTTACTGCCCCAGCGAAGATGTAGCAGTTCATGCTGTTAGCACTGGAAGTCCCTGTTTCAATCTCTGATGTATTTGCCAAGATAGTGGCTGTCACATAAGCATGCACGAACACATGTGCACACACAAAAGAGGAACACTCCTAGTACAATGCTCCCCACAAGATAATGTGGGTGGCTGCACAGGCAGGCAAAGCTTACGAGAGTTTTGTCACCCTGCTGCCACCAACTTCAGAGGGAGCAGCTTCATGTGCTATAAAGTGGCATGAACCCAACCAGGGTTCCCGCTGCAGTGAGCAAGAGTTTAGGCATAACAAGTCACTCCTGGTGTCCCTCTGTTTTAAAAGCCTGCTCTCAGTGCTTGAGATGGGAATCACAGCAAGGGATGTTTACAAATTACGCCCTGATTGGGTAGCAGATTAGAAGGCAAAGCTAATTGTTTGTTTTCCCTTTTTCCTATGCACAGAAAACTGGTGGCTATGCACTCTCATCTGAGTCCCTATAGAACTGACTCAACTCAGGGAGACTTGATTGGCTAGACAAATGTGGCCAAACTGGAGGGGGAAAAAAACCCCAAAACTTATCAGAACTGGGTACTACCCAAAGAATATGGTTACGTAATGTTTGGGGGTTGAGCTGTATCTATTCGCCTTTACTGTTTGGAGGCTCTTGTTACAACACAGCTGCCTGCCATGCTGTAGTTTGGACTGGCAGTGTAGAAGATTCATTTGCCGGGGGGATCACTAGATCATCTAGTCCGACTTCCTGTGTAACACAGGCCAGAGAAGTTTACCCAGTTACTCCCCACCCTGATCCAATAACTTGTCTGCCTGAAGCAAATCTTCCTAAAAGGCTTCCAGTCTTGAGACGGAGATTGCACCGCTTCCCTTCATAGCTACTTCCAATGGACAATCCCCCTCATTGCTAAAAATGTGTCTGGCTTCAGCTTCCAGCCATTGGTTCCTCTTCAGCCTTTCTCCACTAGACTAAGCAGCCCTTAGTAACCAGGATTTTCTCCCTGCAAAGGTCCTTAAACACTAATCAAGTTACCCCCAATCTTCTTTGTAATTGAGCTCTTAAAAACTCTTGCTGCAAGGCATTTTCTCCAGGCCACAAATCTTTTTTGTGGCTCTCCTGCACCCCTCCTATTTTCCAACATCCTTTTCAAACCGTGGACACCAGAACTGGATGCGGTATTCCAGTACTGGTCTCATGAAAGTGACCTAGGCTTTACTAAGCTCTGTTCCCAACAGGTGCAATGTAGCTGCAAGTCTCACTATCTTTAGTATATTTCTTAAAGCCGCAGCTGCTGGAGTCATGAGATTGCCTGAGAATCCAGATTTTTTTTTTAAATTTCCTAGCCTTTATGGCTGCTGAGAAAAGCTTGAAAATGTGAAGCAAGTGTGTCCTACAGACTCAGACACCAGAAAGCAAATAGGAAGGGCCCAACGTTAATTGGCTTAAAAATCACAACGCCTGACCCCTGTGTTTTTAATGCATGAGGCTAGCAATGTTGCATTCAAGTGAGGCAGTGTGATTGGGTGGACAGGACACCAGACTGGGCGCTAGGCAACAATGGTTCCAGTCTAGATTCTGCTATTAATCTGCTGCATGACCTGGGGTAAGTCAGTACCTCCACTGCTCTGGGCCTTCGTTTACCAAGCTGTAAAACGAGGGCTGTGATACTCACCCTCCTTGCTTTGACATACGTGGATGTAAAATATGAAGCGTGAGCCCGGCTTAGGGAATTGCTTAAAATACACCACAGTGCAGCCAAGGGAAGCATATGCAGGCAGCAGATGGGATCATCACATGCTCCTAACCTGTTCTATAACCAGGCCTTCTGATTCCTGAGTGCAGACAACAGCTTGTTTGGTACAAGATCAAATGTTCACCACATCCCCAGGAGCAGGAAACAACACTTCTAGAAAACTCAGATGAAGCTTTGTGTTTGCTTTTCTGTGGAGTGCTTCCAGTGCCCCATACCCACTTCCTCTGACCCTGGTTCCATCTTCAACTTTGCACCCCCTGTATTGCCAACCCGAAATGTTTAAAGAGCAGGAGCCAAGCTCACCAAAAATCATGAGACTGGCTTTCAAATCATGAGATTATGTAAAAATAATAGGTTTGGGGATATTTTTATTTGCCTTCTGCTTTTTGAGCCTTTAGGGTGCACTGGGGTCATATTTTGAAGCTTTCTCCACAGCCACAAGGGCTTGAAATTTACTTTTTCTTTAAGAATGAGGGCTGAAATAATCATATATCCACTTGACTCCAGGAGCTGGGGCTTTAAGGAAAACAATAATTATCATGAGACTCATGACAAAATCATGAGAGTTGGCTGGAAAAATTAAATAGCTGGGTGGAATTTGCTAATTTGGCTAAGTTGGAATGTTTTGCAGAGCCAGTCTGATTACACCAAAGTACCGGCAGCACCCAGGCAGGCTTTCAGCAGAAACCTGCCTGGGTTCTTGCCAACTAAGCCCAGGCTTCACCACCCTGGAGCAGCCAGTCATGCAGACTACTGTGTCAGGTGGAATTTCAGGACTTTGCAGGGTGTGCATCTCCAGGGCAGCCAGAGAGTCCAGCCCCCTGCCAGAGGGCCAGGTCTCCAGGACTACCAAGGTTTGGGGCACTGGGTCAGGGCTCCATTCACTTTCATGGAGAACTTCAAAGCTGTTGGGGTTTTTGTTCCGAATTGGAACGAAACCAAATGCTGTAATATTGAAATCCTCCACAAAACAGAATCTGCGTTCTCTGCACAGTTCTACTTGGGACCCTATGTAGTGCTGGCAGAATTCCAGCCCTGATCAACAAGAAGGGTTAGAACAGGCCACCGAGAATCACTCCAGGAAGCATCTGCTAAGTGTTTTCTTGCTGGCACAAAACCCAAGAATTAGCCATCCCTCCAGCTACCCAAATAAAGACACCCACTGCTATTAGTATCAGCAGGAAGACTACTCCCCCGAGGGCCTGAGCCAAGAGCGGCCTACCCCTACCATGCTTCTTGAGCAGAGATCTGCCAGTGCCTTCATATCTCTACAGGGGGCCTGGCTACACAAGCGGAGACCCCTTCACACACAAGCAGCTACCTGCAAGTAGGGGGCAAAGGTTCTTACTCACGGCAGCAGCAGCTTGTCCCGGAAAGCTGCCCGCAGATATTCTTCCAGTTCGAAAGCCATCGTGGCCCAGCCCCCCGCAGGGACCCTCGGCTCAGGGAATGGGGAGCCGTGGGCCCCCGGCTGCCGTCCCAGCGCCTGCAAAGGGGCAAGGCAGGGAGCAGCGCCCGCCCGTTGCTAAGGAGACGGTCAGCACAACGTTCTGTTGCCATGGTCACGCGTTCCGAATCCCGGAGCCCTGTAAAGTTTCCCTTCCACGCCTCGCTGCAGGAGAGTCTAGAGAACATCTCGTGCAGGGAAGATGGAGCCACAAAACCGTCCTAACCATGCGGATTTATTTGCAGGAGGGAGGCAGCAAGGGAAAGTGTAGCCCCCTGTAAACGAGTCTGTTCCCTCCCCTGGCCGGGGGTTTCCCTCTCTTCTCTTCTCTTCTGTCTGGTTTGCATGATTGCTACAGCACCTGGTTTAACTTAGGCTGCAGCTGCAGGACCTTGTGAGTGGCTCCCCTGTGACATGCCTGCCTCCTCCGCAGCGTGCCATAACACCAGGTGCCCCCTTGAAGCCTTATGAGCAGGTAACTGTGGATAAATATCTGAAAGAGTGAGAGGTGCCCAGACACTACGGAAATGGGAGGCATATGTGCTAAAGATAGATAGGTCCTGCAGTCAGATTTATATGGGCAGAGCCCTGTGTGCCAGTACTGAAGTTAATGGGGCTCTGGTCTGCCGTTGAAATGTGATCCTAAGATCTGAGCCCATTTATCTGGCCCTCACTACTGGATTATCCAGGCAACTCACAATCTTCCACGTACACCCCTGTGAGGTAGGGCGGTGCTGTTACTCCCATTGTACAGATCACACAAGGAGTCTGTAGTGGAACAGGGAACTGAACCTGACTCTCAGTCTAGTACCTTAACCACTGGGCTGGCCTTCTTCCCATAAATCACTGGGATAAACTAACAAGACTGGCTCACCACTGGCTTTGGTATTTAGTATTAATTTGTGGAGATGGACGGCAGGAGAGAGATCGCGTGATCATTACCTGTTAGGTTCACACCCTCTAGGGCACCTGGCACTGGTCACTGTCAGCATACTGGGCAGGATGGACCTTCGGTCTGACCCTGTATGGCTGTTCTCATGTTTTTATTACCATATTTATTACAATATTACCATAGACTTAGAAGCCCCAGTCATTGGGCTAGCCCTGTTATTGACTCCTTGCAGGTCTATGCTGCATCCCTAGCCTATCTTAAAAATACAGAGTACTGTTAGCCGATTGCTTTGTAAAGACTATTTCTCCACCTGGAGAATGTTTGTTTGATTTAGAACCCGTCCTACCTATATATTGTGACATGTTAAGGAATCCTCATCCCTTGTTCTGTATTACATGGCATACTTGCATGCACAAATCTTTATCTGCATTGCTCAGCCAATGCCTTCTCACGACTGGGTTGTCTCAGTTAGAGACACTTTCCACTTAAAAATTACATTTCTTTCACTCTGTTTGCTTGGTGCACTTACAGAAGACCTCAGTTTTGGGGCACTCAACCTGATTCAATCTGAGCCTGATTTTTCAGACATTCTGGGCATCCAGAGCTTCTGTTGATTTCTTCTGCGGTTGTAGGAGCTCAGGTCTGGAGCCACAAAGGTATTTAGGTTTCTAACTGCCAAAAAAGGTGCCTGGAATTGGTAGCCACTGTGTGTATAATGACCTGGGCTGTTTTGCTATTGGCGATTTCATCTCACTTGTGTGTCCTTCTAGAAAGTGGGGAAATACAAAACTTCCTGAAAACAGAAAATGTGATTTATAAAGCCACAAAAATTGGCAAGGGGAGATCCAGTGCAATGAAACAATTAACTTTTTTTTATTAACTAGATTTCAGCTGGCTGGCATCCCTGCAGCTGCACTAGGGATGACTGTCAGCACAAGTAGAATCCCATTACAGCAACCTGAAGATGTGAGCTATATGCTGGGGATTGGGGCTGACAGAGGCTGAAGGAGGTATAAGGTCCAAATTTTCAAAGGTAATTAAGTGCCTAATGCCTATTGCTTTCACCTAAATACCTTTGAGAATCAGAGCCTAAATGACTCCAGGTTAGAGTCATCTCTGATTTTGGCTCTCTGACTTTAGGAAAGGAATATACAGCAGGAGGGAAGAAAGAAAGAAATATCCTGTTTCATGCTTGGGTCTTTAGTCATAATTAATTACTAATTAATTGCAATAAGCATAAAATGCACTCTGGAAGAGTTGCTTTTGAAAGAAAGATTTGTCAGTTTCTCACGTGGCACCTGCTGCCCATTCATAGACTTTGCTCCATTTTGTTCTGCATCATTGCTGATGCACAATATCCGTGTGTAAATAGTTGTAATCTCTTCATATCCGGATTGCTGTAGTCACATATAGTGGCATACCAATCTAAGGTGCTGTATTACCATGGTAGTGAGCTGAAATGTGCCAAATGCTCCTGGGAAATCACTGGGCTGGGCTACTGACTGACAATGAAAATACATCCACAGCTGACTTCCAGGAATTCAGTAGGGAGACAAATAAGTTATGTGCATTTAGTCCAGGCACACACAAAGAACAGCCATGCGTTTTTAGTCTAAAGAACTTCTCTAGATAGACTTATAGACTTTAGGGTCAGAAGGGACCAATATGATCATCTAGTCTGACCTCCTGCACAAAGCAGGCCACAGAATCCTACCCATCCACTTCTATAACAAACTCCTAACCTATGTCTGAGTTATTGAAGTCTTCAAATTGTGGTTTGAAGACCTCAAGCTGCAGAGAATCCACCAGCAAGTGACCCATGCCCCACGCTGCAGAGGAAGGCAAAAAACTTCCAGGGCCTCTGCCAATCTGCCCCGGAGGAAAATTCCCTCTCGACCCCAAATATGGCGATCAGCTAAACCCTGAGCGAGTGGGCAAGACTCCCCAGCCAGCACTCAGGAAAGAATTCTCTGCAGTAACTCTGATCCCATCCCATCTAACATTCCATCAAAGACCACTGGGTGTACTTACCTGCTGATAATCAAAGATCAGTTGCCAAAATTAAGCTATCCCATCATACCATCCCTTCCATAAACTTATCAAGCTTAGTCTTAAAGCCAGATATGTCTTTTGCCCCCACTACTCCCCTTGGAAGACTGTTCCAGAACTTCACTCCTCTCATGGTTAGAAACCTTCGTCTAATTTCAAGTCTAAACTTCCTAGTGTCCAGTTTATACCCATTTGTTCTTGTGTCTACATTGGTACTAATCTTAAATAATTCCTCTCCCTCCCTAATATTAATCCCTCTGATATATTTAGAGAGAGCAATCGTATCTCCCCTCCACCTTCTTTTGGTTAGGCTAAACAAGCCAAGCTCTTTGAGTCTCCTTTCATAAGACAGGTTTTCCATTCCTCGGATCATCCTAGTAGCCCTTCTCTGAACCTGTTCCAGTTTGAATTCATCCTTCTTAAACATGGGAGACCAGAACTGCACACAGTATTCCAGGTGAGGTCTCACCAGTGCCTTATATAACGGTACTAACACCTCCTTATCTTTGCTGGAAATACCTCACCTGATGCATCCTAAAACCGTATTAGCTTTTTTAACAGCCATATCACATTGGCGGCTCATAGTCATCCTGTGATCAACCAATACTCCAAGGTCCTTCTCCTCCTCTGTTGCTTCCAACTGATGTGTCCCCAATTTATAACTAAAATTCTTATTATTAATCCCTAAGTGCATGACCTTGCACTTTTCACTATTAAATTTCATCCTATTACTATTACTCCAGTTTACAAGGTCATCCAGATCTTCCTGTAGGATATCCCGGTCATTCTCTGTGTTAGCAATACCTCCCAGCTTTGTGTCATCCGCAAACTTTAGTAGCACATTCCTGCTTTTTGTGCCAAGGTCAGTAATAAAAAGGTTAAATAAGATTGGTCTTAGTGTGTGGATCTCCCACAGGAACACGACTGCTGTCTTCAAAGACAAGAGTTCTTAGCAATTTAAAAGTGCAGGACACAGAAATCTAGGGTGTTGCCAGTTCATAGCTCTACACACCGTAGTACAAGGGACCAATCCTTATTCAATAGTCAGAGGAGTACTACTGAGTCAAAAATATATGTGGGCCTGATCCCTGCCATCAGACTGCAGCTGAGGTTGTAGGGAGGGACTATCGGTGGAGCCATGCTGTCAGGGTGGGATAGGGCCCTGACAGCAAAAGCCGGCAAGCCTTTCAGCAGGACCTATCCCCATGGGTTCTGGTGATGTGTGGGGATGGGGGAGTTGCATCCCAAATGCCCCTTGGGATAAGGAAGACACAAGATGGACTCAGTGGTTACGAACACAAAGGGGAGGGAAGATGCTTGTTGAGGTTGCTAGAGACAGACAGACTCTCTGGTTCTCTCTGGCTCCCAGAATGACCAACACAGATGGTGCTGCTTGGTGGCTCCAGGCATGGTCTCTTGACATCTGTTCTGAGTCACAGCAGCAGAGAAGGAGCTTAGGGTAGCCTGCTACACCCCTTGCAATCTCCACAGGCCCCTCTATCCTTCTTCCTTGAGGAGAAACTCTGCCAGCTCAGCTCCTCAAGGTTTCCTGCCCCCACGGGAAGGGACAATCTGTCCAGGTAGCAATCAGCAATGACATTGAAATCATGGGACGGAGGAGTAGGAGTTTGTTCAGCTCTTCTAGTATTTTTTAAGGTCTCCCCAAGACTTGGCAGGGGGTTCCTTAATCAGGGGTTTGCATGGGGAAGGTTTAGGTTGCACAGGGAGGTTTAGGTTGAATATTAGGAAAAACTTTTTCACTAGGAGGGTGGTGAAGCACTGGGATGGGTTACCTAGAGAGGTGGTGGAATCTCCTTCCTTAGAGGTTTTTAAGGTCAGGCTTGACAAAGCCTTGGCTGGGATGACTTAGTTGGAGATTGGTCCTGCTCTGAGCAGGGGATTGGACTAGATACCTCCTGAGGTCCTTTCCAACCCTGATAGTCTATGATTCTATGACAGACAAGATTGATATGAACTTCTGTTGGGCTGGCGTTGGATTTCTGATCACAGGTGTAATTTGCCACCGTGACCCTTGGCCCTGTATTAATTTGGGCCCACTGGAGCCAGCGGGAGCCTTTCTATTGACTTCAGTGGACTTTGGATTGGGCCGTTGAGAGGGTACTTGTAGAAGCTGCCTATTTATCCAGCTTCCATTCCCAGCACACACTCTATATAACATCCGTCCTCCTCCCTGTTTTGCAGACCTGATATGGGGGCAGGAAGAATTCAGGAGATAAAAATCATGTTGAGACACAGAGCTGATTCTCTCTCCTGGCCTGCTGCACCTCAACATGGCACTGACTCCAGTGGAGTTACTCCCACTTACAGCGGGGTAAGCTGGCACTGAATCAGGCCGGTAGAGTCCACTTGTCATCACTCAGCTCTAGCATGTGGCAGATGGCAGAGCGGGCTGTGGAGGTGGGCAGAGGAGCTATTCTTCTGGTAGATTTGTGAGTATTAGGTGCAGAGGCAGAGCTCAGGGCAGTGAGAGAGCTGCAGCAGAAGCACTGGGATGGTGCACACCAAGGGTATGGTAATAACCCTTCCACTCCCTCATACACACATCCCTGGACTTCCTCCATCATCATCATGCCCAGTCTTGGCTGATTGAGAGCCATCTGGATTGATCTCTAGCTGGGTCCTTAAGGCTGCACATTCCATCTGTATCCATCACTGGCGAGCTTATCTCCCCACCAAAGCTTTTGGTGCCCACACGATCACTGACATAGTAACAGCATTCTTCAGTAAATGCACCTGGGCTTCCTCCCTCCTGGGCCAAATTCCATTCTCAGCAACTCCTGGTTAACACAGCAAGAGCTTTGCTGGGATGACTCCAGTGTAACCGTGGGCAGAAACTGGCCCCTTTTTTTCTTGCAGAGAGGATAGTTTGTGAATAAGGTCTGAGCTGGGGACCTGGGTTCTGTTCCCAGCTCTCCCACTGCTCTGGTGGGTGACCTTGGGCAAGTCATGGCCTCGTCCTGTGCCTCCGTTTCCCCATCTATAAAATCGGGATACTGATGCTGCACAGAGGGGCTGTGGGGCTTTTTTAGTGTTTATAAAGCAGCAGGAGATCCCTGGGGAGAAGGTGAGATGAAGTGGCAGGGAGTTAGGCAGTGCCCAGTGTAATGGTGAGTGTTCAGCTTTGCCAGGCTGGGGTGGCATTTGGGACTTGGTTAATCCCTTTCAAGGGTAATTCGTACAGTGCCAGCTTGTCTCAAACTCTCTGCTGGCTGCCAGCACCCAGGCAAAATGCTGGTGTGATGGCAAGCACAGTGCCAATGCAAACTGCAGGCCTGGGAGTGGGGCATGCAGCCCTGCTACCAACCTGGCTCTATTCCCCAGTCTTCGGAATACACCAGCCCTGATTCTATTCAGCCAGGCAAGCCCATCCCAGCCTGTGAGCCTCAGACGCTTGCTGGGGAAGAGGCTCCTTTGCAGACAGTTGCAGCTTGACGTGCATGTCAATTCACTGAAGCTGACGTAGGAGGGTGCAGAGGGGGACAGCTGCCCCGCTCCCTGCTCCCCCCTTTGGCTGGGAAGGGAAGGGAGCATTTCCCCTTGCTGCCGCTAGGAGGCAGGGGAGCTCCACTCTGCTGGCTTCCGCCTGCTCTCCCCGGGCAACCTGTGGCTGCAGACACGATTCTGTCGCTGCCGGAGCTGTTCACTGATCCTCTCGCAGCAGCTCGCCCTGTTTGCCGCTGCTGGTGCATGGGGAAGAGGAGGGGGCAGCCTCCTTGAGCTGCACAGAGAAGCCGCACGGGAGCTTTGCACTGAAACTGACACAGCGACTGGCGGCTTTGGCGCTGGCTGGTCGGTTTCACCTGCCAGCCTGGCGTTGCACTGGCAAGACACGTTTCTACGCGAGACTTGATTTTTTTCTAGACCAGCTGCTGTTCTGGTCAGAGGCCAGAAGGGACGCAGGAGCAAGGCGCCCCAAGGCACCGCGCCCCACCAGCCTCCCACGGAGGAGGCGAGCGAGTGCCCCGGCTCCGAGCCGATGGTTCCGAGGGACGATCAGCCCCGCCGCTGAGCACTGACCCAAGTTTGGGCTGGGGATGGCCCGGAACACGTCCCTGCATTTCAGGGTGGTGGAAGGACGGAGCCTGCCTGCCAAGGACGTGTGAGTTGGATTCCCGTGCTAGTCTGTGTGATGTCCCATCTGCAGGGCGCTCAGCTGGGTCGCGGCGGTCCGGGCTGAGGCGGGGGCCACGGGTCAGTGCTGCTCCGCCTCAGGTGCGGCTCCCACTCACGGCACCTGTGCTGCTGGGTGAGGCATCTGGCCCCAAAGAGGCTTGACTTGGGGTGTAACGTGGCTCTCGCCCCTCCCTGAGAGCATCTGGCTGGTGCCCGGACTCCATTTCCATGGAGTAAACTGACCCACTCTCCGGCTGCTGCCCAGTGCTGGGGGGCGGTGGGGGGCTCCTGGCTAGCAGGGGTAGATGTTAGCTTGTGCAGAGCCAGCCTGTTGGCTCAGGACTCCCTCTTCATGCACTTTGGCCTGGGGGACCCCCCAGGCTGCCTCCCAGGGAGGAGAGGAGGAAATGGGCTGGAGGTGACGGGGTGCATGGCCAGATTCGACCCCCCCAGGCTGCCTCCCAGGGAGGAGAGGAGGAAATGGGCTGGAGGTGACGGGGTGCATGGCCAGATTCGAACCCCCCAGGCTGCCTCCCAGGGAGGAGAGGAGGAAATGGGCTGGAGGTGACGGGGTGCATGGCCAGATTCGAACCCCCCAGGCTGCCTCCCAGGGAGGAGAGGAGGAAATGGGCTGGAGGTGACGGGGTGCATGGCCAGATTCGAACCCCCCAGGCTGCCTCCCAGGGAGGAGAGGAGGAAATGGGCTGGAGGTGACGGGGTGCATGGCCAGATTCGAATTCTGGGCTTGCTCCTTAGCGCTTTCCTGTTCGTTGGTTAATTTTGGCCTGGGTCAGAACCACTCCCCCGGATCCAAAGATTGGCATTTGAACCCCTATTTGAATTTTGAAAATGGCCCAAGTTACTGAGGGGGTGACCCTGACCTGCAAGGCCCTGGGTACTAAAACCAGATCTGCAGCTGGCAGCTGGTCCCATCTCTAGGTGCGTGTCACTTCCACTGATTTGAAGCCACCACCTCCTGCTGCTAGATTGTAGCTTTGGAGCAGGGCTGGGTGTGGGGAAGGGAAAACATGACCTGGTCCAGCAGTCTCCATCCTGAGCTTGAGTTACTGTTATCACTTATCCAGTTACTATTCTGATTGATATCGATCAATAAATAATGGGATTGCAGCTGGAAGGCTTCAGCATGGTGCTACGTCACAGAGTGGCACTCCCCGGTGCCCTCGGATCCCAGCCCAGAGGCAGAGCAGGAGGTGGGCTGCTTTCCCAGGCATCTGCCCAATGCTTGGCTCCCAGGCTGCATCTTTGGTGTGCAGATGATGCTGACTAGAGGCAGTGATGTCTGGGGAGGCTGGGATTTGGGTTCTGTTCCCAGCACCGCTACTGGGTCATTCTACTCATGTCACTGCCCTGCTCTGTGCCTCAGTTTCCCCATATGTAAAAGAGAGGTAATGAGACTGCCCTACATCACAGGGAGGCTGCAAGTATGAATTAATGACTGTCCAAAGCATGGAGTGTTTGTGCTCCTTGGCTGGATGGCAGCAGAGAGATATACAATGTCACAGCACTATTGTATCAGAGGGGTAGCTGTGTCAGTCTGGATCTGTAAAAGCAGCAAAGAATCCTGTGGCACCTTATAGACTAACAGACGTATTGGAGCATGAGCTTTTGTGGGTGAATACCCACTTCATCGGAAGCATGTAGTGGAAATTTCCAGGGGAAAGTATATATATATATATATATATACAAGCAAGAAGCAGGCTAGAGATAACAAGGTTAGCTCAATCAGGGAGGATGAGGCCCTCTTGTAGCAGCTGAGGTGTGAAAACCAAGGAAGGAGAAACTGATTTTGTAGTTGGCAAGCCATTCACAGTCTTTGTTTAATCCTGAGCTGAAGGTGTCAAATTTGCAGATGAACTGAAGCTCAGCAGTTTCTCTTTGAAGTCTGATCCTGAAGTTTTTTTGCTGCAGGATGGCCACTTTAAGATCTGCTATTGTGTGGCCAGGGAGGTTGAAGTATTTTCCTACAGGTTTTTGTATATTGCCATTCCTAATATCTGATTTGGGTCCATTTACACTTTTCCGTAGAGACTGTCCAGTTTGTCCGATGTACATAGCAGAGGGGCATTGCTGGCTTATGATGGCGTATATTACATTGGTGGACATGCAGGTGAATGAACCGGTGATGGTGTGGCTGATCTGGTTAGGTCCTGTGATGGTATGACTGGTGTAGATATGTGGGCAGAGTTGGCATCGAGGTTTGTTGCATGGATTGGTTTCTGATTTAGAGTTACTATGGTGCGGTGTGCAGTTACTGGTGAGAATATGCTTCAGGTTGGCAGGTTGTCTGTGGGCGAGGACTGGCCTGCCACCCAAGGCCTGTGAAAGTGTGGGATCATTGTCCAGGATGGGTTGTAGATCCCTGATGATGTGTTGGAGGGGTTTTAGCTGGGGACTGCATGTGATGGCCAGTGGAGTCCTGTTGGTTTCTTTCTTGGGTTTGTCTTGCAGTAGGAGGCTTCTGGGTACACGTCTGGCTCTGTTGATCTGTTTCCTTATTTCCTGGTGCAGGTATTGTAGTTTTGAGAATGCTTGGAGGAGATTTTGTAGGTGTTGGTCTCTGTCTGAGGGGTTAGAGCAGATGCGGTTGTACCTCAGTGCTTGGCTGTAGACAATGGATTGTGTGGTGTGCCCGGGATGGAAGCTGGAGGCTTGAAGGTAGGCATAGCAGTCGGTAGGTTTTCGGTATAAGGTCGTGTTAATGTGATCATCACGTATTTGCACCGTGGTGTCTAGGAAGTGGACCTCCCGTGTAGATTGGTCCAGGCTGAGGCTGATGGTGGGGTGGAAGCTGTTGAAATCATGGTGGAATTTTTCCAGAGTCTCCTTCCCATGGGTCCAGATGATAAAGATGTCATCAATGTAGCGTAGGTAGAGAAGGGGCGTGAGTGAACGAGAGCTGAGGAAGCATTGTTCCAGGTCAGCCATAAAAATGTTGGCATATTGTGGGGCCATGCGGGTGCCCATAGCAGTGCCACTGATCTGGAGATATATATTGTCATCAAATTTTAAATAGTTGTATGTGAGAATAAAGGCACAGAGCTCAGCAACCAGTTGTTCCTAACAGCTTGTATTCCATCTGTGTGTGGGATGTTTGTGTAGAGAGCCTCTACATCCATGGTGGCTAGGATGGTGTTTTCTGGAAGGTCACCAATGCATTGTAGTTTCCTCAGGAAATCAGTGGTGTCACGGAGATAGCTGGGAGTGCTAGTGGCATAGGGTCTGAGTAGAGAGTCCACATATCCAGACAGTCCTTCAGTGGGAGTGCCAATGGCCGAGATGATGGGGTGTCCAGGATTTCCGGGTTTGTGGATCTTGGGTAGTAGATAGAATAACCCTGGTCGGGGCTCTAAGGATGTGTTGATGCTAGTGTAGGGAGTGTCCTGAGTAGATCGTGCAGTTTCTTAGTGTATTTCTCAGTGGGATCTGAGGGAAGTGGCCTGTAGAATTTGGTATCGGAGAGTTGTTTGGTGGCCTCCTTTTGGTAGTCAGACCTGTTCATGATGACAACAGCACCTCCTTTATCAGCCTCTTTGATTATATGCACTATTCACATTTCTCCATATACCCTGAAGTGGAGCATCCTGACACTTTCCATTGTTGAGCTCTTTTTTCATAACTCAGCTGGAGAAACTCCTGACCTGGATTTTGGCATGAAGTCTCAAGGCCACTGCGGCATAGAGGTGATGCAGTTCCATTGGGGTAAATTAGGTCTTCAGTGCAAGAGCACTTTTCACCAAGCAGTTTCTGCACTGATTAAAGCCCAGCTAGGTCTGTGTGCTAACTCCTCAAATGGTCTCGCCTGTTTCTGAAGCAGCAGTTTAGGACTAGGGGTGTCTCTGGTAGGAGAATGGGCAAGCTCCCTAGTCTGTATCTCACTATCAATTGCACTGACTGTTCTTTGTATTCCAAAATCTGCAGGTCTGATTGTCCCCTGCCTGTCCTTTGCGTGGCCGTTCATTCCCGTGTAAATCAGGGTAAACATGCTCCTGGATCATAACTCTCCAGCTATACACTTGAAAGGCTACAGTGACACAACTGCACTGCTTCAGTGCTTCCGTGTAGACACTACCAACACCAACAGGAGGGGTTCTCCTGTCACAATAGTAAATCCACCTTCTCAAGAGGAGGTAGCTAGATCAATGGAAGAATTCTTCCGTCAACCTAGCGCTATCTGCACAGGGACTTAGGTCAGCTTAACTGTCACTCGAGGGTGTGGAATTTTCACTAATTGTCTAGTGTAGCCCAGCTCTTAGGCTGCTAACCAACAGTGGACTTATTCTCCTCTTGTTTACACTCATGTAAATCTGGAGCTACATCCCTGCCTGATTCTCCATTTCCTAGTGGGTGTTAACACCAGTGGGAAGTCAGCAGATTGGGTACAGAAACCATCATTTGGGTTTGGGAGCAATTTTGATTTTGTCAATGCTCACAATACTTGATGTTTTTGGATTTTTTGGGGGGCGGAGGTCTTCAAGCCTCAGCTTCTGGAGTCATGTGAGAAGACAGTTTCATTTGAAAAGAAAAATTAGTTTATATCCTTTATGTAGTGGAAAAAAGCTTGTCAACATAGTGACAGCATAACTTAGCAGCTCAGATGCAAAAACCAGCTTAGAACCACCCCAACAAATGTAAGAGAGGTTGTTTGCTTGTTCTCATGATTCTTGGAAGCTTGGAGCTGACCATATTGTGCTGCATACCCACAGTTTGCATGGTTCTAGATACCTGGTTAAGGGGCATGGCAATGAGGAGCCAGGGGCTATGCAGCGAAACTGGTGTGAGAAGAGAATTAGCGCAGTGACATTAACAAAACCTACCTGTCTATCTGAGGCCTGGTCTACACTTAAGATTGACACAGGGCTGGTCAGCACTAGAAAATCAGGTCCATTCAGCTCTGTTGCTCAGAGGTGTGAAAAATCCACAAGAGCTCTGTAGGCAAGCTGCCCTGAGTCCCCATGCACACAGTGCTGGGACAGGTGAATTCCATCGATCTTGGTACCGCCTCTCGGGAAGGTGGATTCCCTATGCCAAAGGGAGACGCTCTTCTGTCGGCATAGGTAGTGTCTAGACTGAGGTGCTGCAGCACTGTCACTGTAGCATTTCAAGTATAGAAGAGCCCCTAGCTATGTTGCTCAGAGGTGTGAAATCCCAAGTGATGCAGCTATGCCAACTCAACCCTCAGTGTAGCCACAGCCAGGTTGACAGAAGAATGCTACCACCACTCAGGGGGTATGTCTACACTGCGGGATTATTCTGATTTTACAGAAACCAGTTTTGTAAAACAGATTGTATAAAGTCGAGTGCACGCGGCCACACGAAGCATATTAATTCGGCTGTGTGCGTCCATGTACTGAGGCTACTGTCGATTTCCGGAGTGTTGCACTGTGGGTAGCTATCCCATAGCTATCCCATAGTTCCCGCAGTCTCCCCCGCCCATTGGAATTCTGGGTTGAGATCCCAATGCATGATGGGGCAAAAACAGTGTTGCGGGTGATTCTGGGTAAATGTCGTCACTCAGTCCTTCCTCTGTGAAAGCAACGGCAGATAATCATTCCGCGCCCTTTTTCCCTGGATTGCTCTGGCAGACGCCATAGCACGGCAACCATGGAGCCTGTTTTGCCTTTTGTCACTGTTGCCGTATGTGTACTGGATGCTGCTGACAGACACGGTATTGCAGTGCTACACAGCAGCATTCATTTGCCTTTGCAAGGTAGCAGAGACATTTACCATCCCTATTGCACCGTTTGCCATTGTAAATTGGTGTTGAGATGATGGTTATCAGTCATTTTGCACCGTTTGCATTTGGAAATTGGTAATGATGGTTATCAATCCTTTTGTACTGTCTGCTGCTGTCATGGGTGCTTCTGGCTGGCCTCGCTGAGGTTGGCCACGGGCGCATGGACAAAAATGGGAATGACTCCCCGGGTCATTCCCTTCTTTATGTTTTGTCTAAAAATAGAGTCAGTCCTGCCTAGAATATGGGGCATGTGTACTAGAGAACCAGAGAGCACAGCTGCTCCGGGTCAGAGCCCCAGACGTCCCACAGAAATGATGAGCTGTATGCCATTCTGGGGGGGGGGGTGCTCCTGCAACAACCCCACCCATTGCTTCTCTCCTCCCCCACCCCTCCTGGGCTACCGTGGCAGTGTCCCCCCATTTGTGTGATGAAGTAATAAAGAATGCAGGAATAAGAAACACTGACTTTTTAGTGAGATAAAATGAGAGGGAGGCAGCCTCCAGCTGCTATGATAGTCCAGGGAGTACAGAATCTTCTTTAGACATGAAAGGGGAGGGGCTGATGGAGCTCAGCCTCCAGCTGCTGTGATGAGGACAGATACCAAGCCTTCTGTACTGTCTGCTGGGAATGACCGAAAGTCATTCCTATTTTTACTCAGGCGCCCCCGGTCGACCTCACTGAGGCCAGCCAGGAGCATTCATGGGCTGATGATGACGATGGATACCAGTCATTTTGCACCATCTGCCACCGGGAAGGGGATGCTGGTGTTCAGCGCTGCAGCATCCCGTCTACCAGCACCATGCAGTAGACATAGGGTGACACTGAAAAAAGGCGAGAAACGATTTTTTCCCTTTTTCTTTTGGGGTGGGGGGAGAAGGGTGTAAATTGAATACATACACCCTGAAACACCCCGGGAAAATGTTTTTGACCCTTCAGGCATTGGGAGCTCAGCCAAGAATGCAAATGCTTTTCGGAGACTGCGGAGACTGTGGGATAGCTGGAGTCCTCAGTACCCACTCCCTCCCTCCCTCCATGAGCGTCCATTTGATTCTTTGGCTTTCCATTATGCTTGTCATGCAGCACTGTGCTGAGTCCCTGCTGTGGCCTCTGTCTATCATTGCCTGAAGATTTTTTCAAATGCTTTGTCATTTCATCTTCTGTAACAAAGCTCTGATAGAACAGATTTGTCTCCCCACACAGCAATCAGATCCAGTATCTCCCGCACGGTCCATGCTGAAGCTCTTTTTGGATTTGGGACTGCATCGCTACCCGTGCTGATCAGAGCTCCGCGCTGGGCAAACAGGAAATGAAATTCAAAAGTTCACGGGGCTTTTCCTGTCTACCTGGCCACTGCATCCAAGTTCAGATTGCTTTACAGAGCGGTCACAATGGTGCACTGTGGGATACCGCCTGGAGGCCAATACTGTCGAATTGCGGCCACACTAACCCTAATCCAACATGTCAATACCAATTTCAGCGCTACTCCCCTCGTCAGGGAGGAGTACAGAAATCAGTTTAAAGAGCCCTTTATATTGATATAAAGGGCTTTGTTGTGTGGATGGGTGCAGGGTTAAATCAGTTTAACACTGTTAAATTCGGTTTAAATGCGTAGTGTAGACCAAGGAGGCAGTATTCCTACCGCCCTGGAAAACCACTTCTCTCACTATAGGCTGCGTCTACACTAGGGGCTTAGTGCAGTGTAGCTATACTGCTGCAGTCCCCACAGTGCAGACAAACCTTTAGGATTTTATCCTGCGGCCCATCACCATAGTATCTGAACATTTTCCTCATAAACTCCATAGCAATAGCCAAGTCCCTAGTGGACTTTGTGTTCTCTCTGGCCCTTCTCCCTTTATGGGATTACAACTCTGCTTACGGTAGGGTTTGGGTGTGTTAGGTTGACTTGTTTCACAAAGTTTTTGTTGGTTCATTGGTAGGGGCTTGTTAGGAAGGAATATCGGTATTGGGGTTTGAGGGCAGAAAGGAGGGTCAGTGTTGGAGATTTATTGGGTAGAAGGGGGGGTGATAAAGTAGGAATCTTCTGTAATATTTTTATGACCCACAGTGTGTGCCTTGATTTCCCCTATATTTTCCATGGCTACCTGGCAGGGTGTTGGGGAGGACTGTTTGTTCTCACAGCATGCTAAAGCCTGGTCTACAGTAGAAACTATGTCGCTATGGAGTGAGAAAAATCCACACCCCTGTGCGACATAGTTAAGCCAACCTAAGTTCCTGTGTAGACAGTGACAAAGCCCTGGCTGGGATGATTTAGTTGGGGATTCGTCCTGCTTTGAGCAGGGGTTGGACTAGATACCTCCTGAGGTCCCTTCCAACCCTAATATTCTATGATGGAAGAATTCTTCCTTTGACTTAACTACCGGCTCTTGGGAGGTGGATTACTTACGCCAATGGGAGAATCCCTCCTGTCTCCATAGGGAGTGTCTACAGTGAAATGCTACAGCAGTGCAGCTGTGCTGCAGTAGCATTTTAAGTGTAAACAAGCCCTAAGAGGCTACAGCCATGCCTACACTACACAGTTAAGTTGACTTAAGTTACATCGCCAATCATAAACCGCTGTAATTACATTGCTTGGGCATGTTCACACAACGCTCCTTGTGTTGGCAGAGCACGTCCACAGTTGGTGCTCTAGCACCAACAGAGAGAGCAGTGCACCATGGGTAGCTCTCCCACTGTGCAAATCACCACCTTCTCCCGCTAGGCATTCTGGAAATGGATCACAGTGCATCCCCATGGTGCATTTTTCCCATACCATAATTCCAAGGACTTCCGACAGTTTCATGCTGTTTTTCAACTGCCCCTGTGAACTTTGTGCCCGCCATCTCTTCCTAAAAGCATGATCCTGCATTGCTCTCCAGTTTTGTCATGAGTGTTGTGAACACAACACGGCTGATCCTGCAGTAATTCATGAGCTGTGACTCTTAACAGGAATCCATGGTGCTTGCCCTGCTGTGTGCCATGGAAAGAAACAATTCAAGATTGATGTTGGCATTCACAGAGCAGCTGCACACAGCAAACTGTTGCTACTGGGCTCGGGAAACAAGCACCGAGTGGTAGGATCAGATTGTGATGCAGGTCTGGGATGATGAGCAGTAGCTGCAGAACTTTCATATGTGCAAAGCCACTTCCTTGAACTGTGTGCGAAGCTCTCACCCGCATCCCTGGCACAAGGAAACCAAAATGAGAGCTGCTCCAACAGTGGAAAAATGAGTGGGGATCACCCTGTGGAAGCTGGCAACTCCAGACTGCTACCGGTCAGTTGCGAATCAGTTTGGAGTTGGGAAGTCCACCGTGGGGGTTGCGTTCCCACAAGTGTGCGGGGACATTAATCGCCTCCTGCTACGAAGAACCATGACTCTTGGAAATATGTGTGAAAGAGGGGATGGCTTTGCAGCAGTGGAATTCCCTAACTGCAGCAGGGCAATATCCCAACTTTGACCCCAGACCGTCTTGTGACAGTACATCAACAGAAAGGGGTACCTCTTTATGGCATTGCAGGTGCTTGTGGATCACCCGGGTCGTTTCACAGACATCAATGCGGGATAGTCAGGGAAGGTGCATGTTGCACACATCTTCAGGAATACTGGCCTGTACAGAAAGCTACATGCAGGGACTTTCTTCCCAGAGCAAAGGATTCCAATGGGGGATGTTGAAATGCCTATAGTGATCCTGGGAGACCCAGCCTACCCTTACTCCCATGGCTCATGACACCTTACAAGGAACACTTCAACAATAGTCTGAGCAGGTGCAGAATGCCCATGGAATGTGTGTTCGGCAGATTAAAGGGTCACTGCCTTTTTGGCAGGTTAGACCTCTCATGGTCATAGCAGCCTGTTGTGCTCTTCATAACATTTGTGAAGCCAAAGGCAAAGTTTCCCCAGGGGTGGAGCGTGGAGGCGGATTGTGTGGTGGCTGATTTTGAGCAGCTAGACACTAGGGCTATCAGGGGGGCTATTTGAATCAAGGAGGCTTTGAAGCAGCATTTTGACAATGAGCCCCAGTAATGTGTCTTTCTGTAATGAATTAAGGCAGGTAGTCTGCCACTGTGTTTGACTTTCTGTTGCAACTACCCTGTGTAGATCACCAATAAAGAATCACTGTCTTTGTAAAACTCAATTTTTATTAAACAATAAATATCCCTGGGGTGGAGTGCAAGGGTACTGCAAGAGGCTGGGGATGTGAGAGAAATGTGTATGGGGATTTTGAGGAGGGCAAGGAATGCAGTTCTGTAGGGGGTGGAGGGTCGAACACGCATACGTTCCGCCTGCAGCACAGTCAGGGACCTCGGCGTCTCTGTTTGGTCCTCCATGAGCTTTATTATCTGCTCCTGGCCCTGTCTCCTCTCCTGGCTATCCACTTGTAGTTTATTGTCTCTCTCCATGCCCTGTGATCACTGTCAGCCTGATCTGACAATTGCAGAAATTCCTGAAAAATGTGGTCCTCACTGCTCCTTATCTAGCGGAGGCGCTCCGTCAGTGCGTAGGAGCTGGCCCTCAAGGGCACATCTGCAGAAGCAAAAGAAACAACGCACAGAGTCAGTATTGTGCGTGCACTCAGTATTGAATCATAAAAGTTACATACACCTCTTTCTCGCTTTCCTTTGGCCAGCATGCAGCACAGCCAGAGCACTAAACATTGTGAGTGCAGCCTGGGCGGGGTTGCAAGATGAGACAGGGTCTGGATGGTTTCAGAAGGGGATCAGTACAAGCACCTGGGGACACTATTCTGAATACTGGCACCATTTTCCATAGGCAGGGATCAAAGTTGAGATCACACTATTGAGGATAACGAAAGATGCAAGGGAGCATCTCCTGCACATGTGCGGCTTCAGACCAGGTCTGCATGCTGCTCGCCTGTGTGCTGCTTGGTTCCTGCACAAGTGTGATGGGGTGGACTGGCCCCACACTGGGACAGAGAGAGTTAACCCTTCCCCGCTGGCAGAGGAAGCCACGCCCCTGAGGCTCTGCTGGGCATGCTCCAACCAGGAGTCAAGCATAAAAGCCTGCGGAACCGCTCAGTCAGGGCTGGTGGCTGGAGAAGGAGGACACCCAGCGGAAGGTCCAGCCCAGGAGCAGTTGTGACCCTTACAGGAGGGAGCTGAGAAGCCAGGAAGCAGCCCCGAGACTGGCAGCTGTGGGAACTCCAGGGAGCATCGGGTACTGAGGAACCTGGAGACCCTGATTCCACAAGGACTGTTACGTTTGGAGGACTAGTAGGAAGTGACTCAGGGAAGGGAAGGGAATGGTGTCATGGTATAATTCCCACTCTGAACCTTAGTGTCCAAAAGATGGGGTACCAGCATGAATTCCTCTAAGCTCAATTACCAGCTTAGAACCTGTAGCGCTGCCACCAACCAGGAATTCCAGTGCCTGGTACACTCTGGTCCCCCCAAAACCTTGCCCGGGGACCCCCAAGACCCAGTCCCTCTGGATCTCAATACAAGGAAAGTAAACCCTTTCCCTCACCGTTTCCTCTCCCAGGCTTCCCCTCCCTGGGTTACCCTGGAAGATCACTGTGATTCAAACTCCTTGAATCTTAAAACAGAGAGGAAAATTCACCTTCCCCCCTCCTTCTCTCTTCCCCTCCCAGACTCTCCCTGAGAGAGAAAGTAATCCTAACACAGAGAGAAAATTAACCTTTCTCTCCCCCTTCCCTCCTTTCTCCCCACCAATTCCCTGGTGAATCCAGACCCCGTCCCCTGGGATCTCACACCAGGAAAAAAAAATCAGGTTCTTAAACAAGAAAAGCTTTTAATTAAAGAAAGAAAAAACAGTAAAAATTATCTTTGTAAATTTAAGATGGAATATGTTACAGGGTCTTTCAGCTATAGACACTGGGAATACCCTCCCAGCCGAAGTATACAAGTACAAATTAAAATCATTTCAGCAAAATACAAATTTGAATTCCTTCCAGCCAAATACACATTTGCAAATAAAGAAAACAAACATAAGCCTAACTTGCCTTATCTACCTAGTACTCACTATTCTGAGCATGTAAGAGCCTGTATCAGAGAGTTTGGAGAGAAACCTGGTTGCACGTCTGGTCGCTCTCAGAACCCAGAAAGAGCAACAACCAAAACTAACAGCACACACACAAACTTCCCTCCCTCAAGATTTGAAAGTGTCCTGTCCCCAATTGGTCCTCTGGTCAGGTGACAGCCAGGCTTACTGATCTTGTTAACCCTTAACAGGCAAAAGAGACATGAAGTACTTCTGTTCTATTAACCCTTAACTATCTGTTTATGACAAATGGTATCTCCCACCCCTCTGAGGGCAGCGTGTTGCGGTAGGATTCCCTGCTGACCCGTGGCGGATCATGCTGTCACTGACAGGGCCCTGGGTCAGAGCCTGGTGAAGGCGGGTGGACCTGGGCTCCCCTACTGGGGGTCTGTAACTCCCCCCCTTTTGGGGGAGGACATAGTTCACCGACCCCTCTCTCTCGCCCCAAAGGTGGTAGACAAACTCCGGCTTCTGGGCCACGCTATCCCCCAAAGGGAGAAAAATTTAGAGACACTGGCCATTAGGCAACACTGCCTTAGGAGCGCACTATACAGACTCTGGCCGCTAGACCGTGCTATCCCACCAGGCGAAGAGAGTGTAGAGGGACTCGGGCCATTGGGCCAAACTGCTTTAGGAGCGCACTATAGGGACTCTGGCCACTGAGCTGCGCTACCCATCCGAGGAGGCAGATTTGAGGGACTCTGGCCATTGGGCCATACAGCCCTGACTACTGGGGAGGTAGTAAGACCGATGTAGACGCAGGGAGGTGGGGTTAACCTTGCCCCTCCCCCCCCGAATCAAAGGGGTGATGAGGTAAAGGTTAAGGCCACCATCCTAGACCAGACACGCACCAGTCTGGAGACATACCGGCAGAGGTTGTGTTGAGAGAAATATCCACCAGGAGCCAGGCCCAGTAGCCCAGAAGATCCGCGACCTCCATTGGAGGTGGCTGGAGCCTGACCGCCGTTCTAGTTGCCAGGTGGCCGAGGCTGTGGCGCTGGAGGAGTTCCTTCAGATCCTGCCCACTGGGGGGAAGGAGTGGGTGAAGCGACACCGGCCAAAGACCCTCGCAGAGGCTATGTCTCTCACTGATGGCAGAGATGGAAGAGCGAGTGGTTCTGGAGACAAGGACTTCGGGAGAGGTGACCGGCACCCAGAAGGAGTGGTGCCTAAGGCCAGCGGGGGAGGTCCCCGTTTGCCCTCTCAGCAGTCGGGGTCTCCAACAAACCCCAGACCCAGGGCCCTTCGGGGGCATGTTTGTGCCGGGACCAAGAAAAACCGTCTGGGGAGTCAAGCCTACCGGAAGGCACCCTATTGGAGGAAGGGAATTGCGATAGATGCTACAAGTGTGGACAAAGGGGGCACTCCAGGAGAGAGTGCCCCTGCATGGACTGTAATTATGGACAGGTCCTGACAGCAGACCAACGAGCCTGGAAGGAAGGGCCTTCGAAGCTGGTGATCCCGGTGCGTGTGGAGGGAACCCCAACCTTAGCACTGGTAGACTCGGGGTGCAGCCAGACAATCATTCGCATGGGACTGGTAGGGGACTCCCTTCCCACCAGAGCCCCAATACAGCCACAATGTATACATGGTGATGTGAAGTTGTACTCCACCGTCTGGGTGCAACTAGAGGTTGCCCAACAGGAGGCACATTGCTTGGTGGGGGTGGCCCCAGATTAGTGTACCCTGTGGCGTTGAGCCGCGACTGGACGGGTTTTGCCGGTCTTATACCAGGATGAAGCGGGCAGCCTGAGAAGAGGAAGAGAACCCTCTATGGGAGGCAGGGTTTGTTGGGTCAACCTGGGCCACAAGACCCCTTGGAAGGGACATCAAGGGGGCCCGAAGTAACCAAAGGGAGCCAAGCCCCGACTGATGGTCTGGCAGGGGAAGAGACGAGGTGGCTGGATGTTGAGGGAGATTTCCCAGAGGAACAGAGTGGGGACCCCAACCTTAGTCGAGCCTGGGAGCAAGCGGTCAGCCAGGATGAAGAGGTCCATCCTCGGCAATATCGGCCCCAAGGTCCCCATTTTGAGATCCACAAATCCTTATTTTATCGAGTGGCCCAGGAGCCAGAGACATGAGCCAAGGTGCACCAATTGTTGGTTCCCCGAAGGTTCCAAAGAGGACTGCTCCACCTGGTGGTCCCCTGGGCAGGGCATTTGGGGTGAGAAAAGACCTTCCTAAGAGTAGCCCAATGATTTTTCTGGCCAGGCATACACCAGGAGGTCTGGGATTACTGTGCCTCTTGCCCGGAGTGCCAGAAGGCCATCCTGAAGGGGGTACCCAGGGCCCTCCTGGTGCCTTTGCCAGTAATTGGCACTCCTTTCAAATGGATTGGCCTCAACCTGGTGGGGTCCCTGGAGAAAAGTAGCTCAGGACATAGGTACATCCTGGTCATAGTAGACTATGCGACTAGGTATCCTGACGCAGTACCCTTACGAACAACTACGACCCTCGTTATCACCAATGAGCTATTACAGATATTTTCCCGGGTGGGATTGCCACGAGAAATATTGACAGACCAGGGGACTAATGTGACCTCTAAGCTGACGGCAGAGCACTGCAGACTGCTGAACATCTGGGCCTTTTATATCTCCGTCTACCATCCCCAGACGGACAGATTGGTAGAACGCTTTAATGAGACCTTGAAGGTGATGCGGCGGAAGTTCATGGGGGACGACCCTCTCCAGAGGGACAAGTACCTGCCAGCACTCCTCTGTGCCATACATGAAGTACCACAAGCTTCCACTGGGTTCTCCTCATTCGAGCTCCTCTACAGGAGACACCCCTGGGGGATTTTGGACCTCTTGAAAGAAACCTGGGAGAAGCAGGAGATCCAGGTCAAAGGTTAGGTTCAGTATATCCTCCATCTGAGGGAATGGCTTCAGGAACTGAGCACCCAAGCCAGAGAGAACCTATTACAAACACAACGTAACCAGGAGATCCAGTATAACTGAGGGACAAATAATAATCGGGGGGAGGGATAGCTCAGTGGTTTGAGCATTGGCCTGCTAAACCCAGGGTTGTGAGTTCACTCCTTGAGGGGGCCACCTAGGGATCTGGAGCAAAATCAGTACTTGGTCCTGCTAGTGAAGGCAGGGGGCTGGACTCGATGACCTCTGAAGGTCCCTTCCAGTTCTAGGAGATTGGTATATCTCCAATTATTACCTAATCTGCTGTTACTGCCTCCTCTGAGTCTAAATTATTAGCCAAGTGGCAGGGGCCGTTCAAGCTGGTTTGGCGGGTAGGGCCCATTGATTATGAAATCCAGCTATCCGGACGACAAAGGAACACCCAAGTATACCATGTGAACCTGCTGAAGGCGTGGAAGGACCGCGAGGGTTTTATGATCTCCTCATGCCCCACAGAGCCCAAACTAGGGCCCTTAGCCGGCGAGTATGAGGAACCAGGCATGGTAGACATTGGCCAGGAGCTCAACCCTACACAGGAAGAACAGATGCAGCAGGTGGTAGCCGCATTCCCCACGGTACCGTCTGCTCAACCAGGGAAGACAACGGTGACCAGCCACCACATCGCCACTATCCCCGGCCAAAAGGTGAGAGAGAACTGCTGCCCGCTCCCTAAGAAAATGTGTGAGACTGTGCAGAAGGAGTTGAATTGATGTTAACCCCTGGGGGTGGTGGTAGAATCAAAAAGTGAGTGGAGAAGTCCCATAGTGCTGGTGCCCAAGCCATATGGTTCGGTGAGGTTTTGCATCAACTTTTGCAAAGTGAACGCCATCTCTTGCTTTGATGTCTATCCCATGCCTTGGGTGGACGAGTTACTGGAGAGACTAGGAGAGGCAGAATTTATCTCCACACTGGATTTAACCAAAGGGTACTGGCAGATCCCCTGACACCAACCTCCCGAGTGAAGACAGCCTTCCCCACGCCATTCGGCCTTTTCCAATTTACAGTGATACCCTTTGGGTTACATGGTGCTGCGGCTACATTCCAGCAACTCGTAAACCAGGTCCTGAGTCCCCACGGTTTGTATGCTGCAGCACACATTGACGACATTGTCGTTTAGAGCTCCAGCTGGAGGAGACCATATTCAGGACCTAACCAAGGTACTACAAGCCCTGGGCACCGCAGGCCTCACAGCAAATCCGGCTAAGTGCCATGTAGGACAGCAGGAAGTGACTTATTTAGGCTATATGGTAGGACGAGGGAAATTACGCCCCATGGTAGATAAGGTACGGGCTTTGAGGGACTACCCCATCCCTAAATCCAAAAAACAGGTGCAACGGTTCTTAGGGTTGGCGGGGTATTGTCAGCGGTTTGTCCCTAATTTCTCGATGCTGGCTGCCCCCTTGACAGACCTAACAAAGAAAACACAGCCCCAGAAGGTCCGATGGACAGCGGAATGTGAATATGCTTTTCACGCTCTCCAAGAACAACTGACCTGGGAGCCTGTGTAAACTCAACCTGACTTTATGAAGCCCTTCATTCTCCAGACGGACACGTCGGGAGTGGGTACAGGAGCTGTGCTGTCGGAAGAGATCGAGGGGGAAGACCACCACATTTTGTACCTCAGCCAGAAACTCTTTCCACGCGAGACACACTACTCTACCATAGGCCCTCGCGGTTAAGTGGTCAGTCGACACACTGCGGGGCTACTTGCTGGGGAACCACTTCTTCTTAGTGACTGATCACACACCCCTCCACTGGATCAACAGCATGAAAGAAATGAATGAATGAATTATTTGTGCCTCCAGCCCTATTCCTTTCAAGTTTGGCACAGGCCAGGTAAAGTCCAGGGAAATGCGGACTTTTTCTCCCAGATGGGAGAAGAAGAGGACGAGGCAGTGGAAACTCCTACCACTGTTCTAAGGGGGAGGGTGTGTGACGGGGTGGATTGGCCCCACACTGGGACTGAGAGACTCTGCCACTATAGAGCCTCCAGCCGTTAGGCTGCTCTATCCCACTAGGGGAAGAGGGTGTAGAGGGACTCTGGGCATTGGTCTCTGCTGCCTTAGGAGCGCACTATAGGGACTCCAGTCACTAGGCTGTGCTATCTCACCAGGGTAAGAGGGTGTAGAGGGACTCTGGCTATTGGGCCCTGCTGCCTTAGGAGTGCACTATAGGGACTCTGGCCACTGGGTCGCGCTACCCCATCCAGGGAGGTGGATTTGAGGGACTTTGTCCATTGGGTCATACAGCGCTGACTACCGGAGAGGTAGTAAGATCGACGTAGATGCAGGGAGTCGGGGTGTGCGTCAGGAGATCCCGGTGTCCATTAACAGACTCTTCTGCAGAGCTCCCACTGCGTAACTGCACAGGGGAATGTGAAAGAGATTCAAATAGTATCTAGTGTTAATTTCAATCTCTTCTCCCATGTGTACCACGTACCTCTACCACCTCAAACTCAGAATATGTACCTCTACCTCATGTAAATCTTGCATTATCAAAGAAAAATGAGTACCGCTCCTGCTTCAGGCACACCAGAGCTGGACTGCTGGGACTGGCTAGACCCCTCCGGAGTCGTCATGACACCGGATGAGCCTGTTGCACGTCCTCCTCAAACTGGACCTCCTTGTGGGGCTCTTGGTGGTGCAGGTGGGGTCACTGCCAAGGATGGTGTACCGCTCCTTGTAGAAGCTGCATGTTTTTGGTGCCACACCAGAGAGAAAGGTTCAGAGTAGCAGCCGTGTTAGTCTGTGTCAGCAAAAAGAACAGGAGTACTAACACATTTATTTGGGCATAAACTTTCATGCAGGGAGTAGAAAATCCAGCAGGAAGATAGATAGATATACACAGAGAACATGGAAAAATGGGTGTTGCCATACCAACTGTAATGCGAGTAATCAATTAAGGTGGGCTATTAGCAGCAGCAGCAGAAAAAAAAACTTTTGTAGTGATAATAAGCATGGCCCATTTCAAAGAGTTGACAAGAAGGTGTGAGTAACAGTAGGGGAAAAATTAGCATGGGGAAATAGTTTTTACTTTGTGTAATGACCCATCCACTCCCAGTCCTTATTCAAGCCTAATTTAATGGTGTCCAGTCTGCAAATTAATTCCAGTTCTGCAGTTTCTCGTTGGAGTCTGTTTTTGAAATTTTTTTGTTGAAGAATTGTGACTTTTAGGTCTGTAATTGAGCAAGGAGATTGAAGTGTTCCCCACCTCTCCACAGGGAAGCTGAGCAAAGACCCCAGCTCAAGAACAAAGGCCTGGGAAGGCATGAGGTAGGGGGATAAGAGAGAGCTGCTGGAGGGAGGTGGGGGCTCTCTTGCCTGGGACCTGACAGAGATCAGACCGAGAGGGACACAGAGCTTGACCAATGGGGTTCACTGCAGCTCTGCGCTAATTGGCCTGGGCTGGGCTGTGCTAATCTAAGGATGCCTAGGATGGGTTCCAGCTGAGTAATAAACCCGCCTGTTGTGACAGTGCTGTCACTGCAAACGTTTAGTGAGGTGCATTAATCCCTGCAGAGTGGACAAGTCTCTTTCTCAGCTGGACTTGCTGAAGAGAGCTCCTGGTGTGCTGAGTCCCAGAGGTTCAGTCAAAGTAGACAGTGAGGATAAGTGAGCCCCCTTGGGGTCTGGCACAGCACGGGGTTCCTCCTAGAGACTGTTCCGATCCTGGGGATGCTTGGTGAGAGGGCCAGTGGTGGCGGGTTATTGGATAGGAAGGGGGTCAATGTTGTGAGTTTCATTCTTAAGGTGGAAAGGTCTCTTCAAAAAAAGAAGGATTTGAGGCTTTTTCTAAAAATGGTCAGACTCCAGATATGCCTGATCTCCAGAAGTTCGTTCCATAGCCGGATCCCGTCAACTGACAGTGCTATGTCCCCAGCTCTCCTATCATAGAATCATAGAAGATTAGGGTTGGTTGGAAAAGGTCTCAGGAGGTCATCTAGCCCCACCCCATGCTCCTGTGCTAGAAAAGTACCACTTTAAACAAGAAAGCTGAGTGTCCCCATCACCTGACTCTGGGAGCGGCAGATTTCCAGAAAAAACCACCCAATATCATGAGACTGGCAATAAAATAATGAGATCTGGCAACCCCATGAGCCCGTGTACAACCCCACTAAAGCCAAGGGGCTCCCAGAGTTGCAGGGGTTTGCTCACACATGGATTATTGCAGGATCATGCCCTATATTTCACAGACTCATAGATTCCAAAGCCAGAAGGCACCACTGTGCTCATCTAGTTTGACCTCGCGTATGACACAGGCCATAGAACTTCCCCAAAATAATTCCTGTTTGAACCAGAGCAGATCTTTTAGAAAAATCTCAGTCTTGATTTAACAATTCCCAGTGATGGAGACTTCACCACAACCCCTGGTAAATTGTTCAGTGGTTAAATACCCTCAGTGTTAAAAATTCACACCTTAGTTGCATCATATATTAACATTAAATAGCTTTGAAACAACATTAGGATGAAAACAAGCCCCCTCCAACACACACAAGAAAGAGTCATGGGTCAGAGTTAAGGGGAGTGAGTTATAATGAAATTGACAACTGTCTAAAATTGGTACATATTCTGAGTTTGATTGTGCAACATGGAAAACATGGCAGCTTAGGTTCAGTAAGTGAGCTGGTCCATCGGCAGCCCTACATTGCCTTGTCAGGTGAGTTCCTCACTGACTACAATTCACCTCCTAACTGAGGCCAATTGTCCCAATACTGCTTATTTTCTCCTTTTGTGGAATTTTGAAACTCACTGAAAAGATGAATCCTGAGAGAGATAAAGTCCCCTCTTATCTCTGATTGCAGAGCAGAGAGATGTTGTGTGAAAGAAACCAGCTCTCAAAAATATACGAATAAATCTAACCCCTTGGGTTAGATCTCAGCCAGCGAGTTCCATGGAGGTTAATGGAGCTACGCTGACTTTATAGCAGCTTTCTCTGGCTGCTGCTGTGTATTCCCTGTCCAGGCCTGGTTTAGAGCAGTGGTTCTCAATCAGGGGTCCGGGGCCCCCGAGCAGGTTTCAGGGGGTCCTCCAAGCAGGGCTAGTGTTAGACTTGCTGTGGCTCAGGGCAGACAGCCAAAGCCTCACTGCATGGGGCTAAAGCCTGGGGCCCTTAGCCCCACCACCCGGGACTAAAGCCAAAGCCTGGGCAATTTAGGATAGTCAGGGCAGGGCAGTAACTCCCCAGTGTGTCCGAGAGCCTTGCCCCACCTAATTCTCCAGGGATTGTCTTAATTAGGAATGATGCCAGATTTCAGTGGTAGCCATGTTAGTCTGTATCAGCAAAAAAACCGAAGAGTGGCATCTTAGAGACTAACAAATTTATTTGGGCATAAGCTTTTGTGGGCTAGAACCGACTTCATCAGATGCATGAAGTGTCTCCCTACTGTTACTCACACTTTCTTGTCAACTGTCTGTAACTGGCCTCTCTCTTACCACTTCAAAAGTGATTTCTCCTCCCTTGCTGTTAATTAATTGATCTCATTAGACTGACCTAACACTTGGTAAAGCACCCCCATCCTTTCATGTATTCATACCTGCCCCTGTATCTTTTACTTCGTACATCTGATGAAGTGGGTTCTAGCCCAGGAAAGCTAATGCCCAGATAAATGTATTAGTCTCTAAGGTGCCACAAGGACTCCTCGCTTTTTTAAATTAGGAATGGGGGACCACTGTCTACCCCCCACAAAAACTTTCTTCCTCCTTGCCACCCTTCACTCCCTCTATGAAGCAATGACTATTTCTAGATCCAAATTTTTGTATCCAGTCCTGATCCCAGCCAAGCCCTGCAGCCCCCAAATACTGTGCACAAAGCAGTTTCTCTGGGATTCCTGTTCTAGTCTGCAGGCCTGAGGGTTTTGGGAAGCACCTGCGCTGAAACCTGTGGAGCACTGGCCCAGGTGAATGAGTTCTCCTTTGGCATCCTTCCCCATGCAAGGCTTGACCCCTTCTTCTGTGCTGCCCCCTGCCCACTCCAATCTGCCCTGGACCCACGGTTTCTGCTCAGATGCCTCCTGAAGAGTCACTTCTCCTTAGAGCCACAGAACCCTAGAGCCTTAGGGTTAAAAGGGCCTGCAAAGGTCACCTAGTCTCACCCCTGCCGAGATGCAGGAGTTGTTGTGTCTAAACCATCCCAGACAGATGGCTCCAGACTCCTTTGGAAAACTTCCAGGGAAGGAGCTTCCATGACCTCCCTGGGCGTCTGTTCCATTGTCCTGCTGTTTTACAGCTAGGGAGTTTTTCCTGAGACATAGGGCCTGGCTACACTTGCAGATGTAGAGCCCTGGGAGTTGCACCAGCCCTCAGAGAGCACAGTAGGGAAAGCGCTGCCGAGTGCTTACGCTGTCAGCTGCCAGCGCACTGGCATGGCCACATTAGCAGCTCTTGCAATGGCCACAGAGAGCAGTGCATTGTGGTAGCTATCCCAGCATGCAAGTGGCTGCAACATGCTTTTCAAACGGAGGGGGTGGGGTGGAGTGTGACAGGGAATGTGTTGTGTGTATGCGAGGGGAGAGAAAGTGGGTTTTGGGGGGGCTGAGAGCACGTCAGCATGCTGTCATGTAAGTTCAGACAGCAGCAGACCCCCTTTTCCCCCCACCCACCTCACACACAACCTTCCACAGTAATGGTTCGCTTTGTCCCGGAGCAGATAAGCAGCCGGCTATCAAAAAGAGCTTTGAAAGGGCATATCCGCATTCCTGCAGATTCCAAAACAGTGACAGGAGTGGCCACTTGATTTAAGGGGATTATGGGATGTTTCCAGAGGCCAATCAGAGTGCAGTAAAGCAACACCTCATTCACACTGATGCCCGGACGTTTCAGCCAAGGCACACCAAGCATTATGCTTCTCGCCGAGGTGGAGCACCAGAAGCGCTCCAGCTGCAGAGTCCAGGCACTCTGAGTGTCTTGCCAGTGTGGATGGGTCATGCGTTAGGGTGCCTGGGGCTGCTTTAATGCTCTCTAACTTGCAAGTGTAGCCAAGCCCTTAATCTAAATCTGTTCTACTGTAGTTTGAACCCATTGTTGTTTGTCCTGCCCTCTGTGGCAATAGAGGGCAAGTTTTCTCCTTCTTTCTTATTGCAGCCTTTCAAGTATCTGAAGACCACTGTCATGTCCCCCCCTTAATCTCCTCTTTCCAAACTAAACATACCCAGTTCCTTCAGCCTTTGCTCATATGGCTGCATTCCAGCCCTCTGATCTTCTTTGTCATTCACCTCTGGGTCTTTTCCAGTTTCTTCACATCCTGTCCAAGGGCAGCGAGTTATATGGGCCCATGATGCCCATGCTCCAGGAATATTCAGGGCCTGGGAGCCTAGCTCCACCAATGTTTGGGGCTGGGTCTCTCCCCCGGCCCCACCTGCTGCCCCTGCGCGCCTCCCCCAGAGTGTCTCCCAGCCCTGCCTGCTGCCCCCGGGTGATTTAAAAGGGTCCAGGGGCCCCTGGCTGCTACTGGCAGCACATCGGGGCTGAGGCAGCTTCCTGCCCACCCTCACTCTGTGCCACTTCCAGAAGCGGGTGGCATATCCCTGTGGCCCTAGGGGTGTGTGTCTCTGCATGCTGCTCCCACCCCGAGCACTGACTCTGTCTCTCGCATTGGCTGGGAACAGTGGCCAATGGGAGTGGCGGGGGCGGTGCATGTGGGCAGCGGCAGGCTGAGACCCTTGCCCCCCTCACTCCGCCTAGGAGCTGCTGCCAGAGGGGTGTGCAGTTCACTTTCGGGAGCCGCCCAAGGTAAATGCCACACCCCCCACACTCTGTCCTGCACCCCAACTCCCAGCCTGGAGTCTGCACCCCGCACCCAAACTCCCTCCCAGAGCCTTAGGCAGGTGTGGGGGGATGGGGGAGGAGGGGTGGGACTTGGAGCCATTCTGGACACCACCAAAAATTATACACACCTGCCGCCCCTGATTCTGTCTATACAGCGGTGACCAAAACTGGACACAGTACTCCAGCTGAGGCCTAACCAGCGTGGAGTAGAGTGGTACTATCACCTCCCATGACTTGCAGGCTATGCCTCTGGTAATGCAACCTGAACTTGCATTTGCTGTTTTTGCAACAGCACCACATTGCTGACTCATGCTGAGGGTGTGATTTAGCACAACTCCCAGATCCTTCCCAGCAGTGCTGCTGCCCAACCAGCTATCCCCCAGTCTGTATTTGTGCATTTGGTTTCTCTTCCCTAAGTGGAGCACCTTCCATTTGGCTTTGTTGAATTTCATTTTGTTATCTGTAGCCTAGTTCTCCAGTTTATCAAGATCACTTTGAATTTCAGTTCCTTGTGATCCAGACATCAGTGAGCGAGCCTGCAGAGAGAACTGCCAGTTAGCTCCACCCTTTGACTCTCCCAAGGTTCCCCACCTTGTCTGCCCTGCTGGATTGCGAGCTCCTGGTGGCATGGACTGTGCTTTCCCCAGGGCTCTGTTGGCTGGAGCAGGAGCAGTGACCCTTAGCAGCACGGCATGGAGCCCAGGGGGAGGCAGTGTTGCTGTCTCTGGTGGGCCTGGCACCAGAGGATGTGAAGAGCCAAAGCAGTGGCAACTAGGCCATGCAATATGTCAGGGGGGAGGAGTGGAAAGGGATTTGGGGGGTGGGAAGTGGGGGAAAGGGACCCTGTGCTTGCTGGCCTGTGCTTTCACCAGGGCAGTGGGAAGCTGTGCTGATGCAGTGCATTGCCTCTTACGGAGCCCAGCAGACCTTAAAGGACCAGGGCACAGGTCAGCTGACATTCCTTTGGGAGTGCTACCCCATGCTCCGGCCAGGCCCCCCGATGAAGGGAAGCAGCGGTGCCCTTCAGGGTGAACCCCAGGGGTTCCTGGGGATCTTGCTGGTGTGATGGAATGCCCTCTCTCCTCCCCCACCAAGGCAGAGCATCTCGCTGCCTGTGCCAGGCTCTGTTATGCCTGTTACAGGTGCTGCGCACCAGCTCACAGCTAGAACCACCCACTGGATCTAGCTGCCTTCTTCAAATGCTCTGCAAACAGTGCTCCCCCTGGTGACCTTGGAGGGCTGCAGAGTCCTGCAGGAGGCGCTTTGACATCACAGATACCGATACCCTGCTTCATACTAATCTGCCTGCTTATTTGGTTTCTCTCCCCAGGTCTGGCACCAGCGACCCCTACTGCATTGTGAAAGTCGACAACGAGGTGGTAGCCAGGTGAGTGTGCCGTGCTGGGGGCCCTGGGGATGGGCCAGGCCAGCACAGTCAAGGAAGGGCACTGGCACTGCTGGGGTTCGATGCTGGGTGACGTGGCCCAGTGCGATACAGACTGGTGTGCAGAGCAAAGCGCTGGTCTCCGCTCACTCAGCTGTCTCTGCAGGCGTTGATTTCCTGGGGGGTCTGCACCTTGCTGAGAAGGGCCTAGCCCTTGCTCATGGCTTCCGTGTATTTGGGAACAGGGTTAAAGCCCATTGCGTCCCACCACCATCAGGGGATGGAGCCATATTGGAGCCTGGCCACCTGCCCCCAGCATGGTTACCTTGGCAGTGCTGATGGGGTCTCTGGCTGGCTGCATTGGGGCGGATGTGCTGTTTGTAGGGCTCGCACCCCTGGCCCACCTGCTGCAGGAGACAGCCTTTAAACTGGAGCCATACCATGCTCTAGCCTTACTGGAGTCAGCCAGCCAACGCCTGGGATCACGTGACCTAGCAGGTCCTTAACCACTGGGTGGAGGTCTCCAGCCACAGAGACTCGAGAATCTCATCCACGCCAAGGAGCTTATCAAGGGCTGAGCAGTTACCTGGCCCATCCTGCATTAGGGGAGTAAGCTGCAAGCTCAGCTGTTTGTCCTGTTACTATCAGCAGCCTCCGGCCCAGTGCTGAGTGGGTCACGTTGGCTGGGTCTCCCCCGCTGTGCCCTGAGAAGGGGTGGGTGAAATATTGTCCTGCAGCTCTGGGGATCGGTTGTAATCCAGACCTCGAGGGGGAAATGACAGGACCCCAGGACCAAGGAGGGAAGGGTGATCTTGTGGATAAGGCCCAGGCCGGGACTTAGCAGTTTTGGGTTCTAACCCCGGCTCTGTCGCTGACACACTGGGCAAGTCACTTATGGCAGATTTTCAAATGTGATCACATATTTCAGTGTTCGATTCTGGGTGCCCAATTTGTAACACCTGGAGCCTGCTTCTCAGAGGTGCTGGGGCCTGCAGTACCTCCAGCAGTCAGGCCCGGAATGTGTTAGATCGGGCAGCCAAAAACTAGCTGCAACTTCTGAAAATGCAGGTCTGTGTTGCTCTGTGACTCAGTTTTCCATCTGTGGAGTGGGGATAATGACATGGGGATGATGACACTGCCTGCCTCCTGCTCATTAGCCTGTGCAAGGGGCTTTGAGATTCTGGGATGAGAGGCGCTGGAGCATGAACAGTGGGGGAGCTCTCTGAGCTCAGCAGGTGCCTTTCTCTCCAGCGTGTCTGCTCAGGCCAGAGAGGACCCCATGAGGGATGATGTGCCCAGCGTCACATTGCACAGAGGAATCAACTCCAGGCCCAACTGTCTCTCCTTGTTCCCCACCCTAACTCTGCCTGTCCTAGGCTGGCTGCTGAGAGCATGCTCTCACGCTGCTCTGTTCACCATGATGACTCTTATCTCTGTGCTCCCCTACCCCACACTGCGCCTCCCTGTGGCGTGGAGCCCTTTCTGCTCTCCCACTTGCTGGCTCCCAGAGCCCACAGGGTGAGAAGGGCGATGGGGCTGCAGCCACAGGTGCGTGGCCAGGTGGGGGTGGCAATGCTGTGCCATTGCGTGAGGCCATCGGGCGTGGTTGCTTGAACCAGCCCTGGTTATAGCTGCATTTGGTGGTTTCTAGCTGCATACAGCCCCCTGCTTGCTCTCTGGACAGAGGAGACTCTCCCCTCTGATTCCCTGGGGGCGGGCAGCATCCTCCGGGCTGAGCTCTCTCCCTCTGCCCCTCTGGTTCTCCACCCTGCCCCCGTGATTGCTGTGGTGCTCCAAGTCCCTCAGCAAGTCCCACTGCTCTGGAGCTAGCCAGTGATGAAATGGTTACTATGGAGAACTCCATAAATTATTCCCCCTTCTGGAGAGATGGCAGCCAGCTGGCCGGGTGCTTGCTGGAGGGGAGGGAGGGAGTATCTGGCCAGAGGTGTGGGGGTGAGCGCAGGAGAGCAATACAGGGTCAGGGGCCTGGGTCCTCCAGCTTCATCCATGGTCCCTCACACATGGCCCAGCACATCTCCCTCCCTCTCTTCTCTTCCACTCTCTCTCTCTCTCTCCCCTTCTTCTTAATCACTCCTCTGCCCCTCCCCCAGCTTTCATTTCCTGAGCCGTCCCAGACCTGGCCCAGGCTCATCGCCAGCCCTGCTGCCACTGCACGGTTCTCCCCACTGGGAAGCCACCCCGTGTCCTGCTCATAATGCCAGGGGAGAATGAAAACAACCTCCTGCTCCTTGGAACTGCCACATCCCGACCAGCACTGGGACTGGTGTCTGCGGGGAAAGCTTGGTCCAGGAATGTCTTTCAGGGGGTGGGGGGCTTGCAAACTCTGGATCCAGACCTTTCTTTCCAGGCCTTTGGAACTGGGAGTTTGTTCTCAGCCCAGCACCAAGGCTGCGTTCCTCATTCGCTCGGGCACCGTGGAGCTCTCCTGGAAGCACTCTCCATCCATGCACAGCCAGGCAGCTAGCTCCTCTCTTTGCCTGGAAAGGACAGTTTTGCAGCCTTCAGCTCAGCTCCGTGTGATGAGGTTGGGGACTGGGATTTCCATGGGTGTGGGACTCACACACTGGAGGCCAGCAGAGCATCTCCCCTCTGCAGGGTGCAGCAGTTGGTTTCCCCTGAATCCGATCCCAAGGCTGCAGAATCTCCAGCCTTTTGCTAGCTGAGAGACTTTGGAGCTGCTCGCTCTGAATGTGAATCCCCAAGCCCTGGGAAATGAGATGGGGAGCTGGGAAGTCATGAACTCTAGCTCCAGCTCAGTCACCCACTTGCTGTGTCCCCTTGGGCAAGCTGGTTAATCTCTCTGGGCTAAATTAATTCCTGCTGTGTTTTCATGAACCACAGCGGATGAGTTTGGCCCTCTGTGCCTCAGTTTCCCCATCTGTAAAATGGGGATAATGATGCTTCCCTGCTGCTGGGGGCTCAGGAGGGCTGACTGGCTCATGTCTGCATGGCACCTTGATGCTGTAAATTGCTGCAGAGGTGCTGAACTCTGTTATTGAACTCTGTTATTTTACTCTTACTTTCAGTGGGGTGTGAGCCAACTGCAGCATCCACCTCGCTGGAGGTGAGGGCACTGAAGCCAGCCAGTGCGGAGGTTTCCATGGGTATCAGGGCCTTGCCATTGCTCCTGAAAGACATTCAGATGGGTTTGAGGAGAGACTGAGCTGAGAGGATTTCTCCTGGGCCCAGGAAACTATTAACTGGGGTGGGGAGGGTGCACAGGCCCTGACGCTGGTGTGGCAAAGGTGATTGTACAGTCTTCCCCAGCTCATGCTCCCCCCTTCCCCCCTCATCACGCTGGACTGAAGCAGCAGTAAAGCCATCCCCAGGTCTGGAAGTCCCCAGGGGTGTGTGTCACACGCAGTGACTGCCTTGGGCCAGCAGCCTGCTGCAGAAAAGGAGGCTCTGAGAGCATGCTGTGGGACTGCCAGAACTGGGAGCTGCAGTTTGCTTGAGCCGTGCCTGACCAGCTGTGTGGGTTTGATCTCCAGCAAATATGGCAGGCTTGTGATGTCGCATGGGCTGGGCAGCCTTTGGGTGGCTACGCCAGGACTGGTGTGTGTGCCTGGCGCTGTACATGTTGGCAGTATCTGGGTGCGTGTGCTTGTGAGTTGGCACTTGTGTAGCTGTGTGTGTTGGTGGGGGCTGTTTGCTGCTGGGGATATGTGTTGGCAGTAGCTGCGTGGCTGATTGTTGGTAACATTTACGTCCCTTTGGCTCTATGTGTGTGTGTGTGTGTGTGTGCTGGCTGTAGTTCTGTGCGTCAGTGGACGCTGCATGCCTCTGGCAGGGGCTGTGTGTACCTCTGTGCGTTTGGTGAGTCCACGTGCGTGGCACATGCTCTTGATTCTTGGAGCTGTGGGGTCCGGATGGCATCTGTGACAGACTGGGGTGATCTCTCAATCACCGAGCAGGGCCAGAACCTCTGCCTCTCCTTCCACAGCCCTTGGGATAAAGCAGCTAGAGTAAATCTGCCCCAGAGGGCACCCCCAGGGATAGAGACTGAGCCTGTAGTTCCCACAGTGACGGCTGGGTCCACCGCTGTGATCCCTCTCACAACCCTCTTCACTGCTCCGTGACCCACAATGCTGACTCGGCTCCTGCAAGCCTGATTGCCTTGTGCAGGGGGGTGGTCCCGGCCCTGGCATTGACTTCACCTGCCCCTGTGGTCTGCTTGCAGGACTGCTACCGTGTGGAAGAACCTGAATCCCTTCTGGGGGGAGGAGTACACCCTTCACCTGCCCATGGGCTTCCACAGTCTCGCCTTCTACGTGCTGGATGAGGACACCATTGGGTAAGAGGGGAGGGCTGGGAAGGTCATGGGGGGCTGCTTCTGAGTCTGGAGAGGACCCTGGGTCTGGCTGGGGCTCAGAGCGCTAATGACGTGCAGTGGGTCTTACTGAGCCAGGCTCTGCTTGGAACAATGGATCTGCCCCTGGGTTCTGGTGCCACACGCTGGCCCATCCTTTCCCTGGGACTGGCCCCTCTGCCAGCCATGCTGACTCAGCAGCACACAGGCAGTAGGATTATTAGAGTATTTACTTGCCCTAATTCCCTCACAAATACCCCCTTCCATCCCCCACCCAAGGGCTCCTTCACAGTCAGGGCATCTGAGCTTGGGGCTGGCTGGGCCATTGGCTTGCCTCAGGGATGGCTGTGGGAGAAGCCCATGGAGGAGGAATTATCTGCTTCCCAGGACTGGTTTCTCCAGGACCTCGTGGACGAGGCACAGGACGGGCTTCAAGAGATGTAGGCTCTCTGATGCTCCCATGAGGAGCTCCCTACTGTAACGACGGCCGTAGATAGACACAGACAGTCGGTTTCTTTGGTGGGGCTGTGCAGAGCAAAGCACGGATGGCCCTGAACAGCTGGGGTGATGCGAGGAAGCCTGTTGACGTGGATTGGCCCCGGATACCCTGCTCCTTGGCCGTGCAGGGCAGTTAATTTCAGGCACTCTCTGCCCAGATCTGGCTCTCTTTCCTTGCAGGCACGATGATGTCATTGGCAAAATATCGCTCAGCAAAGAATGGATTTCGTCGAACCCGCGAGGTGGGTGCTGGGGCACTGGGGCTGCAGCGTGTCTTATGAAGGCAGCGCAGCAGGCACCAGACTGGCAATTTATGGGCCATTCCGCAAGGCCTGGGTTTGCCAATTTCAGAAAACCTAAGACCCTCGCCGTGCCCCCCCCCCGCTCCCTGTCCCGCCTCTTCCTGAGGCCCCATCCCCACTCCTCCGTCACTTGCTAACTCTCCCCCACCATCGCTCACTCACTGATTTTCACCGGGCTGGGGCAGGGGATTTGAGTGCGGGAGGGAGGGAGAGCTCCAGCTGGGGGTGCACCTGGGGTGGGGCCAGGGATGAGGGGTTTGGGGTGCAGGAGGGGATGCCAAGCTGGGGCCAAGGGGCGCAGGAGGGGGTGTAGAGTGCAGGCTCTGGCAAGGATTTGGGTGCGGGAGAGGGCTCCAAGCTGGGCCAGGGGGTTGGGGCATGGGACAGGATTTGGAGTGCGGGCTCTGGGAGGCACTGATGTCAGGTGGCCCCTTAAATAGCAGCCACATCAGGCTGCCCTAGCATTTCCTGGGTCTCAGAGGCTGCTCGATCTGCCGTGAATCCTGGACACATGGCACAAGTGATACACACACCCCACTGCTCCCCCTGGCTTACTGCTCCCCCTGGCTCACTGCTTCCCTAGCAGAGCCCAAATCACAGCAGCTCTAGGGAGAGTGCTGCTGCAGGCCCCTTCCTCCTCTCCCCATTGTTTGCAATACCTTCCAGCCCCTCTCCTTCGTGCCCCCCAGTTTGGCCACTGGCTGGTGCCTCCACACCCAACTGCTGCCCGACTCTGCTCGGACCCATTCCCAGGGAGAGCAGACCAACTTTAGCCCCATGCTTCTGCGCAGCCCATTCATCCCAGGAGGAGACTGACCAGGCCACGGCCCCTTACCTGCTTGCCGCATGGTCCTGAGACGAGCCCAGCACAGCAGCCCCCGTGAAGTGAGCTACTGGGCCCGGGGCAGGCAGTGGCAGCTTGCCCTGGCCCCCTCCCCTACTGGTGGCTGCATGCGGCCCCTGGGGAGCTGGGCTGGCTCTTCTCTCTGTGGGCTGGGTAGGAAGGGGGCTGAAGGCACTTCCTAAAGGCCACAAAACCCGCTCTGTAGGGAGCCCCCGGCCACCCTGGCGGCTGCTGCCCAGGGTTAACCCTGCCGGCCCCAGCCTGCCGCTGGGTGCCTTTCCCAGCCCCTCCACAGGGATCCACCCCCTGCCTGCCAGGCTCACACCACCCCTGAGCTCTACAAAGAGAGCTGCTACAAGCCTCCTTCACCCCCGCCACCAACCGAACTTTTAATGGCCTGGGCAGCGATGCAGACTGGAGCTGCCAGGGTCCCTTTTCGACTGGGCCTTCCAGTCAAAAACCGGACGCCTGGCAACCCCAGTGAGGCCTGGCTCAGATCCTAGCCTCCCCCAGAGAGGAGGGCCCTGGCGTGTACCCAGCTTAGCTAGTTTGTCACTAGATTTAGTGATTTTTTGGTTTCCCTAACAAGAAAGTAAATGACCGGTGAGAAATCTAGTGACTCACTGCCAATGACAGTGACGTTCAGAGAAAGACGTCACCAACATGTATAGTCACAAAATCATTCACAAGCAGCTCAATAGCGTTAATAAAATCCATTCCATGCTCTTCTTCCTATGTTCTGTTGCACACCCAGTTAATGTCATTGCGTCTCCATGGAGCATATCCATGGAAGGAATCACATTCCAGGGCTTCTCGGGCTGAGATCACTATAATCCGCATGCGAGGAAAATAAATTTGTGGAGGCTAATTAAATAGTTTGCTAAAGCCAGGCACACTTTGGAGAGAGCACCAGGCCCAGGACGTGTTTTTACCCAGATGTGTTCTTTCTCGCTGCTGCGTAGTAAGTAGCACAGCCTGTGATGCAGGGAAAGATGGCTAATGAAGTGGGCTGGGCGGGGGAAGCAGGTTAGCCAGCGAGGAGAGCCACATGGATGGACAGTGGGTGGGATGAGACAGGGCCATGTGTCCCAATGGGGTGGGGGGACACTGTGCCCCCCAAGATGAAGCCCTTACTGAAGGATCAAAGGTGGAGCTAGCTTGATTTCAATTCCCCTTTGCCCCTTCCCCTGGAAGCAGGAGGAAGGTGTCCGGCTGGTGGAGTTTTATTTTTTAAATCTACTTTCTTGGCTCCCTGCAGTGTGAGCTCAGGTGAGGCAAATGCCCTCCTCCCCCTAGCTCTGGGCTCTCCCTTCCACTAGCCTGTGAGCACAAATCCAGGCGGCAAGGAAGGGAGGCTCAGCTGAAATTAACCAACCGCAGCCATGCTGGGCTGCCGTGTACAGAGCACCCTTCCCGCTGAGCAGAGGGCGCCCTCCTGACAGTGACCATGTATTGCTGTACTTGTTTCTGGTATGCAACCGAATGTAGGAGGAGAGCACGGAGTGGGTTTTATTAACACCGTTGAGCTGCTTGTGAATGAGTTTGGGACTGTACTTGCCTCTGTGTGTGTATATATATGTATATAAAATTCTCTGTTGAATTCTCTGGAAATCTTGTTTGGTGACATTTTTTGACTCCTTTTGAGAGATTCAACAGCTACATCTAGCGACTTTTCAGGGTTGTCTGGTGACTTCCTGCTTTGTGGAATTGGCAGCACCCCCCAGCAGCCCAGAGTGGCAGGGTAACAGCAGGTGGAGAGGGCAGGTCATCTGGCAGCATTGTCCCAGTGTTGCTGACTCTCCAGCTGTTGTTTGGCACCCAAGTCCCTGCTCTTGGAGTCACGTGGTTACGAAAGAATCTCCACTTGCCTTTTCAAAAGAAAAGTGGTTTTCTCGCTTTTGCTGCTTTGGGGAAAAGGCTGCAAGTGCCATCCAAGCGCACCCGGAAGACGAGGGAAGAGACCCCCTGGCTATTGTGATAGTTTTGTAGATCTCCTGATTTTAAACCAATCTTGTGATTTTGGGGAGCTAGGGGGCTGACTTGTGATTTTTGAAAGTTTGGGGCTGGCCATTCTGCGGATAACACCCCTAAGGTCTCTGCCGTAGCATGGAGTGGGGGCTGCGCAGGGATCACACGTGGCCAGCATGGCAGCTGGCCTGCTGCGTCAGCCCCCCAAGGTGGGTGGGTCAGGGAGAGGCAGGCTGCTAGTTACAGACTCCTCCGCCATTGCAGGGATTGACAGCTGGATCAACCTGACGCACGTGGACCCCAATGAAGAGGTTCAGGGAGAGATCTGCCTGGAGCTGAAGGTGCTAGAGGAGCCCCAGAAGAGGGCCCTGCACTGCCATGTCATTGAAGCCAGGTAGGAGTAGATGGCTCCTGTATCTCCCACCCTCCTCTCTATCTTCCTCCATAGTGGTCTCCCCTTTCCTCCCTCCCCTCCCCTCCTCAGCCCAGGTGCCTCTCCAAGCCCCAGCAAAGAGCTCTCCCTTCCAGGATGGTGCGACAGGTGCCTGAGACAGGTCCAGCTAGTCCGGTCCCTCCAGGCAGGAGGCATGGTGCTGCCGGCCAGCTTGTGGGACCAAGGCTGGGGGCAGGGGCTAAGATGACAGGGGGTTGCTCTAGGCCTGCTTCAGTTCCTTTGCTCAGTGCCACAGCCCTTCCCCCTGGTCTGGGTTGCACAACACCACGCGACAGAGACACCCACTTCATCCTGGGGACTGGCAGCCTGAGACCTGGCCTGGCACAGGAGTCCAGTAAACCCCAGGCCAGTGCGACGCCTCGTGGCTTTAGGCTGAGTTGAGATATTAACGCATCTGTCTATCTGATGTCTGTCACCCTGGCATTTGGGCAGTTTGGCATGGTGCCTGGATGGCACAGCGATGGGCGCACATGAGTGCATAGCCATGGATGGCGATTCCCACAGAATGACGCGCCTGCGTTTGGTGGGCAGTGACCCATTCTGAGGTTATCCCAAACCAGCCGCAGTCAGGGCGGGGCTTGTTACCAAGCTGGAGGTGGGCAGGCACACGTCTCACCTCCTGTTAGGGGAGGAGGAGATAGCTCAAGAGGGAGCGAGACCGGGGCAAAGGGAGGTGTGCCCAGCACCCATCTGCCACTGAGCTGCCAGGGTGAGCTCTCCCTGATCAGTGGCCATGGGGACTCACGCCCTCCTTCCCACACACATGCTCCGTGCCCACTTCTGAGATGTGGAATGGTGCCAGTAGAGGCTGCTGTACTGGCACTGATGGGAGAAAATGGGCAGCGTGACCCAACCCAAACTTAACAGCACCGCTTCCTTCCCCATGGTGTGTCAGGTTACTGCAGCTGCTGCTCTGCTCTGTTCTATCTGCATTCAATACAGTGGAATAATTGGGGTTGAAATTCTTTTCCTTCCTCATCCATCTGGCACAATTCCTATAGCAAGAGTAAAGAGCTCAAGGTCCTTTTCAGGCCCTGCTTCCCTTCTGCTGGCAAATATTGATATTCCAGTAGCCCTTAAAGACCCCAGCGGAGATCATAAGAATGGCCCTACTGGGTCAGACCAAAGGTCCATCTAGCCCAGTATCCTGTCTGCCGACAGTGGCCAATTCCAGGTGCCCCAAAGGGAATGAACAGAACAGGGAATCATCAAATGATCCATGTCCTGTCACCCAATCCCAGCGTCTGGCAAACAGAGGCTAGGGACACCATCCCTGCCCAGCTTGGCTAATAGCCACTGATGGACCTATCTTCCGTGAATCTATCTAGCACCCTTTCGAACCCCGTTATAGTCTTGGCCTTCACAACACCCTCTGGCAAGGAGTTCCACAGGTTGACGGTGTGTTGGGGGAAAAAATACTTTCTTGTGTTTGTTTTAAACTTGCTACCTAGTAATTTCATTGGGTGACCCCTTGTTCTTGTGTTATGAGAAATAGTAAATAACACTTCCTTATTTACTTTCTCTCTACCACTCATGATTTTATAGACCTCTATCATACCCCCCCTTAGTCACCTCTTTTCCAAGCTGAAAAGTCCAAGTCTTATTAATCTCTCCTCATACAGAAGCCGTTCCATACCCCTAATCATTTTTGTTGCCCTTTTCTGAACCTTTTCCAATTCCAATATATCTTTTTTGAAATGGGGCGACCACATCTGCACTCAGTATTCAAGGTGTGGACGTACCATGGATTTATATAGAGGCAATATGATATTTTCTGTCTTATTATCTATCCTTTTCTTGATGATTCCCAACATTCGGTTTGCTTGTTTGCTGCTGCACATTGAGTGGATGTTTTCAGAGAACTATCCACAATGACTCCAAGATCTCTTTCTTGAATGGTAACAGCTAATTTAGTCCACATCACTGAATATGTATAGTTAGGATTATGAGATTAGGGTCCCACTGTGCAAAGTGCTGGCTGCACACAAAGCTCCCAAACAGCTCACCATCTAAAGACAAGGGGGAGGGATAGCTCAGTGGTTTGAGTATTGGCCTGCTAAACCCGGGGTTGTGAGTTCAATCCTTGAGGGAGCCATTTAGGGATCTGGGGCAAAAATCTGTCTGCAGATTAGTCCTGCTTTGAGCAGGGGGTTGGACTAGATACCTCCTGAGGTCCCTTTGAGCCCTGAGATTCTATAATCCAGGCATTACTTGTGATTATCCCTGTTTTACAGATGGCAGCACTGATTAAGTGACATGCCCATGGCAGAGCAGGGAATTGAACCCAGGGCTCATGAATACCAGGCCACAAGCCTGTCATTTCTCTCTAAAGCATTTAGGTAATGCAAAGACAAGAACCAGGTGCCCCACTAGGAATGGAGAGGAAAGGCTTTTATCGATGTTGTTTAAATCTCCCTCTAAAATCCCATTCTCGCTGTGAAGCTGACGAGAGGTTCTTGCCTGAGCTGTGCTTTCGGGAAGTGGCACTGCGACGTGTGAGGGCTCTGTCCGGGCGGGTGAAGAGATGAGATGGTGGGAGACAAACAACTCAGTTTCATAAATGTGATAGAGGAAAGAGATCCTCCCCCTATCCTGCTCCCAGCACCAGCTGATTTAGAGCTCAGGAAAGGGGGGCAGTGCCGGTGCATAGTGTGGGCAGGAGTTATGCACCCTTCCCAGCACAGCTGTGCCAGTGTCCTGGTGTCACCTCCAGAGGTACCAGCATTATGAGGCACCTCGTGACCACCTGCCCTTGGTGTGAGGAAGTCTTGCCTATGCCTGCCAGAGGTCAGGTCCCCGACGCCACCAGCCTTGGGCAATACAAGCCCACCCCTCTTAGCCTTCACGGGTTCTGTTGACCCTTCGCAGGTTAGCAATAGGCACCTGCCAGCCCTCCCCCGAGCCCTCTGAGTGCCCACCCGGAGTGTCCCGCTTCTGTTCTACTGGCCACACTCTGTATTCACAGACGCTACTCCCAAAGGAACAGTGCATCCCCAGCTTGCCAGCTACACCTGAGATCACAGTTCTGCTCAACTCTCAGCACTTAGATATGTTTATAGTGTAAACAAGCCAAAGTCTCCCAAACAAAGAGTAGAGATTTCAAATAATTGCAAGAAGATGTAACTGGAAACAAATGGTTACATATAAAATAAACTCATAACATGCATTCTAGAAGCTTGACTTAACGAACTAGATATTCTCCCCAAAGTCCTTCCAGTGTTTTTCAGTGACAGTTTGCTGTGATCTTTGTACCATGAGACAAGTCACACGGTCAACTTGCTTCCTTGGGGAAAGATTCATAGGGTTACCTCTGCCCTCCCTCCTTCTATACTCCAATGACCCATTGTCATTACTTGTAAACAGGATGCCCCCTGCTGGTTGGTTTTTCCTATATGCTTCTTTCTTGTAGATTTTTGCAAGCTCTTGATTAGGACCTGGCTCCATATGCAGATAGACCTCTAATGTGAAGCGCACAATGCCCAGACAGAGAATCTGCTCAGTCTGTTAGCCCCTGCCTGAAAGGAATCTCTCCTGTTTATTTGCCTTAACTCCCAGGCTTTGAGAACATAATTGCCAATACGGACACACAACTCCTTAAATATTATCCATACGGCCATTTTGCAATGATTGTGATGATCACTGGGATACTAGCTCATAGTGGAGACCTCACAAGCTGCCCTTTGAACTGTTATGCCTACACCTGACCCCAGGGGTCCCTGTGAAACCCCAGGCATTACTTGTGCCCTCTGCCTGTTGGCATCAAGAGGTCTCTGGGTCACACCTACCCCTTACATTGACGCGGTGGGGTAAGTCACTGGCTAATCCTTATGTGTCATCTCAGAACTGTCTTGCCTCGACAGTGCATCTGTCACTGCATTTTCTTTGCTCTTAATATGTACAATGTCCATATCGTGTTCCCAGAGAGCTGTACTCCAGCTGGTAGGTTTGGTTCTGTGTAGGCGTACCAAGGGAGGGTAGTGCGTTAGGGCCCTCAGCTTCCTATTAAACAGATTGACTTAACTGCTTGACTGCCCAAACAATTGCATGACGTTCTCTTTCTGTGACAGAGTAATTCCGTTGTAGGGGGAAGGGGGACAGTTTTTTACTTAAGAAAGCAATAGGAGGCTTTTTATTGTCTTCACCTGCTTGCATTAGTATTGCTCCCAGGCCTGTGTGAGATGTGTCCATGCACACTTCAAACACCTTGTCAAAATCAGGACCAGCCAGAAAAGGTTTTCTCACAGAATTTTCTCTTCCTCACCCAAGATTTTCTGGCAGGCTGCCATCCACACCACTTTGTTGGACTGTTTTGCAAAAAGTCAAAACTTGTGATAGCAGACTCAATGCCGCTGAACCCCAGCAAGCCTGCAGGAATCATTAGCCAAGTCTATAAAAGCTGAACTTGCTTTTGTTTTTGTGCACAGGCCAGTTAACAACTGAGTCCACTTTCAAGGGATCCAAGCAAATCTGGCCCCCTCCTACCCAATGATTTTGGATACCCCTATTTGACACTTTGATTGAGACCTGCACCCTCAGTGCAATTCTCAAGTGTTTTTAAGTATCAGGGGTAGCCGTGTTAGTCTGTATCCACAAAAACAACAAAGAGTCCGGTGGCACCTTAAAGACTAACAGATTTATTTGGGCATAAGCTTTTGTGGGTAAAAAACCTGACTTCTTCAGACGTATGGAGTGAAAGTTACAGCTGCAGGCATTCTGTACTGACACATGAAGAGAAGGGAGTTACTTCACAAGAGGAGAACCAGTGCTGACAGGGCCAATTCAATCAGGGTGGATGTGGTCCACTCCCAATTAATAGATGAGGAGATGTCAATTCCAGGAGAGGCAAAGCTCCTTTTGTAATGAGCCAGCCACTCCCAGTCCCTATTCAAGCCCAAATTAATGGTGTTAAATGTGCAAGTGAATTTTTGTTGTGCTATTTCTCTTTGAAGTCTGTTTCTGAAGGTTTTTTTGTTCAAGAATAGTTACTTTTAAATCTGTTATAGAATGTCCAGGGAGATTGAAGTGCAGGGCTGCGCAGAGGATTCAGGGGGCCTGGGGTCTTCGGCGGCGGGGAGGCCCTGCTTTGGCAGTAATTCAGCGGTGGGGGGCGGTCCTTCTGCTCCGGGACCTGCCACCAAAGTGCCCTGAAGACCTGCAGCAGGGGTCCCCCACCACTGAATTATCACCAAAGACCCGGCACTTCGGCGGCGGGTCCCCCTTTGGTGGTAATTCGGCAGCAGAGGGTCCTTCCGCCCCAGAGCGGAAGGACCCTCCACCGCTGAAGACATGGAATGGAAGAAGTTCCGGGGGCCCTGGCCTCGCAAGAGTTTTCTGGGGCCCCGGCCTCGCAAGAGTTTTCTGGGGGCCCCGGAGCGAGTGAAGGACCCCGCTCCAGGGGCCCCGAAAACACTCGTGGGGGCCCCTGCGGGGCCCGGGGCAAATTGCCCCACTTTCCCCCCCCCCGCCCACCTCTGGGTGGCTCTGTTGAAGTGTTCATCTACTGGCTTTTGTATGTTGCCCTTCCTGATGTCTGATTTGTGTCCATTTATTCTTTTACATAGGGACTGTCCAGTTTGGCCAATGTACATGGCAGAGGGGCATTGCTGGCACACGATGGCATATATCACATTGGTAGATGTGCTGGTGAATGAGCCCCTGATGGCGTGGCTGCTGTGCTTGGGTCCTCTGATGGTGTCACTAGAGTAGATATGGGGACAGAGAAGGCAACGAGGTTTGATACAGGGATTGGTTCCTGGGTTGGTGTTTCTGTGGTGCGATGTGTAGTTGCTGGTGAGTTTTTGCTTCAGATTTGAGGGCTATCTGTAAGTGAGGACTGACCTGTCTCCCAAGGCCTGTGAGAGTGGGGAATCATTTTCCAGGATAGGTTGTAGATCCTTGATGATGCGCTGGGGAGGTTTTAGCTGGCGGCTGTAAGTGATGGCCAGTGGTGTTCTGTTATTTTCCTTTTTGGGATTGTCCTGTAGTAGGTGATTTCTGGGTACCAGTCTTGCTCTGTCAATCTGTTTCCTCACTTCCCCAGGTGGGTATTGTAGTTTTAAGAATGCTTGATAAAGATCTTGTAGGTGCTTGTCTCTGTGTGAGGAATTGGAGCAAATTCGGTTGTATCTCAGGGCTTGGCTGTAGACTATGGATCGCGTGATGTGGTCTGGATGGAAGCTGGTGTCATGTAGGCAAGTATAGTGGTCAGTAGGTTTCTGGCATAGGGTGATGTTTATGTGACCATCACTTTCTGCACTGTAGTGTCCAGGAAGTGGATCTCTTGTGTGGACTGGTCCAGGCTGAGATTGATGGTGGGGTGGAAATTGTTGAAATCCAGGTAGAATTCTTCAAGGGCCTCCTTTCCGTGGGTCTATAAGATGAAGATGTCATCAATGTAATGCAAGTAGAGGAGGGGCGCTAGGGGACGAGAGCTGAGGAAGTGTTGTTCTAAGTCAGCCATAAAATGTTGGCATACTGTGGGGCCATGTGGGTACCCATAGCAGTGCCACTGACTTGAAAGTATAAGTTGTCCCCAAATCTGAAATGGTTGTGGGTGAGGACAAAGTCACAAAACTCAGCATCAGGATATGCATCAGGAACCGTAACCACACTAAACTTCTTGTAATCAACACAAAACCTTATGGTCCCATCCTTTTTGGGACCCAAAACAATAGAAGAAGCCCAGAAACTGTTGGATCCTGTAATTATTAACATGTCAGCATGCTAGATATCTCCTTACTAATGTGCTCCTGCATTTGACCAGTTGTAAGAAGTGCTCTGCTGAGCGCATGTTGTGGTCCCACAGTGTTAATCTTATGGACCATTTTGTGAGCAGAGTCTGGCCTTCTGGACTCATAGAGTCATAGACTTTAAGGTCACAAGGCACCATTATGATCCTTTAGTCTGACCTCCTGCACAATGCAGGCCACAGAATCTCACCACCCACTCCTGTAACAAACCTCTAACCTATGTCTGAGTTACTGAAGTCCTCAAATCATGGTTTAAAGACCTCAAGGTGCAGAGAATCCTCCAGCAAGTGACCTGTGCCCCATGCTGCAGAGGAAGGCGAAAAACCTCCTGGGCCTCTGCCAATCTGCCCTGGAGGAAAATTCCTTCTTGACCCCAAATATGGCGATCAGTTAAACCCTGAGCATGTGGGCAAGACTCACCAGCCAGCAGCCAGGAAAGAATTTGCTGTAGTAACTCAGATCCCACCCCATCTAACAGACCATTGGGCATATTTACTTGCTAATAGTCAAAGATCAATTAATTGCCAGAATTAGGCTATCTCATCATACCGTCCCCTCCATAAACTTATCAAGCTTAGTCTTGAAGCCAGCTATGTCTTTTGCCTCCCCTTGGAAGGCTGTTCCAGAACTTCACTCCTCTAATGGTTAGAAACCTTTGTCTAATTTCAAGTCTAAACTTCCTGATAGCCAGTTTATATCCATTTGTTCTTGTGTCCACATTGGTACTAAGCTTAAATAATTCCTCTCCCTCCCTAATATTGATCCCTCTGATATATTTATAAAGAGCAATCATTTCTCCCCTCAGCCTTCTTTTGGTTAGGCTAAACAAGCCAAGCTCTTTGAGTCTCCTTTCATAAGACAGGTTTTCCATTCCTCGGATCATCCTAGTAGCCCTTCTCTGTACCTGTTCCAGTTTGAATTCATTATTCTCAAACATGGGAGACCAGAACTGCACACAGTATTCCAGAGAGGTCTCACCAGTGCCTTGTATAACGGTACTAACACCTCCTTAACTTTACGGGAAATACCTCGCCTGATGCATCCCAAGACCTCATTAGCTTTTTTAACAGCCACATCACATTGGGGGCTCATTGGACAAGACCTGGTGATGCCTTTGCAGCACAGCCAAAATCTCTGCCTTTTCATACTTTTAGTAGATCAGTGCTCTGTAGTGAGATGTCACTATGGCATTCAGTCATCAGGTCAAACAGCAGATCATGTTTCCAATGGTGTCACGACTGTGATACCTGTTTCTATGCACAGTCTACAGCACAGCCTTACTGTCGGGCCTTCGTATATTGTAGGTGATATTGTTAACCCTTTCTATCACCTCACAGGGCTCTTCCAATGAGTTCTGCATTTTGTACTTTTTTTTACAGGGAGCAACACGAGTTTCAGATCCCCTACATCAAATGATTGGTCAGGGGTTTGTGATCATACCACTCCTCTGAGCTGTGTGGCTTGTTAAGAGGTTTTGCTGCACCATCACTATCATAGACTGTAACAAACAGGCCACTTAAAATCTATAACATTCAGGGGAGAAAATCCTACCCCTTTTTACAGGATTAGACCCTTCCGGGTCTGTCGCCAAGTGTATTTAAAATCAAACCTGACAGGTAAATAAACATACAGCAGATAAAATGTATTACTCTAACACCTTAATAACAAAGTTAATCAGTTTGGCGGTTACCAAGTCCTCCATTAACAAATGATAGCAGCAGAGATAAAAGAGGAGAGAAAGAGAGGAAGCGGGTGGAAGGAAGGTTTCACAATCACCAGACTTCCCAGATCTGGACGTCTCGATGTCCAGGTACAGCTGGGCTCTGGTTCCTTTGGTCGATCTCAGGTGGCTCGACTCAATCCCTTTACCAGGTAAGTCTCTCTCCTAGTCTTCTGTTCATCTTCCCGAGATTGAGCAAACTCCCCCACTGGGCAGAGTGAGTGTGGTGTGCTGCTGCTATGACGGGCAGGGCGAGTGAGTATGTGGAGTTCAAGGGATTAGTCTATCTGTGAAGTGGTGGGAGAGACACAGCTGCCCGAGCTCTCCCTGCGCGGCGCTCTACAAACGGACAGTGACTGGACAGCCCACGGACATCCAATGAGAGCGCTGCCCATGTGTGCTCCCCTTGCACGCTGCTCTTTGCACCTGGTCCACTTCTTGGGCTGCAGACGGCACCAAAGGGGTGGGGTCTCTCTCTCTGTTACTAGGCAGAATAGAGATCATAGGGCAACCAAAGGTTACACAGGGCAACTCATGGGAAGCAAGGAGATGAATGTATCGATAAAGGGGGGCGAGAGGGTATTATCCCTACAAGACTTTGAATCTTCCCTAAGCCTTTGCACATATTCAGCGACTGGTTCCCCCTCTGCTTCCCCCTCCCCACAGACTCTGACCTTTTTCCCATCTAGGAGCTCAAATGGGGTGAACCCTGTGGGCAAACAACAGATAGGATAACATTACATCCCAGTCACTGGCCCTGCAGCTTACCTAGATTTTGGGGTCAGTTGAGCCTCTCAGCTAAACCGTTTGTTTCTGGGGGATGGGGACAAACCCGAACACCTTCCATAAATCACTAAATAGCTGGGCCATGAAATTTGGCCCAGAATCTGATAGGATCTGGTTTGGAAAGCTTGTGTCTTGGCAACTGTCTCAACTTGCACATCAGACAGAGATTGCTTCTGGGTACCTGAGCGCAAAATCCACCACCACTAATATAGATCTTTTTCCTCTGTGCATTGGGCTGGCTAATGGCCATATGATATCCATGGCAACCCTGAAAAATGCGTCTTTGATCACTGGTAACGGGTGCCCAAGAGCCTTGCAGTGTCCTGCAGCCTTTTCCCGCTGTGACACGAGTCACGCATTGTGTAGTGTTCCGTTACCTCCTGCAGCCGCTAGGCCAATAGATGTTTTTCTTTAACCTTTCCTGTGTCCCAAGTAATCAGCAAAAGAGCAATCCTGGGCCAATAGCACTAACTCCACCCCATGCTTATGGCCCAATGAATTGGCCGTAGGGCTCCCCAGGACTCCTGTCTTCCTCCACCCCTGCTTCCACCTATGGCTGCCCCTCCTCTCTGGAGGATCCCCCCCCCCCGTTCTCTCTTTCTGGGGCATTCCTGAAGACTCCCTTGTGCTCTCCGGGGAGGTATCTGCACTCTGGCACTTGCTGGCACTGACCATGGCTGAGGTCAGAGGGGTGACTCCTCATTCCCCTGCCTGGGGGACACATTGCTGCTGCTGAGGGTGCCTGCTAGTCCAGCTCCCCAGCTGTTCCAGTGCTGGGAACTTACACCCAGCTCTGTCAGGGCCCCTCAACTCTGCCCTGCTGCACCTCCACTAGCCCAGACTGGAGGGGTGCCTGTTGAGCAAAACAGTCTTGTGATGCAGCTGGATGTTCACTGCTCCTCAAGCTGAGACGTGCTCCCCGCCCCAGCCACATCACTCTTTGAAACAGGGCAGGATTTGAATGTAAGGGGGAAAGGCCAGTGTCCTTTACCTTCTGCCTGCAGGACAGGTCATTTCAAACACAAGGATTGCTAAAGTGTCTCAGTAGCTTTATACCCCAGTTCCGGGCGACTCTCCTTTTTGGTAACAGCCTAATGGTTATAGCTCAGCATCCAGCACTGCTAAGATTCTCATCCAGGGTATTAAACATTATCTAAGAGCTATTATGCTATTATCATAGGGCTCAAACACCTTACAAAGGAGTATCATTATCCTCATTTTAGAGGTGGGGAAAGTAGGGCACAGAGTGGAGCAGTGATGTGGCCAAAGTCATGCAGGAAGTCTGAATGAGCAGGGAATTCAACCCAGGACTCATGAATCCTGGTGTGCAGGGCCCCCTTCTTCTCTGCAACTTTTAGGCCATGTGGAGAGAAGAACCATGTGCCCCACCAAGAATGGGGAGGAAAGAGTTAATGGTTTGTTTGGGGCTTTTTATTTATTTGGTTTAACTCTCTCACTGGAATCCCATTATCACTGGTAAGATGGTGAGAAGTTCTTGCTGGGAAGTGGTGCTGGGAGGTGTGAGGGCCTGATTTGTGCGGGTGAAGAGATTAGGTGTTGGGAAGAGAAACAAGACAGTTTCACAGAGCAGTGGGCCCCCCCAACCACCACATACACACAAACAGAGAAGAGTTAGTAGGAGAAGCAAAAGTGGATGGGAACCTGGGAGGCAGTGACCATGAGATGGTCGAGTTCAGGATCCTAACACAAGGAAGAAAGGAGAGCAGCAGAATATGGACCCTGGACTTCAGAAAAGCAGACTTGGACTCCCTCAGGGAACTGATGGGTGGGATTCCCTGGGAGAATAACATGAGGGGGAAAGGAGTCCAGGAGAGCTGGTTGTATTTTAAAGAACCCTTATTGAGGTTGCAGGAAAAAAACATCCCAATGTGTAGAAAGAATAATAAATATGGCAGGCGACCAGCTTGGCTTAACAGTGAAATCGTTGCTGATCTTAAACGCAAAAAAGAAGTTTACAAGAAGTGGAAGATTGGACAAATGACCAGGGAGGAGTATAAAAATTTTGCTCAGGCATGCAGGAGTGAAATCGGGAAGGCCAAATCACACTTGGGTTGCAGTTAGCAAGCGATGTTAAGAGTAAGAAGAAGGGTTTCTTCAGGTATGTTAGCAACAAGAAGAAAGTCAAGGAAAGTGTGGGCCCCTTACTGAATGAGGGAGGCAACCTAGTGACAGAGGATGTGGAAAAAGCTCATGTACTCAATGATTTTTTTTGCCTCTGTCTTCACGAACAAGGTCAGCTCCCAGACTGCTGCACTGGGCAGCACAGCATGGGGAGGAGGTGACCAGCCCTCTGTGGAGAAAGAAGGGTGACCAGCCCTCTGTGGAGTATTTAGAAAAACTGGACGAGCACAAGTCCATGGGGCCGGATGCGCTGCATCCAAGGGTGCAAAAGGAATTATTGGATGTGATTGCAAAGCCATTGTCCATTATCTCTGAAAACTCCTGGCAAATGGGGGAAGTCCCGGATGACTGGAAAAAGGCTACTGTAGTGCCCTTTTTTAAAAAAGGGAAGGAGGAGGATCCAGAGAACTACAGGCCAGTCAACCTCACCTCAGTCCCTGGAAAAATCATGGAGCAGGTCCTCAAGGAATCAATTCTGAAGCACTTAGAGGAGAGGAAAGTGACCAGGAACAGTCAGCATGGATTCACCAAGGGCAAGTCATGCCTGACTAATCTAATTGCCTTCTATGATGAGATAACTGGGTCTGTGGATGAGGGGAAAGCAGTGGATGTGTTATTCCTTGACTTTAGCAAAGCTTTTGATACGGTCTCCCACAGTATTCTTGCCAGCAAGTTAAAGAAGTATGGGCTGGATGAATGGACTATAAGGTGGATAGAAAGCTGGCTAGGTTGTCGAGTTCAACGGGTAGTGATCAACGGCTCCATGTCTAGTTGGCAGCCAGTTTCAAGTGGAGTGCTCCAAGGGTTGGTCCTGGGGCTGGTTTTGTTCAATATCTTCATTAATGGTCTGGAGGATGGCGTGGATTGCACCCTCAGGAAGTTTGCCGATGACACTAAACTGGGAGGAGTGGTAGATACGCTGGAGGGTAGGGATAGGATACAGAGGGACCTAGACAAATTAGAGAACTGGGCCAAAAGAAACCTGATGAGGTTCAACAAGGACAAGTGCAGACTCCTGCACTTAGGACAGAAGGATCCCATTCACTGTTACAGACTAGGGACCGAATGGCTAGGAAGCAGTTCTGCAGAAAAGGACGTAGGGGTTACAGTGCACGAGAAGCTGGATATGAGTCAACAGCATGCTCTTGTTGCCAGGAAGGCTAATGGCATTTTGGGCTGTATAAGTAGGGGCATTGCCAGCAGATCGAGGGATGTGGTCATTCCCTTCTATTCGACATTGGTGAGGCCTCATCTGGAGTACTGTGTCCAGTTTTGGGCCCCACACTACAAGAAGGATGTGGAAAAATTGGAAAGAGTCCAGCGGAGGGCAACAAAAGTGATTAGGGGGCTGGAGCACATGACTTATGAGGAGAGGCTGAGGGAACTGGGATTGTTTAGTCTGCAGAAGAGAAGAATGAGGGGGGATTTGATAGCTGCTTTCAACTACCTAAAAGGGGGTTCCAAAGAGGACGGATCTAGACTGTTCTCAGTGGTAGCAGATGACAGAACAAGGAGTAATGGTCTCAAGTTGCAGTGGGGGAGGTTTAGGTTGGATATTAGGAAACACTTTTTCACTCAGAGAGTGGTGAAGCACTGGAATGGGTTACCTAGGGAGGTGGTGGAATATCCTTCCTTAGAGGTTTTTAAGGTCAGGCTTGACAAAGCCCTGGCTGGGATGATTTAGTTGGGGATTGGTCCTGCTTTGAGCAGAGGGTTGGACTAGATACCTCCTGAGGTCCCTTCCAACCCTGATATTCTATGATTCTATGACCCCTCTCCCAGCGTACGCCAGCGCAGAAAAGGGAGGGTGTGACAGTGCAGAGTGTGGGCAGGAGTTACACAAGCTTTGCTGGTGTCCCTCAGTCCTGAGCTCCAGACCTGCCCCTGCTAGTCCAGTCCTGGGCTTCCCATGCAGCCAGCTCTGCCATGCCTCTCAGTCCCAACCCCCAGCCACATGCTGTGCTAGTCTTAGGCATCCCACAAAGCTCTCCCAGTGCACCTCAGGCCTGCCAGGCAGTCCCCTGCTTTTCCAGTCCTGGGCTCCCCACATGCTGAGCTCTGCTGATGCCCCATAGTTTCAGCCTCCCCTCCCTTCCCCACTGCCTGCTATTCCACTTCAGCTCCCCTACTGTTCCAATGCTGGAGGGGTGCGGGCTCTGGGAGGGAGTTAGGGTGCTGGGTGTGGGCTTTGGGCTGGGACAGAGGGTTGGGGTACGGGAAGGGGTTTGGGGTGCAGGCTCTGGGCTGGGACAGAGGGTTGGGGTGCAGGAGGGGGTGTGGGGCATCGGACTGAGGAGTTTGGGGTGCACCAGGCAGGTTGCCCCGGGGCAGGGAGCTACAGAGGACTCCCCCCCACCAGCACTCTCCCTGCCAGTAGCAGTGAGCTCCTTGGGAGATGAGGCCCCAGACCCCTGCACAACATTCTTCCAAACCTCCCTGCCCAGCTGCTGCTCAGGAGGTCCAGCCAGGATAAGTCCCCTCCACACCCCCTGGAGTTGCCTGCTGGGGGCGGGGGTGGCTGCCATGCACCTCCTTCCTCCGCAGGTGCAGCAGCCGCCTTAACCTGCCCCCAGCTCTGCTCCCTTGTAGCTGGCAGCGCCGCAGCTGGCGAGAGAGCGCAGTGTGGAGATGCAGGGGGCAGTCACCCACTGCCCAGGACAGGCAGAGATGCTCAGGGAGGTGCATGGGGCAGCAGGTGGGGACACTCCGGGGGAGGTGCGCAAGGGCAGCAGGCGAGGCCGGGGGAAAGACCTGGCCCTGAACATTGGTGGAGCCGGGCCCCTGGGCCCTGAATTTGCTGGAGCCCGGGCACCATGGGCTCAAACATCTCACCGCCCCTGGCTGGAACCTCTGCATGGCTCTGCACATGGCCCTCCAGCCTGTCCTGCAGCCCCCCCTCGCTATCCCAGAATGAGGCTTGGAAGGACAAGATATTTATGGGTAAAGTTGGAAAAAACATCCATTTCCCCATCCCCGCCTCCCCCCCCCGGACAAAAAATTAGCTCCATCACCAATAATCAACATTTGCAGCCAGGCAAAGTAAGAAAAATGCTGCCTGTGAATTTGAGAGTTTTATTTATGGCTGTTCTTTTAATGTTTCTAAAACTTTCGCCTTTCAAATCTCAGTGTCTGCTCTCATTAATGCTGATAGTCTGACTCCCCCCAATTTCTTGCAACTGTTCACATTTAAATTGATTAAAATTTTAAAAAGCTTAAAAACATATCTGTCAAAATTATATTAAAAAAATCACATTCTGCCAAGCCTACCCCTCACTGTGGAGTTGCCTGTTGAGGAAAAACTTCTTTTTTGCAGCTGGATGTTCATTGCTCCCCAAGCTGAGATGCAGCCCACCTCCAAGTGATGACAGTCTTTGAAATAGAATTGTAGGACTGGAAGGGACCTCAAGAGGTCATCTAGTCTGGTCCCCTGCACTCATGGTAGGACTAAGTATTATCTAGACCATCCCTGACAGATGTTTGTCTAACCTGCTCTTAAAAATCTCCAATGATGGAGACTCCACAACCTCCCTGGGCAATTAATTCCAGTGCTTAGCCACCCTGACAGTTAGGAAGTTTTTCCTAATGTCCAATCTAAACTGCCCTTATTGCAGTTTAAGCCCATTGCTGCTTGTCCTGTTAGAGGTTAACGAGAACAATTTTTTCACCCTTTTCGTAACAACCTTTTATGTGCATGAAAAGTGTTATCATGTCCCCGCTTCAGTCTTCTCTTCTCCAGACTGAACAAACCCATTTTTTACAATCTTCCCTCATAGGTCATGTTTCTAGATCTTTCATCATTTTTGTTGCTCTTCTCTGGACTTTCTCCAATTTGTCCACATCTTTCCTGAAATGTGACACCCAGAACTGGACACAATACTCCAGTTGAGGATTTATCAGCGCAAAGTACAGCAGCAGAATTACTTCTGATGTCTTCTTTACAACACTCCTGCTAATACATCCCAGAATGGTGTTTGCTTTTGTAGCAACAGCATTACACCGTTGAATCATATTTAGCTTGTGATCCACTATGACCCACAGACAGAGGGTGAAAGTAAGCCAGTACAGCGTACCAGCAAGAGCCAGTACACCGTGCTGGACTGCATCGACTTCCATGGCGGAGATTGAAAGGGCTCTGGTGGCCAGGCTGGGGCCGGGATTTAAAGGGTTCAGAGCTCCCCGCGGCTGCGGGCAGCCCTGAGCCCTTTAAATCCCGGCCACGGCTGAGATTTAAAGGGCTCAGAGCTCCCCGCGGCTGTGGGCAGCCCAGAGCTCTTTGAATCCTGACCATGGCTCCAGCGGCCAGGCTGGGGCAAGGATTTAAAGGGCTCTGGGCTTCCCTCAGTGGCAGGAGCTCTGGGCCCTTTAAATCCCTGCCCCAGCCCCACAAAGCTCGGGGTTCCCCCTGGTGGCCAGAGCCCCGGGCCCTTTAATTTGCCCCTGAGCCCCAGAGGCTCCCAGACACCTCTGCAGCTGGGAGCCCCAGGTTGATTTAAAGGCTCAGTCTCCCAGCCACAGCTCCTTCCCCAGGGCCTTTAAATCTTGAGAGGCCATGCCCCCTCAGGACTCCGGCAGTACCCCTGCCCCCAGATCCCTTTCCCCAGTTCTCCTTCCTAGGCAGTCAGTTCCCATTCTGTATGTGTGCAACTGATTGTGTCTTCCTAAGTGGAGTACTTTGCATTTGTCCTTATTGAATTTCATCCTATTTACTTCAGACCATTTCTCCTGTTTGTGCAGCTCATTTTGAATTTTAATTTTATCCTCCAAAGCACATACCGCCCGTCCCAGCTTGGTATCGTCTTTTTTTAAGTGTACTGTCTGTGTACTTTCTCTCTATTATCTATAGCATTGATGAAGATATTGAACAGAACCAGAACCGATCCCTGTGGGACCCCACTTGTCATGCCCTTCTAGCTTGACTGTGAACCACTGATGATTACTTTCTGGGAACAGTTTTCCAACCAGTTTTGCACTCATCTTCTAGTAGTTCCATCTAGGTTGTATTTCCCTAGTTTGTTTCTGCGAAGGTTGTGATGGGTTCCCCCTCTTTCCGGGGTGCCACCTGATGTACTGGGATCCCGCTGAGCCCACCCATTCAACCAGCCTTGGCTCCGTCACACTGTCCTGCTGTGCCAGGTCCTCAAGCCTCCTCCAGCACACGCGCGTATGCACACACACACACATGCACACACAGGTAGGGACACACCCAGCTGCAGAAAGACACAGACACTGAGATCAGCTCTGTGTGGGAAGATTTACCTGAGGGATTGCCCAGCACTCCAGTGCACCCCCCTTTGGGGTGCAAACCCAAGATCATATCGAATTGTGTTGCACAGAGATCTACACAGCTCATGAAATCCACCCCTCCCTCAATGTGGTTTTTGCCCCTCCCTCCTTTATGAATTACACAAACTGGTTATAGAATAAACAAAACCCAAGTTTGTTATCTACAGAAGGTCGATTGTAAGTGATTAGAAGGGATAGTAAATAGATCAAAGCAGAGTACTGAGCAAATACAATAAACACAAACTAAAACACTAAAGAAATTGACTACAAGTAGTAATTTCTCACCTTACATGTTGTTTTAGGCAGGTTGCAGAGCTTTTTGAGGACAAACTGATCTTGCCTGCAGCTTAAAACTGCAGATATTTCTTTCACAGGCCAGACCCCTTCTAGCCTGGGTCCGGTTCTTCCCCAGTTCAGTTGTAGGTGTTTCCAGCAGTCATCTTGGGTGGGAATTCACTGAAGAACCAACCTTGATTAACTCACTCCCTAGCCTTAAATAGGATTTACATATGGCAGGAATCCTTTGTTTCCCAGTTTGATTCCAACTCTCTCCTAGTGGAAAAATACCAGCAGTCCAAGGTGGTGTCCAGTACCAGGTCACATGATCACATAACCCTGCAGTTTCAAAGTAGCATCCCAGGAAGCTTCTCAGGAATGTGGGGAGATTAGCATCTTCAAAGACCTATTGTCTTTCCTAATGGTCTATTGACTAACCAGCCAGACTGATTGCATTTTGTCTGGCAGGTGTTCCCCAGGTGCAAACACTTTTGCAATTGATACAGAGTTAATATTCTTAATTTCAGATACAGAAATGACACATGCATACAAATAGGATAATCACATTCAGTACATCATCTTTCCAATGAGATCTCACATGACCCATCTTGCATAAAATACATCTTACTTATGCCATATTTGTATCATAAGCATATCTCTTTGAAGAATATGGGGCATAATGTCACAAAGGTCATGCAAGACAGTATCAAAAGCCTTCCTAGAGTCAAGATATGCCACATCTACCGCTTCCCCCCTCCACAAGGCGTGTTACCCTGTCAAAGAAAGCTATTGGGATGGTTTGACACAATTTGTTCTTGACAAGTCTCTGTTAACTGGTACTTATCACCTTATTAAGTGTTTGCAAATTGATTGCTTGATTATTTGCTCCACTATTTTTCTGCAGGATTTGAACCCAGGAGTCCCAGCAGGAAAGGGCCAGTATCCTTAACCTGCTGCCTCACAGACCTTTTCAAACACAGTTACTGCTAAAGTGACTTGGTAACTTTAGTCTTCAATTCCAGGCCCCTCTCTTTTTTGTTGACAGCTTAGTGATTCCTTATAGCTCAGGTTCCAGCCCCACACCTCTTACATGTAGTGCTAAAATTCCCTTCCAGAGTGTTAATAACGCCTAGCTCTCATCTAGAGCATCTACTCTTAGATCTCAAAGCGTTTTACAAAGGAGATCAGTATTGTTAGCCCTGTTTTACAGGTGGGGAAACTGAGGCATAGACAAGTGAAAATCACTTGTCTGAGGATTCCTGAGTTCTGGGTCTCAGCACGTGGAGCTAGGCACAGAATGGGGATTCCCTCCATGGGGACATGAGTGCAGTCACCTGGCTCTGGCTACAGCCCCCCTGCTTTGGGCACAGGCCAGAGTGATTGGTAAGGGAGTGTAGGGGCCCAGCCCCATTGCCCCGGAGCCAGCCAGCCAGCCAGGAGGCTTGGCAGAGAGCAGCATGATGCAGAGAAGGCATCCTAGCAACCAGCGCAGGCTCCTAGGCAACACTGTGGCCATGGAGAGTGCTCAGGGAGTGGAGATGGGGTGAGCCAATGCGACAGGCTCCATCTTCCAAGCATTCTTCTGCAGAGGGGCAGGCGGGACTGGGTGAGTCAGTTCCTCCCTATTCTTGTGGGGCAGGAGAGCTCCACAGCGTTTCTCCAGGGAACTAGGGGAGCACGTGCTACCTCCATGAGGGCAGGCTATCCCTTCCCTTTCTGCAGTGGCCTGGCATTCCTGAGGCCCAAGGAGGGATAGCTGGGGGCACTGCTGGCTCATGATGAAAGCACCAGGCAGGGCTCTTGGCGGGGCAGTGCGCCTCTCCAGAAGGGCGAGACTGGAACTTGTGTCCCTTGGCTCACCCCTTCTGCTGCCTGTGACTTGCCCCAGCCATGAGGCAGTGCCCCCCCCCCGTCCAGAGCAGGGGAGGAGGCTATGCTGCTAATACTAGAGAGTAGCCATGGGAACAGAAAGTGTTGGCTAAGGGACCCTGGTATGTGAGTGGGGGACAGGTGAAGTAGGGGACAGTGCGAGGGGGGGTGGAGGGGAAAGACAGGGTGGGAGGGAAGAAGACTTGGGGGTGCAATAAGAGAGCTTTGAGGGGTGGGCTGTATTCCCCTTAAAGGGCCATGTTCACTTTTTCTTCCCCTGTCACTCTCAGTCTTCACCCACGGCCTTTTCTTTCCCTGGGGGAATGCTCTCTGCTCTCACCTCGATCTCCAGCCAGTAGATCACCCACTTGGGATGTCCCCAAATGCTGAGCCCCTGCCAAGCTGTTCTGGAGCTTCTCTGACTCCATAGGCACTTTCCAGAGCTCTTTCGGATTTCCCCATTTCTCCCCATCCCACTCCATAGTTCCACCCTGCAGGAGTGAGATGCAAAGTGGGGAGCCCTGCAGTTTTCGGGTGCATCCCCGCCCACGCCAGCTCCTGCTGCTGTCTCAGAGGTAATGGAGCAGCTGGATCTCCCAGTGCAAAGCCAACCTGGGCACCAGCTCGCTGGTGTCCTGCGTGGGGAGGAGAGGGCCCTTACTGTACTGCTTTCCATGCTGCAGGAGGAGGGCAGAGCATGTGGCACTGAGGACTGGGAGAAGGGGGTAGGATTTTGTCGTACAGCTTCCAGTCAGCGCCCCAGGGTTTAACCTCCGGGCCTTCCAGAGGGTTTATTTTCTCCTGTGTCCTGGCTGTTGTTTGTGTTGCATTAGTGCCTTGAAGCTGTCCCGGGCACTGGCCAGGCCCCCGTTATTTCAGGCACTGTCTAAAACCAGACCAGCAACAGTCCCTGCCCCAAAGGGCTTTCAATGCCCCCTGGCCACCTTGGAGAGGCCAAGTCAGCCCCTACCACCCCATGCCTCTGCCCTATCCCTTAGCCATCCATCCTCCTCCTCTTGTCCTCTCCCCCCAGAGACCTGGCCCCGCGGGACATCTCCGGCACCTCAGACCCCTTTGCACGAGTGTCCTGGGATGGCCATGCTTTGGAGACAGCTGTGAGTAGAAGCATGCTCTCTGGCCTGGCTGCATGGGGGCAAGGGAGGGGACAGGGCTCCTTTTAGTTGCAATGCCAGTGGCACAAGGGGAGGGGCTCTGGGAGGGACAGCCAGACCCCCCACTTCTTTCATTAGGACTCCAGGTGGTTTGCATTGTGTGCTAGTGACAGCTGAGAGAGTGGTGGGAAGTCTGCCTGTGTATCTCCAACCCATCAGTGTAGGATCTGAGGCCTGAATCCATCAGCCAGCCATGAAGGGAGCAGGACACATGTGACTTGGGCTGGGCTAGGGCCTTGGAGCAGAGAGAACATGCTGCCCTCCCTGCACACAGCAAGCACAAGGAAAGGGCTTAGGACCAGCCTCCGCCCCCAGCTGACACCTGGGGTGGGGAAGAGCTCTCTTCCCAGACATATCTGTAGGTCAGGAGAGATGCAGGGCTGCAGGGGAGTGTGGCCTTCCCCAGCCCCCCTTTAGCTGTTTTAGGTGTTATGGGGATGGGAAGCCTGGGGCAGCCTTGTGCTCTTGCTCCATCCTTTGCCTCTCAGTGCAGTGGCAAGGAAATTGGGGCACTTACCCGTGGCGGAGCTATGCGATTACTAAAGAATGCTGCAGTTCTTGTTTCTAAGGGACGTCTTCTCTGGCAGGAAAACACCGGCTCGCCTCACTCTTTTGCTGCTGCAGCAGGTTTGCCCGCAGCTGAGTTTACGTGCCCATTTCACACCAGCCAAGTGTTTGCCAAACAGCCTTTGGTTTTGTTCCCAACATTGTGTAACGCTGACAGGTCCCAGTCATCGCCATCGAACCTGGGACCTCTGGAGCTAGATGCATGAGCCTCTACTACATAAGCTAAAAGCCATATGGCTGTTAGTTAAGGCTGTAGCGCAAACTCATTAATCTCTCTCTAAGTGGCCACTAGATGGGACAGAACACCACACCCAGGAGGTGTGTGGGTTACAATTGCTCTTGGCTTTTGCCGGAGTCCTGTGCAGGGCCGCCCAGAGGATTCAGGGGGCCTGGGGTCTTTGGCGGTGGGGGGCCCCCGCTTTGGTGGTAATTTGGCAGCGGGGAGACCTTCTGTTCCGGGATCCACCACCGAAGTGCTCCGAAGACCCGCGGCGGGGCCCCCCTGCCGCCAAATTACTGCTGAAGACCAGGAGCGGAAGAAGCTCCGGGGGCCCGGGCCCCGAGAGAGTTTTCCGGGGCCCCTGGAGCGAGTGAAGGACCCTGCTCCAGCGGCCCTGAAAAACTCTCGTGGGGGCCCCTGCGGGGCCTGGGGCAAATTGCCCCACTTGCCCCCCCCCCCCGGGCGGCCCTGGCCCTGTGTCACACCCGTGTTGTCATGCTGGAACAGACCTTCCCCACCTGACTCCCCATTCCTCTCTGACATGCCACCTTTCTCTCTCCCCTTGCAGATCATTAAGAAGACTCGTTTCCCGCACTGGGATGAGGTGCTGGAGTTTGACCTGGAGGAGGGGGTGCCCGGGAAGGAATCCAGAGGGTCCCAAGTGAGCGTGGAGGTGTGGGACTGGGACATGGTGGGGAAGAACGACTTCCTGGGACGGGTGAGCAGCTCCAGCCATCTCCTCAGTGCATCCAGTGTGGGGGCTGGTGGCTCTGATCGGAGTGGGGGATGACAAGAGGATTCGAGGGGAGAAGGCCAACGGCACACAGGCCTGCTGCCGTCTCAAATCTCCTGCTGGCTTGTAAGGAGAGTGGATCCCTTTCTCAGCTGGTCAGTTTGATGTGGGGGGAGGCAAAACGACCTACCAGGCTGGTATTTCAGTTCCTCTGTTGCGGTGCTCGTGGCCAGGGACAGGACGGGGTGTATGTGGGAGGCTGGTTCTAAGCCCGCCTTGCACTTGATGGATTCTGCCTGGCCTCTGGTGTAAATTAACATTGTCCCAGGGCTGCTCTAGTCATGCTTTGCTTTCCATGACCCCTCCCCTGTGGGCTCTGGGAATAGCTGGAGAGCAGCGCTGAGCCCTGATCTGCCCCTGAGCCTGTGGGCTGAGAGCAGGGCTCGTGTAGGTCACGTACACCAGTTCTACCCCAGCAAAGGGACAGCTCTGGGGCCCTCCCCATGCTCTATGTAGTCTGCCAGAGTGGCACAAGGGACCTTAGGGTGACTGAGAATCAAGTCCAAGTAGAAGAGGTCAGAGAGAGAGAGGAAAATGCTCATGAATCATTGAGAGTGAAGGTACAGCTTGGAGATAGGTGCAGGGTGTGTAACGCTATGTCCTGACACCAGCCAGAACGAGCCAGCAGCTGAGACCTGAACCTGCTGCTCAGTTCACTTGATCCCCATGTCACGGCAGTTCTGCCTGGCAGGGGAAGCAGAACCTGTCTGATTGCTATTCCACAGGGGGGTAGTGGCTCAGCAAGGCTTGGGCCAGCCTCATGCCAGAAGAGCCAGGCCAAGCAAGTAGGGAGAGAGGGCTTGTAACGATGCTGCCTTTGGTGGGACGCTTCTGAGAGTGTCAGTTCAGGAGAAATTGCTGAGAGCAGGGCAGTCACAGCCCCAGGCTGGGGGTCTTTTGCACACCAAGGCAAACCAAACCAGCCAAACAGAGAGGACTTTGGTTTTACCGCACTGACTAACCACAAGTCACACAAGCAATTCCCAGGACACTCCAGTTTCCCAGTATCACTACCAGTGCCACTCATCCTGGGGATGAATAGTTATGAAAACCAACACCCCAGTAAAACGAAAGAGGTTCTCCCGATCCCAAAGGACCAAGCCCCATACCCAGGTCAATATACAAATCAGATCTTACCCACAAATCACACTGTTGCCAATCCTTTAGAATCTAAAATCTAAATGTTTATTCATAAAGGGAAAAAGATAGCGATGAGAGCTACAATTGGTTAAATGGAATCAATTACATACAGTAATGGCAAAGTTCTTGGTTCAGGCTTGTAGCAATGATGGAGTAAACCGCAGGTTCAAATCAAGTCTCTGGAGTCCATCCACAGCTGGGATGGGTCATTCAGTCCTTTGTTCAGAGCTTCAGTTTATAGCAAAGTCCCTCCAGAGGCAAGAAGCAGGATTGAAGACAAGATGGAGGAGATGCAGCAGCCTTTTATAGGCTTTCTCTTGTGCGTGGAAACCTGTCGGTTCTCCTGTGCAAGATCTCAGCAAGATGGAGTTTGGCATCACATGGGCAAGTCACATGTCCATGCATGACTCAGTTCTTTACAGGCCGAGGCCATTGTTTACATGTTAGTTTGAATGTTCCCAGGACAACTCAGATGGGGATTGGCGTCTGCCAAAGTCCATTGTCAGTTAAATTTCTTGATTGGGCACTTACTGAGAATAGCCCCTTCTCAAGAAGCTGACCAAATGCTTCACTGAGGCTACTAAGAATCAAAACACATTCATATACAAGTACATAACCAATATTCGTAACTTCAGCTACAAAAATGACACACCCATACAGATAGCATGATCATAATCAGCAAATCATAACCTTTCCATAGACACCTCACACGACAACCTTTGTACAATATTTCCTGCAAATGTGTAACAGTGGTTGCACCGATGATCTATACGGTTATAGTTTATGTCAATAACATCACAGGGCTTAACAGCTTAGTGAAAGGAAAAGGTTTTGCAGCTGTTCTTGGTGCATGTGTTTGTGCTTGTGGGTGCCTCTGCCCTCCTGCACCTTCTAGTGCCTGGGCCACCAAAGAGGCTAAGGGGTCTATCACAGCTGCCAGGTGCGGGGGTCTAACTGTAGTGTAGACAGACTCCAAGGCGCATGGAGCAGTTTGCTGATGGCAGCCGCAGTTTCTAGGTATCTGACGGGTGTAAAGCCTGGTGCCAGGTGGGGAGCCCTTGGCCTGTGTCTGGGCCCTACTGTGCGTCTTGCTTGGGTTTAGGTCCCTTCAGCCCCAGGATCCACTGCAGGGAGATCTGCATGTCTGACCCAGTAAACAAGCCCCATTTTAATTTGGGGGTCCCCTGTTTTGGTGCTGTGGGGCAGGGGGAGTTAGGGTGACCAGACATTCCAATAAAATCAGGACCGTCCCGATATTTAGATGTTCGTCCTGCATCCCGACCGATCTTTGGTCAGGACACAATTTGTCCCGATATTTCGCTCCACCGGCAGCACTCGGCTCTTTTTTCTTCTCTGCCAGCGACCACCTCCCCCATGTGTCCCAATATTTTCTCCCTCTCATCTGATCACCCTAGGAGGAGTATAAGTGGAGGGTGGAATCCATTCAGCCTTCTGCTTCCAGGGCTGGAGCACACCGGCTCGGCAGGGGGCCCGGTACTGGAGCACGCCGGCTCAGCAGAGGGGCCCGGGGCTGGAGCACGCCGGCACAGTAGAGGGGCCTGGGGCTGGAGCTCGTCAGCTCCCCAGAGAGGCCTGGGGCTGGAGCACGCCGGCTTGGCAAGGGGTCCGGGACTGGAGCACGCTGGCTCCCCAGAGAGGCCTGGGGCTGGAGCACGCCGGCTCTGCAGAGGGGCCTGGGGCTGGAGCACGCCGGCTCCCCAGAGAGGCCTGGGGCTGGAGCACCCCGGCTCCCCAGAGGGGCCCGGGACTGGAGCACACTGGCTCCCCAGAGGGTGCCGAGGCAGAGCCACTGCAGCGTGAGGCTGGAAGTGCTCTGAGAGTCTGACCGGGAAACAGCCTGGGGATGAACCACACTGGCAGCTAATGTGAGAGCTGGAGTTTTCCCGCTATATCGCCAGGGGCTGGGAGTTGGGACAATGGGAAGAGGCTCCCCCGACACTGCAGTACTGCCCCCTGCTGTCAGCTCTTGTCCTCTTACTGTCCCTCTCTTCGTGTCCCACACAGGTTGAGTTCTCTCTGGATGCCCTTCAGAGATCCCCTGCCAAAGGCTGGTTCAGGCTCCTGCCCTTCCCCATCGCTGAAGAGGATGCTGGGTAAACAGTCAGCCTTGAGCTAGGGGCCATCATTAACCCCTGGGGGGAAGAGAAGGAGTGAACATGGCTCCTAGTCCCAGCTCTGGGAGAGGAGCATGGATCATGGAGCAGTGGTTACACCAGGGCGCTGGGAGTTAGGATTCCCGGGTTCCATTTCCAACGTAGGGGGTGGTGTATCTAGGTGCTTAGGTCAGGGGACTGGGGTTCAGGACTCCTGGGTTCTATTCCCACCTCTGTCATTGACTTGCATGCACACCTTGGGAAGGTCAGGCCCCTGCTCTGTGCCTCGGTTTCCCCAACTGAAAAATGAGGTTTAATGATGTTCCCATATGTGCACTCAGCATCTGCAGGGTGCTGAAGACATTAAGGGGCTGTCTTTAAATGGAGTTAACATGGGCATTTTATTCCCTGCCCCAATCCCTTGAGCTATAGTAACACAAAAGCAAAGTGCCCAGGGTGCTGGGGCGTCAAACCCCACTGAGCTCTCGCTTCCCTCGCAGCACATCAGCAGGGCCCCTCGTGAGCTGTAAGGTGAGCCGGTGGAGACTGGAGGCTTTGAGTCTGGGAGTGGATCAGGCACTGGAGGCACTGGGGCAGCGGAGGGATCCTCTGTAGCGTGCTGCAATAGTCCAGCTCTGGGTGACCTCTCTCCATGTTGCCATTCATCCTGCCTTGGAATAGGAGCTTGACAGGCTTGGCCGGATGGATGGAAAGGTTGCTGGAGGCTCTGGTGCCAGCGTGATTCACCCACAGAGCCCGTGCCGAGGCAGAGCAGTGGTAGGACAGGAGTGTTCCTCCACTGGTGGAAGCACACCAGTGCCATGGGGTGGTGCTGGGCGGGGCACTGACCGCAGTAGTCGCGGCCCAACCAAGGGAAGGCTGAGGTTTTACCCTGGGCCACTGGGCTGGAAGGAGAGGAGAGCAGCAGGGGGGAAGAGGTTAAGGACAGAGGGAATCAGGCTCGTCTTGGGGGTTCTTGGCTCTGGATTTTTATCGGTACTGGCTGTAGATTCTGGTTGCTGTGCTGGAGGACTGAGCTGGCTAGAACCAGGTTGCAGATACCGGCTCCCCGGTGCTGGTTTGCACTCATTCCACTCACGCTTGCCCACATGGGTGGTGTCTCGGGTGTCGTTGCAGAGGAAAGCTGGGGGCTCTGAGGCTGAAAGTCCGACTGGCTGAGGACAGGATCCTGCCCTCCATGTACTACCAGCCCCTGATTGAGCTCCTGGTGGAATCCATCCTGTGCCCTGCCGAGGTGGGTACCAGCCTGCCTGGCTCCTTGTGCATGGCTACCTGACTGTGTCTGCGTCCAAGCCACGTGCGGACAGCAACGCGAGGAGGAGGGTTGGGGGCGAATGGCAGGGTCGGGATGGGGGAGATGCTGGAAGGAGGGGAATGGGGGGTGGGGGAGATGGAAGGGAGGAGGGGAAGCAGTGGGCAACCTCAGTTTACTTTCTAGTTCCCAGGCCCCTCACTCATGCCACTAGGGGGATGTGAACAGTTCCTTGCTGTGGCAGTGTCTGTCCCCCAGCAGTAGGGTTGCCAACTTTCTAATCGCACAAAACCAAACACCCTAGTCCCCCCCCCCTTCCCCGAGGCCCTGCCCCCAACTCACTACATTCCCCTTCCCTTGGTGGCTCGCTCTCTCCTACTCACTGTCACTTTCACTGGGCTGGGACAGGGGTGGGTTGCGGAAGAGGGTAAGGGCTCCAGCTGGGGGTGCGGGCTCTGGGATGGGGCCAGAAATGAGAGGTTCAGCATGCAGGAGGGGGCTCTGGGCTGGGGGGTGGGGCAGAGGGATTCAGAGTGTGGGAGGGGGGTGCGGGTTAAGGCAGGGGGTTGGGGTGTGGAAGAGGGTGAGGGCTTGGGTGGGGCCAAGTATGAGGGGTTCAGGATCGGGGGAGCTCTGGGCTGTGGGTGCAGGCTCTGGGGTGCAGGAGGGGGCTCCAGGTTTAGGGGGGCTCAGGGCTGGGGATTGAGGTGCAGGAGCGGGGATGGGCTCTGGGTTGGGGGTGTGAACTCTGGGGTGGGCCAAGGATTTGGGGTCCACGGGGGGAGGGCTCAGGGCTGGGGTAGGGGGTTGGGGCTCAGGGTTGGTTGGGCGGATCCTGGTTAGCGGCGCAGAGGGGCTAAAGCAGGCTGCCTGCCTGTCCTGGCTCTGTGCTGCGACCCGGAAGCAGCCAGCAGGTCCAGGTCCTATGCAAGAGGTGTGGGGGCAGGAGGCCCCCTGGCATGCGCTGCTCTCACCCGCAGGCACTGCCCCGCCAGCTCCAGTGTGGAGCCAGTTCCCAGGCAGCGTGCGGAGCCTATGAGCCAGACCTGTTGGCCACTTCTTAGGCGCAGGGCAGTGCCCCAGGACAGGTAGGGGCTAGCCTGCCTTACCTCCTCAGCACCGCCAACAGGGCTTTTAATGGCCTGGTCGGCAGTGCTGACCAGTGCTGCCAGGGTCCCTTTTCAGCCGGACACCTGGTAACCCTACCCAGCAGTTGTGCCTGACCCCTCTATAGCAACATTTCCTCCTGAGCCTGCACTTCATCTCCCGGCCTTACGACATCCATCTGGGGCCTGCAACGATCTGTCCCTGGTAGCACTGAGCCACCCGCCAGCGGTGCCCAGGGACCTTTGCAACGGCATTGCCCCAGATGGCTCCGCAGGAGTGGGGTAGCACCTGACAGGCATGTTAATCTGGGTGAAGATTCAAGCAGAGAGCAGCTGTCCCCCAGCCTGTATGCGTGTGTGCATGTGCACTTGGACGTGTGTGGATGTGTGCACCGGCGTGTGTATGTGTGTGCATGCAAACTTTTGACGTGTCAATGCTTTGAGGCCACAGTGGCAGGCAGCTGAGGCCCTGCCTGGATGGCACCTGCTGCATGTCACTGCCTCTGGCCAGGGCCTTTTGGGACTTAGGGGCCATCAGGGTGAGCAGGGAGGGGGAGAGTCTGGCCCATGGGTTGCTATAGATGCTGCGTTGTTAGGACAACAGCACAGGGTAGGTGGCAGAGATGGTGTAGGAGGTTCAATAGCCAGTGGCAGTGTCTTGGCTCTCTCCTTTTCCTGTCCTGGCCTCGCCCCCAACCATGATTTCTCCACGGGGCTGTTCTGATTTCGCTGGCCCACCGGTGCCCTGGAGAGTCACGGCACCCTTCTGGTGGTGCAGCAGCCAGTCAGTGCCGGGGCAGCCTGGGGGTGGCTGTGAGCTCTCTGAGACCCCAGTCCCCTCTAGCCTGCTGGTAGTGCAGGCCGTGTGCTTGGGGTTGGAGGCCAGAGCCCTAGGTGCTCCCGGGCCTGGGCTTGCTCTGCCTTGGTGGCTGGGCTCCGGGGCACGCCCAGGCTTTGAGTACAGCAGCCAGCTCTCCTGGGGCTGCCAGGGGCTGCGAGCCCGGGCTCAGTGACAAGCCCAGCCCAGCCCTAGGGGCCGTGAAGTACAGGGGTAACAGTGGCACAGCCCCTGGGTGGGCTCCTCAAGCCACTACCCTGTGTCCTGCCAGCAACAGGCTTCAGCCATGGCTCTGGGGCTGCCCACTGGCCAGCCAGCTTCCCGGCTGCCCAGTGCCCTCACACTGGCCTCGCTTGGCCACTACTGGGGATGATGGAGCCTCCTGTTGGCTTGATGCTGAGCTGCCTGGAAGCCAGTAGGATGCATCGGGACCATACACCTCTGTAGCACCCTGGCCTCACCCAGGGCTACCTGGCCATGGAGTGAGATGTGCCCTCTGCCCTGCCCTGCAAACCGTGGGAGGCAGGGAGAGCGCTGCTGGGGGCAGGAGGCAGTTTCAGGAGGGACATGCGTTAGCTGGCAGCAGGTGGACACTCGTCCCAGGGGAAGATGGAGGGGGTGCCAGGAGTAGGAGGAGCCCAGGCTGGAGCTGTAGGCAAGGTCCTGTCCAGGGCCTTGAGGGTAAGGAACTGGCTCTGATGAAAGGGGCAGGGAACTGGGGAAGGGGTGGGGTGCTCAGCTGAGCCTGTGGTCCTGCAGGTTCAGCCTGGCCGCGCGATCAGAATGGCCTGTCAGCTTCCATCCCTGCTGCACCCCACACCTGTCTGAAAGCTTCCTCCTGGGATGGGGGCCAGAGACAGACCCTCCTGGTGTGTGGGAGCACAGTGGGTCCAGGGGGAAGAGAGGATCTCCCTGTGTGGGGCAGAGGGACCCCACTTGATGTGGAGCAGAGAGGGCTCTGGGGTTGGGGCATGCAGAGGAGCCCCACTTGGTGTGGGGCAGAGGGAGCTCCGGTGAGGGAACTCTGGGGGGTCTCCCTGGGTGGGGCAGATGCATGCTGGCCAGACAGCATCGTTGCCCTGCTGTGCGGCAGGAGGAGGACGTCAGCCCGCTGGCCTTGCTGGAGGAGATCAGCTCGGTGGAGAGCCGGCAAGACGTGGCCACGAAGCTGGTGAAGATCTTCCTGGGACAGGGCCTGGCGGTGCCCTTCCTGGACTACCTCAACCTGCGGGAGGTGACCAAGACCAGTAAGTGCTGCTCCACAGGCCTGGTGGTGAGAGCCTGGCCCAATGCCTTCCCCAGGGGCCTGCTCGTCATTGGCAAAGCTCACAGCACTGGGCATTGCTGTGAAGTGCCAAAGCCTGGACTGAGGGAGCTCCCAAAGTGATCTGGGGTGCTCCATATGGAGGATACCTGCTGCTGCTTACCTGGTGTTTGGGGGGGGGTTCTCCTGTGCCATACCTAGACCAGGAAATCTGGAGGGGGGGTAATCGAACATCCGTTGACCCCATTTCCACACCTTGCCTAGCACCGAGGTACCAGTTAGTATCGATACCAAGGTACCTGTGACACTAGTCCCAGTCAGCGATGGTACCTGTGGCCCTAGGTACCAGCTGGCAGTGGTACCTGCCTGCCCCTGTGCATTTCTCTGAGCGCTCATCTCTTGGGCCTCCCTTGGAATCACAAGCAAAAGACCTATCTGAAGTGAGCCCATCCTTCAACACCGAGACAAGATTTTAAATTCAGACTGGCCTTGGGAACCCCAAACGAAGGGGGGCAGGAACTCCCACCCCTCTCTATCCAAAGGGCAGGGCCTGCTTCCCTCTCTCCCTCTCCTGATCTCAAGTCTGCAGTCACATGGCGACTGGGGGAGTGGTGGTGGTGGGGAGCAGCTACCAAGATCTCCTGCCCCCTTCCAACCATTCCAGGCCACAGATAGACCTTGCTTCAAACTGGGAGCCAGTCACCTGGGTTTCCTGTCATAACTCCCTGATTGGCTCCTCTCCTACCGTAGCAATCTTCTCTTGGTCCTAATGTGCCGTTGTGTTTCCATGGAAACCCCAGGCTGCCTGGTTTGAAGGCGGGGGTGGCAGGAGAATGGGATATGGACCAGAAATGCTCTGATCAAACTTGGGTTCTGATACTTGGCAACATTTAGGAGCTGGAAATGGGAAGGTTTAGGGCAGCAGCATAGGAGATAGGTCTCCACACTGAAACTCAATGGGGCAAGGAGAGTGAAGGGTCAATATGTGTGGAAACAAACTCCTCCCCACCCATTAGGAGCAGCTGGTATGAGACAAGCATGGTAGATGGCACCATGGGACAGTGTGACCTAGTGGATAGAGCACTGGATTGGAAGTCAGGACACCTGGATTCTGTTCCTGGCTTTTCCATGGACCTGCTGGCTGCCCCGTGATGTGCCTCAGTTTCCCCTCCCACCCTTTGCATGTCTTGTCTATTTACAGTGGGACACAGGGACTCTCTCCCATTCTGTGTCTACAGAGCCTAGCACAGAATGGTTCCTAGCTCGGCTAAGGTCGTTAGGCCCCACCATAAAACAAATAAGAATTATGATGACTTCACCTCCAGGTATTTGAAATCTGTTTCTGTGTGTAATGATTGTACTTTGTCTGTAATGAGCTGGACCAAACTCTACATCCCAGCCCTACTGAGCTTTGCGGGGTTTGTGATCTAGATCAGAACTGCATGTCTGGAGCCACCATTGGGTGAAAGTTCCCCTGTCACTTTGTGAACATTCATAGGGGAAAATCTGCAACATCCTGTGACGCTAGCACAAGTGAGCATTGGTAGCCATGGCCATAGGTACCAGGGAGTATGGGTACCACTGGATATTAGTACCTAGGTACCCCTGGCCCTGGATACTGGGGGGGATCAGGGTCTAAGGTACCCGGGGCCCTGGATATTGGTGGGGATCAGCGTCTAAGGTCTCTGGGGCCCTGGATACTGGTGGGGATCAGCGTCTAAGGTCCCTGGGGCCCTGGATACCAGTGAGGATCAGTGTCTAAGGTCCCCGTGGCCCTGGATACCCAGTGGGGATCAGTGTCTAAGGTAACCCTGGCCCTGGATACCGGTGGGGATCAGTGTCTAAGGTAACCCTGGCCCTGGATACCGGTGGAGATCAGTGTCTAAGGTCCCTCTGGCCCTGGATACCAGTGGGGATCAGCGTTTAAGGTCCCTCTGGCCCTGGATGCCGGTGGGGATCAGCGTCTAAGGTCCCCGGGGCCCTGGATGCCGGTGGGGATCAGCGTCTAAGGTCCCTGGGGTCCTGGATGCCGGTGGGGATCAACGTCTAAGGTCCCTGGGGTCCTGGATACCGGTGGGGATCAGCGTCTAAGGTCCCCGGGGCCCTGGATGCCGGTGGGGATCAGCGTCTAAGGTCCCGGGGGCCCTGGATGCCGGTGGGGATCAGCGTCTAAGGTCCCCCTGGCCCTAGATACAAGTTGGGATCAGTGTCTAAGGTCCCCCTGGCCCTGGATACAAGTTGGGATCAGTGTTTAAGGTCCCTCTGGCCCTGGATACCGGTGGGGATCAGTATCTAAGGTCCCCCGGCCCTGGATACCAGTTGGGATCAGTGTTTAAGGTCCCTCTGGCCCTGGATACCGGTGGGGATCAGCGTCTAAGGTCCCCGGGGCCCTGGATGCCGGTGGGGATCAGCGTCTAAGGTCCCGGGGGCCCTGGATGCCGGTGGGGATCAGCGTCTAAGGTCCCCCTGGCCCTGGATACAAGTTGGGATCAGTGTCTAAGGTCCCCCTGGCCCTGGATACAAGTTGGGATCAGTGTTTAAGGTCCCTCTGGCCCTGGATGCCGGTGGGGATCAGCGTCTAAGGTCCCCCTGGCCCTGGATACAAGTTGGGATCAGTGTCTAAGGTCCCCCTGGCCCTGGATACAAGTTGGGATCAGTGTTTAAGGTCCCTCTGGCCCTGGATACCGGTGGGGATCAGTGTCTAAGGTCCCCGGGGCCCTGGATACCGGTGGGGATCAGTGTCTAAGGTAACCCTGGCCCTGGATACCGGTAGGGATCAGTATCTAAGGTCCCCCGGCCCTGGATACCAGTTGGGATCAGTGTTTAAGGTCCCTCTGGCCCTGGATACCGATGGGGATCAGCGTCTAAGGTCCCCGGGGCCCTGGATGCCGGAGGGGATCAGCGTCTAAGGTCCCCGGGGCCCTGGATGCCGGAGGGGATCAGCGTCTAAGGTCCCCGGGGCCCTGGATGCCAGTGGGGATCAGCGTCTAAGGTCCCCGGGGCCCTGGATGCCGGTGGGAATCAGCGTCTAAGGTCTCCGGGGCCCTGGATGCCTGTGGGGATCAGCATCTAAGGTCCCCGGGGCCCTGGATGCCAGTGGGGATCAGCGTCTAAGGTCCCCGGGGCCCTGGATGCCTGTGGGGATCAGCATCTAAGGTCCCCGGGGCCCTGGATGCTATTGGGGATCAGCATCTAAGGTCCCCAGGGCCCTGGATGCCGGTGGGGATCAGCGTCTAAGGTCCCTGGGGCCCTGGATACCGGTGGGGATCAGCATCTAAGGTCCCCGGGGCCCTGGATACCGGTGGGGATCAGCGTCTAAGGTCCCCATGGCCCTGGATGCCGGTTGGAATCAGCGTCTAAAGTCCCTGGGGCCCTGGATGTCGGTGGGGATCAGCGTCTAAGGTCCCCGGGGCCCTGGATGCCAGTGGAGATCAGCGTCTAAGGTCCCCGTGGCCCTGGATACCGGTGGAGATCAGCGTCTAAGGTCCTTCTGGCCCTGGATACCGGTGGGGATCAGCATTTAAGGTCCCTCTGGCCCTGGATACCGGTGGGGATCAGCGTCTAAGGTCCCCAGGGCCCTGGATACCGGTGGGGATCAGCGTCTAAGGTCCCCGGGGCCCTGGATGCCGGTGGGGATCAGCGTCTAAGGTCCCCGGGGCCCTGGATGCCGGTGGGGATCAGCGTCTAAGGTCCCCGGGGCCCTGGATGCCGGTGGGGATCAGCGTCTAAGGTCCCCGGGGCCCTGGATGCCAGTGGGGATCAGCGTCTAAGGTCCCTATGGCCCTGGTGCCGGTGGGAATCAGTGTCTAAGGTCCCCGGGGCCCTGGATACCGGTGGGGATCAACGTCTAAGGTCCCCCTGGCCCTGCATACCGGTGGGGATCAGTGTCTAAGGTCCCCGGGGCCCTGTATATCGGTGGGGAAAGGCGTCTAAGGTCCCCGGGGCCCTGGATGCCAGTGGGGATCAGCGTCTAAGGTCCCCCTGGCCCTGGATACCGGTGGGGATCAGTGTCTAAGGTCTCCGGGGCCCTGTATATCAGTGGGGAACGGTGTCTAAGGTCCCTGGGGCCCTGGATACCGGTGGGGATCAGTGTCTAAGGTAACCCTGGCCCTGGATACCGGTGGGGATCAGTGTCTAAGGTAACCCTGGCCCTGGATCCCGATTGGGATCAGTGTCTAAGGTCCCCAGGGCTCTGGATACCGGTGGGGATCAGGGTCTAAGGTCCCCGTGGCCCTGGATACCGGTGGGGATCAGTGTCTAAGGTCCCCGGGGCCCTGGATACCGGTGGGGATCAACGTCTAAGGTCCCCCTGGCCCTGGATACCGGTGGGGATCAGTGTCTAAGGTCCCCGGGGCCCTGTATATCGGTGGGGATCTGTGTCTAAGGTCCCCGGGGCACTGTATATCAGTGGGGAAAGGCGTCTAAGGTCCCCGGGGCCCTGGATGCCAGTGGGGATCAGCGTCTAAGGTCCCCCTGGCCCTGGATACCGGTGGGGATCAGTGTCTAAGGTCTCCGGGGCCCTGTATATCAGTGGGGAACGGTGTCTAAGGTCCCTGGGGCCCTGGATACCGGTGGGGATCAGTGTCTAAGGTAACCCTGGCCCTGGATACCGATTGGGATCAGTGTCTAAGGTCCCCAGGGCTCTGAATACCGGTGGGGATCAGGGTCTAAGGTCCCCGTGGCCCTGGATACCGGTGGGGATCAGTGTCTAAGGTCCCCGGGACCCTGGATACCGGTGGGAATCAATGTCTAAGGTAACCCTGACGCTGGATACCGTCGGGGATCAGTGTCTAAGGTCCCCGGGGCCCTGGATACCGGTTGGGATCAGCGTCTAAGGTCCAAAGGGCCCTGGATACCGGTGGGGATCAGCGTCTAAGGTCCCCGGGGCCCTGGATACCGATGAGGATCAGCGTCTAAGGTCCCCGGGGCCCTGGATGCCGGTGGGGATCAACATCTAAGGTCCCCGGGGCCCTGGATGCTATTGGGGATCAGCATCTAAGGTCCCCAGGGCCCTGGATGCCGGTGGGGATCAGCGTCTAAGGTCCCTGGGGCCCTGGATACCGGTGGGGATCAGCATCTAAGGTCCCCGGGGCCCTGGATGCCGGTGGGGATCAGCGTCTAAGGTCCCCGGGGCCCTGGATGCCGGTGGGGATCAGTGTCTAAGGTCCCGGGGGCCCTGGATGCCGGTGGGGATCAGCGTCTAAGGTCCCCCTGGCCCTGGATACCAGTTGGGATCAGTGTTTAAGGTCCCTCTGGCCCTGGATACCGGTGGGGATCAGTGTCTAAGGTCCCCGGGGCCCTGGATACCGGTGGGGATCAGTGTCTAAGGTAACCCTGGCCCTGGATACCGGTAGGGATCAGTGTCTAAGGTCCCCCTGGCCCTGGATACCAGTTGGGATCAGTGTTTAAGGTCCCTCTGGCCCTGGATACCGGTGGGGATCAGTGTCTAAGGTCCCCGGGGCCCTGTATATCGGTGGGGAACAGTGTCTAAGGTCCCTGGGGCCCTGGATACCGGTGGGGATCAGTGTCTAAGGTAACCCTGGCCCTGGATACCGGTGGGGATCAGTGTCTAATGTCCCTGGGGCCCAGTGAGGATCAGTGTCTAAGGTCCCCATGGCCTTGGATACCAGTGGTGATCAGTGTCTAAGGTTCCCGGGGCCCTGGATGCCGGTGGGGATCAGCGTCTAAGGTCCCCGGAGCACTGGATACCGGTGGTGATCAGTGTCTGAGGTCGCTGGGGCCCTGGATACTGGTGGGGATCAGTGTCTAAGGTTCCCAGGACTCTAGTACCAGTGGTATTGGTTCCATCAGGTCTAGTGTGGGAGCTACTCCAAGGCAGTGCTTCTTGTGAGAGCAGATGTAGTGACTGGGGTGTGCCTCTGGCTACCTGGCTGTACGTACACGAGGAAGCAATCAGGTTGGGCTTGGCCCAGCTCCAGCACCAGTGCCGTGAATTGCTTGGCATCTGCCCAGGACTGAGCTCGCGGCCTTGCTACGTGGCGGGGAGAGAGGCTGTTTAGAGAAACTCTCGTGGTGGGAAAGGACTAAATTAAAGGCTGAATTCCCCGTCACTCCTTTCCTGCCCTTGGGGCAGGGTTAGACAGATGGGGGAAGGTGACTTTAAGCTATCGTTGGGCTCCTTGTATTCTGGCGCCTGTCCAGCACCCAGTGCAACCATGGCAGCCAGTGCATAGCTATAGCACTAGCCACCCTGCTCACATCTCCTTGTAGCCCTTATGCCATCCTACTTGGCCAGGGAGGCCACATACACAGGAAAGTTCTCAGGCTTCCTTCCCGCTTCACACTATCAGAGTCCAAGGGCCTTAATGTGGCCGGGGTCTCTTCCCTGGGAGCAGCCTTCCAAGGTAAGAACCAGGGCAGGGTTCTTCTCTCCATTTCCTATCTCCTCGCCTCGTGCTGGCTCTCCAGGGCAGTGTCCCCCTTGCATGTGGTGACGTGGCTCCATCTCTGCTGGGATCCTCATGCATGTCTCCCCAGCTCTCACCTGAGGGGCAGCCCCCAGTCCCAGGCTCTGCCCACCCCAGGCTGGCCCCCTTGACTCCAGAATCCTTCCTGCACATGCAGAGAATAGCTGCTCCATTTCCCCACCATGCTCAAGCCATTCAGCTGGCTCCCCATTATTTCAGGATCCAGCATTTGTCTCTCCACCTCCTTCTGCTCCTCACAACCCCAGCCTCTCTGCCTTTGCTGGTGTGAGCGCCTTCTCCCCCGCAACTCCTGCTGCCTGAGGCAGCCTGCCTGTCTCCACCCCCTCTTCTTCCCGATCTCCCTTGGAAACCCATCTGCTCCCTGCTGCTGGCACCTCAATCTCTCTGTCCCTGTACTGCTGGCCAGAGGGCTGAAGGCTCTGACAACATCTTTGCACCTACCCCGCTGCTGTGTCTAGCTGATGCCATGTGCTGTTCACTGTCTGGTGCTGTTTAGCCCTGCAGTGTACTGTGGGATGGAGGTTGTGTGAAAGGCACTGTGAAAATGCAATGTGACACAGGTCCCAGGTGGGTTATAAATCCATTTTCTTTACTTCCAGCTGATCCGAACACACTCTTCCGCTCCAACTCCCTGGCCTCCAAATCCATGGAGCAGTTTATGAAGGTGAGTGTGGTGGAGAGTGTCCCATTGAATTCTGGGAATGCAGGTGTTAGCAACTCTGATCTGTGCCATACCTCAGCATGCTAAGGGCCCCTCTTCCATCCTCTTCCCTGTGTGGCCTGTGAAATAACACCATGAGAAAAGTCACATGCTGGTCCGAGCACAGAGCTGGGAGCCAGGAACTCCTGGCTAGTTCAGATTCTAATTGTGGTGGCCTCAGGCAAATCTCTCTGTGTTCTTGTCTGCCAGGGGTGTGCACTGGCCATGAGAAGGGCCCCAGAAGGGCTAAATTTGGGGGTTTGTCTTCACTGGACTCTTGTGTCTCCAGGTAATTGATTGCCAATGAGTGTGGAGTAGTTAACACCTTTGTGAAAACACCCCACACATTTCATCCTGGCTACAAATGTTTGTTCTTTACCCCAAGGATCACAGGGCTTAATGGGCAAAATGTCTAGTGAAGATAGACCCTGAAGTGTTTATTAAGGGCTTATCTACCCATACAGCTGCACCAATACAGCTGCACCACGGCAGTGCATCTGGTGACCATGCTCTCTGCTGAAGGGAGATCAGCATAATAAACCACCTCTGCAAGGGGCGGGAGAAGCTGTTTTACCCTGAGGCCACCCTTGGAGGGGTGTAGAGTGCTGATCTCCGGTGAGCACAATAGGGGCCAGGATTTCCTGGGGAGGTAACCATCATGCATCAGTTCTCTCTCTGTAAAGCCCCGCTCTCTGGCAGTGAGAACAAAACTGTTCTCTGCCTCCCCACTGCCATCCGCAAAGAGAGCTGTGGCACCCCTTTCAGAGGCACTGTCTGTGCCATAGGGATCCCCTGGCAACCAGCTTTCTGCATCAGAGGATGGCAAGCACCATTCCTTATAGCTCCAAGAGGGAGTGCTGGAGAATGATATGAGGCTTCAACAATCCCCTAGAAAGCAGGCTAGGGTGAAACCTGGGGCTTGTCCCTTGGGTCGCAGAATCTGTAACGAGTGGCACTCTCCAATCGCTCCTCCTCATCTCTCCTCTCTATATTGTTCATCCTTTCTAAATTAGCTGTTACCACTCAAGAAAGAGATCTTGGAGTCACAGTGGATAGTTCCCTGAAAACGTCCACCCAATGTGCAGCAGCAGTCAAAAAAAGTGAACAGAATGTTGGGAATCATTAAGAAAGGGATAAATAATAAGACAGAAAATATCATATTGCCGTTCTATAAATCCATGGTACGCCCACACCTTGAATACTGTGTGCAATTCTGGTCGCTCCATCTCAACAAAGATATGTTAGAATTGGAAAAGGTTCAGAGAAGAGCAATTAAAATGGTTAGAGGTGTGGAACAGCTTCCACACAATGAAAGAGAAAAAAGTGGGATTGTTCAGCTTAGAAAAGAGACGATGGGGGAGGGGATATGATAGAGGTCTATAAAATCATGCCTGGTGTGGAGACATTAAATAAGGACGTGTTATTTTCTCCTTTTCATAACATAAAAACTAGGGGTCACCAAATGAAATGAATAGGCAGCAAGTTTAAAACAAACAAAAGGAAGTGCTTCTTCACACAACGCACGGTCAGCCTATGGAACTCACTGCCAAAAGCAAAGGCCAAAAGTGCAACTGGATTCAAAAAAGAATGACATAAGTTCCTGGACAGATCCATCAATGGCTGTTAGCCAAGATGGGTAGGGATGCAACCCCATGCTCCAGGTGTCCCTAAGCCTCTAACTGCCAGATGCTGGGATTGGACGACAGGGGATGGATCACTTGATAATTGCCCTGTTCTGTTCACTCCCTCTGAAGCATCTGGTATCCCATTGCCGGAGACAGGATACTGAGCTAGCAGGACTATTAGTCTGATCCAGTCTGGCCTTCCTTTCTTTCTTTCTTTCTTTCTTTCTTTCTTTCTTTCTTTCTTTCTTTCTTTCTTTCTTTCTTTCTTTCTTTCTTTCTTTCTTTTATCCTCCTTGTCCCATTCCTGAGCTCTTTGTTCTGTCTTGTTTCCCCCATTCTCTCTCGTCCCCTTCCCACTCCCCTCCATCATTCCTCCATTTTCTGCTGTCTCCGCAGGTAGTTGGGATGCCCTATCTCCATGAGGTCCTGAAGCCAATCATAAACCGGATCTTTGAGGAAAAGAAGTACATCGAGTTGGATCCATGTAAGATTGAGCTGAACCGGACCAGGTGAGTGTGAGAGTAGCGGGAATCCATGCCAGGGCCTGCTGGGATAGATCTGGAGTGACTCCAGTGGCTGCAGCGGAGTAGGTCCGTATCCGCGTTGCCAGAGCTGAGACCAGGATCTGCCCATAGCACCATCCGTTCAGGGGGAAACGCCTAATGTCACAAACCAGATGCTTTTCCATAGCAAGAACTAACTGCTCAGAGAGAAACCCCAGTGCACCCTTCCCCAAACAGTACTGATCTCCTGGGGAGGCAAACTGCTAAAGGTAAATCTCACACATCGAATTGGGTCTGATCGAGATGAGGACAGTGAGGTGCCAGCTGGCACTGGAAGCCTTGAGATGCTGGTATAGGACATTCTCTCTTGACCGAGCTGAGTGACTAGATCAAGGCAGCATTCTGAGAAAGCGAGGGGCCAGTGATGCACATGGTACCTGACTGCAATTCTGGTGATCTCTAGTGTGAGTGCCGCACTCTGAGCAGCCTGATGCTTGATAGCTTCTTCTGGGCTGGGATTTGTATTAGCAGTGAGCCCTCTGCTCCCTGTGCTGAGATGGGAACACAGTGAGCTCGGGCTGCGGCGTATGCCCTCCTTTATCATCTCGCTTCTAGCTGATGCTCTTGTCCCTCACACATTCTCATGGGAGTCCTCCAGCTGTGGGGCCTGCCAAGCAGCAGATCCGCCATAGGGATCTATTATTTCAGAAGGTGGAGAAAGCTACTGGGGAGAGGCTGTTCTACATTTGATTTTGACAAATGGAGGAACTGGTTGAGAATTTGAAAGTGGAAGGCAGCTCGGGTGAAAGTGATCACAAAATGGTAAGAGTTCATGATTCTAAGGAATGGTAGGAGGGAGAACAGCAAAATAAAGACACTGGATTTCAAGAAGGCAACTTTAGCAAACTCAGGGATTTGGTTGTAAGATCTCATGGGAAGCAAGTCTAAGGGGAATAACAATTGAAGACAGTTGGCAGTTTTTCAAAGACATTATTAAGGGCACAAGAGGCAGGGCCGGCTCTAGTTTTTTGCCACGCCTGAAATTGTGCCGCCGTAAGCACATGCTTGGTTGGCTGGTGCCTAGAGTGGGCCCTGACAAGAGCAAACTATCCCACTGCATAGGAAAGATAGGAAGTCTGGCAAGAGAGCACCCTGGCTTAACCAGGAGATCTTCAATGATCTAAAAATCAAAACAGTCCTACAAAAAGTGGAAACAATGTCAAAGTACAAAGGATGAATATAAACAAATAACACAAGTATGTAGGGACAAAATTAGAAATGTCAAGGCACAAAATGAGATCAAACTAGCTAGGGACATAATGGGAAACAAAACACTCCACAAATACATTAGCAGCAAGAGGAAGACCAAGGACAGGGTGGACCCGTTACTCAATGCGGGGGTAGGGGGAAACAATAACAGAAAATGTGGAAATGGCAGAGATGCTTAATGACTTCTTTGTTTTGGTTTTCACCAAGGAGGTTGCTGGTGATTGGACATCTAACGTAGTGAATGCCAGTGAAAATGAGGTAGTATCAGAGGCTAAAATAGGAAAAGAACAAGTTAAACATTACTTAGACATTAGATGTCTTCAAATCACCAGGGCCTGATGAAATGCATCCTAGAATACTCAAGGAGCTGACTGAGGAGGTAGCTGAGCCATTAACGATTATCTTTAAAAGTCATGGAAGACAGGAGAGATTCCAGAGGACTGGAAAAGGGCAAAACTAGTGCCAATCTATAAAAAGGGAAATAAGGACAACCCGGGGAATTACAGACCAGTCAGTGTAACTTCCGTACCTGAAAAGATAATGGAGCAGATAATTAAGCAACCAATTTGCAAACATCTAGAAGATACTAAGGTGATAAGTAACAGTCGGCATGGATTTGTCAAGAATAAATCGAGTAAAACCAACCTGATAACTTTCTTTGACAGGTAACAAGCCTTGTGGATAGGGGGAAGTGGTAGATGTGATCTATCTTGACTTTAGTGAGGCTTTTGATACTGTCTCGCATGACCTTCTCATAAACAAACTAGGGAAATGCAACCTAGATGGAGCTACTATAAGGTGGGTGCAAAACTGGTTGAAAAACCTTTCCCAGAGAGTAGTTATCAGTGGTTCACAATCATGCTGGAAGGGCATAAGGAGTGGGGTCCCACAGGGATCGGTTCTGGGTCTGGTTCTGTTCAATATCTTCATCAGTGATTTAGATAATGTCATGGAGAGTCCACTTATGAAGTTTGAAGATGATACCAAGCTGGGAGGGCTTTCAAGTGCTTTGGAGGATAGAATTAAAATTCAAAATGATCTGGACAAACTAGAGAAATGGTCTGAAGTAAATAGGATGAAATTCAATAAGGACAAATGCAAAGTGCTCCTCTTAGGAAGGAACAGTCAGTTCCACACATACAAAATGGGAACTGACTGCCTAGGGAGGAGCACTGTGGAAAAGGATCCGGGGATCATAGTGAACCACGAGCTAAATATAAGTCAACAATGTAACACTGTTGCAAAAAAAGCAAACATCATTCTGGGGTGTACCAGTGGGAGTGTTGTAAGCAAGACACAAGAAGTAATTCTTCCACTCTGCACTGTGCTGATTAGGCATCAACTGGAGTATTGTGTCCAGCTGTAGGTGCCACATTTCAGGAAAGAGGTGAGCAAATTGAAAAAGTTACAGAGAAAGCAACAAAAATGAGTAAAACATGACCTTTGAGGGAAGGTTGGAAAAACTGGGTTTGTTTATGACTGGAAAAGAGAAGACTGAGAGGGGACATGATAATACATTTCAAGTACAGCTCTACCTCGATATCACGCTGTCCTTGAGAGCCACAAAATCTTACCACGTTATCGGTGAAACTGCGTTATATTGAACTTCCTTTGTTCCACCGGAGTGCTCAGCCCCGCCCCCCCGGAGTGCTGCTTTACTGCGTTATATCCAAATTTGTGTTATATCGGGTCATGTTATATCGAGGTAGAGGTGTACATAAAAGATTGTTACAAGGAGGAGGGAGAAGAATTGTTCTTCTTAACCTCTGAGGATAGGACAAGAAGCAATGGGCTTAAATTGCAGCAAGGGAGGTGTAGATCGGACATTTGGAAAAACTTCCTGTCACGGTGGTTGAGCTCTGGAATAAATTGCCCAGGGAGGTGGTAGAATCTCCATCATTGGAGATTTTTAAGAGCAGGTTAGACAAACACCTGTCAGGGATGCTCTAGATAATACTTAGTCCTGCCATGAGTGCAGGGGACTGAACTAGAAGACCTCTTGAGGTCTCTTCCAGTTCTGTCATTCTAAAATCTGTCAAGGGGAACTGTGATTGGTGCTGCTATGGGGCCTGGCGTGTGGGATTGGCGGTCACGTTGCATCGGGTTAGGATAACCATTGTGGGGGCACTGCCATGGTTACGTGGATGGTGGAGGCACCATGGTTGCTCTAGGCCAGGGGTTCCTGCCATAGTCTTAGGCCAAGTATGGACCCCAGAGCAGAGCGAAGGGGCTGGGCTGGCACCAGGCAACTGGGCTGGAACATGTGAGGGTCCAGCAGTGAGTGAGAGGATGGGGGAAACTCGATGCCTTGGTGCGCACATGGAGGAGCTGGGTGTAGCTGAGAGGAGAGCACAGGTGCGAGTGGTGTCACTGGCTTGGGTATGGGTGGGGGGGTGGGCGCGTTCCAATTAGAAATGGCAAATCAGGAAAACAGTGACACATGGAAGCTGCTGTAATTCGCGGTTCATTTTTCCCACTTAACAGTGCTAATTAAAGCAGAGAAAAGTGAGTCTGAGAAGTGATTTATGCCTCTAAAAATAACCCAATAGCATGTGAATGGCCTCTGGGGGCCAAACACACAGGCAGGGCAGCATCCCCCAGCCAGGGAATTGTGATGGACTCTTGGGTTGCAACTTTGAGGTCACCTCACTCCCTCTTCTTCTGCTGCCACGCTGAGACTTGAGGGGGAAGGAGAAGAAATGAACCCTTTGTCTTCCAGTGCCTGTGGCATGAACTCCCCTTCTCCCAGAGGGCCATCCAGGTGACTCGGGAGGTGCCCATCTCCTCAAAGACCACGTGGCCCAGATAGACCAGAGCAGCTCCCGCCCTGGGCGCTGGCAGTGGGAGTTCAGCCTTTCTCCGGAGGGGAAGGCTGTTCTGAGCAGGCTGCAGCAGTGCTTGCTGGCATGTGTTGCATTGTCGGGATGCTGCTCTGTCCTGAGAGGAGATGGGTGCTGGGTTCTGCCCAGCCTTCCTTTCATCCCGATCCCTGGGCTGCTGGCTCAGCCCTTCCCAGCTCAGCTGCAGCCTAGAGGCCTGTCTAAAAGGAGCAGGCAGGTCTCAGCCCAGCCACTAGAGGGCAGGGCTCAGCCGTTATCAGTAGCGATCAGCCTCCCCACAGAGCTGGGCTGGGGGAGTGGGGCAGTGTGTGGGGGAGTTCACCCTGCACCTGCATCTGGTCTTGGTAAACTGCAGTTTCTGCTTTCCAGCGCCATCAGGCTAGCACTGAATTGACTCAGTGCCCGTTCGAGGAGCCTGCCGGGGCAAGCTGGTGCTGCAAGCTGCTGGGGCATGGGAGGAGCTGGGTCTCTGGAGAGCTGAGTGCATTGCTGAACTAGCCCATGGACCACTGCTTCTGGGGAGAGGTGAAGGGCGAGGGGTTGCCCCCTTCCTGGGGCGGAGCACAGGGCAGCAGTGGGAGACAAGGATCTCGCTGGCTGAACACCTGGCTACTGACTGCAGGGTTATTGGGGGTTGATTCTCCTGATAAAAATGGCCCCCCAGTCCTATCCCCAGACATGTCTGTCATGGGGGGAGGACTCACCCAGCCCCTTTGCCATGGGGGAGGCTGGCACAGGATGGGGGTTATTGTGGGTATTTAGGGTGTGCGAAGCACTGATTAGCTATAAGTAAAGTCATCCCCTGCCCAGGGGAGTGTCTAAGCCACTCACCCCGCAGCATGATGGGTGGCCACCAAGACCCCAGAGCCTGTGGAGGGAGCGGCTGCATCTGTGTGTGAGCAATTCTCCACCAGCGAGAGGCACAGGCGGGTCTGTAGATTATTGACTCCCACAATCTGCCCAGTGTGGTGACCCCACCTCAACAGGTGAACAGAGCCTCTGAGTCCAGCAGAGTCTCTCTGCACCTGAGCCAGTGGGATCCTACAGTGTCCTCACCCCTGCTGGCTTTCCCGGATCCAAACCGAAAGGCATCATGCTTGGCTTTCCCTGCGCACCCACGAGCTCTCCTGGAACCCCACAAGCCAGCCCAGTCCTCCTCCCAGGATTTGCCCCGGAGTCAAGACAGTGACATTCCCAGGAGAGAGACAGCTCATGCTGGTTGCTAAGCAACAGCGTGTCAGGGATGCTGGAGCAGAGAGGAGGCTGCTTGATGAATGGTGCACAAGGCCTGTGTCGTCAGGGAGTTGCCCCTCCACGGTGATTCTCCATCTCTGTGCTGTGCTGGCCATATCCAGCAGGGTGTTTGTGGGGGGATGGGGGCTTAGGGGACTCAGGAACAAGGCCCTTAGGGCATCCAGAGTACGTTCTTGGTGACATCGGTATGAATGGACTTCTGCCACAGGTGCAAGGCAAATGCAAATGACAGTCTTGTGCCTGTGACATGATGGAGTTTACTGAGCTAGGTGTGGGCCAGGGGCAGGAAAGCCCAAAGCTGAATGCCATGCTGGTGGACTAGATGTACAGACACACAGTGAGAGGCAACAGGCAGTCCTGCCCCCTAGACAAGACAGGATTGCCCCAGCTTAGCCAAGAAGGTGCACAGATTTGCCCAAAGTCACACAGGAGATCTGCAGTCAGCTGCTGGCTCTGACTCCCAGCCCAGTGCCTTGCTCCCTCTCTCAGGGTCAGAATTGCTTCTGATGATCCATGTGCCAGCCAGGTGGGAGGGGCCACCTGCACAGTCCTCTGGGGAGAGGAGTTGCTGGGGGGCCCTGCTTTGATCTCTCAAAATGGACCGTGCAGATGAGTGAGGCCCAGGCAAGCCCTTTGAGTTTGAAGGCAGGATTTGCAGCGCCCAGCCTCGCTCTAAGCAAAGGGTCACTCTGACCAGAACTGCAGAGTGTAGGCTGCAGGGCTGGGATTGGCTTTGGGAGCTCATTGTGCTCCAAGTGTTCTGCACTAGCAAGACAAGGGGGTTCCCTGGCCTCATAGCTGCTGCATGTTTGAACCTGGCTGCCAGGGAATCCAGTTCTTAGACCCAGCCTGGGTGTGTTTTGTGTCCACGGAATTCCCCCTTCCCAGGGCAGTGGGCTCCAGAAGCCTATGGATTTTTTTTTAAATAAAGGCCTGAATTTCAGAGGTGCTGAGCGCACGCATGCACACTCCCCCTCCCCCAATCCACTAGAGCGAGCTACAAGCACTCAGCACCTCTGGAAACACATTTGTGAGTTTCTAGCTCTTACGATTGCAAGGAAAACCTTCCAACCAAGAGTACCTGGTGCAGTGCTGCCCTCCCCAGTTTGAAGCCTGAGACCCAATTTCTCAGACAGCAGCACAGTGCCCCATTCATCCCAATCCGGCATTAACACTGAAACGTAATAAGGGTGACCCAAATGTCAACTTGTTAACCATTTCACAGCTGATCAGCTTTTTAGCAGAAGCATCCAGTTGATGTGCTTATCCCACCTGACATAACCTTATTCCCAGATTCTGGACCTTAGCGTCCAAAATTTGGGGGTTAGCATGAAAACCTCCAAGCTTAGTTACCAGCTTGGACCTGGTACTGCTGCCACCACCCAAAAAATTAGAGTGTTTTGGGGCACTCTGGTCCCCCTGAAAAACCTTCCCTGGGGACCACAAGACCCAAATCCCTTGAGTCTCACAACAAAGGGAAATAATCCTGATTCCCTTCCCCCCTCCAGATGCTCCTGGAGAGATACACAGACACAAGCTCTGTGAAACTACGCAGAGTGAGTCCCCCTCTCCGTTCCCAATCCTGGAACAAAAACACTTTCCTCTTCACCCAGAGGAAATGCAAAATCCGGCTAGCAATCCAACACACAGCTCTCCCCTTGATTTCTTCCTCCCACCAATTCCCTGGTGAGTACAGACTTAATTTCCCTGAAGTAAAGAAAAACTCCAACAGGTCTTAAAAGAAAACTTTATATAAAAAAGAAAGAAAAAATACAAATGTTCTCTCTGTATTAAGATGATACAACACAGGGTCAATTGCTTAAAAGAATTTTGAATAAACAGCCTTATTCAAAAAGAATACAAATTAAAGCACTCCAGCACTTACATTCATGCAAATACCAAAGAAAAGAAACCATAGAACTTACTATCTGATCTCTTTGTCCTTACACTTAGAAACAGAAGACTAGAAAATAAAAAGTACTTCTCCAAAGCTCAGAGAAGCAGGCAGACAGACAAAAGACTCAGAGACACACTTCCCTCCACCCAAAGTTGAAAAAATCCGGTTTCCTGATTGGTTCTTTGGTCAGGTGTTTCAGGTGAAAGAGACATTAACCCTTAGCTATCTGTTTATGACACGCCCCCCAAATTGCAGACAGTGGGGAAGCTCACTGGCGGCAATTTCCTTCTAGAACTTGAAAATAAACAGATTAATACAACACATGCACCTTTACATATACTACTAAGTATATAACTAACAGACTTTTACATTTTAAGAACACTTTTTAACTACTGGATTCTGGGAAACTCTCACGGGAGAGTGCATCAGCAACTTTGTTAGAAGCTCCTGTGATGTGTTGAATTTTAAAATCAAAATCTTGGAGAGCTAAACTCCACCGAAGAAGTTTCTTGTTGTTCCCCTTGGCAGTATGAAGCCACTTTAGTGCAGCATGGTCAGTTTGTAGTTGGAACCGCCGTCCCCAAACATATGGGCGTAGCTTTTCCAGGGCGTACACAATGGCATAGCATTCCTTTTCACTGACTGACCAGTGACTTTCCCTCTCAGACAGTTTCTTGCTGAGAAACACGACAGGATGGAAGTTGTGATCTGTTGCTTCCTGCATGAGCACTGCTCCTATACCACGCTCAGATGCATCTGTGGTTACTAGGAATGGTTTGTCAAAATCCGGGGCCCTGAGTACAGGGTCAGACATGAGCGTTGCCTTAAGCTGGGTAAAGGCTTTTTGACACTCATTAGTCCACTTAACGGCATTTGGCTGGGTCTTTTTGGTTAGGTCGGTCAATGGGGCAGCGATTTGGCTGTAGTGTGGTACAAATCGCCTGTAGTATCCGGCCAAGCCTAAGAAGGATTGGACCTGTTTCTTTGACCTTGGGACAGGCCACTTTTGGATAGCATCCACCTTGGCCTGTAGGGGGTTTATGGTTCCTCGACCCACCTGGTGCCCCAGGTAAGTCACTCTGTTTTGGCCTATTTGACACTTTTTGGCCTTAACAGTTAGTCCTGCCTGCCTGATGCGCTCAAAGACCTTTTCCAGGTGTAGTAGGTGTTCGGGCCAGGAGTCTGAAAAAATGGCCACATCAGCGAGGTAGGCAACTGCGAATTCTCCCAGTCCAGCTAGTAGACCATCTACCAGCCTCTGGAAGGTGGCGGGTGCATTTCGAAGGTCGAAAGGAAGGACATTGAATTCATACACCCCCGCATGGGTGACGAATGCTGACCTCTCCTTGGCAGGTTCATCTAGCGGTACTTGCCAGTACCCCTTGGTTAAGTCTATTGTAGAGATGAACTGGGCACGTCCCAACTTTTCCAATAGCTCATCGGTACGTGGCATTGGATAGTTGTCCGGACGAGTTACAGCATTTAGCTTACGGTAGTCCACGCAAAAGCGTATTTCCCCATCTGGTTTGGGTACCAGAACCACTGGAGATGCCCATGCACTGGTAGATGGGCGGATTATACCCATCTGTAGCATGTTTTGGATCTCCCGTTCTATAGCAGCTTGGGCATGAGGAGACACCCGGTAGGGTGGGGTTCTGATTGGGTGAGCATTACCTGTATCAATGGAGTGGTATGCCCGTTCAGTCCGTCCTGGGGTGGCTGAGAACAATGGGGCGAAGCTAGTGCACAGCTCCTTGATTTGTTGCCGCTGCAGACGTTCCAGGGTGGTTGAGAGGTTCACCTCTTCCACGCCACCGTCTTTTTTCCCGTCGTAGTAGACACCGTCAGGCCACTCAGCATCATCTCCCTGGACTGTAAACTGACAAACCTGTAAGTCTCTGGAATAGAAAGGCTTGAGAGAATTAACATGGTACACTTTAGGCTTTAGTGAGGAATTGGGAAATGCTATGAGGTAGTTTACAGCTCCCAGGCGCTCTTGGACCGTGAATGGCCCTTCCCATGATGCTTCCATCTTATGGGCCTGTTGCGCCTTCAAGACCATAACCTGGTCTCCTACCTTGAAGGAACGTTCTCTGGCATGTCTGTCATACCAGGCCTTTTGCTCTTCTTGAGCATCCTTTAGGTTCTCTCTAGCAAGGGCTAAAGAGTGTCGGAGGGTGCTTTGTAGGTTGCTTACAAAGTCCAGAATGTTAGTTCCTGGAGAAGGCGTAAACCCCTCCCATTGCTGCTTCACCAACTGTAATGGCCCCTTAACCTCGTGACCATACACAAGTTCAAATGGTGAAAACCCTAAACTGGGATGTGGTACAGCCCTGTAGGCAAACAGCAACTGCTGCAACACTAGGTCCCAATTATTGGAGAATTCGTTGATGAATTTTCTTATCATGGCCCCCAAAGTTCCATTGAACCTTTCCACCAGGCCATTGGTTTGATGGTGGTACGGGGTGGCAACCAAGTGATTCACCCCATGAGTTTCCCACAGTTTTTCCATGGTCCCTGCCAGGAAATTAGACCCTGAATCTGTAAGGATGTCAGAGGGCCAACCTACCCTGGCAAAGATGTCTGTTAGGGCCAGGCATACAGTGTTAGCCCTGGTGTTGCCTAGAGCTACTGCTTCTGGCCATCGGGTAGCAAAGTCCACTAAAGTCAGTACGTACTGCTTTCCTCTGGGCGTCTTTTTTGGGAAAGGGCCCAGAATATCCACAGCTACTCGCTGAAATGGGACCTCAATTATGGGGAGTGGCTGGAGAGGGGCCTTGACCTGGTCTTGAGGCTTTCCCACTCTTTGGCATACCTCACAAGACCGGACATACTTGGCAACGTCCTTGCCCATCCCCTCCCAGTGGAAGGACTTCCCCAACCGGTCCTTGGTTCGGTTCACCCCAGCATGGCCACTGGGATGATCATGGGCTAAGCTTAAGAGCTTCCCCCGGTACTTAGTTGGAACCACCAACTGTTTTTGCGGCTGCCATTCTTCCCGGTGTCCACCAGAAAGAATTTCCTTGTATAAAAGTCCTTGGTCTATAACAAACCGGGATCGATTTGAAGAGCTGAGAGGCGGTGGGGTGCTCCGTGCCGCCGCCCAAGCTTTCTGAAGGCTGTCATCTGCTTCCTGCTCAGCCTGGAACTGTTCCCTTGAGGCTGGGGTCACCAGTTCTTCCTCAGACTGTGGACTTGGGCTTGGTCCCTCTGGAAGCGAGGTAGGTGATGGGGTTGTTTCCGTTGCTGGTGAACCGCTCTCCGCTGGTGCACCTGAGGGTATTTCAGGCTCTGGCTGAGCCTTTTGGGTATGGCTGTCTGTTGCTTCTGCCAGTTCTGGCTCGCCGATGCCCTCTGGCGTTGAGTTTGAAGATGTGGTTGCACTTGCTGGTGCTGGTTGCTGTTCCAGTTCCGGGCCTGGGACTGGAGATGCTGTGGCTGTTTCAGTGGTAGGCATGGAATCCGGGTCCACTACCTCTTTCTGGGTCTCTGGTAACACAGACGGGGCCTCTGTGGACGGCTCAGGAACAGGAATGGGTCTGGAAGCTTGCCTGGTTTGGCTACGGGTAACCATTCCCACTCTCTTGGCCCGCCTCACCTGGTTGGCCAAGTCTTCCCCCAGTAGCATGGGGATAGGATAATTGTCATAGACTGCAAAAGTCCACATTCCTGACCAGCCTTTGTACTGGACAGGCAGTTGAGCTGTAGGCAAGTCTACAGCTTGTGACATGAAGGGGTAAATTGTAACTTTGGCCTTTGGGTTGATGAATTTGGGGTCAACGAAGGATTGGTGGATAGCTGACACTTGTGCCCCCGTGTCTCTCCACGCAGTAACCTTTTTTCCGCCCACTCTCAAATTTTCCCTTCGCTCCAAGGGTATTTGAGAGGCATCCGGGCCTGGGGATCTTTGGTGTGATGGTGGTGTAATGAATTGCACTCGCATGGTGTTCTGGGGACAGTTGGCCTTGATATGTCCCGGTTCATTACACTTAAAGCATCTTCCATCTGATGGGTCACTGGGCCGAGGGGAGTTACTGGAGACTGGTGAGGTTGAAGAGTAGGGTATCTGTGGCTTTACTTGGGTGGTATGGAGGGTCTTTGGCTGTCCTCGGTTGTAGGGTTTATGGTCTGTGTGCCCCCTGGGGTAATCGTTCCCCTTGACAGTAGCTTTTTTGCTTTCTGCCAGTTCCATCCATTTGGCTCCAATCTCCCCCGCCTCAGCGATAGTTTTGGGATTTCTATCTTGTATGTACCGTGTGATGTCTTCAGGAACACCATCCAAGAACTGCTCCATTTGTATGAGGAGATTCACTTCTTCCAAGGTTTGAATGTTGTTTCCTGTTAACCAGGCCTCATAGTTTTTTGCAATGTAGTAGGCGTGTTTGGGAAATGACACCTCTGGTTTCCACTTTTGGGTTCTGAAGCGCCGACGGGCATGATCTGGGGTTATCCCCATCCTGTATCTGGCCTTGGTTTGAAAAAGTTTATAGTCGTTCATTTGCAGCTTAGGCATTTCAGCTGCCACCTCTGCTAAAGGTCCACTGAGTTGTGGCCTTAATTCTACCATGTACTGGTCTTCGGGGATGCTGTACCCAAGACAGGCTCTTTCAAAATTTTCCAAGAAGGCCTCGGTGTCATCACCTGCCTTGTAGGTGGGAAATTTCCTGTGCTGTGGAGCAATACTTGGCGCCGGGTTGTTAGGGTTGGCTGGCACATGCAGCCCAGCTTTTGCCATCTCCAGTTCATGTTTTCTCTGTTTTTCCTTTTCTTCATTCTCTTTTTGTTGTTTTTCCATTTCTCGGCGGTGGGCCAACTCTTCTTCTTCTTGCTTCCTTCTGTGGGCCAACTCATCTTCTTCTAGTTTTCTTTTGTGTGCTGCCTCTTGGGCTGCCTGTTTGATGCTTTCTTCCTTTTCTTTCATCTCCATCTGTCGCCTGTGTTCAGCGTCTTTGATTTGTTCTTCGGCGTCAATCCTTGCCTTAGAAGTCATGGTTCCTGTTTTCTTGTGTTGGGGTGCCCTCCGGTGTTTATTTTCTGAACTGCAGGCTCTCTGTTGCCTCCTGAAGTCTGCCTAGCAACAGTGCTTTTTTCCTTTTCTCTCTCTAGCTAATGTTCAATGAAGGGAAACCAGAAAAACCACTTTATTTGCATGCATATAGAGTGCTGGTATGACTCTCAATGGGAGTGCTATTGTGTGACAATAGACTGTCAATAGTCTGCTAATGGTTTCTTGCTTACTATGCAAGCCACAAACTGCTAGAGAGAGCAGAGAAAAAAAAAATTCTCTCTGGTTCCCTTTTAAAACCAAACTTTTTCTCTCTGCTAAAAAGCCCTTAGCAAAGAAAAATATAATATTCCTACTGGCTTCTGGATTCTGTCTATATCCCGCCGCTGCACACCATGTTATAACCTTATTCCCAGATTCTGGACCTTAGCGTCCAAAATTTGGGGGTTAGCATGAAAACCTCCAAGCTTAGTTACCAGCTTGGACCTGGTACTGCTGCCACCACCCAAAAAATTAGAGTGTTTTGGGGCACTCTGGTCCCCCTGAAAAACCTTCCCTGGGGACCACAAGACCCAAATCCCTTGAGTCTCACAACAAAGGGAAATAATCCTGATTCCCTTCCCCCCTCCAGGTGCTCCTGGAGAGATACACAGACACAAGCTCTGTGAAACTACGCAGAGTGAGTCCCCCTCTCCGTTCCCAATCCTGGAACAAAAACACTTTCCTCTTCACCCAGAGGAAATGCAAAATCCGGCTAGCAATCCAACACACAGCTCTCCCCTTGATTTCTTCCTCCCACCAATTCCCTGGTGAGTACAGACTTAATTTCCCTGAAGTAAAGAAAAACTCCAACAGGTCTTAAAAGAAAACTTTATATAAAAAAGAAAGAAAAAATACAAATGTTCTCTCTGTATTAAGATGATACAACACAGGGTCAATTGCTTAAAAGAATTTTGAATAAACAGCCTTATTCAAAAGAATACAAATTAAAGCACTCCAGCACTTACATTCATGCAAATACCAAAGAAAAGAAACCATAGAACTTACTATCTGATCTCTTTGTCCTTACACTTAGAAACAGAAGACTAGAAAATAAAAAGTACTTCTCCAAAGCTCAGAGAAGCAGGCAGACAGACAAAAGACTCAGAGACACACTTCCCTCCACCCAAAGTTGAAAAAATCCGGTTTCCTGATTGGTTCTTTGGTCAGGTGTTTCAGGTGAAAGAGACATTAACCCTTAGCTATCTGTTTATGACACCACCATTGCAAATTGCCTTCCCCATGCTCAACTATCCCCTCCCCCACTTCCCCCTTCCTGAGAATTGTGCATGTCAATCCAAAAATCTGCATGGTGAAAAAAAGCAAGGGGTGATATTTGATGTGGAATAGCACAGGAGCCCTGCTCTGACTTCAGTAGCCACATCAATATTCCAGTTTGCAAAATCCTCCATTTAAAAGCAATGGACCTAAATCTGACACTGCAGCCTTTCAGCCTGGCCAAGATGTGGAATGTTGATTGTCTGCCGACAAAAGCAACAGTGCGAGAGAGCTGGACTGCCCAGCAGAGGCACATGTGGATTGGTAGCTAAGGTGCATGTCTCTGGGTTTCTCTCCAGGAGGATTTCCTTCAAGGGCTCCCTGTCCGAGGCCCAGGTGCGGGAGAGCAGCCAGGAGCTCCTGAAGGGCTACCTGAGTGACATCATGGAGTCCATCATCGGCTCAGTGGAGAAGTGTCCCGCTATCATGAGGGTGGCCTTCAAGCAACTGCACAAGCGGGTAGAGGAGCAGTTTCCAGAGGCGGAGCACGAGGTCAGGCAGCGGCACAGGGGGGTGAAGGGAAAAGGGGTCAAATTCATCTGTCGGCAAACGAGGGCTCAGCCACAAACCATCACGGCTTGAAGAATCCTAGGGAATGGACTCTGCCTTCTAGCACCGTTCACCCTCACAACATACTGGCCACATGTGTCTTTGTCCACAGGCGCTGACTTTCCAATGTACTGTGGGTGCGTGACCCCCGGCTCTGCCCCAGGCCCCACCTCCACTCCATCCCTTCCCCCAAGTCCCCACCCCTGCCCCACCCCCTAGCATGCCATGTCCTCATTCCTCACCGTCCCTGCAGAGCCTCCTGCATGCCATGAAACAGCGGGGGGAGGGATGGGGGAGTACAGGGCAAGCGCGTGCCTGGGGCGGCAAGCCGTGGGGGAGGCCTGCCAGTTGCTGTGAGGGCAACAGTCAGGCAGGCTTTGGCGGCATGCCTGCAGGAGGTTTGCCAGTCCCGTGGCTTTGACGGCAATTCGGCGGTGGGTACGCCGAAGGCGCTGGACCAACAGATCACCCGCAGAAATGCCACCGAATCCACATAACCAGCGAACTTCCTGCAGAAACACCGCTGAAGGCTGCCTGACTGCCGTGCTTGGGGTGGCAAAAAACACAGAGCCACCCCTGCTCTTCTCTGGACCTTTTCCAGTTTGTTCACATCTTTCCTGAAATGTGGCACCCGGAACTGGACACAATACTCCAGCTGAAGTCTAATCAGTGCAGAGTAGAGCGGAAGAATTGCTTCTCGTGACTTGCTTATAATACTCCTGCTAATACATCCCAGAATGATGTTTGCTTTTTTTGGAACAGTGTTACACTGTTGACCCTGATCCACTATAGCTAGGGCCCTAACAAATTCACAGTCCATTTTTGTCAATTTCACAGTGATAGGATTTAAAAAATCATAAATGTCATGATTTCAGATATTGAATCTGAAATGTCACCGTGTTGTAACTGTAGGGGTCCTGACCCAGCTCTGAAGGCAGCAGCGCAGACATAAGGGCAGCATAGTATGGAATTGCCACCCTTACGTCTGCACTGCTGCTGGTAGGGTGCTACCTTTGGAGCTGGCACCTGCTCCACAGCCACTACTTTCCAGCCACCCAGCTCTGAAGGCAGCACAGAAATAAGAGTGGCAATACCCCTACAATAACCTTGCAACCTCCGCCCCTCTACCCCATGACCCTCTTTTGGATTGGGACCTTCAGTTTGAGAAATGCTGGTCTGTATAGAATAGGGTAAAAGTATACAAAGACCAGATTTCACAGTCCGCGATGTGTTTTTCATGGCCATGAATTTGGTAGTGCCCTAATAGTAACCCGCTGATCCCTTTCCCCAGTACTCCTTCTTCAGCAGTCATTTCCTATTTTGTATGTGTGCAACTGATTGTTCCTTTCGAAGTAGAGGTGCTGGAACAATTTGTGCCGTGGATGCTGAGAGCCACTGAACCAAACTTTAAACCCTCTATATACTGGAAACCATTTGAATCCAGGGAGTGCAGCAGCAGCACCCCCGGCACCTGTAGTTCCAGCAACTGTGCTTCCAAGTGGAATACTTTGCATTTGTCCTTATTGAATTTCATTCTATTTACTTCAGACCATTTCTCCAGTTTGTCCAGATCATTTTGAATTTTAATCCTGCCCTCCAAAGCACTTGCAACCCTCCCAGCTTGGTATCATCTGCAAACTTTATAATTGTACTCTCTATGTCATTGTCTAAATCATTGATGAAGGTATTGAACAGAATCAGACCCAGAACTGATCCCTCCAGGACCCCACTCAATATGCCCTTCCAGCTTGACTGTGAACCATTGATAACTGCTATCTGGGAAAGGTTTTCCAACCAGTTATGCACCCACCTTATCTAGGTTTTATTTCCCTAGTTTGTTCATGAAAAGGTATTGAGAGACAATATCAAAACATAAGAACATAAGAACGGCCATACTGGGTCAGACCAAAGGTCCATCTAGCTCGGTATCCTGTCTTCTGACAGTGGCCAACACCAGGTGTCTCAGGGGGAGTGAACAGAACAGTTAATAATCAAGTGATCCATCCCTGTCCCCCATTCTCAGCTCTTGGCAAACACTGAAGTCAAGATATACCACATCTACTGCTTTCTCCCTATCCACAAGGCTTATTACTTTGTTTGTTCTTAACAAATCCATTCTGACTGTTACTTATCACCTTATTATCTTCTAGATGATTGCAAATTGATTGCTTAATTATTTGCTCCATTATCTTTCAGGGTACAGAAGTTACACTGACTGGTCTGTAATTCCTTGGATTGTTCTTATTCCCCGTTTTATAGATGGGCACTATATTTGCCCTTTTCCAGTCCTCTGGAATCTCTCCTGTCTTCCATGACTTTTCAAAGATAATCATTAATGGCTCAGATATCTCCTCAGTCAGCTCCTTGAGGATTCTAGGATGCATTTCATCAGGCCCTGGTGTCTTGAAGATATCTAACTTGTCTAAGTAATTTTTGACCTATTCTTTCCCTATTTTAGCCTCTGATCCTACCTCATTTTCACCAGCATTCACAACATTAGATGTCCAATTGCTGCTAAACTTTTTGGTGAAAACTGAAACAAAAATGTTATTTAGCACTTCTACCTTTTCCATATTTTCTATTATAGTTCTCCTTCCCCACCCTCACTGAGTAAAGGTTCTGTCCTGTCCTTGGTCTTCTTCTTGCTTCTAATGTATTTATACGATGTTTTCTGGTTTCCTTTTCTGTCCCTAGCTAGTTTGATCTCGTTTTGTGCCTTGGCCTTTCTAATTTTGTCCCCACATAATTGTGTTATTTGTTTATATTCATCCTTTGTAATTTGACCACATTTCCACTTTTTGTAGGACTCTCCTGGTAAAGCCAGGGTGCTCACTTGCCAGACTTCCTATCTTTCCTACGCAGTGGGATAGTTTGTACTTGTGCCCCAATAATGCCTCTTTGAAAACCTGACAACTCTCTTGAAATGTTTTTCCCCTTAGACTTGCTTCCCATGGGATCTTACCTACCAACTCCCTGAGTTTGCTAAACTCGCCTTCTTGATACCCATTATCCTCCTCATGCTGTTTTCCCTCCTACCATTCCTTAGGGTATGTCTACACTGGTTGAGTTACATCACCGGCAGTTACAGCACCACTCAGAGAGCGCTGGAGGGAAACCATTGTTGTGTGTTCACACTGACAGCTACGTGTGCAATAGCGTGTTCACACCTGTGGCACTTGCAGTGGTATTCGGAGCAGTGCACTCTGGGCAGCTATCCCACAGAGCACCTTTTCCTCTTCCGCCACTAAGAGATGTGGGAACATGGAGGGGGGTCGTGGGGCATCCTGGGTCCTGTCCCAATGCCCCATGATGCATCACTTCACATCCCAGCAATCCCTGTTTCTGTCCGCATTTGGCGCCATCTTTCAATGGTTTGAGTACTGTGCATCCTGCATCTTCGGGCTGCAGGAATGGATCCCAAACTGTTGACCAGTATGCTGCTCGCTCTCACTAACACGTCATGAGTGCAGTGGAGTTATTCCTTAAACTACAAAGGCAAGAGGAGTGCGACATTGATCTCGCCACACGTAGTAGCTATGACATTAGATTGCTTGTGACATTCATGGAGGTGTTGACCACATTGGAACTCTGCTTTTGGGCTTGGGAGACAAGCACTGAGTGGTGGGATCACATTATCATGCACGTCTGGGATGACAAGTAGTAGCTGCCGAACTTTCAGATGAGGAAGAATCCCCCTTGCATGTCCTCTTGTCTTTCTGTCTACTCTTTTGTCTAACCATTTCCTGCCTTTTTTTGGCTACCATGAACCGAGCAGCACGGCTTCTGTCGCAAACTCTGCTCTCCTGCTCTTGCATCACTAGCTAATTTTTCCATGTTGTCTGTCCTGGGCTAGCGTGCAAGCTACAGAAGGCAACAATTCCCTGTTGTTTTTTGGCCATTGTGAACTGAGCCGCACAGCTTCCGCTGCTTTTTCCATGTTGTCGGTCCTGGGCTCCCTTGGAAGCCACAGATGTCAACAATTCCCCGCCTTTTTTTGGCCATCATGAACAGAGCCTCACAGCTTGCACCGCAAACTCTGCTCATGTTTCCACCACAAACTCTGCTCTCCCACTCTTGCAGCTCTAACGAGCTTCCTGACTCCGTGAAAGCTACAGAAGACAACTACTTACTGCTTTTTATCGGCCATATTGAACCGAACAGCTCGTTTCTCTCCCTTTTTCAAGGATTACCCTTACAGGCACCATAATGCGGCAAGCATGGAGCCCGCTCAGATCTCCACTGCAGTTTTGACCATTGTAAATACCTCCCGCATTATCCAACACTATGTGCAGTACCTGCAAAACTGGGCGAGGAAGCGATGACAATGCAATTACTCTACTGATGTGGACATGGACACAGACATTCCTAGCAGCATGGCACGTGGGGATTGGAAGATCATAGTGCCATTGGGCCTGGTTCATGCTGTGGAACACAGATTGTGTGCCTGGGAAACAAGCGCAGATTGGTGGGACTGCATAGTGTTGCAGGTCTGGGATGATTCCCAGTGGCTGAAAACTTTTGTATGCGTAGGGCCCCTTTCATTGAACTTTGTGACTTGCTGTCCCCTGCCCAGAAGCGCAAAGACACCAAAATGAGAGCATCCCTCACTGTTGAGAAGTGACTGGCCATAGCACTATGGAAGCTTGCAACACCCGACAACTACTGGTCAGTCAGGAATCAATTTGGCGTGGGCAAATCTACTGTAGGAGCTGCTGTGCTGCAAGTAGCCAACACAATCATTGAGCAGCTGCTATCAAGGGTAGTGACTCTGGGAAATGTGCAGAACATTGTGGATGGCTTTAATGCGCTGGGGTTCCCTAACTGCGGCAGGGCAATAGACGAAACGCATATCCCTATCTTGGCCCCGGCACACGGGGGCGGCCAGTACATAAACCACAAGGGGTACGTTCCCATAGTGCTGCAAACTCTGGTCTGTTTGAACAGCTGCAGGAAGGGACTTACTTCCCAGACCAGAAAATTACTGTTGGGGATGTTGAAATGCCTATAGTTATCCTCGGGGACCCAGCCTACCCCTAATGCCATGGCTCATGAAGCCATACACAGGCACCCTGGACAGTAGTAAGGCGCAGTTCAATTATAGGCTGAGCAAGTGCAGAATGGTGGTAGAATGTGTTTTTGGACATTTGAAAGCTCGCTGGCGCAGTTTACTGACTCAGTTAGATCTCAGCACAACCAATATTCCAGTTGTAATTGCTGCTTGTTGTGTGCTCCACAATATCTGTGAGAGTAAGGATGAGACATTTATGGCAGGATGGGAGGTTGATGCAACTCACCTGGCAGCCAATTTCTCACAGCCAGCCAATTAGAAGAGCACAGCAGGGCGCGCTGCATATCGGAGAAGCTTTGAAAGCCAGTTTCATGACTGGCTAGGGTACGGTGTGACAGTTGTGTTTGTTTCTCTTGAAGTTACCTGCCTCCTATATATATATATGAAAGGAAATAAAGTCAAAATTGTTTTAAAACTGTTCTTTATTATTTATTGCACAACACATTGAGAGAAATCCAAAAGTAGACCGGGGGGATGGGGTATTGGGTTGAGGGGTGAAGGAGGAGGGAAGGACAAGTTCAGAAACCAAATCAAAAGTTTGCATATGCCAGCTTTCTGGTGCTTGGGCGTTCCTCTGGGGTTGAGGTTGTGGGTCCCCGTAGCCTCCCCCCTCGTGTTCTTGGGCGTCTGGGTGAGGAGGCTGTGGAACTTGCGGAGGAGGGAGGGCAGTTATACAAGGGCTGCAGCAGAAGTCTGTGGTTTTGCTGCCTTTCCCGCATTAGATCCACCATACAGCGGAGCATGTCCGTTTGCTCCCCCATGAGCTTGACCATAGCATCCTGCCTGCTCTCATCGTGCACTCCCCTCCTCTCTTCGTGTTCCTGTAATGCTTTACGGGACTCCGCAATTGTTTGCTCCACGCATTCAGCTGGGCCCTATCAGTGCAGGAGGACTGCATGAGCTTGGCGAACATGTCTTCCTGAGTTTGTTTTTTCCTCCTTCTAATCTGGACGAGCCTCTGGGACGGAGTAGATAGGGGCCGCATTGAAACATTTGCACTTGCAGGAGGAGCAAAAGGGAGGGTAGTATTTTAAAAGATACATTTCAGAGAACAAAGGGGACACTTTGGTGTGAGTAAGCCATTACACACAACCGGGCAACAGAATTCAGCTTGCAGGCAGCCTAGGGGCACGCGGGGCACTACATTCATTTCAATGTTTTCAACTGCTGGGCCTCCTTTCCCATAGCAAGCAATGCCTGGTGAGTTTGGCATATAAAAGGAGGTCCTGTGGGCACTCTGGGATAATCACTTCACACAACACTCCTCTGCCCCCCACTTGCCCCCCGCACCCACTGCGTGGCTCTGATGAGGCTCTGAGCAGGGGTGAGCCCTTTAAACTATATGTGAACAACTCGGCTGGGTTCCCCCCCCCCACTCCCCTACGACGTGGCTCTGATCAGGCTCTCACTCACCAGAAGTACCTTCTCTAGGGTCATGGTCCGGGAGCCCGCATTGGGAGTGGGGGGGAAGCTATTGGCTCCAGTTTTAAGCATAGTTCCTGGCTAGGAGGGAAAATGGATTCCCCACTTGCTGCCTGTGCACTGTCCTCCTCCTCCTCCTCCTCTTCATCCTCCAATGACTCTTCCTCCTCGCTTCATGCAACTCCCCCTTTGCAGGTGTCCATGGACAGTGGTGGGGTAGTGTTGGCGTCACCCCCCATAACTGCATGGAGGTCACAGTAGAAGCAGAATGTATGGGGCTGTGACCCAGAGCATCCGTTTGCCTTTCTGGCTTTTTGGTATGCTTGCCTGAGCTCCTTGATTTTTGTACGACAGTGCTCTGTGCCCCTGGAGTAGCCTCTTTCTGTCATGGACCTGGAGACTTTAGCGTACGTATTTGTGTTCTTTTTTTTGGAATGCAGTTCTGCCGTAACAGACTCGTCTCCCCAACATGCAATGAGATCCAGTACCTCCCATTCGGACCATGCTGGAGCTCATCTGCGAATCTGGGACTGCGTGATCTCCTGGGATGGTGGACTGTGCATGGTCGCCTGTGATGGTGGACTGTGCTGATGGTCACCTGTGCTGATGGTGACCAAACAGGAAATGAAATTCAAAAGTTCCTAGGGCTTTTCCTGCTCACCTGGCTAGTGCATCAGAGTCGAGAGTGTTGTCCAGAGCGGTCACAAGGGAGCATTCTAGGATAGCTCCTGGAGGCCAATAACGTCGAATTGTGTCCATAATACCTTTAACCTGAGATTGCGACCTTGATTTAAGCACTGCTCCACTTGCCGAGGTGGAATACAGAAATCAGATTAAAGAGCCCTTTAAATAAAAAATAATGCTTTGGTCGTGTGGACAGAATCTTTTTTTTTTCTTTTTGAATTAACTCGGCTAATTCTGAAATAACAGACTAGTGTAAACCAAGCCTGAGTGGCTTGGCAGTGTGTACACCTCGGGAGTTACAGGGAAGAAAGCTGCTTTACTGTGCAGAACCTTGCCAGTGTAGACAAGGCCTGAGAATCATGAACTCTACCATTTCATTATCACTTTCACCCAGGCTGCCATCCACTTTCAACTTCCCAACCAGTTCCTCCCTGTTTGACAAAATCAAATCTAGAACAGCTTCTCCCCTTATGGCTTTCTTCACCTTCTGAAATAAAAAATGGTCTCCAGTACATTCCAAGAACTTGTTGGATAATCTGTGTCCTGCTGTGTTGTTTCCCAACAGACGTCTGAGTAGCTGAAGTCCCCCATCACCACCAAGTCCTGAGCTTTGGATGATTTTGTTAGTTGTTTAAAAAAAGCCTCCTCCACCTCTTCTTCCTGGTTAGGTGGTCAGTAGTAGACCCTACCATGACATCACCTTTGTTTTTGATCCCTTTTATCCTTACCAGAGATTTTCAACGTCTATTTTATCTTAACCTCAGCCCAAGTGTATAAGTTTTTGGTATATAAGACAACACCTCCTCCCTTTTTTCCCTGTCTGTCCTTCCTGAGCAAGCTGTATCCTTCTATACCAATATTCCAGTCATTCCAGTCCCGTCTTTATGATTCCAGCTATGTCATAGCTATATATATTAACTAGCATTTCAAGTTCTTCCTGCTTATTCCCCATACCTCTCTTATTAATTTACAGACATAAGATACTGATTTGATTTCTTCCCTATGTTCTTTCTGGTCTTTCCCTTATTCCTGCTATAATGGCCCATGCTCCTCACGGACTCTGACCTTTCTTCCAGGTCTCCATGTTTTGGACTTACCTGTGGGCTTCTGTCACCTGCCCTGGTAGAACCTAGTTTAAAGCCCTTCTCACTAGGTTAGCAAGTCTGTATCTAAATATGCTCTTCCCCTTCCTTGATAGGTAGATCCCATCTCTGTTTTATCAGTCCTTCTTCCTGGAACAGCATCCTGTGGTCAAGGAAGCCAAAGCCCTCCTGGAAACAACATCCTTGCAGCCAGGCATTGACCTCCAGGATGCATCCGTCTGTGCCTGGGCCCCTACTCTTCACCAGAAGGATCAAAGAGACCACCACCTGCACTCCCAACTCCGTCACCCTCCTCCCAGAGCCCTGTAGTCACTGATGATCTGCTCAGGGTTGTACGTTGCAGTATCATTAGTGCCCACATGGATGAGTAGCAGGGGGTAGTAGTCAGAGGCCAGATGATCCTCGACAATCCCTCCATAATGTCTTGCATACAGGCCCTAGCAGGCAGCGTACCTCCCAGGATGCCATGTCAAGGCAACAGATGGGTGCTTCCATCCTCCTCAGAAGAGAGTTTCCAACCACCACTACCCTACATTTCATCGTGGGAGTGGTGGCTGTGATCCTCCCAGCCCTGAGGGTGCATGGCTTCTCCTCCTCCACCTTTGGGGGTGATTCCTCATGGCTTGTTACCAGGGCAGCATAACAGTTCTTCATCATCATGGTGAGTGGGCTGGAAGAAGGGGTAGAGCACTGTCTGCTGCCAGAAGTAACCAGCAGCCAATGTCCTCCCTGTGACAGAGCCATATCTTCCTCCCCTAGTGGTGTGACAGCAGTGGTCTGTAGCTGGATAGCTTCCTCAGCGTTGGAGGTCTCCATATGAATACTCACAATGAATTCATCATGGGCATGGATGCTCCTCAGCCTAGTCACCTCCTCCTGTAGCTCTCCCACCTGCTTCCTGAGAAATTCCACCAGCAGGCACCTTTCACGCTGGAAGATCCCCCCAGCCTGGGTAATGCATTTCCCCCCAGAGTGGGTAATGCAGGCCACAGTCTCTGCAAATCCGGACCAGGATCTGGGTAGAGGCATCCATGGCTAGGTTCTCTGTCTGGATACAGGTTCAGGTGGAGGAGACAGGAGCAGCGTTGGCACAAGTGAGGTGACACTTCCTAACCATTATATTACAGCTCCCTTTCAAACTCCCCTGTTCTCTAGCTCCACTTGGTCACTCAGCCTCTGGCTTTTAAACCTTCTCTCCTAGGTCAGCCCTGCCCCCTCGTTAATCTCACAGGGGAGCGTGATCACAAGGCTGATCAAGGATGATCCAGGGAACAAAGGCTCAAACAGTCCCAGACCCACAATCTCTACTGACTCACTACCGATGGTGAAGGCACCCAGATGCTATAGTAATGGGGCCATATTAAACACACTGGGTAGATTTTTTTCTCCAAGTTGCTCCCATATATTTCGGAGGAGATGCACATGATGTGCTCGCTCTCTCTCAAGGATACTTGACTTATGTTCTTTGTTGTTTTCCTAAATCTAAACCAAAGTCCAACTTAGACTCAAGCGAGTGATAACTCTTTGCTCATGGAATGGTGTTTAGGGGGCTGGCTGCTGATACTGGTGGTTGCAATTCTGATCCTCTCTTAGGATGTGAAGTACATTGCAATCAGTGGGTTCTTATTCCTCCGCTTCTTCGCTCCTGCCATCTTGACACCAAAGCTGTTCAACCTCCGTGACCAGCATGCCGACACCCGGACCAGCCGCACACTTTTGCTACTGGCCAAGGTACCCAGCAGCGTGGAAGGGTGGGGGAGAAGGGGGGAACCTCCTGCTTTGTGCTGTTTGACTGCTTGTCTGATCCCTGAGAGGCATTGCTGTAACATGTCAGAGTGCCTCCACTAGCACCCTCTCTTAGTGGAGAAATCCACAGAGGGCAAAATAAACCCAAACCTTGTGGGCAGGGTTCTCAGCTGATGTGACTCAGCCCTGGTTTCAGTGGAGCTATGCCAGTTTGGAAGATCTGGCCAAGATGTCCCTTGTGTCAAGTTGTGACCTAGTTCCAGCCTCTAAGTACCCTCGTGGAGAGAAGATTCCTGGATCCTTCGTGGATTCTAAAGCATTCTTTAATGTAGCGGAGAAAGGAGCAAGAACCAATAGCTGGAAGCTGAAGCCAACTTCACATTAGAAATTAGGCATCACTGTTTAACCGTGAGGGCAATTAACCATTGGAACAAACTGCCAAGGGAAGTGGTGGATCCTCCATCTCTGGCTGTCTTTGAATGCAGCCTCGCTGCTTCTCCGGCAGTTGCTTTAGCCAAACCCAACTTACTGGGCTCAAGACAGGGGTAACTGGCTGAAATGTAAAGGCCTGTGATCTACAAGAGGGTAGACTCAATCTGATGGTCCCTTCTGGCCCTAAATTCCATGACTCCCTTAAACGAGGAACTCCTTGTGTCATAGCAAGCCTTCAAACCTCACACCGCCGGGAATAATCAACCATCCAGCTGCAGATAAAGGCCTAGCCCAGCGCCCGTTCAGAACAAAGGAATGGCTATTGTGGCCATTGGATTAGGCCACCAGAGCAGTTATTCAAAGAGGGTGGAGGGGAGGACGAGCCCTGCCTGGGTGCATGAGCAGAGAGGGTTTACTGCAGCTGGCGTATTTCTTAGCATTCTGCAGATGGTTGTTCTGCAGGGAGCCTTGGCCTGTGGGTCTGTACTAAGGCCTATGCCCAGCAGCCTGACAGCTGGTCGCACTCACTGATCAGCACACCTGTGGGGAAGGTGCAGTGATTAGATGTGGGGGTGATTTCTTGGTGGAAAGTGTTTTACATCTTTTGGGGCAGACCCTCAGCCAGTGTAAATTGGTGTAGCCCCATTGAGCTCACTGGAGTGGTGCTGTGCTGGGCCAGCCAAGGAGCTGACCCATTGTTTCTAGTCACCCCATCGAGGTGTGTTTGGGAGGCCCAGGCCCCACTGCAATCTGGAGCTGCCCCACCCTGTGTTGTAAGGTCCAGTTGAGTTGACCCTGGGGCTGAGCCGCCAACATGGACAGTGGGCCGAGTGAGCTCACGTGCACCTCAATCACCCTGCCCTCCGTGAGGCCTCCCAGGAAGGACCCCCTGCCCCAGGCCAGCTCCCTCTTACACGCAGTCAAAACCACTCTGGGCTCGGTTGTGATTGGCAGTTTGGTTGCACCAGTGCCACTGCATGTGGGTGGCTCTTCCCCCAGAGTAGGGGCTGGCACCCCCCCCCCGTGCTGGATTGTGGCAGGGTGAGAGGTGGGGCAGGGGACGCTATCCAAGGCCAGACAGGCCCTTTGTGACTTTAGTCTCATCCAGGCCATATTACTTCCCTGCCATAACCTCAGACAGATCTTTTTAAAGAACGTCCAATCTGATCTAAAAATTGCAAGTGATGGAGAATCCACCCAACCCTCAGTAAATTTTTCCCATGGTCAAAGCAGCAAAGAATCCTGTGGCACCTTATAGACTAACAGACTTTTTGGAGCATGAGCTTTCGTGGGTGAATACCCACTTCCTCAGATGCTTTTACAGATCCAGACTAACACGGCTACCCCTCTGATACTTGTTCCCATGGTCAGTTACCCCAAGGAGTGGGAGTGAATGTTCCAGAGAACGAAGGAAGGTGGCAGCAGGGGTGGAGGAGATGTAGGGAGGGATGAGTGGGGAGAGTGATGTGAGGGGAAGGAGAGAGGAGAAGAAAAGAAGTGGGGGAGTAGGAGAACATAAGAGTGGCCAGACTGGGTCATACCAAAGGTCCATCTAGCCCAGTATCCTGTCTTCCAACAGTAGCCAATGCCAGGTGCCCCACCTTCTGGCAAACAGAGACTCAGGACACTGTCCCTGCCCATCCTGGCTAATAGCCATTGATGGACCTATCCACCATGAATTTATCTAGTTCTTTTTTTAACCCTGTTATATAGTCTTGTCCTTCATAACATCCTCTGGCAAGGAGTTCCACAGATTGACTGTGTGTTGTATGAAGAAATACTTCCTTTTGTTTATTAAACCTGCTGCCTATTCATTTCATTTGGTGACTCCTAGTTCTTGAGTTATGAGAAGGAGTAAATAACACTTCCTTATTTACTTTCTCCACACCCGTCATGATTTTATAGACCTCTATCATATCCCCCCTGGTCGTCTCTTTTCCAAGCTGAAAAGTCCCAGTCTTATTAATCTCCCCTCATATGGAAGCTGTTCCATACCCCTAATCATTTTTGTTGCCCTTTTCTGAACCTTTTCCAATTCCAGTATATCTTTTTTGAGATGGGACGACCACATCTGCATACAGTATTCAAGTGGATGTACCATGGATTTATATAGATGCAATATGATATTTTCTGTCTTATTATCTATCCTTTTCTTAATGATGCCCAACATTCTGTTTACTTGTTTGACTGCTGCTGCACATTGAGTGGATGTTTTCAGAGAACTATCCAAGTGACTCCAAGATCTCTTTCTTGAATGGTAACAGCTAATTTAGACACCATCATTGTATATGTATAGTTAGGATTATGTTTTCCAATGTGCATTACTTGGCATTTATCAACACTGAATTTCATCTGCTGTTTTGTTGCCCAGTCACCCAGTTTTGAGAGAACCTTTTGTAGCTCTTCGCAGTCTGCCTGGGACTTAACTATCTTGAGCAATTTTGTATCATCTGCAAATTTTGCCACCTCACCGTTTACCCCTTTTTCCAGATCATTTATGAATATGTTAAATAGGACTGGGTCCAGTACAGACTCCTGGAAAACACCACTATTTACCTCTCTCCATTGTCAGAGAAAAACAGTCTCACTCTCAGGTGGGGTGCAGCAAGTCAGATACACTTTATTTTCTCTAGCAATTCCAGCAAGCATTTACACCTTTTGTTACATACAATAATGAGCAACAGCTGCATTTTGTTTATACATAGGTCATCTTGATATCTTATTTTTCTTACTTCTGTTTAGACTATACTCTACATTCCATACTTATCTAACACAGGGTCACTACACTCCTCACACAGTTCTTTCCCACTCGCCTCACACAATCCTCGCTTCTACAAATCTTGCGTTATTAGGGTTACAACTAGCCTGACTCTTGCTCACAAAGGGGACTGTTTGCATTGAAATCCCCTTCAAATCCCTGTCAGTTCTTGCTCTACTTCCACACACCCTTTTTGTGTTTCTAGCACAACAAACATTCCTAAATCTCTATTTGCATCAAGCCTTAGATTTCAGATTCTACATCAAATGCTTCAACCTTAGGGGTCTTGATTGGATGCAGTGGCAATGCAGGATTAGCATGGACATGAAATATACTACTATTATCACAACAATAACATAATCCTAAACCAAATAAGAACAAGTAACATTCCCACAGTAATAACGTGATGGGGTGGTTCTACAGTTTTAGTCACAAAGCACAATACATCATACTTAGTACATAAAGTAGACACTTTAAGCTGTACGAAAGGCATACTTTTCAACCTGATATATATTTTGAAGCATATGAATTTGCCCTTGTAATTCAGAGATTCTTTGAACCTCTGCTAACAGTGAAAGCAAATTTTGAAACCGATCAAATACTAAACTAGTCCAATTAGAGGGTATCTGAAACCTAAGGACTACTTGTAAAATTCTATCTGCAGGCCAGTAAATAATATGATTGCCTGTAGCAGTAGTGAGATTAAAATGTAACTCTCGCAAAGTGGTAGCCTCAGCACACGCACAGCTATCATTAGCTTGAAAAAGTAGGTGTCCTGTCAGAGTAGTTCCTTGTCCCAAACCTTCCCACCAAACTTTGTCAAACACTGCGACAACCTCCACTTGCTTCAATTTTCTTACATACTAAAGCTGCAGGGTTTCCAAGGGCCAAAATGTCCACTGATTCCCTATTCCAATCCAAATACCAGGTGTTATTCCAGGAGCACTAACAACAAATCGGCTAGGCATTACCAGGTGGTCTAATCGCCCAGATATCACGGTGAATAAGAGTAGGTTAGATAAATGTCTATCAGGGATGGTCTAGACAGTATTTGGTCCTGCCATGAGGGAGGACTGGACTCGATGACCTTTCGAGGTCCCTTCCAGTCCTAGAGTCTATGAATTTATGAATAATCCAGTTCCACGTGCATGCTCCCCATGGGCACCGCAGGATTTGGTATGTGGGAGCCCACACCCTCCTACTGGCCCATATGCTTGGAAGGAGCACTGCGAGTACTTGCACGTCCATCCTGAAGATCTCCAAGTACGTCTCCATGGCCACACATCAGATGGCATTCCTGAGGTGTCTGTAAGGGCAGTGGGCCATGCTTCATGCTCGAGATCACTCCGAATGGCCATTAGCTGGTCATTCAGAAAATCTTGAATCTCTGAACATGCCAAATCCCACTGCAATGCCTTCCCAGCCTCAGTGATATTCAATACCATCTCTGTTAGCAACTTCCAGGTCATTGTACTAAGGGCAGAATAACATGTCACTCACCAACTCCAGCCTGTACTTGGGTTAGTTGTGCTCTAGAAATAAGGCCTGTGGCTTTTTCTAGTTGCCCTAATTTCTCATCATGTTGTTGGCCCTTAAGAATATTCCAAATTGCTGCTGCACTATTTGCACCATCCCATAAGTGTCCAGCTAAGCTTCTTTTCTTCCTAGACGAGACTTACATCTGTGCCCTTTGCTGTGCTAGCCAATAGCATTTCCCTTGGAGCAATTTGGATACATGGAAGTGATTTGAACATTGGATAGGGGCAGGGTAAATTTTACAGTCCCTAATGAGGCATTAATTATTGTTTTTCTATGTCCTAATACATCTCGGGGGTAGCATTATACCACATCTATTATTTTAAATATTCTCAAGCACTTTAGAGAGGCATTAAAATTAATAGCATAGGAAGGGGTATATTGTAATATGGTACAGGTTAAATGATTAGTTACTAGGAGGGATTAGTTGGGGGAGTCATAGCTCAGTGATTTGAGCATTGGCCTACTAAGCCCAGGATTATGAGTTCAATCCTTGAGGGTTCCATTTAGGGAACTGGGATGAAAATCTGTTTGGGAATTGGTCCTGCTTTGAGTAGGGGGTTAGACTAGACACCTCCTGAGGTCCCTTCCAATCCTGATATTCTGTGATTATTTCAGTACAGATAAAATTTCCAGTTGCAGAATGCACTCTCTGAGTATGAATCTGATTATTTACTAATTGGGTAACCAAATCAATAAGGACACCTTCCCCCGATGTGCTACAGACCCCCTGAAATGGCCATTACATCAATCCCATCATAAAACCTTAATTTCAAATATTTGAAGCTCATTTGTGGTGATGTCATATACTTTTATCTCCTCTGTCCAGTCTTTTTCCACTCAACTGTTCGCTTATATGGGATATCCTGAACCTTAAAAAATATTTTTTTCCAAACAATATTTAAATAAATCACTAAAGTGTGAAGGCCTTTGCCATTGGCTTTTGTCAGATATATGGCATTGTCTGTATTTGGATGTATTACAGGGGTAATAGTGTAATGGAGGAGATAGTGGCCTTTGGTATTTGTCATTTAAAATCCAGTTAGGGAGGGCAATATATGCTGAAAGTAGTTAATCAAAAACACAGAGTGCAGCCTGTAGAATAACCCCCCAAATCCAATCAATACCACATTCCCAAGCAAGGGTCCCACAGGCTTTTCCTGCCTGTGTATAATTCTTTGTTTCTTCACCAGGGTTAGTTCTTATCGTCTTTTGTAATCAGGAATCCCTGGACTTTGGCAATTTCAGCAGAGCGAGTGTTCCTTCCTCTTTCCAGAAGCAATCATGGCTCAGCATCTTACAGGGGATAGGTTACCAGCACATCACCCTGTAGTGCTTTGGTTTCTGTAGCAAATACTGAATGCAGGTTAGCTCTGTCAGTGGACAAGGGAGAGGTTACTAGCACTTCACTTTGTCCTTTTTCCCTGCTGTCCAGAAGGCACAGCAGAGCTAGAAGGAGAAATAGGCTGATCATCAGTCAGAGAGTCATCTCCAGGTGGAGAGGTCTTTTTGCAGTGAGAAGCGTGGGTGCAGGCAGTCAGTCCTTGGCACTTCATAGTGGTGTTGGTGGTCAGCCGGACTTGGTAAGGGCCTTTCCAGCATGGAGCCAAAGCAGTCTTTCATTGGTGGACCTTTACATAGATCCAGTCTCCTGGTTCCAAGGAGTGGCTAGGCTGCTGGGGTCTTTGGGTAGCACTTCTTTACCTGTGAGAAAAGAAACCTGACACATTTCATTAATGCCTGGCAGTGTTTTGCAGATTTTACAGCCGCTTGGGCACATTCAAGCCCCCTCTTTTCTTGGTTGTCAGCCAAGTCTTAGCTGTGAGCAGTGTCCTTCAAAGGGGCCAGTGTCTTATCTTTGGACTGAGCTTTTTTTTTTTTAGGTTATCTTGTTCTATTCTTTTTCCTTCCCCTCTTCTTGGCTCCTTTTAACCTACAAAGGATACAAAGGAAACTTCCACTCTTCACTCATACACTTTTTCCCAACAATGAAAACATACACATTGCCATTATACAGTACTTTAGTCTTATTATTCAAAGTATGCCACATATATCCTTCCAGTAAAATAACTTGATTACAGAGCTTTGGAGCAACAAGCCAGGACAAGCACACCCACTTTTGAGGAGTCCGCTTGGTACAGCCTCAGGTGTCCAATAGCTTTCCTCCCTCCCCAACCCTCTGGCTAGAAACCTGAGGTAGCCAGAAGGATCCCATGTGCAATATGGGGAGCGGGTTAACCTTTCATGTCCTTGCTTTCAAAGATTGTTGGTGTGAAAATTTGAACAATTTTTTTTAAATAAAAAAGCTGGCCAATGAAGTTTCTTTTTCTTACTTAAGCAAATGTATTAGACTTCAGTATATCACATTTTCTTGATATTATCCAAACACTTTGTATTCCAAGTTGAATAAAATAAGTATCTGCATTTTGATTTTACCCTTCTATTTGATTTTGAACGAGATTGTCCTATGAAAATATTAAACATCATAATTCTGGCCTCAAGACAAACACCACAAGACAGGACATAAACCACAGAACATAATTTCTATTGTGCCAGTAAATGTGTGGTATGTTGATTGCTTTTCAGCTGCATCAGTTTTCTCTGATTTTCTGCAAGACAAAAAGAACATAGGGAAAGTTGCCCTTCTGGGCAGTCAGTCATTGCTTAAAATATTTCCTTTATATACAAATACCCTTGATGATTTCAAGCAAAACAGAGGAATTATCTCATATTTTCTTGTATTTCTTTCATAGGCAGCCCAGCTTTCAGTGTCTTCTACCTTATCAGTTAAATAATTTGCATTAATAGAGATGCTTTCTGGCTTGCTTCTGGATCCAATGCTATCCACAGCTTAAAGACTCTTACTTAAAAGGGACACAGCTGTTTTTACCATCGACTTGAAAAAGACAACACAACCTATTGTGGCTCCCTTTGGAGTTCTAATATGATTTTAATTAAGTAGCATGGTGGGTTTGCATTTCTTTTACCCCTGCTACAATATACACTGCACATGTTCAGGGGAAAATGCACATTTCCTCCACAATTCAATTTCTACAACACCAGCCACATCAATTTCTACACAAGGTATAACTGTTTCTTTTGTGCTCACAAAATCTCAGCAAAGTGACAGCTCAACCACACAGAGCCTTGTCCTTCTCTCTTTACCAGAGCCCTTTAGGGTGACCAGATGAGAGGAAGAAAATATCGGGATTCATGGAAGGGGGGGTCTGCCAGCAGAGCAAAAAAAAGAAGCTGAGTTCTGCCAGCGGAGCGAAATATCGGGACAAATTGCGTCCCGACCGATCTTTGACAAATGCCTAAATATTGGGACGGTCCTGATTTTATCAGGATGTCTGGTCACCCTAGAGTTCTTATCTGCTATTTTGTTAACAAAAACAGATTTAAAATCTTTTCCCATTCTCCTGGCTTTGACTGCCCTGCTGCAGCCACAACTTTGGTCTTTACAAGATTTACAATGTTTTTAAATAAAGCATTAAGTTACCTTAAGGGTTAAATGCTAAATACCAAAATTAAACAACACTAATTTCCTGTGTCTGGCAAAAATATTTCTCTGTTTTGCAACTTTAAAACAACACCAATTCATCTCAAACCTATATACAAAGATTGTACACACCAGCAGTGTTCTTTTAGCTAATTCGACAAACTTATTCATAGTCAAATGATTTCACTTAAATAACCTCTTTGCTTGGATTATTTACAGACATTCCTTTGGGAAAAGGCCCATTTCTTCTTCAGAATGGTTGCAAAGAAACCAGGAATTTTATTTAGCATTTTACAAAATTCAACTGCTCGATTTCCTCTAGCAACCAGGGCCGGCTCCAGGCCTCAGCGCGCCAAGTGCGTGCTTGGGGCGGCATGCCGCAGGGGGTACTCTGCTGGTTGCCGGGAGGGCGGCAGGCGGCTCCGGTGGACCTCCCGCCGGCACGCCTGCGGAGGGTCCGCTGGTCCCGCGGCTCCAATGGAGCATCCACAGGCACGTCTGCGGGAGGTCCACCAGGGCAGCGGAACCAGCGGACCCTCCGCAGGGATGCCTCCGGGAGGTCCACCAGAGCCGCGGGACTGGCGAGCGGCAGAGCGCCCCCCCGCGGCGTGCTGCCGTGCTTGGGGCGGCAAAATGGCTAGAGCCGGCCTTGCTAGCAACTACAGAGTTAACTTCTGACTCTTTTTCCTTAAATCATGTGCTTATTTCCCAAAACAACACCCAATCAACTCAGATTTTATCATTCCAATTATTGTTCCAGGGATTTAAATTTCACATTCCTGTAATTACTTACTGCTTTCTTTTACTGTGCCCTCCAAATTTCCAACCTGTTTTCCAGTCTCTCTATCTGTTGCCTGCCCACTTGGGCCCGAACAGTTTTTCTTGCTGAACCATCCCTTTCATGGGCACCAGCTTTGTTCCACTACCAATTTAGCAAGGAGGGCAGGCTTCTCAAATAGCCCCCACCCTCCTGGTCTCTTCCCTTAAACATTCTTACTCACAAGGCTACCCAAGTCTTCCCTCGTGAGGTTTGCCACCTGGCAAGGCGCATGGCCAATTGGAGTGTTAACTATTCAATTTATCTCTGTTTTCAGTTGCTCAGTTTTTCCTAGGTGTCAGGTACACGTCTCTTCTCTTCTCCCTAACTCCTCTATTGCCCAGTCCTGCTACGACCAGGGGTATAGCCACTTGCAACCCTTCCCTGTCAACCGGGGTGGAGAGAAGAATACTAAATCCCTCTCCAGTTCCTAGACCTACTGCGGCTGAGAGACTGCACCTTTAATCATGCAATTCTTAACATATAATACCAACAGTACCAAGCAAAGCAAACATAAAATAACAAGGACAAACAAATAGATGGTGTGCGTTCTGCAGGGCTCCCCTCTTACTCAATTTTCCACCAAAACTGTGACAGATATTTGTTGCCAATCTGCTTAGGATCTCAGGTGATCAGTCTGAGACGGCAGGACCGTTTGGGGGTAAGATACAGGAACACACCATGTGACTGAATTTTAAAGCTTTATTAATAAACGAATAATATAGCGGTGAGTGCGGGAACTGCTTTCATGTCATTCAAAGGAAGAAAGAAGTGTTAATGCTCAAACCCTGACCCACTTTCATAGTCACAAACATGCTGCCTGGACTGGCCATGGCATGGAGAGACAGGGAGGGTCTGGAGTTTTTTGGGCGTCCCTTTCAGAGACCTTTGCTCAATATTCCAGTCCAGGCTGACTGCCTATGGCTTCTTCAAAGTCCCCAAACCACATCGGCTCCAGGGACATGAAGCTCAGTTCCTCCTTTCACTGTTTCGTCTGTGTTTGCCATCTCTGCAGCCTCTAAACTTTGTTGTTTTCTATGCTTGGCATGGTCTGTGTCAATTCTTGCCACTGAACGCAAAGCAGCTTTCTCTTTATCTCTGGGCCAAGCTGAATTTCAAATTAACCCATTCCTTTCCTCAATAGACAAATTGCTCCCAATGTGTGTCAGAGGCTTTTTGGTGATTAAAAAGCTCCTCTGAGATATATGATCTTATCTAGATTGAAGATACCTTCTAGTGGGAATTGTTTAGATGGATTATCATGCATGTAAAAAATTCCAGTTTTCTAAATACCTGCAGGTTCTAGGACCATAATGCTTTTAACCAGTTTCCGATCCATGAAAGGACCTTCCCTCTTATTCCATGACAGTTTACTTTGCTTAAGAGCCTTTGGCAAGGGATCTTGTCAAAAGCTTTCTAAAAATCTAAGTCACTATATCCACTGGATCCCCCTTGTCCACATGCTTGTTGACCCCCTCAAAGAATTCTAGTAGATTGCTGACGCATGATTTCCCTCAAAAAACATGTTTACTCTTCCCCCACAACTTATGTTCATGTGTGTGTCTGATAATTTTGTTCTTTACTATAGTTTCAATCAGTTTTCCTGGTACTGAAGTCAGGCTTACCAGCCTGGGTAATTGTTGGGATCACCTCTGGAGCCCTTTTTAAAAATTGGCATCACATTAGCTATCCTCCAGTCATCTGGTACAGAAGCTGGTTTAAATGATAGGTTAGTAGCTCTACAATTTCACATCTGAGTTTCTTCAGAACTCTTGGGTGAATACCATCTAGTTTTGGTGACTTGTTACTGTTTAGTTTATTAATTTGTTCCAAAACCTCCTCTAATGACACTTCAATCTGGGACAGTTCCTCAGATTTGTCACCTAAAAGAATAGCTCAGGTTTGGGAATCTCCCTCACATCCTCAGCTGTGAAGACCAATGCAAAGAATTCATTTAGTTTCTCCACAATGCTCTTATCATCCTTGAGTGCTCCTTTATCATCTTGGTCGTCCAGTGGCCTCACTGATTGTTTAGCAGGCTTCCTCCTTCTGACGTACTTAAAATTTTTTTTGCTATAACTTTTTGAGTCTTTGGCTAGCTGTTCTTCACATTCTTTTTGGCCTTCCTAATTATATTTTTACAATTAATTTGCCAGAGTTTATGCTTCTTTCTATTTTCCTCATTAGGATTTAACTTCCACTTTTTAAAGGATGCCTTTTTGCATCTCACTGCTTCTTTTACTTTGTTGTCTAGCCACGGTGGCACTTTTTTGGTTCTCTTACTATGTTTTTTTAATTTGGGGTATACATTTAAGTTGAGCCTCTATTATGGTGTCTTTAAAAAGTTTCCGTGCAGCTTGCAAGGATTTTACTTTTTGCGCTGTACCTTTTAATTTCTGTTTAACCAACTTCCTCATTTTTGTGTAGTTCCCCTTTCCGAAATTAAATGCTACAGTGTTGGGCTGCTGTGGTATTTTCTCCATCACAGGGATGTTACATTTAATTATATTATGGTCACTATTACAAAGCGGTCCAGCTATATTCATCCCTTGGACCTGATCCTGCACTCCACTTAGGACTAAATCAAGAATTATCTGTCCTCTTGTGGGTTCTAGGACTAGCTGCTCCAAGAAGCAGTCATTTAAGGTGTCAAGAAACTTTATCTCTGCATCCCGTGGTGAGGTGACGTGTACCCAGTCAATATGGGGATAGTTGAAATTCCCCATTATTATTGAGTTTTTTATTTTAATAGCCTCTCTAATCTCCCAGAGCATTTCACAGTCACTATCACTATCCTGGTCAGGTGGTCAGTAATATACCTCTACTGCTATATTCTCATTATCAGAGCATGGAATTACTATCCATGGAGATTCTCTGGTACAGTTTGGTTCATTTAAGATTTTTACTTCATTTGATTCTACATTTTCTTTCACACATAATGCCACTCCCCCACCAGCATGACCTGTTTTCTCCTTCTGGTATATTTTGTACCCTAGTATTACTGAGTTGATTATCCTCATTCCACCAAATTTTTGTGATGCCTGTTATATCAATCTCCTCCTTTATCACGAGGCACTCTGGTTCACCCATCTTATTATTTAGTCTTCTAGCATTGGTATAGAAGCACTTTAAAAACGTGTCACTTTTTAGCTGTCTGCCATTACCTGATGTAATTGAATGGGACTTCTTTTCATTTGACGGTTTCTCATCAGATCTTACCTCTCTCTCTCTCTCTCTCTCTCTCTCTCTCTCTCTCTCCCGCCTCCAAGCACCCAGACCCTCCCTGTATCCCACCCAAAACCTCCCCTACTCCGCTTTCTTTTTGTTCTGCTGGGAGTCCAAGGGGAGGCAGGGGGAGGGGGGTGAACATCGCCCCAAATTTTCCACCTCTAAGACAATGCATGCAAGTTCTTGCTGCTAGTCTGTACTACTCAGAGCCAATGCCAAGCAGGCAGGTCCCTGCCCCAAGGGCAATATACAGGCAAAGGGAAGGCAGCGTAGATGGCATCTGAGCATCTCCATTCCTGTAGCACTGGCCTGGTTTTCCCTGGGATGCTCGTGGCCTGGGACGGTACTGACCTTGTCCAGCAAAGGGTCCAAAACCCCTGGTGGGGCTTGAGCCAGGCTGGAGAGATGTCCTGCAGATCCTGTGGCTGAACTGTGACCCCCCTCACTGCTTCTCTGCAGGCAGTGCAGAGCATCGGCAACCTCGGCCTGCAGCTGGGGCATGGCAAGGAGCAGTGGATGGCTCCGCTGCACCCCTTCATCCTTCCCAGCATCGCCCGTGTCAAGGATTTCCTGGACAAGCTCATCGACGTGGACAGCGAGAACGGTGAGTCCCTGATGCACTGTGGGGCGCTCTCAGGGCTCAGGGCTGCCCCCTTTCCTGCCCTGGGCTTGCTGCAAGTATTGATGCTGCCGGGTGCAGAGAGGGCAGTGCTCAGCACAAGGAGGCTCTGGCCTGGGTGGTGCCTCTGGGTGCCACCAGTGGGCAAAGAGAGAGGGGTGCGGGGCCCATGCCAACCCATCTCAGGCAGCGGGGAAGTCATGCCACAGTGCAGTGGCCTCAGCTCCCCGAAGCCACATCGCGACCACAGCTGGGCAGTTGGGTGCCTGCAGGACCTTTGGGAGCAGTCAGGGGGTCCCTCCCATCCCCCAGCCAGAGCCACCAAAATTGTTAGACTCCTTCTTCCATGGACTCTATAGGACCCTAAATCCCTTGGTGGAGCTGGGCCCTGAATTCCGAATCCTCTGTCCAATCGGTTTACAAGCTAAGCTGTGCATCTGTCGCCATAGGTCAGGTCAGGCACATGGTGGAGTTTCTGCTCTCTGACTGGACAATGATGGAAACATTTCTTTGCCTTGAAGCTCGGTCAGTCGAGCGTTTGCTGGAAGAGGGTGCAGTGGGGCTGGAGCACAGTCACTGCACAGCACTAGCAGGGCAAAGAGGCGACCATCTCTCACGTGTGACTGGCAGGATGTCACGGCAAGATACGTCAAACTGACACCCAGCTGATCCTCTGGCCCCTCACATCCCTCAGTCCTGCCTGGCTCTGGGCCAAACCTTGGAAGAGTTAAGGGCTTCCTAGGCAGTGTCTCCAGTCCACACTCAGCTCCAGCACCATTGCCCCTTTGGTGTCCCGTTCCCACACTTCAGTGAGGGAGAGTCAGCCCCATCTCCAGCCAGAGGGAATAGGGGGGTGGTCTGGGCCCCTGGGCGAGGTGTGAGAGTGGGCTGTTTCTTGCAATGTGAAGAGTGCAGCCATGGCTGGGATCATAGAATAGAATCATAGAATCTCAGGGTTGGAAGGGACCTCAGGAGGTATCTAGTCCAACCCCCTGCTCAAAGCGGGACCAATTCCCAACTAAATCATCCCAGCCAGAGCTTTGTCAAGCCTGACCTTAAAAACCTCTAAGGAAGGAGATTCCACCACCTCCCTATGTAACCCTTCTGCCCCTCTGAGTTGGCAGCAACAAGGGCCGGGTTCAGTATCCAGGGGTTCCGTTTCAGTAACACAATGCATAACCGGCTCGAGCCCCCACCCAGTGACCTGGGACACTCACATACCACACCCCCCTGGGTGCCTCTAGGAGGCAATACTTCCCCTCTCGCAAGCACGGAGTCTGAGTGTAGCAAAATCTTTTTAATAAAGGAAGGAATCAATGCGGCATCCCATTGGGAGAAACACCACAAATAGGGTTATAACACAAACCATAAACAAAAACCCACCTCCAAGTACGTTTGGCAATGTCCTTTTTCCCCTTAGGGTTTTAAGTCCAATCACCCCAAAGTCCAACAACCCAAAAGTCTCTGGTCAATGCCACCCAGAGTTTGAGAGTTTATCTGTAGAGGTCCCTCCCCCCAGCCTGGGTAGAAAGGGGCACCTTACGTGGTCCAGGGCCAACTGCCCTGCCTCTCCGTGGGTTCTGCTCCGCCTTCTCCACGAACTGCTCTGCTTTACCAGCCGCTCCACTCTACTCCTCCAGCCATCCTCAGAAACTGCTCCGCTCCACCAGCTGCTCTGCTCCATGAGCTGCTCCAGTTCTCCCTGCAAACTGCTCAGCTCCGTTTGCTCTGTGGGCCGCTCCACCTGTCCCACAGCTACTCCGCTCTGCCAGCCGCTCCACTGCCACCAGCTGTCCCGTGATCCGCTCCAGCCGTCCCCACAACTGCTCCACTCCACCAGCTGCTCTGTTCCACAGTATAGCTTCAGGCTCCCCTACTAGTTAGCACAGTACTCAGTGCTCTCAGCTCAGTAATTTCAGCTCTTTAGTGATTTCAACTCTTAGTGATCTCAGCTCTTAGTAGGGGAGCCCCAGTGCTAGTGCACCATTAGCCCAAAGTGAATTCAGCTCAGTAACCTGTATTTAGATTCTTGAGGGAATAAAAAAATCAACTTTGACATTCCACAGTGGAGAGAGGAGGGGGTGGAACTGGTGCTTCTGGCTCCACAAGGAGACTGCACCACCAAACACCAATACCTGTCCCCAGCCTCTCTCAATTCACTGGGTTTTGGAACCCATGTCCCTTGTCTAGCAAGTACCACTCAACTGAGGCCACGTCCACACTACAGAGTAAAATCGAAATTAATAAAATCGATTTTATAAAACAGATTTTATAAAATCGATTTTACGCGTCCACACTAGGGCACATTACTTCGGTGGTGTGCGTCCATGGTCCCAGGCTACCATCAATTTCTGGAGCGGTGCACTCTGGGTAGCTCAGTAAAAGAATGGGACCAATAACTTCGATTTCTGTCCACACTAACCCTAAATCGATATAGTAATATCGATTTTAGGGTTACTCCTCTCGTTGAGCAGGAGTACAGAAATCGATTTTAAGACCCCTTAAAATCGATTTGAAGTGCCTTGTAGTGTGGACGGGTACAGTGTTAAATCGATTTAACGCTGTTTAAATCGATTTAACACTGTAGTGTGGACCAGGCCTCAGGTTGAGTCTTTTCTGTCACAAAGCAGTCCCACAGCTCGGCAGCATGGGATGGGGTATGCAAATACACTCTCTGAAATTCTTTCCACCAGATGTCAGGGTAGAGCTCATCCTGACTCTGCTTACACCTAGGTAACTCATTCCAGTGCTTCACCACCCTCCTAGTGAAAAAGATATTCCTAATATCCAACCTAAACCTCCCCCAGCTCAGTGCGCTGACTCGATCCCATGTGACAGCTGCATAATGTAGCCGTCAAAGCAGGTGAGTCTGCTGGGCTCGCTCAGGCTTAGGCAGGGAAAGAGCAGAGAGGGGCTCGGCAGGGAGACAGGAGCAGAGCTGTGGTGACTGTCAGGGTGTGCAGGGCTTCTATCCCATGGGGCTGCCCCAGAGGAGGTAGGGCAGGGAGCCCTGCTAGCTGCTGTCCAGTCTCTGGAGGGGGACAAGTGCATGCAGGGCACTGGATTGGGAGGATCCCTCTCTCAGATCCCTCAGCTGTGTAGGAGCCCAGGCCCTTGCTGTCTTCTTGCTGTGCAACCACGGCTTGTGACCTGGAGGAGCCGCTGGTCTGTCCTGGAGCAAGAGTGCTAGCACTGTAGCCTGGACCCTCTCCCACCCTCGGGAAGCGGGGCTCAGTCGTAGGATTCATCTCCATGCTGCCCCACAAAGGCCCTCGGTCCTGGTCCTACCATGTTGCCCGCCCCTGGGGCAGCCACCACTTCCTGCCCCTTGCACCCCCTCCACCTTGCCCTTGAGGAAGGGGGGAACTGAGTTTCCACCCAGACCCTGCCACGCAAACCTGTGCTGTCAGCAGCGAAAGGCTTGGTCCGAGCAGCGCCAAGCACCTGGGGTGGATGTCAGTGGGAGTGGCCGGGTGCTTAGCACTCCTCAGGATGGAGCCTGGAGTGTGCAGCTCTTGATGGTGTTTCTCACCAGCTCCCTGCTCGTTAGGTACTTAAAGGGGATTCAAATCAGCAGTTGTTGCCAGGCAGTGAGGAAGGTGATGGCTAGAAATCACCTGCTCTCTCCATGTTTCCTGCCCACACAGTGCAGGGTCTGTGGTCTCCAGGGCCAATTGGGGGGCGTAGGGAGCATCCTCCAGGATTGGTGGGCTCAGCCTGTCTCTCAGACTGAGCATGGCGTGAGGGGCAGAGCAGGGGCTAGAAGGAGAATGCTGTGATGGACCGATCCAGGATGAAATGAGCATGGAGGGTGGGTTCTCTGCCTGTCCCCGGAGGGGGGGACCCTTGGATACCAGGAGACCAGCTGCTTCCTCTTGAGATCAACTGAGTTACCACGGCCTCACCTGCCACTCCAGCCATGCAACTCCCAGTCATCTGGGGCCCTGCCCGTGCTACGAACAGCTCCTGTGTCATGGGCCCTGGACACAGCACAGTAGCGTCAGGCATGGGGAGGGCATGGGCTAGTCTTGCAGTGGGCGCTGGCACCTGCACACTCTATGGCACCCCACCTTTACCTTGCCATGGGCACAAGGTGTAACTCAGTTAATTTAGGCACCTCCACACTTTCCCAGCTCCTAGGGCTCCAGGCCACCCTTACCCAGTTCCTAGGGCTCAGGGCATAATCTTATGTGGGTTTGCGGGGCCTTTCACCAGTGAAAGAGCCTTACACAGTAACATCCTTATCCTCTATTTATTAACAGTTACCTAAGCAGAACACTTTGGGGTTCTGTGGCCTGCCTTGTGCAGGAGGTCAGACTAGATGATCAGATTGGTCCCTTCTGACCTATGAGTCTATGAGTCTACTAAGCGTTCAGTGCTTACCACTCCCTATAATCAGATGAACTTTCCCTCGTGGCCAGCCAGGAGCAGGTTGTTCAGAGACTCCAGCTTCTGCACGATGGAGTTGGCAGGGTGTTGAGGTCTGGCATCTCTGATCGTGGGCTGTGCCCTGGAGCTGGTTCCCAAGAAATTCCTTTTGGACCCCAGTTATTATAGCGAAACTTGAGTCCTGCTTAGCTGTCCCGTCACCAGCTGTTGTAAACTAAAGTCCTGCAAACCAGCATTTTTCACCCAGCCCAGCCCAGCCCATTACCAAACCACTCTTTACCCAACCACCCCCACCACCGGAGCTTTTTTAAATCTTGCAAAATTAATGTTGCACCAGGCAGAAACGATCAAAGGACCAGACAGATAAACAATAGAGAAGCAGGGACCATGGAGGCAAAACAATAGAAGTAGAGATTCCACAATCACAGCTGTTAGGCGACTCCTTGCCAGACAGATGCTGTCAAACAAAATTTTCCCTGAACGTCTTACGAGCTGTTTCTTTCTCTGGTGATGCTGAGCAGTATTAGGACAGGAGCCTCCTTACCAGCCCACTATGACATTGTTTTGATGCAATTTAGACGGAATGTGAGGATGTGACTTTCTGCTTCTTAGCTCATGGCTGCTGCTGTCCTAACGTGGCTGGTCTCAGCCCGGACAGGTGTTTGAGCCAGGTTCCAAAGAACACCCCAGCGGCAGAGTCCCTGTGGCACAGCTAAGCACAGCTCAGTCCCATCTCTGCACCAAGGCCGGCTGACACTCAAACCATGCAGGGTGCTGGGCTGGCCATGGCCTGGCTGGTGCAGAACAGGGAGTTGTGCAGGGCCAGGGTTGAGCACAGCGGGCAGGCGTTGTGGGCAGGGAAGGACATTAAAGGAACAGAGCCAGCCTATTATCCATCCCGGTACAGCACACCTGGGCCCTCATCCCAAACACACTAGTCAGTGGAAAGACTCCCCCTGAGTTTGAGTCAGGCCATTAGAGGAGCAGCCCATGTTCCAGCCTCTCTCACAAGAGTCAGAACACAGCTCTGAGTCCCATGAGCTCTCGCCAGCTCTGCCGCTGCCCCTCAATTCCAGCCTCCCCCTGCTGTCCTGGCACACACATCACCCTGGTGTAATTAGGTGCCCCATAGGTCCCACTCAGTGCCAGATTTGCCTTTGCTCCTTTCCCCTTCTGGCTGAGCCAGGCTGGAACCTTTCCCTAGGGCTTCTGCAGAGACTCCATTGTGCTCCTTTCAGCCCTGTGGGGGCAGCTTAGGCTGAGACTGGAAGTGCCCCACACAAATCTTACTCCCAGAGTGCTGCCTATGCTGGAGAAGTTTGACCAGCTCATGTGCTTGTGCACCCCAGGCTTTCTGGGCCCGTTTGGAAGCAGAGCAGCTGAAAGGAGACTCAAAGAGCTTGGCTTGTTTAGCCTAACTAAAAGAAGGGATATGATTGCTCTCTATAAATATATCAGAGGGATAAATATCAGGGAGGGTGAGGAATTATTTAAGCTTAGTACCAATGTGGACACAGGAACAAATGGATAGAAACTGGACACTAGGAAGTTTAGACTTGAAATTGGACGAAGGTTTCTAATCATTAGAGGAGTGAAGTTCTGGAACGGCCTTCCAAGGGGAGTAGCGGGGGCAAAAGACATATCTGGCTTCAAGACTAAGCTTGGTAAGTTTATGGAGGGAATGATATGATGGGATAGCCTAATTTTTTGGCAATTAATTGATCTTTGATTATTAGCAGGTAAATATGTCCAGTGGTCTGTGATGGGATGTTAAATGGGTTGGGATCTGAGTTACTACAGCGAATTCTTTCCTGGGTGCTGGCTGGTGAGTCTTGCCCACATGCTCAGGGTTTAGCTCATCACCATATTTGGGGTCGAGAAGGAATTTTCCTCCAGGGCAGATTGGCAGAGGCCCTGGAGGTTTTTCTCCTTCCTCTGCAGCGTGGGGCAGGGGTCACTTGCTGGAGGATTCTCTGTACCTTGAGGTCTTTAAACCACGATTTGAGGACTTCAATAACTCAGACAGGTTAGGGGTTTGTTACAGGAGTGAGTGGGTGAGATTCTATGGCCTGCCTTGTGCAGGAGGTCAGACTAGATGATCATAATGGTCCCTTCTGACCTTAAAGTCTAAATCCCCTGCGACTGACTCCCAGGAGAGCCAGCGCAGTTCCAAAGGGCTGGGCAAGGGGTGAGATGGGCACCGCTCTCCCTGTCTCTGGACCCGCCCTGCCCATGATTACTAATTCAAATGCAGAGCTTTGTGGAGAGTCGTGTGTGGAGGGCTGGGATCAGGAGGAAAATGGCGCCCCCTTCTGGGGAATTGGAGAATGGGCCATTCCTGCCATTGAGCCTGGCTCTAGGGGGCCCTGGGACAAGGGGGGTTCCCGGGACGATTGTGGATCTGAGTGACCAAACTGCCCTGAACAATGCCTGTGTGTGCCTCAGGTCTCAGCAGCCCCTCCTACAAGGGCAGCCCATACCCTAGCCCCACGGCTACCTACCTACGCTCCAGGCCCACTCTGATTGTGTCAATGACTGACTGCAGAAGTCTCAGCTTTCTTGGTTGGGGGCTGGGGGTGCTGCAGGGGCAGATCACTCAGCCCCCTGGGAGGGGGTGGGCTTGGGAGTGCTTGGCCAGGGATCGCTCTCCTCTGGGATTGGCAGAGAATCCAGCCTCCCCACTCATTTAGCCTGGGTCTGCCCAGAGGGAGACCAGCACTGACTGTGGGTCATCGCCCTGGCCTGGGGTGGGAAGGTGATGCAGACCCAGGCTTTACCAGCGTGTAGGCACCAGAGCACACCTCTTCCCAGGTCCAAGGGGTCATTGTCAGGCAAAACCTGGCCTGGTGCAGGTGCTGGCGTTTCACCAGGCAGACAGACGGGGTAACCCCACTCTCTTCTCCACACAGCGGGCACGGCCCAGCCCCGGACGCTCTTCCACCCCTCGGTCACCATCAAGGAGGGCTACCTGCACCAGCGCAAGGCCGAGGGGCCCCACCTGCTCCCGCGCTTCACCTTCAAGAAACGCTACTTCTGGCTGAGCAGCGAGACCCTTTCCTACTCCAAGTCCCCAGAGTGGCAGGTGTGTGTCCCCCCAGTGCCCTCGAGAACGGAGACCTAGGCACTGCCACTCGCTAGGGCCAGGCTCCGGGACGGGAGGGTCATGCTAGCGGGAGGCAGGCAGAGCATGGACTGGGTCTCTGCTGTGGAGCTCTGCCGGTTCCCCTCAATCCCAGTCTGCACTCTCCTACCCCCGCTGCTACACCAGCCCTGGGCTCCCCCCAGCTCTGCCACCGCCCATCAATCCCCCCACCCTCCGTGCAGCTACACCAGCCCTGGGCTCCCCCCAGCTCTGCCACCGCCCATCAATCCCCCCACCCTCCGCGCTGCTACACCAGCCCTGGGCTCCCCCCAGCTCTGCCACCGCCCATCAATCCCCCCACACCCCGCGCTGCTACACAAGCCCTGGGCTCCCCCCAGCTCTGCCACTGCCCATCAATCCCCCACCCCCTCCGTGCTGCTATACCAGCCCTCGGCTCCCCCCAGCTCTGCCACCGCCCATCAATCTCCCCACCCCCCGCGCTGCTACACCAGCCCTGGGCTCCCCCCAGCTCTGCCACCGCCCATCAATCCCCCCACCTCCCCGCGCTGCTACACCAGCCCTGGGCTCCCCCCAGCTCTGCCACCCACCATCAATCCCCCCACCCCCCGCGCTGCTACACCAGCTCTGGGCTCCCCCCAGCTCTGCCACCGCCCATCAATCCCCCCACCTCCCCGCGCTGCTACACCAGCCCTGGGCTCCCCCCAGCTCTGCCACTGCCCATCAATCTCCCCACCCCCCGTGCTGCTATACCAGCCCTGGGCTCCCACCAGCTCTGCCACCGCCCATCAATCCCCCCACCCCTCGTGCTGCTATATCAGCCCTGGGCTCCCCCCAGCTCTGCCACTGCCCATCAATCCCCCCACCCCCCGCGCTGCTATACAAGCCCTGGGCTCCCCCTGGCCCCAGCTCTACCAGCGCCCCCAATCCCACTCTGCACTGCCCCCCTCCCCCCCTGCTATGCCAGCCCTGGGCTCCCCCTTCCCCCAGCTCTGCCAGTGCCCCTCAATCCCCCCACCCCCTGCGCTGCTACACCAGCCCTGGGCTCCCCCCAGCTCTGCCACCGCCCATCAATCCCCCCACCCCCTGCACTGCTACATCAGCCCTGGGCTCCCCCCAGCTCTGCCACCGCGCATCAATCCCCCCACCCCCTGCACTGCTACATCAGCCCTGGGCTCCCCCCAGCTCTGCCACCACCCATCAAACCCCCCACCCCCCGCGCTGCTACACCAGCCCTGGGCTCCCCCCAGCTCTGCCATCGCCCATCAATCCCCCCACTCCCCTTCTCTGCTACACCAGCCCTGGGCTCCCCCCAGCTCTGCCACCGCCCATCAATCCCCCCAGCCCCCCTGCTGCTACACCAGCCCTGGGCTCCCCCCAGCTCTGCCACCGCCCATCAATCCCCCCACCCCCCCCGTGCTGCTACACCAGCCCTGGGCTCCCTCCAGCTCTGCCATCGCCCATCAATCCCCCCACCCCCCACGCTGCTACACCAGCCCTGGGACCCCCTTCCCCAGCTCTGCCAGCGCCCCTCAATCCCTCCACGCCCCTGCTCTGCTACACCAGCCCAGGGCTCCCCCTTCCCCCAGCTCTGCCAGCACTCCTCAATCCCACTCTGCTCCGCCCCTTCCCCCCCGCTATACCAACTCTGGGCTCCTCCTTCCCTCAGCTCTGCCAGTGCCCCTCAATCCCACCCCCCACTGCTATGCTAGCCCTGGGCTCCTCCTTCCCCCAGCTCTGCTGGCGCCCCTCAATCCCAGTGTGCACTCCCCCCGTGCTGCTATACCAGCCCTGGGCTCCCCCTTCCCTAGCTCTGCCGGCACCCCTCAATCCCACCCTGCACCAGCCCGCCCCTGCTGCTGCACCAACCCTGGGCTCCCCCCAGCTCTGCCAGCATCCCTCAATCCCCCCACCCCCTGTGCTGCTATACCAGCCCTGGGCTCCCCCCAGCAATGCCAGCACCCCTCAATCCCAGCTACCCCCCCCAACTGCTATACCAGCCCTGGGCTCCCCGTTCCCCTAGCTCTGCCGGCGTCCCTCAATCCCACCCTGCACCAGCCCGCCCCTGCTGCTACACCAACACTGGGCTCTCCCCAGCTCTGCCACCTCCCATCAATCCCCCCACCCCCTGCACTGCTACACCAGCCCTGGGCTCCCCCCAGCTCTGCCACCGCCCATCAATCCGCCCACCCCCCGCGCTGCTACAGCAGCCCTGGGCTCCCCCCAGCTCTGCCATCGCCCATCAATCCCCACACCCCGCTTCTCTGCTACACCAGCCCTGAGCTCCCCCCAGCTCTGCCACCGCCCATCAATCCCCCCACTCCCTTGCGCTTCTACATCAGCCCTGGGACCCCCTTCCCCTAGCTCTGCCGGCGTCCCTCAATCCCAGCTCCCCCCCCAACTGCTATACCAGCCCTGGGCTCCCCCTTCCCCCAGCTCTGCCGGCGTCCCTCAATCCCACCCTGCACCAGCCCGCCCCTGCTGCTACACCAACACTGGGCTCTCCCCAGCTCTGCCACCTCCCATCAATCCCCCCACCCCCCCGTGCTGCTACACCAACACTGGGCTCTCCCCAGCTCTGCCACCTCCCATCAATCCCCCCACCCCCCCGTGCTGCTACACCAGCCCTGGGCTCCCCCCAGCTCTGCCACCGCCCATCAATCCCCCCACCCTCCGTGCTGCTACACCAGCCCTGGGCTCCCCCCAGCTCTGCCATCGCCCATCAATCCCCACACCCCGCTTCTCTGCTACACCAGCCCTGAGCTCCCCCCAGCTCTGCCACCGCCCATCAATCCCTCCACCCCCCTGCTCTGCTACACCAGCCCAGGGCTCCCCCTTCCCCCAGCTCTGCCAGCACTCCTCAATCCCACTCTGCACCGCCCCTCCCCCCCCCGCTATACCAACTCTGGGCTCCTCCTTCCCCCAGCTCTGCCAGTGCCCCTCAATCCCCCCTCCCCACTGCTATGCTAGCCCTGGGCTCCTCCTTCCCCCAGCTCTGCTGGCGCCCCTCAATCCCAGTGTGCACTCCCCCCATGCTGCTATACCAGCCCTGGGCTCCCCCTTCCCCCAGCTCTGCCGGCACCCCTCAATCCCACCCTGCACCAGCCCGCCCCTGTTGCTACACCAACCCTGGGCTCCCCCCAGCTCTGCCATCATCCCTCTATCCCCCCACCCCCTGTGCTGCTATACCAGCCCTGGGCTCCCCCCAGCAATGCCAGCACCCCTCAATCCCAGCTACCCCCCGCAACTGCTATACCAGCCCTGGGCTCCCCCCAGCAATGCCAGCACCCCTCAATCCCAGCTGCCCCCCCCAACTGCTATACCAGCCCTGGGCTCCCCCTTCCCCCAGCTCTGCCGGCATCCCTCAATCCCAGCTGCCCCCCCCAACTGCTATACCAGCCCTGGGCTCCCCCTTCCCCCAGCTCTGCCGGCGTCCCTCAATCCCAGTCTGCCCCCCACCCCCCCCGCCACTGCTATACAGCCCTGGGCTCCCCCTTCCTCCAGCTCTGCCAGCACCCCTCAGTCCCAGTGTACACCTCCCTCCCACGCTACTATGCCAGGCCTGGGCTCCCCCTCCCCCCAGCTCTGCCAGCGCCCCATAATCCCACCGGCCCTCCCCCTGCTCTACGAGCCCTGAGCTCCCCAATGTTTCTTCATGCAGGTTCGCTCCTCCATCCCCATCCAGCGGATCCGCGCCGTGGAGAGGGTGGATGAAAACGCCTTCCAGCAGCCACACATGATGCAGATCATAACACAGGACAACGAAGGGCAGCTGCACACCATGTACATCCAGTGCAAGGCGAGTTCCTGCCAGGGAGGGGGCCCAGTGCAGCAGGGCCCTGGCAGCGTGGTCACCAATCTGCTGAGCCAGCACCACCTGCTGCCCAGTGTGCGCTGAGTGTCCCCTCTGGGCCAGCTCTGTGGAGGACAGGGCCTGGCAGGACCCCCACCTGGGGGCCTTCGTGCGTTAGTTCAACCCATGGTGGCCCCTGGTGCGACCGTGGTGTCAGTGGGCCCCTGAGATTTGGAGCCCTGGGCAGTACCATCCAGCTGCCGGGCTGGGCTTGTCGGGCAGGGGCAGCAGAGGGTCTGTTCCGTCACTTTAACTGAGACCATTGCCAAGCTGACCATGGCATGAGAAAAAAAGAGGGGGTAAAAATCTGGATGAGTCTTATCCAATCCATGGATCACACTGCAGCCTGGAACAGTCTGTGCTGAGGTGTAGATGGGGAAACTGAGGTACCAAAGGGGGAGGGACTTATCCAAGGTCACCCAGCAGGCTGGAGCCAGAACTAGAACTCTTGGGGGAGCGGGGAGGATGCGGCGCCATCCTCTGTGGCTGAGACTCCCCTGTCTCCAGCAGAATGTGAACGAGTTGAACCAGTGGCTCTCGGCCATCCGCAAGGCCAGCATCTGCAATGAACACATGCTGCCCTCTTGCCACCCGGGTGCCTTCCGGGGCAACCGCTGGACCTGCTGCCTGCAGCCCGACCGCACAGGTAACTGGCCCCTGCCAGCTACAGGGCTGCTGCAAATTCAGCCCACTGGGCTTTGGCAAGGGAAGGGGCTTTTTCGACCCAGAGACCTCTCTATGCTGCTGCTTCTCCGCTTGGGGATAGATGGGGCCATCTAAGGGTTGGGAGATCCAGGCCCCCTCCCCCTGATAACACCCAGTCCATTGCACCTGCACAGCTCAAAGTACTTCACACAGGACAGCACTAGCCTTACCCCCATTGCACAGATGAGAAACCGAGGTACAGGGCAGGGAAATAACTTGCCGAAGGTCACCCAGCAGGCCCGGGAACAGAACCCAGGTCTCCCAAGCTCCACTCAAGTGCTCGATCCACTGGCACAGCACCTGGGCCTGGGGGAGGGTAGCAAAGGCCACACATCAGCCCCAAGCAGCTGTTAACCCAGTGGCCTGGTAGCAGAGTGGTCTGGCGGGAGCCCTGACCTGGCTGGAAGGCTGGATCTCCCTGACCCATGGCCTTGGGAGAGATGGGGGAGAGGGCTTCCCTGGAGGTTGACTGGCTAGTCAGGAGCGACCCGCTCTGATCCTAGACCCTTGCAGGCAGGGCCCCAGGCTCACCCGGTACCCTGCATGGCAACCCCTCCTGCCAGCACCTCGGGGCTCGTTGGAACAGTCCTTTTTATCCTGCCCCCAGTGCGCGGCTGCAGCCGGACTCACTCTGCCGTGACCCTGGGGGACTGGAGCGACCCCCTCGACCCGGATGCCGAGACCCAGATGGTGTACGGGCAGCTCTTGCTGGCGAGAGACAAGCTCAGGTCAGTGCAGCTGCGGGATGAGGGTGGGTAACACCAGTGCAGGCAGGTGGGGGCAGAGCCATGGCCAGGAGTTGTGCATGGTGGGGGCAGTGGTCACCCTGTGGCTGGCATGGTGCGGGGGACTTGCAATGGAGTAGGGAAGCCATGGAGCCTGGGGCAGGGAGGAGAGCTTGGGCCTTGGAGCTTTTCCCCCATTCGAAACACACTCCTTGGACACCAGAGCATGGCTACTCCTTGTCTGGACAGGATCGGGGCCCCAGGGAGGGGCGCTGAGTTCTAATCCTAGAGCTCAGGGCGTGGCAGGGGGGAGCTAGGGTGGTTCTGAGGGGATGGGGCTGGTTTCAGCTGCCCCCCCTTGCAGGTGCTGTTGGCATTAACTCTGAGCTATTAACTGCCATCCCATTCCCCTTCCCCTCGTCTCTCTGGCGAGCTGCTGGGGGAAGCCCCTGCCCCATCTCCCGGGGAGGAGGGTTTTGGTTGCAGCTGGCACTGATCATTAGCCCAGTTATCTCAGCCTGCAGCAGTCGCCACTTTTTTCTGTGATCAGCCCCTGCTCAAACACTTGTCCCCCGCATCCTGTTCCACCCCCGGTAGGGGGCAGCGCCAACCTGACACCCTCAGAGTAGGGCATGAGCCAGACTGGAGTGCAGCCTCTGGCTTCAGATGGCCCCTGGCATGGGTGAATTTCACCTTGCCTGGCTTCCAGTTCCCACCACCAGAGGTCTCCCCTCCCTAAATTGTTACCCTTGAGAAAGCCCTTATACAGTCGCGGCTTGAGGAGGGTTACGGGTCTTCCTCCCATGGCCCAAGGGGTTCCTTGGCCTGGGGGGATCCCCTGCACCCCACACAGCATCTTGGGATTCTTCCCCAACTGCCCCCTCCCTCTGGGGCTGAGGAGGAAGGTTCCCTCCAGTCCCGACCTGCAGGGATGTTGCCCTCCACCAGAGCTCCTACCCATAGCATCAGATGGGGGCATCCTGTGCCATTGCAGGGAGGCCTTGTCTACACTAGGGAAATTAGGAGCCGGAGCTGCCCATTGGTGCTGGCAGCAAGGTGGAAACCGTAGTGTAGCCAGAGCTCAGGAGCAATCCGTGTCGTGTTGTCTAACCCTGCTTGGAGCAAGTCAGGACGCTTTGGTGGTGGGCGTACCTGAGTAGACCCAGACAGATGTGCTAGGCCTTGCACCTGTTCCTCTTTTGTAGGGTTCTGCAGCACAGATGCTTCCGTCCTTCTGTAGCTTGCAGGTTTTTCAGGGCTGGGACCATCCTTCTGTTCTGTGTTTTCACCTAGCACAGTGGGGTCCCTGCAGATGCTGCCCCACTACAGATAACAAGTACTGCTGTCACAGGTCATGGGTATTGATCATCGTTTCTAGGGACGCATCTGCCCGGTGTCTCCCCTGCCTGCATGCAGGATCTTGGGCGTTCTCCCATCGGGGCAGCGTGAGCGGTGACGGGCGTGCTAGTGGGAAATGCTGGTTCTGTCACTGAGCCCACGCAATCTCCCCAGCACGGGGTGTGCAGGCCTCGAGCCTGTGCCCCTGAAGGGATTCCTGGGGGCCCAACGAACCGAGATGTAGTCTCTGCCCCGGAGGGACTGTTAGGGAGTGTGGTAGAGGCCACAGGTAGATCAAGGCCTTGTTGTGCAAGGTGCTGTACAGACACATGGGGGCCATCAACACCACGGAAGATGCGATGGCAGCGCAGGTAGGTCCCAACAGCAGTGAAGATGTGATGCACGGGCTTTGGAAGGGCAGCTGCCCAGTGCAGGCCTGTCAGGACCCTGGCTACATACCCAGGTTGCTTGCCCACCCCGACATCCATGCTGCTGCATCTTTACTGCTGGATTACCAGCTGGACCTGTCTGCACTGCAAGCACCCTTCGTGTGCGGCACAGATGAATCTCGAGTGAGAGCCTGTCACTGCCCTCAGTGCTGGCAGCTGAACCAGGGAAAAGGGGGGGCAATAGCGACAACCCCTGGGGGAACCCCTGGGGTGAGCCGCTTCCATCTCATTCCAGCCCCGTAATTGGCCCCAAGAGGAGACTAAAAGGCAGGAGAACCAGTCAGCGACCTGAACCCCAGCAGGTTATGTGGGTTCCTGGACACCTTGCCCTAGTAATCTGAGCCTGTAACATCCCAGGGGAGATGAGAGAGGGAGGGGTCCCAAGCTCTGTGCTCTGGACACCCCTTCTCACCTTTGGTTATTAGATCATTATATCAGGAGAGCTCACAGAGCTGGGCTGCGGCCCCATTGCCTTCATGGCTGTTCAGACCAGGTGGGACCATACAGACTGGGACTGGGGCAGGGGGCCATAGGGGCGAGGGTGAGGGGGCCCTGGTGCACGGGGCCATCAGGACTGGGAGCCCCCTGCGCATGGGGCTGTACAGACCGGGGCTGGGGTGGGGGGCATACAGTACAGGATGGTGGGCTCCCTTGCATGTGGTTCTGTACAGACCCGGTGAGGCGGGGGGGGTGTTGCTCACGTGTGAGGCTGTACAGACTGGAACTAGGGCAGGGGGGCCGTACGGACCGGGGTGGGGGATTTGCTTGCGTGTGAGGGTGTACAGACCAGGGCCAGGATGGAAGGGGCTGTATGGACTGGGGTGGGGGCTCCTTTGCATGTGGGGCCGTACAGACCAGGGTGAGGGGTTGGCATGCAGACCGGAGTGGGGGCTCCCTGGCACGTGGGGCTGTACAGACCAGGGTGAGGGTTGGCATACAGACCGGGGTGGGGGTTCCCTTGCATGTGGGGCTGTACAAACCAGGGTGAGGGATTGGCATGCAGACCGGAGTGGGGGCTTCCTGGCACGTGGGGCTGTACATACCAGGGTGAGGGTTGGCATACAGACCGGGGTGGGGGCTCCCTTGCCTGTGGGGCTGTACAGACCAGGGTGAGGGATTGGCATGCAGACAGGGGTGGGGGCTCCCTTGCCTGTGGGGCTGTATAGACCAGGGTGAGGGGTTGGCATACAGACGGGGGTGGGGGCTCCCTTGTGTGTGGGGCTGTGCAGAGCAGGGTGAGGGGTTGGCATGCAGACCGGGGTGGGGGCTCCCTTGTGTGGGGGGCTGTACAGACCAGGGTGAGGGATTGGCATGCAGACCGGGGTGGGGGCTCCCTTGCCTGTGGGGCTGTACAGACCAGGGTGAGGGGTTGGCATGCAGACCGGGGTGGGGGCTCCCTTGCCTGTGGGGCTGTACAGACCAGGGTGAGGGGTTGGCATGCAGACCGGAGTGGGGGCTTCCTGGCACGTGGGGCTGTACAGACCAGGGTGAGGGTTGGCATACAGACCGGGGTGGGGGCTCCCTTGCCTGTGGGGCTGTACAGACCAGGGTGAGGGATTGGCATGCAGACAGGGGTGGGGGCTCCCTTGCCTGTGGGGCTGTATAGACCAGGGTGAGGGGTTGGCATACAGACCGGGGTGGGGGCTCCCTTGTGTGTGGGGCTGTACAGACCAGGGTGAGGGGTTGGCATACAGACCGGGGTGGGGGCTCCCTTGCGTGTGGGGCTGTACAGACCAGGGTGAGGGATTGGCATGCAGACCGGGGTGGGGGCTCCCTTGCCTGTGGGGCTGTGCAGACCAGGGTGAGGGGTTGGCATGCAGACCGGGGTGGGGGCTCTCTTGTGTGTGGGGCTGTACGGACCAGGGTGAGGGATTGGCATGCAGACCGGGGTGGGGGCTCCCTTGCCTGTGGGGCTGTACAGACCAGGGTGAGGGGTTGGCATACAGACTGGGGTGGGGGCTCTCTTGTGTGTGGGGCTGTACAGACCAGGGTGAGGGGTTGGCATGCAGACCGGGGTGGGGGCTCCCTGGCACGTGGGGCTGTACGGACAGACAGTAGCTGGTGCCCCTGCCCCTAAGAACTCGCGTGTCTCCTCTCTCCACAGGGAGAAGTACATTGAGTGTTCCGATGTGGGGCTGGCGCCGGAGCAGGAGAGGGGCCCTGGTACTCGTGCCCAGGGAGGTACGGAGGTCCCTCCCCGCCACAGGACTCAGGAACGGGCCGCAGGCCTGTGGCTAGGGTTGCCAACTTTCTACTTGTACAAAACCAAACACCCTTGCCCCACCCCCTGCCCTGTTCCTCCTCCTAGGCCCCACCCCTGCCCAGGCCCTTCTCCAAGGCCCCACCTCCTGCCCACTCCATCCCTTCTCCCTCTGTCGCTCGCTCTCCCAACCCTCACTCACTGGCTCATTTTCACAGGGCTGGCTCAGGGGGCTGGGTTGTGGGAGGGGATGAGGCCAGAAATGAGGAGGTCAGGGTGCGGGAGGGGGCTCCGGGCTGAGGCAGTGGGTTGGGATGCAGGAGGGAGTGAGGGCTCTGAGGTGGGGGTGAGGGGTTTGGGGTGCAGGAGGGTGCTCCAGGCTAGGACCCCCAGTGCACTGCAGAGCCGCCATCTCCAGTGCCCTGCAGAGCTGCCCTGGGAGTCGGGCGGCAGGTTTGCACTGCACTAGGGTCCGTGGGTGGTAGGTCTGTATTGCACTGGGGGCTGGGAGTGGCAGGTCTGCGCTGCCCAGGGGGCCAGGGGGTGGCAGATCTGTGCTGCCCTGGAGTCGGAGGTGGCAGGTCTGCATTGCACTGGGGGCTGGGAGTGGCAGGTCTGCACTGCCCTGGGGGCCGGGGGGTGGCAGGTCTGCGCTGCCCTGGAGGTTGGGGGTGGCAGGTCTGCACTGCCCTGGAGGCCGGGAGTGGCAGGTCTGCGCTGCCCTGGGGGCCGGGGGGTGGCAGGTCTGCGCTGCCCTGGAGGCCAGGAGTGGCAGGTCTGTGCTGCCCTGGGGGCCGGGGGTGGCAGGTCTGCGCTGCCCTGGGGGTCTGGGGAGTGGCAGGTCTGCGCTGCCCTGGAGGCCGGGAGTGGCAGGTCTGTGCTGCCCTGGGGGCCGGGGGGTGGCAGGTCTGCGCTGCCCTGGGGGCCGGGGGTGGCAGGTCTGCGCCACCCTGGGGGATGAGGGGGGCAAGGATCTGGCTGCGCTAGCTGGCCTAGCCTGGCCTGGGGGAAGTGAGCCTAGCGGGGATCTGGGCATGGGAGTGAGCATGTGGGTCTGACCTGAGCCCGGCCAGCCCTGATCTGTAGGGCCCGCTCCAAGGCCTGTGCCTGCCAAGGGCACTGCGGGCTGCCTGCCCCTCTCCTTCACTACCCTCCTCTCCCTCTGTCCTGCAGAGCCAGGCTGTTCCTGCCAGGAGCGCCGGAGGGCCGCTGCTGCCCGCCTGCTGAACGTCATACAAGACCTGGAGCGTGCCCACAGCGCCTTCGAGCGCCGGGAGAAGGAGGAGGCAGACAATGACTCTCACCACCCCTGAGAAGCCTCCTCCCCCTTCCCCACCCCATCCCTCCCTGGTGCCTCGGTTGGACCGTGCCCGCCTGACAGTGGTGCATGAGAGTGGGCCCTGGTGCTGGGAGACACCGGCTCTGGGCTGGGAGTGGCGATGGCAGTGGCCACGTGGGCACCCCACAGCTCAGGCCAGAGGTGGCCTAGCACGTCCTGCTCTCCTGCCTCCCGGCCTGCTGTAGTGCCCAAATCAACCATCAGATGGCACTTGAAACCCTCCATGAGCCACACCGTGAACAGCACCAGCCAACTTCCTTGCTGTCCTTTTCCCTGTGGGACAGAGCCAGGATCCGCAGCCTGGGCAGGTTAGCTGTGCCCATGCCCCAGTGCCATCCTCCTGCAGGCTGTACCTGACCTTGCCACGCAGGGCCTTCCCGCTGAACCTCAGTCCCTGTGCGCCGCCAGCCAGTGCCTGCTGCCCTGGTGTCCCAGAGGAGTGTGGGGGTGGCAAACAGCCTGCCCCTGGCTCCCAAAGACAGCTCACCCACCCCATCTGTGCCTTTCCCACCCCACATTCCAGCCTTCGTGGCCACTGGGCGAGGGGAGGCGCTTCTGTGTCTGTAACTGATGAAGACCTCAAGTGAGCCCCTAGCCATGATCCTTTGAACAAGAGCCGGGCTCTTGGGTGGAATCGCGCGTGGGCCGGACCGCGGCCCTGCAGCACTCCTGGCTGTGCACCAGAAAGCTGTCCGGCCTGCATGCCAACCTCCGCCAGCCCGTCTCTCTCCCCCAATTCCACCTGCGCTGGCCCATGAGCCAGCCACCATGAACTCAGCTCTCCCCAGCACCTCCTGGTGGTGGCAAATCTAAGCTCTGCCACTGGAGGGTTAAACTCCTCCAGCTCCCCAGGGGATGATGGCTTGTGCCTAGAGCGCAGTGGGTGGGGAGCCCCCTGTGCTGTGCTCGGAGGTGGAACCCAGGGCCCTGCATCTACTGGGTGCTCCTTTAAATCACTGCCCTGACACTCCATCCATGTGTGCACTGCGTGGCTATCCGCACCGCCCCTCTGGGTGCCCCACAGCCTGCCCTGCGTGCACAGGGCTGAGCGTAAAACCCAGCTGGGTGCCTCTTTGCTTGTGCCAAAGTCCTGCTCAGGAAGCGAAGGGGGCTACCCCAGGGACGTCCCGCCAAGATGTGGAGAAGTCTACATCACTCGGAGTTAACTCTGGTAATAGGCCAGAGCAGGACAAAGAAGCCAAGTTGAAGCAGGCTGGATAAACAGACAGATCCTGGAGCAAGGTGAGGTGTGATGGGGCCAGAGGGGGGTGAGTGCGGCTGAAATGTGAGCTCCTGAACCAGCCCAAAGCCCTGAGGAATGTGAGACTGGCAGTGTGCCAGCAGAGCGCTCCCCTTCCCCTCTCCAGGGCAAAGCTCTGACCAAGGGGGCAACTGGTCCGCTCAGCTCGCTGCACCCCGTGGCTAGCAAATGGGCAGCCTGTGGCTGCGTGCACTTCCGCCTGCATGGGCCATTGGGAACAGAGTCAGGGGGCCCCGGCTGGTGCCAAATGGCCAGGCTGTGGTTGTCAAGGCAGGGGGCAGACATCTTGCAGACTGGCTCACTGGCTATCCCAGGGCAGGGGGCTTTGGACTTAACCTAGGTCAGTGATTCTCATTTGCGGACCCCTTTGGAAAGCAGTTGTCTGTATATAGAGCTGAACGCTGTTCAGTCAGTTTTCAGTCACAGTCGGTCGCAGACCCTTAGCCATCGCCCACAGACACCCAGGGTCCATGGCCCACGGCCCTAGATATATTTGCACACTCCTCTCTGTCTCTTGTGCGTCTCTCTGTGTATGTCACACACACAAACTGTGTTTAAAGAACTGTAATAAAGCTGCCAAATGAAGCCCTCAAACATTAAGACGTGCTGGACATAGGGAGGTCCAGGCACCCTGAATTCAGCCCCCTGGGCCAGTCTTCCGTTCCAGGTGCACATACAGTTGTTTTCCCCAGGGCCCTGTGCAGAGGAGGGGCCATGCACACTGAAGCAGCAGCTGGCCAATATTTTGTTTGCTCCTCAGTGCTGTGTGTGTGGTCCCAGCCGTTAGTTACTGCTCACCATTCAGCCCCTCTCTGGAGACAGAATAGTTCCTTCATGGGCGTTTTCCCGGCTCTCATGGCTATAGTATGAGGGCTTCACAAGCATTAAGTCCACTAATTTTAGGTGCCCAATATAGGCGCCAACTTCCCCTCTGCCTGGTGGGTGCTCGACCTTCCTGCCCCTGGCGCACCTCTTCCTGCCCCTGTTCCATATCCTTCCCCCAAGTTCCTGCTCCTGCCCTGCCTCTTCTCCACCGCCTCCCCTGAGTGCGCCGCGTCCCTGCTCCTTCCCTTCCTCCCAGAAAGTCCTAAGCGCCGCCAGACAGCTGCTGAGCAGCGGGGTGGGAAGCGCTGGGAGGGAGGGGGAGGAAAGGGGCTGCGGTGCGCTCAAGGGGGAAAGGAGGTGAATGGGGGAGCTTTGCTGCTAGTGAGTGTGGAACACCCACTAATTTTTCCCTGTGGGTGCTGCAGCCCTGGAGCACCCCCGGAATCGATGCCTATGATGCCCAATATGCGAGGCCTAGGACCCTCATTTTTCAGAGTACTCGCTACTATCACACCCGATATGTCCAAAGCCCAGCGCCCACTGACTGAAGTTGCAGCTGTGAGTGCTCAGCACTGCTGCCAATCCAACCCAGGGGCCAGCCTATGCTCTGAATAAGGCAGGCGGCCTGTGGGAAAAATAGTATGTGATCGTGGTAGTGAAGACTGTACTTAATGCCTACACCCGGGGCCACGGGCATCCTTAATTCTGGCATTTCCTCACTTTTGGGCACTCGACGTTGGAACCTTAATGTTGTAAAGTAGTTTTTTGTGTGTAATTTCCTAACTTTTTAATAAAGCAAATTTCAAAAACAGACATTCCATCATGTGATATCATACTGACATCCCCATGGCCCTGCAAGGTTGGAGCCTTTAGATCCAACCCAGAGGCCTCTGCCGCTGGAGTATTAGCAGTAGTAGGTTGTTAGCCTCTGTAGACCAGCACTACAGGGGGTGGGATACTTTGCTAGTGGCTTTCGCAGCTATTTGCTGAGAGACGAAGGATGAGATGCAGGAATGAGGTCCCATTCCAGGCACTGAGCAGGGTGTTGTGGTGGGCGCAGACTTTTCTGCCCCCTTTTCCCAAGTGTGACCTTTTCTGTCCTGTCCCCTCCAACCTGTCCCTGTCTTGGGCCTGTCTCTTCCCTGCCCCGACTTCTTGTCCCATTCGCCATGCCTAGCCAGTCCTAGTCTCCATTCCTTGGGCTTCTCGTATCAGTCCCAGTTTCCTTGCCCAGCACGTACCAGTCTCACCCCTCTGGACTCACTGGCCCAGTCACCTGCCACTCCCATTTCCCGGCTCCATGTCCAGCTAGTCCCAGTTCTCCACCTCCCAGCTTCTCGTCCAATCTGTGCTCCCCCCCTCCCCACCGCCCACATTTCCCATCGCCCTGTCAGTCCCAATCTCCCTCCCGGGATACTTGTGTGTCCTCAGAGTCCCCTTGTCCCTGCCCAGCCACTCCCAGTCTCCCGTCCCTGGCTCCTCATCCAATCACAGTCTCTCCCTCTATGTACTGCCTCCCAGTCCCAATCTCCTTCCCCAGCCAGTCCCAGTCTTCCCCCGGCCCCAGCTCTTGCTCTCTGCCAGCCTCGAGTCCCAGGTTTTGCCCCATCCCCCAAGCTCCTGTCCCAAATCTATTCCCTGCTACCCGCTCCCCGGTCCAGCCCTTGTCCCCTGCCTCCTCCGTGTTGCCTGGGCACTGAGAGCCCAGAACAGAGGGTCTCCCAGTCCCAGCGCTGGACCTGGCACGGCCTCCAGCAGCCGAGCTGCAATTGCCAGGAAAGTCCTGCTCAGCCTGGGCTGCACTGTGCCAGGTAACCATGGAGCCTTGCGGGCGTTTCGCTGCTAAGAATCCTCTACGGAACAGGTGCAAAGTGCAGTTTCTCGAAGGCTTATAAATTGGCCTATTTGGGGTGGGTATTCCTGAGGCTGGCAAAAGGCACATCCCCAGGGCCAGTGCAACCATTTAGGCGACCTAGGTGGTCACCTAGGTCACTAGGATTTGGGGGGCACCATTTTCTTCAGCGGCGACCGCAGCGGCCAGATCTTCAGCCGCCCTGGTCGCCACCGGCATTTAGGCGGAAGGAGCTGGGGCAGGGAGGCGCAGGGAAGGCTGCCTGCAGCAAGTGGGGGTAGGAGCGGCACGCAGGGGAACTCCCCGCCCCAGCTCGCCCCTGCCCCGCCTCCTCCCCGAGTCTAAGCTGATTGGCGCCACAAGCCTGGGAGGCGGGAGAAGTGAAGCAGCCACAGCGTGCTCGGGGAGGAGGCGGGGCAGGGGTGAGCTGGGGCGGGGGGGTGCCTCAGGGCGGGGGCTCAGGGATGGGGGAGGGCGCAACATGGAAGTTTCGCCTAGAGCACGAAACATCCTTGCACCCCGGCCCTGCACATCCCTGACAGCCAGGGCAGCCCCCTGCCAAATGCCAAGTCTCTGCCCCAAAGCACAGGGTGTGAGAGCTTCCCAAAGAAGCGGCTGACAGGATTTTTTAACAAAGGCAGAACAATGTATTCGTCCCTCGCTTGCTTCTCAGCATGGCGCAGCTGGTTTGGCTGAGCGTTCCCAGAAATATTCAGCCTGAGCCACTGTGGCCAATGTTAGCCCACACAGGGAACAGCTGGCAAAGCTGTAAGTAACCGAAGACTGGGCCTTGTGCTGGGCAGCCGTGGGCCTAGCCAGCACCACCAAGACTGGCGTATTGGGTGTGGGCTAGGCTAGCTGGGGGTGGAGACATCCAGGTTTTTGCCTGGTAGGGTTTGAGCACCTTTTGGCCAGGGTCACCACGCTTGGTGCTGAGCCGCATTCTCCTTGGCTGCTGGCAGTGTGAGCCTATGGCCAGAGGGAGGGCATGGGCTATCCCCAGCTGGTGCAGAGGGAGCTTCATTTGCATGGGCTGCCTCCCCACAATTCCTCTAGTGACATGTGGGACATCACCATAACTACACAAGAACTGGAGTTGAGGGGGGAGTGGGCTCCCAGACAGGTTTGGGAAGGAGAAAAAGCTAGTTAGGTAGGGTTGTGTTCAGGGGGTAAAGTGCATTTGTCTCTATTTTGTGGCAGTGGCTCTGCAGGGGACTCCATGTTGATACAATGAGGATTTTGTTTGGAGCCCAGCCCAGAAAACAGCAGTGGAGCAGGGGGGGCTCTGGCCTACGAAGGTCCTCTATAGGCCTGATTCACTAATGAGGTTGGGTGGTTGGTGGCACCTCCAGGAAAGCAGCTGCCATGGGACCAGAGCCCGCCCTACAGCGAGGCACCTGGACTAATGCCCCTGCTGATCTAAGATGTGAGAGGGGCTTGGTGAGATGGTCCGGGCAAGGGACCTGTGGGACATCCTCAGCAGCAGGTGGGAATACGGTTAGATGCACGACTGCCAAAGTATAGATGTGAGGGCCGTATTCATAGGCTTGGGATTTAAGGGTTTGGGCGATGCTGCAGCACTCTGGGCTTACAGTCCCATGCCTGGAGTCTCGGTTGCCAGTCCAGTGCCCAGAAACCTGGCTGCCGCCCCGTGCACTCAGAGGCTCCGGCTGCTGCCTTGCACGCCTGGGGTCTTGGCTGCTGTCTGTCTGTGGCAGGGTGGTTTTTTTTTATTTTGGGGAGGATGGCAAGTAGCCCGAACTAGGACAGGCACAGGTTGGAGAGAACTGGGCAGAAGAGTCTGTGCCCACTGGAGCCTGGAGTGGAACCAAGAGTCTCACCAGGCCTCTGCTGTCTGCAGATATCTGTGAAAGCCACTAGAAAAGTGTCTCATCCCCTCTTGTGCTGGGCCACCTAGAGGCTAAAAACCTTCTACTGCTATCAATTACCCCTTTAGCTCAAGTGCAAAGACCTGTGTGGTGGATCTAAAGGTTCCAACCCTGCTGATGACCCATGTGGGTGGCAAGATGATGGAATTTTAGTTTTTAATTTGCTTTTGTTTAAAACCTAGGAAATCACACACAAAAATCTGTTCAAAGAGGGTAATGAAAGTTGCAAAGTCTAAGTCCTTGGCTACACTTGCGAGTTAGAGCCCATTAAAGCAGCCCTAGATGCCCTAGCTCACTCCCCCACCCCCCCGTCCACACTGGCAAGGCACATAGAGTGCTCTGACTCCGCAGCTACAGCGCTGCTGGTTCTCCACCTCAGTGAGTGGAATAACATTTGCTGCGTCACCGCTGGAGCGCCGCAGCACCAGTGTGAACGAGGTGTTGCGTTACTGCGCTGTGATCAGCCTCCGGAAATGTTCCATAATCCCCTTAAGTCAAGTGGCCACTCATCGTTGTGAAATCAGCTGCAGGAATGCGGAAATGCCCTTTCAAAGCGCCATTTCGGAGAAGCCAGCTGCTTATCAGCTCCAAGAAAAAGCAAACATTTACTGTTTGCTTTGAGTGAGTGAGCGAGAGAGAGTGTGCTGTGAGTGTGCCACAGCCAGGCCGACACTCAAACACTAGGAAATACCAGTATTAAGGTTGTATTAAGCCTCCTTATGCCTGGGCCTTGCAATATAGTCGTGAATGACATGAGCACATACTAGTTTTGCCCATAGGGCCCTGCCTGCCTGAGTGCTCAGGGTGGCCCTGCACTGGGAGGAATCACAGTTGCTAGGGAAGGCGAGTGGTGTCTGTAGGGCCCCTGCCACACTGGTGTGCAGTGAGGGAGGCAGGGCTTGCAGGAAGAGGAAAGCTGGTCTCATGGCTAAGGCCGGTGCCTGCTGCCCTGGAGAGCTGGACTCCAGCCCTGCCCCTGCCATGGAGTGAGTGCCTGTGTGATTCTGGGCAAGTCACAGCCCAGCCGTCCCACGTGAGCACTTCGTGTGGCTTCTCATCTGTTTGGGTGTCTGACATGGATCCTGTGCTCTGATTCGCAGATGTGCTCAGCATGCACAGCTGCAGGCAACGGGCGCTGGGCTTTGCCCACAGAGCCCTGGAAGGCTAAGGACTCCGAACAGTCAGGGCCTAGGTGTCTCCAGTGGGCATCCAAAAGTAGTGGCTACGTTTGGCTGGAATCGCTCCGTTTGCCCAGCTGTAAAATGGGGCTAATGGCAGCCCTCACCTGCTGGGGGACGGGACGATACAGGCACTGCTACCAGGAAACTTCCGCACTAATGCTGCCCGCAGGGGAAAGCCCATGAGGAACCCCACACCTGTGTCTCCGACCAGGGGCTCACCACACGGCACTAAATGAGGCCTGGACTAGTGAGCACCGTCTGTCCTGGGGCTGGGCAACCTTCCCCTGAGGTTCGAGCGAGCCCACAGCAGCCCTGGCTGTGCAGACAAGATGGCGTATTCGCTGTGTTGAGCACATTCCCCTCACCAGCTGCACGCCTCTGCTCCCAGGGGAGGCACTGAGCCCTGGGATGCACCAGCAGTAAATAGCTCATAAATCAGCTGGGTTCCCTGTGTGGCCTCTTGGATGTGCACTGCTGCATGTGCCCTCTGCCTTCTGCTCCCCATCACAAACGGGGCTGCTCACCCTGGGGCGCGTGTTCCTGTCCCCAGCCCGGCCTTGTTTGTTTCCCACAGAGCTCGCAGCCTGTAGCCCGGAGCACAGGGGAAATGCCTGGGGAGAAGGCACATTAGAGAGAGAGAGAGTGTGTGTGTGTGCGCGCGCGCACGTGTGTCCCTTTTCTGGCCCCAAACCCCAGGCTTGCTGCAGCCAATCCTAGCAGGGGTTCCTGCCCAAGCAGCCAGCACCTGCCTGCGTGTGCTGCCAGAGACCCCTCGCTGTACCGCAGAGCTCGAGCAGCACAGCACGGGTGGGAGACAGCCTGCCATGCCTGCAGGCAGGTGTTCACTGTGCTGCTGCACAGGCCATTCGGCTCCGCCCCTGACAGCACTGGGGCATTGCTGGGGCAACCAGGGGAAGCCCATCGGCACGGCCTGGCTCCTACGTGCAACGCCCCTGCAGGGGACTCTGTGCGTATGGCCACTCAGGCCAGGGGTTGCTCTGTGTGTGTTGGGAGGGTGAGGTGTTCCTTGTAGATGAGTGTACAATTCCCTGTGTGCACATCCCTCAGTGGGCACCCTGGGGCACAGTGCTGCTTGCATGTTCCCAGTAGCGGAGTGTGTGGTTTGAGTCTGGGAAACCAGTCCAGGTCAGCTGTCCCTCAGAGACTCTCTGCGGCCCTGGGAAGCCCCAGCTCCTCGGCCTGCAGGGGTTGTGAGCCTGCCCAACCTTGCTGGGTGATTAGGCCTTTGCTGCAGCCCCACTCCAGGCCTGCGCAAAGCAACGCATGAACGATTGATTCCTTGGCACGTCACCCTGCAGTGCACAGTGCAACACTAGAGCAGGAGTGTCTGGCTGCCAGAGGGGCTGGTATCCAGAAACTACTGACCATGCAACACCGATTTTCTGCCCCCGCCAGCAATGGTGCCTGCAGCATGGTTTGCATGTGGGGCGCTCCCAGCTGCTGCAGGCCCAGGCTCTGCGAGCAGGAAGCCTGCGGGGAAAGGTGTGGAATCCCTGGCTGTAGGGAAAGCCCCAGCGCTCTCAACCCAGCTGCAGGGTGAGCTGCGGGGGATGGTGTCAGCCTGGGCTCTCCTCTGGGCTGCCCTGGAAGTCTTACTGTTCATGCTGGGAACATTGTGCCAGGCCCTGGCAACACCTGTTCCAGCTGCGGTACTCTGCTTCCCTGGGAGCTGCAGCTCAGATGCTAATTACAGCTTTAATGACCACCAGCTGGATTAGTGCAGGCCAGAGCCAGCGCTCAGGGCTGCCTGGAGACAGCCAACCGCACCAACCCCCTTCCCGTTAGTCAGGGCTAAGCCAGAAATCTCTGCCCAGGGGCTTTAACACACAAGCCGGCTGGGCAGCCGGCAGGCGCAATGCCCCAGTGCAAGCCCCAATGGTGGGCAGGGCGAGCGATGAGTAGCAGCGGTGCTGCAGTGCGCGGGTGCGACACCTGGTGCTGCGTGATCTGGGGGGTCCCTCCAGGAGCCTGTAACTGACCTGGAGACCTCACACCTCCTACTGCAGGACCCATGCTCGGGGCCGCCCGCCCACACCATGTTGTACTGCTTCAGCAAAACTGGTTTCACCCATGGTGGGGGTGCTGTGATCCTGACACGAAGGAGCTCACACTTTGCCCTATGCTTAAAGGCCTGTCTGCTGGCAAGCTGCTCATTTCACCTAAAATAACAGCATCCACCTGCAGCCAGTTTGGTCTAAAAAATCACACCTGTGCGCTAAAGAGGCTATACTGGTCAGAAAGCTGTGTGTACACCAGGCCTAAGCGCTTTTCCCTACTCTAACGGGGAGAGGGGAAACTGAGGCACAGAGCCAGGCAGTGATATGCCCAAGGTCTTCAAGCAGGTTACCTGTAGAGCTGGGATTAGCATGTCTATTTTCAGGCCAGCTCCAGCCACCAGACCTGCATTTGCTGCTCACTGACAGCTCCTTGAGCCCCTTGGCTCTAATGGCATCATTCCGATTTTCGCTGGTGTAAATCAGAGAAGAATGTGACCCAGACTGGGGAGTGACGCACTCCTCTGGGCCCCCCTCCCGCCCACACACGCCAGCGCAGGCAGCAATGAAGAGGCCGCACGCGGCCGCGGCTGGATTCCACGTTTATTTAATAAGTTGTAAAGACATCAACACATGCTGAGCATGACAGAGGCGCTTCAGACAAAGGAAATTACAAAGCCCTTAAAGATTCCCAGCCAGGCCCATCCAGAGAGCCAGGCCATGGATCCCAAAGCATGACTTCAGGAGACTCCAGATCCCACTATGCCTAGTGTGCGGCACCTTGAGCGCCACGGGGCTTTAAGCAGCTTGGCTCCTGAGGGAGCAAGGCATGCTGGGCGTTGTAGTCTCTGCAGGCCATGTCTCTGTATTCAAGGCAGCCAGCTAAAATGTGCTCCATTTTAAGCAAACCAGCTACAGCCCTGACCTCTCAGCAGGTTCCTGCAGCTGGTAGGATTTGGGCTCCTCTGGCTTCAGAGGCACAGCCACCCAGTCTGGCCACATCTCAGGGGTGCTTCTATCGCCCCATGGCAAAGCAGATGCATTGAGCGAGTCCTTCACTAAAGCGGGCTGCCTGCTCTTGCTGCAGAGCTGGGGAAAGCATCACCGGTCCTAGGGGAAGGGAGAGACAGTCTGGGATTGTGGCTGGAGGGTGGGGGATCCCGATGGCCTGCGGAGACGGGGTGGGGGGGATCCCGATGGCCTGCGGAGACAGGGTGGGGGGGGATCCTGATGGCCTGTGGAGATGGGGTGGGGGGGATCCCGATGGCCTGCGGAGACGGGGATGCTGCCCTGAGTGGGGAGAGAATCCGTATTGCACAGCTGAGGGGCAACAACACAAGGAGATGCTACAGCTGAGCTCTGGGCCAGCTCCTTTTCCTCCCACTCCTACCCCACCCAGGCACGCCAGCCCCATTAATAAATGGGTCATTCATGGACCTGGGGGAATGCAGTGGGACAGCGTGTTCGTGATGCCTGGGCAGGCTGTACGTGTTGGGTGGGAGGATGGGGGAGGCCTGACAGTCAGTCTGCTTTGCAACACAGCACAAGAAACCTCTTAGTGCTGCCGGAGGGGTAAAAGCCAAGCGGGCGCTACAGGCCAGGGCACAGATAGGGTTGCCAACTTTGCAGATAACTGAATACCCTTAACCCTGCCCCGTCCTGATGCTTCCCTGAGGCCCCATCCCCTTCTCTGAGGCCACAGACCCACTCATTCCACCACCCTCGTTGTTTGCTCCCCCGCCCATCCTTGCTCATTTTCACTGGGCTGGGGTAGGGGGTTGAGGTGCCCCTCCTTGGAATTCCAGTGTTCTGCCTCTGGAAGACAACGGGCTTCCCCCAGACACAAGAGCTGCAGAAGGCAGGAGAGTGACATCATTGAGATTCTCCTCTGCCTTCCCCGCCTGCCCCCCCAAGAGACACCAGGAAACACTTGAAAAGAAAAACTGAGCCCAGGCTGGAAGGTTGTCTAGCCTGTGAGTAATAACACCTGAGGTTTCAAGCAGCCGGCCACTGCAGCTGGCTTGCAAAAATCCCTGTAATCTGTCTGTGACCATAGGGTGAGAAATGATTATTTGTAGCCAATTTCTTTAATAAATCAAGCTTAGTTTGAGTGTTTTATTTGCTTTGTTCTGTTTGCTACCCCTTTAACCACTGAAAATCTGCCTTTTATAATCAATACATTTGTTGATTATTAAACCCAGTTTGTGCAATTTCTAACCGGGGGTGGGGGAGTCGTGCCCATCTCTCTTCATATTGAGGAAGAGGGTGGATTTTTATGAGCTTGCGCTGTGCAGCTCTTTCTATACAGCACAAGCCAGTATTATTTGGGTTTGTCTCCCCAAAGGAGACGTGCATGTGAGTGCTGGGGAGTCCTTCCACAGCGCTGACTTCAGGCTGCGTCTGCAGCTGGGTGAGGCCCTACCTGTGTGTGCTGCAGGAGGACAGAGAGACGAATTCAGCAAAACCTGGAGAGGGAATCCAGGCTGGTGGAACAGGAGGGGTTCAGTGAAACCCCAGTATTGTCTGTGTGTGCATGTGCGCGTCTAACCTGTTACACCGTGTGTGTGTGTCTCTAACCTGTTACACTGTGTGTGTGTGTGTGTGTGTGTGTGTGTGTGTAAGTAACCTGTTACACCCTCTCCCCCTCAGCTTAATCACAGGAAGGGGACTCATTTCTCTGGCCCCCTCGGCCCCGCCCTAGCTGCTGGCCTGCTCCCTGAGTGACCCAGTCCTTGTCTTAAGCCAGGGCTGGTGAGAGGCCTGTGGGCACCAGAGAAGTGTCCCATGAACCACACCAGCCTCAGAGGAGCTGCAGCTCCGGCAGGGCTGAGGCCATTACAGGTTGGCCATGTCTCAGACACCAGGCCTGACAATGGGGTAGGCTCTGTGCGGCCAGTCTCCTTGGTGGTGGGGGCAGGGAATTTCCTAATGGCCTGGGCGTTAGGTGTATGTGTGTGCATGCACATGTGTGTGTGCAAGGTGTGTACACTGAGCGTGTGTGGGTGTCAGAGAGATGTTTGCATGTGTGCGTGAGGGAGCGGGTGTGCATGTGGCTACAGTGAGTGCCCAATGTACAGTCTGTGCGTGGGGTGGAGGAGCAGGCTGTGTGCCGGGGGTGTGCGAGCAGGCAGGCTGTGTGCTGGGGGTGTGCGAGCAGGCAGGCTGTGTGCTGGGGGTGTGTGAGCGGGCAGGCTGTGTGTGTGCATGCAGCGTGGGCCTGTTCTGCTGCTCTCAGGTCCTGCTCTCTGCCTGAGATGCTCATAGTGGGTGAGAGCTGCTCTCTGGCCTGGCTGAGTCCTGGGTCGGGGCTGGCTGTGGGATTTTGTGCTGCAGGCATGTCAGGGGCTCTGGGGAAAGAGGACATTATGGGGCAGGAGCTATTCAGTGCCCCTGGGGCTCTGCCTGAGCAGAGAAGGGTGCTGGCTCAAACACCCCACCAATGTCCCGCTGGCTGCGACCGATGCTTCACAGTGAGCCCTGGGTACGTGAAAGTGCCACTGCCAGGCACAGGTCAGCAGAGGGCCTGAGCTGATTGCTGCAGGGGGCCGGCGGGGCCCATCCCTGTGGCTGGCGCTGCCAGGTACCCGCTGGCTGCCTCAGGCTGTCGGCTGAGGGGGCAGGACAAGCCATCAGGGCAGTTCGTACCATATGGGGCTGACAAGCAGCACCAGGGCGGCCTGTGGCTGTGGCAAGGGATGGCTGAGCTGGATGTCGTACCCCAGGGCGAGTGGTACAACGGCCACTGAGAGCAGGGACTCCTGCTGCGTGAGCCCCACTGATGGGGAGGCTGGGGGCTGAGAGACAGGAGCTAGGCATGGCCCACGGCTGTTAGTTATTTGTACAGGAGCCAAAGTCATGTGGCTCGGTGGGAGAGGGTTTGGGGAGGTGCTGGGGTTCCTGCCCACGTGCGGGCACTGCGGGCGGTCTGCATGGCCGTAGGTACCCTAGCTGCTCACCCCGGTGTGCTGAGCTAGGCTCGTGGGAGAGGCTGGTACGCTGTCCCCTGCTTGGGGGGGCGCCAGCCCTCTGGGCCCTGTCGAGACACTGGTGTCTGAGGCCCTCTCCTCTCTGCAGACCCTGGGCCTGGCAGCGGGAGGACAGCCACACTGGCCCATGGCCACACTGGCCCACAGGTCCTCAACAGCAAGGAAGCAGAGGGGCTCTGCCTGCACCCAGTCCTTGGCCATGGACTCACCACCTTCTCCTTCTCCTTGCTGCTTCTTACACCCCCCAGCCTTCCTCCCCTCCCCAGCTTTCTTCCTCCTCCCCAGCTTTCTGCCTCCTCGCCCCCCAGCCTTTTGCCTCCCCTCTCCCACGTCTCACACCCAGCCAGACAGTCCCCACCCGCCGAAGGAATGGGACACTCCCCCAGCCCCCCACTGCAATGCCGTCACCCCTTTCCCTGGCTGCAGCAGCAACATGCCTCCAGCCGGGGCTGAGCTCCTTGGGCTGCCTTGGGTGCTGTGGGGTGGAAGAGAGTGGGGGCATTCCAGCCTCTTGGGGCAGCCTCGCTGTGTGCACCATGCAGCTTCCATGGCCCGTGTGGGGAGCAGGGGGAGACCCCAGCCTCTTCCACCCGCATCCGTTTGCCACTGTGCAGGGAACAGGGAGGTTAAGGGGCCTCGATGCTCTAAAGGGATGCAGCCCAGCAAGGTGTGAGCTCCTGCTGCTGCTAAGTATCAACTTACCCAGAGCTCAACCGGCCGGAGCAAAGCGGGGCCACAGCAGTAGCCTCACCAGGCAGCTGGTGCGATCCAGCCAACGTGGCCCTACAGGGCTGGCTGAGCTAGGAACAGACGCCCACAGTCCTGAACAGCTGCTCGTGTGTCCATACACCCCAAAGCACCTCCCGCCAGCAAGGAGCCATTGCCCTTGGTGCAGGCCCACCCAACCGCAGTGTCACTGCTGGGAGGAGAGCCTGTGTGGCTGACTGGCCATGATGCAGTGCACACAGAAAGGGGCCATGGCCAGCTGCTGCTGCACAACCTCTCCAGCTACAGCAGACACTTGCCAGGCGGGAGAGCACCACCCAGAAGAGCAGGTTTATTTTCCAGCTAAAGGTGTGCTACATACATGGGGAACAAACCCCCGAGAGAGAACCAGGCCCAGGTTTTTAAAGCCACGCATGCAAAGGGCCCGTGCATGCTGGTAGGCAGGCGTGCCAATCTCCACTGGCACCCGGGTATCAGCCATCCACTGTTTGCACTTGTGGCTTTTAAACTCACCAGTGGCCCTTTGAATCCTGGCTGGTGCCTCCTGAAGGGACCAATCAGGGCATCGGTGGCTCACTGGCAGGAAGTCTGTTGACTGCTGCTGACTGGGTGTTGACTGCTCCACCCCTCGTCTTTAAGGGGCAATAAACCACCTCTGCAATGCAGTGCAGAGTGCCAAGTGTTATCAATCACCCCCTCTCCCCCGGCTGGTCGCTGCACCACTGCCAGTCTTGGAGCCTTCGCTATGGCAGGGAGGGATGGTGCATGCAGGCCTGGGAGCTCAGTAGGCCTGGCTCTGAGCTCTGAGAGCTTCCCCTCCCCAAGACAGTGGAGTAAGAGCCACCTCATTTCCATCCCTGCCCAGCTGTGGGAGCAGCTCTCTCCTGCCCACGTCCCGCTCCTTTCCCCCCGCCTGGGGCCCTCTCCCTCCCTTTCAGAGTTGCAGCAGTGAGCAGCAATGGCAAATGTGCCACGTGGTTGTGGGGGGAAGTGGTTCCCGCAGACTGCTGGCACAGACTGGACAGGACAGATGGTAGTGCTGTGGCTGTGGGAGAGTTGGCCAGAAGTTGCCCCCTTGGCTATGTGTGTGTGTTCTAGTAGATACTGTACAAGATTTCCATAGAGAGAGCGACACGGGGGGCGTGTGTGAGTGTACAGTAAGTACGGTGGGCAGGGCTCTCGAATAGGGAAAATATCACAGATCACAAGAGTATAAAAAAATAATCAGCCCAGCTTTGCGTTGCTTGGTCACTCATGCGGCTTCTGCTGGCCTGCTGCTCGTCGGCCAGCGTGTGTGAGGGGCGTGCACATGGCCTTGGTTAAAGGGGGAGCCACTCCGCCTGAGGGGGGACGTACCCTTCCGCGGCACCCAGCCAGGTCCGGCATTGCAGTCTGAAGGTTACTGCAGGTCAAGGCAGCAGAAGCAGAGTGAGAGCTCCGGGAAGGCAGGTGGTTCCCGGGCATGGCGGTGGTGGAGGACGGACTCACGGAGACACACACGAGCGCACGGACGCAGGCGGGGTTTGGCTGCCAAGAAGCACGCTAGCAGAGAGCGGGGATTCCTCCTCAGTCCTTCAGGTTGGCTTCCAAGACCCCCTGGGCCATCAGCTCAGCCAGGACATTGTCCAGGTAGTTGGGGTCGGGGTAGCCATGGCCAGTGAGGTTGGAACCAAACTCTGTCTTGTGGTGGATCTCGTTCCACACCACCGTGTCGCACTCTCCCGTCGTGCTGGACGTGCCGATGGTGAAGATGAGCCGGCGGTCCCATGCCACAATCAGGAGCTTCAGAACCTGTGGGCCGGAGGGAGGTCACACACCCTGCCAGGCCATGGCATGCCCCAGTTGGCCTACAGCACCCTGCGTGGGGTCTGAGATCCTCTCCCCAGTCTGCAGCATGTCCTGGGAGGGGAGAAGCTGCCTGTCCTTGATTGATATCGGGGGCTCAGCCCCCTCTGGGCAGCTGTCTAGCGCAGGAGAGGCAGCTCTGCCAAGTCACAGCAGAGCTGGTACAGGAACCCAGAGAATCATTCCCCAGAGAATGATCCGGACTGGAGCTTTGTCTGATCTGGGGTCTGCCCCACCCTCCAGAACACAGGGGCTTCCTAGGAGGCTATTCCTTTCTGCAAAGCACGGGAATATAAGCCCCCCGCAGAATAACCCTCTGTGGCCTGGACACGCCCCAGCCTTGCATGTCGTTCCCCCAGCATAGGCTCAAACCCGCCTGCAACAGGACGGAGGCAGAGACGGCGTCTGACTACCACAGCCAACAAGCCGCGTGGAAACGTGTGGCCCAGTCCTGCGCGGTCACTGACTCAGGCACACGCTCACGGTTCCCGCTCATTTCTTGTGGCCACGTGCGGAATGAATATTGTTATGTGGAGGTGATATATGGTGGGGGTGGAGCCGAGGGGTAGGAAGTGTGGGAGGGGGATCAGGGCTGGGGCAGAGGGTTGGGGTGCAGGAGTGGTGTGGGCTTTGGAGTGGGACTGGGGATAAGCGGTTTGGCGGTCGAGCTGCCCCAGGGCTGCGGTGGGGAGGGAGGACTCCCCCCATCCCTCTCTGACCCCAGCAGCTCCATCCGGGCCGGGCCGGGGAAGGGGGTCCTCTCCCCACCTGCACAGCCCTGATAGGTATTTAGATTAAATACTAAGGCTTTGAGGGTCTGAAGTTTGCAAGGCTGGATTAGCAATGGATCCTAGGGGACTTAGGACACTGAACATCCTGGCATTTGTTCACTCAACTCCCTTCTGCTCCTTTGAAATCGCCAACTCAGATGTACATCTCCAAGCCCCTGTGCCAGGGCTGGTGCTAGCGACATGGCACGACCCACCTCGTCCGATAATCAGCAAACCCGTTTGCAGCAGGTGAGCTGGGAGTATTGCAGCAGCTGTCACAAGGGGGTGAGCCTCTCTCCCCCTCGCCTCCCCCAGCCAATGCCACCTCCTTGTGGGAAGCTGCAGCCTGCCAGTGAGCCGGCTTTGTGGGAGGCAGCCAGGCTCCAGGAGCTGGTGGGGGCAGGCCACTCACCTTCCTGCCTTTCTCGTTGTCCGGTAGGTAGCAGTGCCGGGGGAAGCCTCGGGCTGTGAACTTCTTTCCGGGGTTCGGGTGCTCTGGGCCCTGGCAGGGAACAAAGCAGACGCTGGGGAAATCCGACAGCCAGCAGCTGTGCCTGAAATGCGGCACCCCCTGCTCCAGAAAGCAGCACGGCTGCCAATGGGGCACAACTGCAGGCAGCAGGGGTCTGAGCGAGACCCCGCCTGGCAGGGCGTGGCACAACTCCTGGGGGCCCAGCGACCGCACCACCTAGGAGTAGGAGATGGGGCCTGGCCTCGACCCACCACCAAATCCCTGGGGTGTCACACCCTGGCTGCCTCTGCCCGGCTGCTGGAGGAAGCAGAGGAGGCCCCAGTCTCTCCATCAGTTGCCCCGGGGCCAGGTGGAGAGGTATGAGAATGGGGCATGCTTAGCCACGCAGGGGGATTCCCGGGGGAGGCAGCATGTGCCAACTCTTCTGGGCCACGGAGCCGCTGGCTTCCCCCAGAGATTCCTCTGTCCCTCACCTGGATGCCCGTGGGAATGTCGTAGACGATGCGGATGGTTTTGGATTCCGTGTAGCCTGGCAGCGAGTGTGGGATGATGTGGAACTCCATCTTCCCTGGGGGCTGGGTCCCAGTCTTCTCCCCATAGATGGCCTTGCAGGTGGGGCACTGCAAACTGCCATCCTTGGGGGCAGAGGCACAGGGTGAGGAGGGTCAGCCAGCCAGGCAGAGCATCCTGCTCTAGGGCACAGGCTGCAAACAGGCTACTGGGGGAATCCCCCTTTGCTGCAGGGCTGTTCGGCCCCGTGGTGCCTGCTGGGGTAAGGCCCTGGAGGGGCACCAAGGCTGGACCTGACCGACTCTCAACTGATAGCCCAGAGCTGGTTGTGAGGACCCTGTGGGGCCGTGGGCTGGGTCCAGGGGATCAGGGAGGAGAGGGGAGCATTGCCCTGGGCACAGGGGCTCTCCCAGAATGAGACAGCAGGCCCCCCCGGCCCAGCTCTCACCTTGTTGCCATTGTTGTACATGGCCACCAGGCAGAGGAGGTGGTACATGTGCCCGCACTTGCCCAGCTTGCCCACCAGCTCCGGCTTGGCGCCCCTGTGGCTGAGCAGGCCCTCGTAGCCGGACGAGGCCACCAGCCTCTCCATGCAGATGGTGCAGTCCTGCCGGGAAGCGCGGTGTTACCAGAGCCGGGCTGCTCCCGCCCACCCCCAGCCAAAGCCCAGCAGCCGATTCCACCATCACCCTCCTGCCCACGGGCCTCTGGCGCCATTGCAGCCTTTGGGGACACACCTTCCCATGGCACTTGCTCCGCCAGCCAGCTCGACTACCCGACGTCTGCCTGCCCCACGTCCTGCCCCGCTCCTCGCCCGCTCTTCTTCTGCCCCACTATCCCTGCCCACACTGCCCCCAATGCCCCCTCAGCCCCAACGCTGCCCCCACTACCCCCTTTGCCCCACTGCCACAACCCTCCCGCCCACACTGCCCCCTCAGCCCCAACGCTGCCCCCACTACTCCCTTTGCCCCACTGCCACAACCCCCTTGCCCACACTGCCCCCTCAGCCCTGCCGCCGCCCACACTGCACCCAGTGCCCCGTCAGCCCCAACGCTGCCCTCACTACCCCCTTTGCCCCACTGCCACAACCCCCTCGCCCACACTGCCCCCTCAGCCCTGCCGCCGCCCACACTGCACCCAGTGCCCCCTCAGCCCCAACGCTGCCTCCACTGCCCCCTTTGCCAAACTGCCACAACCCCCCGCCCACACTGCCCCGTCGGCCATGCCCCTGCCTACACAGCCCCCAGTGCCCCCTCAGCCCTGCCTCTGCCCCCACACTGCCCCCAGTGCCCCCTCAGCCCCAACCCTACCTCTACTGCCCCCTTTGCTCCACAGCCCCAACTCTGCCCCCACTGCCCCCTCTGCCACGACCCCCCTACCTCCACTGCCCCCTTCACCCCACTGCCACAAACCCCCTGCCCCCATTGCCCCCTTGGGCCCTCTGCCACAACCCCCTTACCTCCACTGCCCCCTTAACCCCTCTGCCCACACCCCCTGCCCCCACCGTCCCCTTGGCCCCTCTGCCACAACCCTGCCCTCACTGCCCTGTTGGCCTCTCTCCCTCCACCCCCAGCCTCTGCCCTTCACTTCTCCCATTGGCCTCTCTCCCTGTCACTGTAGCTGCAATGGGATCACCCCGCTCCCTGCTTCTCTCTCCTGGAGGACTGGCCTGTCTGAGCGTAGCAAGCACTGGCTGCACCAGGGCCAAGGCTAGACGCATGGGGCAGTTAACCCCTTTGTCCCGTCCCTTTCAGTCGCTTCGGTGCCACTGCAGAACTGGTGCAGCAGCAGCGAGTGGTTGAAACCTGGGGCCCCAAGGAGCTGGAATCTGGGCCAGGGCTCTGCAGCAAGCTCCTGGAGCCAGGCGAGCAAAGGGAGCTCCCAGTGAGCTCAGGCTCCCATGCCATCTCAGAGCACCCACCGGACCTCCGTTTGCCCCAAACACAGTGGGCACTTATACCAACACACACACACACCCAGGGCCAGGGGGAGTGTGGAGAAGGGAGGGCCTGGGGGAGTTGGGGAGGTCTCCAGGGGGTATTTTGGGAAAGGAGTGCTACCAGGCTGGCGTCCTGGGGGGCAGAGTTAAGGGGGTGGCAGAGGTGAGGTGTGTGCCAGTGGGTGGAGGAGCTGCTGGGGTTCCCGCTGCTGTAGTTTTACACCAGGTGTGTTGTGTGTCACTGTGTCCTCAAGAGTTCACTGTGTATTCACAGCCCACCATGGGGCTGCCAGTCAGACAGGCCTTGTTATCCATGCAGATCCCTGGCCCTGCATATTGTCCGATCACAGCCACCCCAGGGCAGGGCCACTGGTGAGAACCGTGCGCAGGTGCTCACCTCGTCTGGCGGGCTCTTCACCTTCTGGATGTACCGGCGCACCACATCCTCGGGGTTCTTGCCTGCCCCAGGAGAGAAGCAGAGGGTCAGATTGTGTCCTTATGGCCCACAGCGTCCCAGGGCCACCCACTCAGCTGGGCCACGCAGCCCCTTGCTCCATGGCTAAGGAGGGGCGGGCGGAGGCAGGATCAGACAGACACAGAAATTGCCTTGGAGTGAGCGAGTGGGATCTCTGGGTCAGGGCTGGAGGAGGTTAAACCCACCTCTGGGAGTTCAGAGAGAGCCCTTCATCAGCTTGGGGAAGTCCACTCCTGGAAGCCACAGGAGCAAGTGAACATGAGGAGGGAATCCTGCTCCCCCCTAGGACAGGGGTCCCTGCAGTCAGGGCTGAGGGGTCCAGCTCAGAGGCAGAATCAGGATGAAATTCCCTGGCCAGGCTGGCACAGAGCTCCACACTCCGGCTCTTTGGGGCTGGGATCCCCAGGGACGAGGCTGCTGTGGTTTGGGTGAGGAGTGGGTCACACCACGTCCACTGAACCACGGGGCTCCCTCCCGCTTCATCTCAAACACAGCATCCAAGGTGGCTAAACCAGGGCAAACTACTCCTGACCCTTTGAGACCCAGCCCCCTCACCCCAAGCTTGCTCGCTACGGGCAAGGGTCTGGCCTATCACTGTGCCCCACAAGACTGGGACTGTGTGTGGGGAGTGGGGAGTGCAGCCTGCACGCCTCTGCGAATATTTGGCACTTGGTGCATGTGATTGGGCACCCAGTCACATGGTATTGATGACCTAGACTTTATAAACAGCTGCAGGGCAGGAGCATATTCTCTCAGTGAGACGATGGGGAGCTGCAGCCAAGGCCGTGTGTCTCAGGGAGGCGATGGGAACAATGGGCTCGACTGCTTGCTGCTCCTCTCTGGCCCTTGCAGGAGGCCCCTGGTGCACTTTGCAAATCTCTTCTGATGCCCACAGGTTAGGGGAGCCTGGCACCGAGTTACGGAAGCACTGAGTCTGGGCCTCAACAGCCATGGAGCTTCCTGCAGCCGGGGCAGGTACGTGCAGGTGGAGCTGATCTCCCCCCAGCTGGTACCTCCAGGGACCTCCTCCAGCTGCAGCCCAGAAGTGAGGGTGGCAGTCCCAGGCCCCCCCCCCAACAGCTTTGTGATTCCACAGGACCCCCTTTGGGTCCGGATCTCCACAGTGCAACACTGACATTTCAGATGTGAAAATGTGAAATTGACCAATTAAAAAATCCTCTGGCTGTGAAATTGAGCAAAATGGACTGTGAATTTGGTAGGGTCCTAAAACAATCCTTCCCTCCTGCCTCCCTCTGTCTGTCTTGCCTATTTAGATTGGAAGCTCTTTGGGGCAGGGACATTATATCCATGCACACCTAGCACGGGGCCCTGAGCTCTGCTGGACGAACCAAATCCACGGCCCTGTTGCAGCCGCTTGCAGGTAAGAACAGTCTTAGGTTCACAGAGCTCAAGACCAGACGGGATCATTAGATCATCTCGGCTGGCCCCCTGCAGCTCACAGGCCATTACCCCTGGATTCAGCCCAATAGCCTTTGATTGGCTAAAGCACCTCCCCCAGTCTTGAGCTGTAGAGCTCACACGCTGGAGAATCCACCACTTCCCTTGGCAGTTGGTTCCAGTGGTTACTCACCCTCACAGTCAAATACTCGTGTCTAAGCTGAATTTATTTGGCTTGAACTTCCAGCCATAGGTTCTTCTTCTGCCTTTCTCTGCTAGTCTAAAGAGCCCTTTGGCAGCTGGTCTTTTCTCTCTCATGCACTGTCACCTCTCAGCTAAGCAGATCAATTCCTTAAGTCTCATTGCCAGGCGTTTTCTGCAGCCCTTGACTCATTCAGCGCTGGTGACAATAACCAAAAAACAACCCCATTAGCACCCCCTCCGGGGTGCTGGGTCTCCCTTGTGCTGTACATTAGCAGTGAGGATGACTTGGGGACGCACCAAACCCTTCCTGTGTATGACAGCCTCTGTCGCCGAGTACGTGTTAAATGGCCCATGAGTAGCGTACCAGATGGCACAATAATTCTGTTGCTCTGAGGCATCAGGGAGAAGGTGCCCGGGCATCACCCTGGGCCAGAGTGGGTGATTTCAGCAGATGGGCATAACACCTCTGGAGAGCTGAGTTTGAATCTGGCTGAGGCATGAAAATGCATTTGAGGGTCTTGGGACAGGGTGTAGGGGATGTTTGTCTATATTAGAAAATCACTGGGCAGTTTGGCAGAGAAGCCAGGACTGGGATAGCAGGGGCTGGGGGTCAGCAGTGAGGATCGAGGTGTAAGGGGTGAAGTACTCCAGGCTGTACTGTGCCTTGATGTGACTATCGGCCTCTCCATGTCGTTTACTGAAGCCTGGTGATGAAAGGAAGAGGCAGGCTTTGTTACAGGTCCAGGGCCATTCTCCCAGCTAGATCCCAGCACTGGGATTGCAGGATGGAGGCCAGTGCACGTGGCTCTGTGGGCTGGAGAGAGGGTACTCGCTCTTACTCTTTTTGAGGTGCTTCTTCTTGGTTTTCCTGCAGATGCCATTGATCCCGGGTACCGGCTTGATGTCGCTCTTGCTCACGGGTGGAGGGTGCAGGATGGGCTTCGGGGCCCGAGTCAGGCATACAGGCAGCCCAGCAGCACACATCAAAATGCCTGTCATACCTGTGTCACAGAGAGATGGTAAGGCCAAGCGCAGACACTTAGGGGGCTGGGCGATTATCTCCCCACTGAGTAGCAACAATCAGAGCATGGGACAGGATCCCCTGCAGTCTGTCAGACTGAGCTCAAATGCTATGATGGTCCCTTCGCTTTGAAGTGAGATGGGTAGGTTGTACCAGCCAACCATCCATCCATCCATCCATCCATCCATCATACCCAACCAACCATCCATCCATCCATCCAGCATACCCAACCAACCATCCATCCATCCAGCATACCCAACCAACCATCCATCCATCCATCCAGCATAACCAACTAACCACCCATCCATCCATCCGGCATATCCAACCAACCACCCATCCATCCATCCATCCAGCATACCCAACCAACCATCCATCCAGCATAACCACCCATCCATCCATCCGGCATACCCAACCAACCAACCATCCATCTATCCAGCATACCCAACCATCCATCCATCCATCCAGCATACCCAACCAACTATCCATCCATCCGGCATACCCAACCAACCACCCATCCATCCATCAATCCATCCATCCAGCATACCCAACCATCCGTCCATCCATCTGGCATACCCAACCAATCATCCATCCATCCATCCACACTCACCAGGATAAATAAGTACCATCTCACTGAGTGGTGTTATACCCAGGAGTGGACAGCTGCCCAGAGCTGGGGGAATTTCAGCTGCTCTTACCTGCCAGGGCAGGATGGACTGGTCCGGTTCCATTCAGATTCTTAACCGGGAGGGCAGGAACCCTGGAGCAGAGACAAGAGAAGTGGAGCAGAAAGCATGGTTAGTTGTTGGAAGGTAGTGCCCAGAAGGCTAAGCCACACCTTCCAAAACCACTGCTCCAGGAGAGGGGAGCGGAGGTGAAGTTAGTGATGTTGCTCCCCAGACCATGGTACCTTTCCAGGGGTGACAGCAGAATCCCTTCCAAGAAAGTGCACAAATCCAGCCCAGGATCAACAGGTGACCACTCCTGCATTCAGAGTATTAGCTAATGGAGCATAACCCATAGCCAGACCAGCAGAGAGCCCCTCGCTCTGTCAGACCCTCAGAACGAGAATCCCTGACCCAGATCCTGTGTCCCCATTGGTGCCCTTGTTACATCAAGGCTGGCAGCAGACTCAGGCTGCGGGGGGAGTCTATCTCATAGCACAGGATACAAATGATTTCCCCCTGAAGTCAGTGGGGGTCCCACCAGCTCCTGCAGTGGACGCTGGGCATCCCAGGCCAGCAGAGAACAGCGGCATGCCTCTCTGGCTGATGGAGACAGGTGAGGAGGGGCTTTGAGGGAAGCTGCACTGGCTGGTGGGTTTGCCTGCACCTGAGGCTAGGGATCTGGTGGGAGTGGGCCTGCGAGAGAGACTGTAGGAAGAATCGAGGGGAAAAGCAATCAGTCCCCCAGGGAATGCTCGAGGGGCATCCTTGTTCTAGGGCCCCCAGCATGGGGCTGGTGGTCAGGGGACCTGAGCCCCTAACCTGTTGTGTACAGCTCCTGCTAGGGAGATCCTGGGCTCTGCTTCTGGTTCTGGTGCTGACTCACTGGGCAGCCTTGGGCCAATGCCCTCCCCTGCCTCAGTTTCCCCATTGCACACTGAGGATAATAAGCCTTCCCCTCTCTCCTTGGGTGAGGCATACTGAGTCCTGCAGGAAAGAAGGGACCAAGCCATTACACAACAGCCAGAGCATGTCCATTCTGCCCTAGGAGCCAGGCTCCTTCCCATCCCCACCCCCCACTGATCTCCTTCCACCCACAGCACTCTGTTCTGCTTTTCAGGCTGAACACCCCCGAGACACCCCCTCTCTTCTGCGCCTTCCCCTTGATCAAACGTTGGGGCTGTGGGCCAGGAGTCCTGGGGGAGGGGAGCCCATGGGGGGCCAGGTTGTGCCAGTTGTGCCCTCCGGCTAGTGCCAGCAGCAGGCGGGCATGGTGCCCAGCCCAGTCAGTGTGGCCAGGCGTGCTGGTAATGAAGATCCCACCACCCGGGGGTGATGAGAGCTTTCCCAGACATTTGTTCAATTAAGCCCTGTGCTCAATCATATTAATTAGTGCTCAGGCTCTTGGGGCTGGGCCAGAATGTCAGCAAGGCTGATCCTGCTCCCTGTGGAGTAAAGTTGCTGGATTGCTTCGGCGGGAGCCTTGCAGAGAGGCTAGGAGCCTCCTCCACCTGAGGGCGGGGGCAGGGAAGGGGACCAGGACCCCCCCTCATTGTATTGCAGTGCCCCAGGGAGAGAGGGGAGGATGCAGAGCCCCTAGCCCAGTGATTCTCCAACCTTTCCATACCACGCCCCCAGGCCGGGAACAGCCAGCACCAACGAGGGCTCCAGGACAGCTGAGCCCAGCGCCAACTGTTTCACAGCAGAGAGCCTACCAGCAGCTTCAGCTGTGAGCACTCTGGAGCCATGAAACTGACAGGAATGACAGCAAGGGGTGAAATTCGGCAGTGTCTGCACAGACACTGTGTCACCCTCACTGCACCAACGTAAGCCCCGCGCCTCTGGTGGAGCTGGAATTTTGACCTCAGTTTTGACCGTTTCTTTTGGCAGAAGCAGCTTCCTGTTGCAGACACAGACATAACTGGTGACAGGAATTAGAGATGGCAAAGCACGGGCCTGTGGATTCCATCTCCGGGGGGCGGGGGAGAGCAGGGCGGGTGTGACCCCTCCGGGGTGTTCTCCAGTGCTTTGTCCTACTCAGTTTGAAGCGACCCAGATGAGAGAGCTTTCACCACCACCAGTGTGCCCGTCTGGGACACCTGACTGTGCATGTGTCCTTGCAGCATGCACGCGCCAGGCAGCGAATGCATGGGTGTAGCAGTTCAGTCTGTGAGACCCTTTGTGTACGTTCTCAGCGTGTGTGCGTGTGCTTGGAGCGTGTGCACACCACTAGGAACACACCTGACAGGCTCCCATCTGCCCATGCTCCTCCGACTGATTAACTCTGTATTGGCTGCTGGGCCAGTGAGCCGAGCGCACACGATGGCAGGATGCCAGCGCATCACTGGCTCTGTTCCAAAGCTGCAGTGCTCTGCAGCAGCAGCAGGGATGGTCCCGGCCTTCCCAAACCTGTGTGCCACTTGCCTGACCTGGCCAGGCCTCCCTCACACGGGTTTCCCCTTAAGAGAACCACGAGCTGTGTACCAGTACCAGTGGGAGCCAGGTTGCGGTGGCGAATTCAGCCCCTGGCTATTTAGTTATGGCCGTTGTTGGGGACTGGAAGGGTGGATTTAGTGCTGGAATTTTCCCGGCACTGACAGCCAGGCAGCTGATGTGCAGGCCTCTCCCATCTAACTCTGCTAGTGCTCCCCAGTCCTGTGCTATAGCCCAGTCCCTCCCCACAGCTCCAGTCCTGCCCCTTCAATGCCTCTACCCTGCCCTGCAACACCTTTTGTACTTCCAGCCCTGTCAATGCTCCCCTAGCGGACCTGCAACTCCACCAGTGTCCCTCCAGAGTGACCTGAGACCCCCTGCTGTTCCGGCCCCAGACCTCTCCACCGTCTCCCTTTTGTCAGTCTCCAGCTGCCTGGCAAGGGGGAGAAAGGCAGGCAAAAGGGGCATGGGGCTCTGAGCTGCAGAGTCCGGGGGGGTGGGGAGGCAGGAATGATGTCCTGGAGGTGTCCCTTCCAGGGTTTGGAACAAGCTAAGAGCCCAGGGATCCAGCCCAGGTTACACTGGGCCAGGTGTTTTGGGGCCAAGTTCTTGGCTGGCCCGGCTCTATTGCCTGCGTTGGATTGACACCAGCAGAAGGTTGGACCTGGGGAGTTCAGTGCCTGGGGGGTGATGCCTCTGCTCTGCAGACAGGATCAGTGAGCTGATTGTTATGCACTACAGCAGGAAGTCTCCAAACTTGCATTTGTAACCTTGCTGCCCACTGGAACTGGGAGCCGCACAGGCCAGGTTCAGTATCTGGGGGTCTCTCTTCAACAACGCAACACAAACCCAGCTCGAGCCCCCACCCAGTAACCTGGGACAATTACACCCCACCCCTAGGCGCCTCGGAGAGGCAATACTTCCCCTCTCACAAGCACAGAGTCTGAGTGCAGAAAAGAAACTTTTACTAAAAGGAGGGAAGTAACCCGGCATTAATTTGGGGAAACACTGCAAACGGGGTTCATAAGCATAAACCATGAGCAAAAGACCCACCCCCAAGTAAGTTGAACTGTGTCCTTTTCCATCAGGTTCTTAACTCCAGCAACCAAAAGTCCTGTTAAAGTCCCCTTCTCTGCACCCCACTCATGGTTGCCGCCCTTAGTCAGTGCAGACCCAGGGTGCATCTGCAGATCTCACCTTCTGCCCTGAGTGAAGGGGAGTAAGAAGGCACTTTACTCACTCTACTGCCCAGGCACTTGATCAGAGCTCCTCTTTTCCAGGCACCTGATTGCCACATCTCCCTATCAAAAGCAGCAAAGGGTCCTATAGCACCTTATAGACTAACAGATGTATTGGAGCATGAGCTTTTCTGGGTGAATACTCACTTTGTTGGATACACATCTCCCTACCAGTAGCCCTACCAGCTAATCCATGCTCTGTTCTTCTTTGCCAATTGATGAGCACACACCCCTACCAGCTGATCACAGTACCTTTCTGCCAGTTATCCTACCAGTCAAATACTGCACCTTGCTACTAACTGTCCTGCCAAACCCCCACAAATCTACCAGGAAGTCTTCAGGGCCCATCAACCCATGTCTCCTCCCTAGCGAGTGCTGTTTAGTTGAGGGTGAGTCCCTCCATCAGGCTATGACAAGTACAGTTCTGCTGCCTTTGATTCACATGACAAGGATAACAATCCTTTATTACTCCTGCCCCAATAACAAGGAGATTGGGAGATAAAACACCAAACAAAAGTGATCATTTGGGCAAGCAATTCCATCATGCTGAGCACCTAGGCAAGGTGGGTGTGCCCATGCAAACGAGATCAGCTCCTGAAGTCCTCTTCCACAGCTCATCACTAGATGTCAGGGAAGAGCTCATTCTAGACCCTGCTTACACATTTTAGGGGTTCCCTGTGATGAGCAGCTCCTGTACCCAGTCCTATGGGGAGACCTCACACCTCTGGAGATTGGACGACATGCCCAAGTGATGGCCCCCACTGCTGCCCACCACCGCTGTGGGTGGGATGCGGATGTGACACAGCCAGCACGCGGAGGCCTTGCCAGCGAGTGCTGTGAGACATCTGTGTAGTAGGGAAGAGGATTTTACAGAGAACTGGGTATGCCTGCCCCTGCAGGTGGACAGCATTGTCCCCCATTTTCCCAGTCAGGGTCAATGGGATGACTAAAGCAGCCCAGCATAGTAGTTATTGCCCTGGGGTTGGCCAGAGAGTAACAGCCACTCTCCAACCTGCCAGAGCTTTGCACCATGTTCCTGCTCTTCAGAGACGTTCTCCTGCCTCAGCTGGGCATCCCGCTGTGAGTAGTGGGGGGAGCTCACTTTCACAGCAGGGAGCCCCTTGCTCCTCAGAGCTGGAGGCAGCTGTGAAATTCCAAGCATGTCATTTTCACTGCTGGTCGGCTCCCTGCTGCGAAACTGCACAGCCACGGGCTCACAGCTCGGGCTGTCACCCCGGGGTGGGTGGGGGGCTCCAGCTGTGGGCTCTGTGCAGCAGTCAGTGCCCCACAGTGTGCTGCTCCAGTCCATGCAAGCGCTCCTGGTGAGGACACGCACCACCCACAGGAGGACACCAACAGCCCATTGAATTACTGGCAAGGCTGTAGGTCGACCTAACTTAAATTGATCTAATTCTGTAGTCTAGACAAGCTCTAGGACTACTGTGGAGAGAAGAGCTTGAGCAAAGCCCCAGGATGCAAAGAACCCTGATCTACTGGAGAGGAGGGCAGGTTAAAATCAAGGTCTGGATCTAAATCTGCCACTGATGCACAAGCCAAGCACAGGTTCACCCTGCCACAGAGAGAAACATGTATCCACCAAGGCAGGGGTTCTCAGCCAGGGGTTCGGGGCCCCCAGGCGGGGCCCCAAGCAGGTTTCAGGGGGGTCTGCCAAGCAGGGCCAGTGTTAGACTCACTGGGGCCCAGGTCAGAAAGTCGAAGTCCCACTCAAGGGGCTGAACCCTAGGACACTGAGCCAAGGCACCTGGGGCTGAAGCTGAAGCCTGAGGAACATAGCTTCATGGGAGCCCCTGTGACAATAACTTCAGCCCTGGCTTTATATGCAGAAAGCCAGTTCCTGTGGCACAGGTGGGCTGTGGCGTTTTTATAGCACGTTGGGGGCTTCAGAAAGGAAAAGACTGAGAACCCTGCTTCAAGGCATCTATCAGCCCTTTCACTCCCCATCACTAGCTATACCCAGGCCGAATTCGAATGGAGATCTGCCACTGGAAAATGGAGTCCTTAGCACCTACTTTACTCTGCATAATCTGTCCTGTCCTGTCCTCTGTGGTCTTTCTAGGCCCCTACCACAGTGGTACCTAATACCAGACACAGTTCAGTTTAAGGCGATGATAGACTTAAGGATGTTTCTTCTCTCCCCATCTTCCACTTTTGCTGCTGCCAATATTTTTAGGGACATCATCACCTGGGGAACGTTAACCCAAGAGGTGGGTTCATGCTGTGAGTGACTAGGCTGGGGTTCCATCTGATCCCTGCTGGTAAGAGGTTCTGCAGCCATGGCCCTGCGGCTGAGAGCCCCCCTGTCTGAACCTTGGTTTCTCCTGCTGCTATTTACTTCAGACCATTTCTCCAGTTTGTCCAGATCATTTTGAATTTTAATCCTATCCTTCAAAGCACTTGCAACCCCTCCCAGCTTGGTATCATCTGCAAACTTTATAAGTGTACTCTTTGGCATTATCTAAATCATTGATGAAGATATTGAACAGAACTGGACCCAGAACTGACCCCTGTGGAACCCCAATCGTTATGCCCTTCCAGCATGATTGTGAACCACTGATAACTACTCTCTGGGAAAGGTTTTCTAACCAGTTTTGCACCCACCTTATATTAGCTCCATCTAGGTTGCATTTCCCAGGTTTTATGAGAAGGTCATGCAAGACAGTATCAAAAGCCTCACTAAAGTCAAGATAGATCACATCTATCGCTTCCCCCCTATCCACAAGGCTTGTTACACTGTCAAAGAAAAGCTATCATGTTGGTTTGACACAATTTGTTCTTGACAAATCCATGCTGACTGTTACTTTATCACTTTATTATCTTCTAGATGTTTGCAAATTGGTTGCTTAATTATTTGCTCCATTATCTTTCTGGGCACATAAGATAAGCTGACTGGTCTGTAATTCCCCGGGTTGTCCTTATTTCCCTTTTTATAGATTGGCACTATATTTGCCCTTTTCCAGTTTTCTGCAATCTCTCTCATCTTCCATGACTTCTCAAAGATAATCACTAATGGCTCAGATATCTCCTCAGTAAGCTCCTTGAGGATTCTAGGATGCATTTCATCAACGTCTGGTGACTTGAAGACATCTAGCTTGTCTAACTAATTTTTAATTTCCTCTTTTCCTATTTTAGCCTCTTCTGATCCTACCTCATTTTCACTGGCATTCACTATGTTAGATGTCCAATCACCAGCAACCTTCTTGGTGAAAAATGAAACAAAGAAGTCATTAAGCACCTCTGCCATTTCCACATTTTCTGTTATTGTTTCCCCCCCCCTCATCAAGTAACGGGTCTACCCTGTCCTTGGTCTTCCTCTTGCTTCTAATGTATTTGCAGAATGCTTTCTTGTTATTTTTTAAGTCTCTAGCTAGTTTGATCTCGTTTTGTGCCTTGGCCTTTCAAATTTTGTCTCTACATACCTGTGTTATTTGTTTATATTCATCCTTTGTAATTTGACCTAGTTTCCACTTTTTATAGGTCTCTTTTTGATTTTTAGATCATTGAAGATCTCCTGGTTAAGCCAGGGTGGTCTCTTGCCAGACTTCCTGTCTTTCCTATGCAGTAGGATAGTTTGCTCTTGTGCCCTTAATAATGTCTCTTTGAAAAACTGTTAACTGTCTTCAATTATTTTTCCCCTTAGACACTTGCTTCCCATGGGATCTTACTGACCAACTCCCTGAGTTTGCTAAAGTCGCCTTCTTGAAATCCAGTGTCTTTATTTTGCTGTTCTCCCTCTTACCATTCCTTAGAATCATGAACTCTACCATTTCATGATCACTTTCACCCAAGCTGCCTTCCATTTTCAAATTCTCAACCAGTTCCTCCCTGTTGTCAAAATCAAATCTAGAACAGCCTCCCCCCCCCAGTAGCTTTCTCCATCTTCTGAAATAAAAAATTGTCTCCAGTACATTCCAAGAACTTGTTGGATAATTTGTGCCCTGCTGTGTTGCTTCCCAACAGATGTCTGAGTAGTTAAAGTTCCGCATCATCACCAAGTCCTGAGCTTTGGATGATTTTGTTAGTTGTTTAAAAAAGCCTCCTCCACCTCTTCTTCCTGGTTAGGTGGTCAGTAGTAGACCTTACCATGATATCACTCTTGGTTTTTACCCCGTTTATCCTCATCCAGAGACTTTCAATAAGTCCGTCTCCTATTTCCATTTCAACCTCAGTCCACGTGTGTACATTTTCAATATATAAGGTAACACCTCCTCCCTTTTTACCCTGCCTGTCCTTTCTGAGCAAGCTGTACTCTTCTATACCAAAGCAGCAAAGAATCCTGTGGCACCTTATAGACTAACATGGCTACCCCTCTGATACTCTTCTATACCAATATTCCAGTCATGTGTGTTATCCCACCATGTCTCTGTGATGCCACCTATGTCACAGTTGTGTTTATTTACTAGCATTTTGAGTTCTTCCTGTTTATTTCTCATACTTCTTGCATTAGCATACGGACATCTAAGAAACTGATTTGATTCCTCGCTCCCAGTTCTGTCCTGTCTCTCCTTTATCCCTGCTATAACAGCCCATGCGCCTCCCAAATTCCGAACCTTCTCCCAGGTCTCCATGTCCTGTGGGCTTTGGTCACCTGCCCCCTTCAAACCTAGTTTAAAGCTCTCCTCACTCAGTTAGCCAGTCTGTATCCAAATATGCTCTTCCCCTTCCTTGATAGATGGACCCCATCTCTGTTTATCAGTCCTTCTTGCTGGAACAGCATCCCCTGTGGTCAAGGAAGCCGAAGCTCTCCTGGAGACACCATCCTCGCAGCCAGGCATTCACCTCCAGGATGCATCTGTCTCTGCCTGGGCCCCTACCCTTAACTGAAGGACTGAAGAGAACACCACCTGCGCTCCCAACTCCTTCACCCTCCTCTCAGAGCCCTGTAGTCACTTCTGATCTGCTGAGGGTCATACCTTGCAGTACCATTAGTGCCCACGTGGATGAGTAGCATGGGGTAGTAGTCAGAGGGCCAGACGGTCCTCGACAATCCCTCTGTAACATCTCGGATACAGGCCCCTAGCAGGCAGCATACCTCCCAGGATGCCATGTCAGGGTGACAGGTGGGTGCCTCCGTCCTCCTCAGAAGAGAGTCTCCAACCACCTGCGTTTCCTCCTGGGAGTAGTGGCTGTGATCCTCCCAGCCTTGGGGGTACATGGCTTCTCCTCCTCCTCTGGGGGTGATTCCTCGTTGCTCGTTGCCATGGTAGCATATCGGTTTTCCATCACTGTGGTGGGTAGTTTGGGAGTAGGGGTGGAGAATTGCCTTCTGACAGAAGTAACTAGCAGCCAGTGTCCTCCCTGTGACAGAGCCATATCCTCCTCCCTGGTGGTGTGACAGCAGTCGTCTGTAGTTAGATAGCCTCCTCCACCTTGGATGTCTCCACATGAATACTCTCGAGGAATTCCTTGTGGGCACGGATGCTCCTCAGCTGAGCCATCTCCTCCAGTAGCTCTCCCATCTGCTTCCTGAGAGATTCCACCAGCAGGCACCTTTCACACTGGATGGTCCCCTCAGCCTGGCTTTCTGAGAGTGGGAAATGCAGGCCACAGTCTCTGGAAATCCATACCAGGATCTGGGCAAAGGCATCCATGGCTAGGTTCTCTGTCTGGATACAGGTGCTGATGGAGGAGACAGGAGCAGCGTTGGCACTGGCAATGTGGCCCGACTAACCAGAGTGATTATTTTACATCTCCCTCCCACAAACTCCTTCTCAAACTCCCCTGTTTGCAGTCCCCTGTTCGCTAGTTCCCCTTGGTCGCTTAGCCTCTGGCTTTTAAGGTCTTCTCTCGTAGGTCAGCCCTATGTTGCATTGGCCTTTATTGGTCATGAGCAGAGCTGCTGCATGCTGTGACAGCCGCCGCTCCCATGGCAGGCACTGCAACCCTAGGTACGGTGAGTTGCATTGGCCCATCCTGAAGGTGATGAGCGCATGGCTCATGGTGGCATAGCCTTTTTCTGGGAGTCTCTGTGAGCAATCTAAGTGCCAAGGAATGGTGAGGATTCAGGCCCGACTCCTGGGCTTTGCACCATCATGATGATTCATGGTATGGTGCCTTCAAGTGAAGGCGAGGTGAGAGTTTGGGTAAGATCCTTGAAGTGTTCCTTCCCCCCACACACACACTTCTCAGCTGTTCTACACAGAGTGAGCTCTTCATCCAGCTGATTATTTCTGGGGCATCTTGATGCCTGCAGATGCTGCCCAGATGAAGGAGATGTGTAGCCGAGTACCCTAATTGCACTGACCCAATGGTAATTCCCCCTCTCTCTGAGCTCTCCCACAGATGTTAAAGAGGTGGGGTCTGAACACTCCATAGCGTGAGGATCTGGCCCTCTAGGACCTACAGGAACGACTGGGTCAAGTGCAATGCTCCTACTTTGCTCCTGGCAGGTTCCTTATGCATGAGCTCAGGAACTGCTGGGCAATGGCATCAGAGACTGCGGAGAGCTCTAGCAGCAACAGCATAGTTAGTGGTTTGTTCCATGGCCAGAGTCACAGGGACCACATCCATCAACACCTGCAGGGCTGTCTTGGGGCAGCACCTGGCTGTGACTGAGAAGGAACCATGACACTGGGTGGTGGTGCTGCGTGCCACTGCCTTCTCAATGGTGCTGAGCAAAGGGCAGGGGGAAACTAGGGGATTGCTGGAGAGATCCCTGGTATCAAGGCCAGGGTTTCTCAGCACTGGCTGCGCTACTGCACTCTTTAGGGTGACTACAGCTAACCTTCTCTGCTATGGTATTGCCAAGAGTTCTGCACTGGCTTTCCAACTAGTAAGAGGGGGCAGTTTCACAGTTGGGGGGGCACAGAAATTCTGTATCACTCCTAGGGGACCTGTTTGGATTGATTGACCCAAATTCCAGTCGTCTTCATATGGCTGATATAGATGTTTTTCCACTCAGATGGTTAAGCCAGATAACTGTGTCAGGAGTAGCAAGTGCAGCGCTGTGATACGTCCTTTGTATTTGTGAATCGGGAATTGAGTTGTTCCATGTTTCATGGTCTGTTCTGGTGACCACAGTGGCACACTGCAGAGTCTTTCATTTTCCATTTGTGCAGCAGGTATCCACGTCTGCCATGGTTTGTGTGGATGCGGTTTAGGGTTGCCCATGAGCTTTGCAGGAGATTGAAGCTGGGGTTCTTCTATGTTGCGTCTTTCACAAGGTGTTTGTTTGTGACTTCTTGTGAACTCCATTTGTCTTTCCAGGCTTCCTCAGGGTTGAAGCTGCACTGATGAATGTTAAACGTGTGGGTCCAAAAGGGCCTATGCGGCTCCAAGCAGTGATGAGGGATGTTGCTGAGGTCCTGGGGAGATGTTTGTTTTCCATGATTTCCTGGAATTCCCAAAGGGTTGCGGCATCGTGGCCAATGGATGGGAGAACAATGTGCGACAGCAGCAGCAGGCAGGCAAGGTGTTGGGATCACCCAGAGAGTTCCAGTGCTGCACCACATTGCAGTGCTCACTTGGATATCAACAAGTCAGGTGTGGCTATTTCTGGTCCATCCTGGTGCACAGTACCTGGCTACAGAGTACACAAGGGCCATCGCTGATGTCCGTAGCACTGATGCTGATGCTCTCCAGATTGTGCTTGCCAGTTTGTGGAAGAGCCTTCACACAGCCCGCTCTGTTAAATGAGAAATTATGACTAATGCCATCAACTCGGTGACCGAACATCAATCAACCATCTCCCAGTCTTCAGAGCAACAACGCAAGCCACCACAACAGCCCTTGTCAGGTTCTGGAATAAGGATCCTCCAACTCCAATTCCAGTAAGGCTGATTGACAAAGTGGTACTCTGTGTGTCTGTCTCGCTGTCCTGTACCCCAGGAACCCTCAAAACACCCCTGCAGGAAGCTGTGTAAGTGCCAATATCCCCATTCTGCAGGTGGGGGGATGTGAGGCTCACATGTTGGTACATTAATGCCTAAAGATACAGATGAGCACCGAATGGGATTTTCAAAAGCATTAAAACCAATGGGTGTTAGGTTCTTAGGTGCTTTTAAAAATTCCACTGGACACTGATCTGCATCCTTAGGCACCTGAACACCTTTGAAAATCTGTTCCTAAGTGTGACCGAGAGGCTCCTTAGCAAAGGGTCCCCTATTCTTTGCAAACAACTCTCACCTCACACCTGACAAATTCACTCCACCAAGCACACATGTGATAGGACATTTATCTGCAAAGAATAACAGGTGAGGTGTCTACAGAAAGCTCATAGATTGTTAAACATTGTACACCTTGCAGGATGTATGTAGGGGTAATATTTATGGAATAATGTATTTATACTGAAAGTAGGCTTTAGGAACTAGCACTAACAATTAGTCACCACGGGATAATGTGTCCCAGGGATGGCCCTTTTGTCAGGGAGGAGTTGGCACCCTGTCCTGTTTGGTTGTGATGCAATGCAACGCTCCATTGTTTAGCTTTGTGCAATACCACAACTTTCAATAGGAAACCATCAGCAGCAACTGCATAAAATCCAAACTTCTTACAAGTAAAATGGAACTTTACAACAAGACAGGGATTTGCCCTGTCTGTGATAGGCACAAAAGACTGTTTCAGAAAGGGGAGAGGTCCTTTGGATCCATTCACCGAGAAAACCCCTTGTGGAGCTGGGATGTTTCCATAAACATTTGGACCCTGAGGTAAGGGCAAGGGGTCTCCATATGCTGCCCGTGCCCTGAGTGCGGCCATTGGGGTGCGGGCAGGGGGCCTCCGCACACTGCCCACGTCCTGAGCACAAACTCCGCAGCTCCCATTGGCCAGGAACTGCAGCCAATGGGAACTGCGGGGGTAGAGACTACCTTAGCCCCACTGCGCTGTCGACCAGGAGCCACCCGAGATAAGCAGGGTCTGGGGTCTCCGCACGCTGCCTCTCTTCACGCTGCTCCCAGAGGCAGCCAGCACGTCCCTGTGGCTTCTATGGTGGGGGCAGTGGGCTCCATGCACTGCCCCGCCTTCAGGCACTGCCCCCGCAGCTCCCACTGACTGCAGTTCCCGGCCAATGGGAGCTGCGGAGTTTGTGCTCGGGACATGAGCAGTGTGTGGAGCCCCCCTGCCTGCACTGCAGAGGCTGCAGGGATGCGCTGGCCACTTCTGGGAGTGGCACAGGGCCAGGGAGGCAGGGAGACTGGCTAAGCCCTGCTGCGCTGCCAGACTTTTAGCAGCCTAAAAACTCCCGGTTTGGCTTCAGTAGCCTCCAGGAGACAGAGGCTGATTCTGAGAGACTCCTGTTGAAACCGGGAGGGTAGCAGCAGCCCTAGAAATTGCAGGGTAAGGCTTCTCCTGCTCTTCCCTTTTAGAGCCTACATCCCATCAGGGCAAGAATACTGTAAATATGATCGTACCTGTCAAAAGGAGGGAGGGGGTGCTGGTAAAATATTTATCCTTCATGGTCCCCAAATTGACCAATTATAACAAGCCAGTCAGCATACTTCTGTTTCATGGACAGCAGAAACTCCTGTGCACCATGGCAGCTATTAAATGCACTTAGCAAATCCATACACACAACACATCCTCCTACATCAAGGGACCCTGTTGCTTAAGCTACAAGAGAATCTTGTTTGACAATGAACAGTATAGGGTCTATGACATGCAGTCAAGCAATCCTGATTCCATCCTGTAAACAGATACACTAAAACCAATTTATACAATTTTCTAATACTAAAAATACCAGCCAAAATGTTCAGATGTGACTAGTGATTTTTGGGGATGGGCTGGTTGAAAACTACTTTACAGTAGAATATTGGAAGTTTTCGATTAAAAATTTTCCATGAAGTGTTTGATTTCCATGAAAATTCTGATATTTCATCAAAAAGCCAAATGCCCTAAAACCAAAATATTTCAGTTTGGAAATGCTGCTTCGGTGCCTCATGGGAATTGTAGTTCAGTTGCCTCATGTCCCCATTCTCCTTTATGGGCCAGGCTCCCCAGCTGGACTAGATCTCCCATAATGCATCATGGCCAGGGACTCCCCATGATACAACTGCCTTCCCTGACCAAGAGGGGAGACTGGTGCATCATGGGAAATGTAGTCTGACCAGGGAGCTCATTCTATAGAGAAGAATGGGAGCATGCCACAGCAGAACTACAGCTCCCATGAGGCACCATTTCTGATTTGAAATATTTTTGATAAAAAAATCAAAATTTTCCAGAGGTAGACAAAAACATTTTCCAACCAGACCTAATTTTGGGTGCCTCAGTTTTTGGATGCCCAAATGGAGATGCCCTAAAGAAATCTTGTTTTGACAAAGCGAAGACCCCCCAGTCTGAAAATCTGATGTCAAAAGATATCTTAGGCTGTGTCTCCAATATCACTTTTGAAAATCTTGGCCACCAACTTTGGTTCTGGGTTCTAGAGTCTCTACATTGTTTTAAAGAGAAGTCCTGCTCCAGAAGGGGTTTCTGGAGCAGGACTTTCCTCATAACATTTTATTTTATTATATTTTTTAACATTTGAAGGCAACCAATTATTTTGTTTGTCTGGATTGACACATTCCCCTGCTGGACCCCAGCCACCAGTCCTGATCGATAGCACCCCCTGCTGTTTCACTCTGTGACTTCTGTGAAGTTCAGCCAATGCACATCTCTCCTTAGCGTTAATGCCTTCTGTAACTCCAGATTGGGAGTGCTGTTCACAGCTCTGTTAATGCACCACAATTCTGACCTGAAGCACCACCTGCTAATCCAGCCCTTCCCCAGCACACAGGTCTGCAGATGCCCCTTGTTCCTAACCCACCTAGACCCCTGGATTTTCAGTCCTGGACCACAAGGAACTCTGCCAGTTTTCTCTCTTCCAAGACCTTCTGCAACATGATTCATCCTGGAAGGATGGAGCCAAACCGTTCAGAGACAGAACAGATTCCAAACTGTCCCAACACAGGATGGGACCTGGCCTTTGGTTTGCACCTATCTGCAGTGTGGCTAGAATGATAAACAGGGCTAGATAAGAGATGTTTTGTCACCCTGCACCCCACATTACCAGGTGACTGTTCAAAATGTGCAGCCATCAGAAGACACTTAAGCTAGACCAGATGCCGCATTTTCTACTCTTCTCCCCCTGAACATGACCCAGGCATTTAACTTCTCTCTCACTATGCCTCTGGACATTCTGCCTGGCTCCCTCACTGCCTACGCCTCTCATTCCCCTGGATCGCTCTCTCTCACTTGTGGCTCTGGTCCCTCTTCCTCCTTTTCCATAGCAGCATCCCCCCAAAAGAGGTAGCCAGATTGACTCTTCCCCCATCTTTCCAGTTATCACAAAAGTGCGAATGCAAGAAACAGAAAAAAAACCAGCAATGTGACTCATGGGGAGCCTGCGACAGACCACATGGACACAGCAAAGACACCAATGTGAAAGAAGCAGTTGGACCAAATTTACAATGTAAGCACAGTGGACTGCTAGAGAGTGGGTGTCCAAAGAACCTTAATAGGACTCCAGGTTTAGAAAGCTGTAGAAGATGTGGCAAGATACCAAGCCACTTCTGGCAACCAAAGAGGCAGAATGTAGGAGATGCCACAAACTGGGACATCCTGCAGTAATATTCAGGTCCCTATAAGTAGTAGAAATAATCTGAGAGAGAGTGTCATCATTGGATGACAATGAGTCCATACATCTAGGGACTATATCCTCAACAGAATGGACAACATATTAGTACACAAGCACGAATCTAGATGGTCAAAACCTTAAAGTTAACATTGATTCTGGAGCAGCAGTCACTGCAATTCCAAAAAAAGATTATAAAGATCCCGGGATGGAGCTCTGCAAAGACCAAATAAGATATTATGTGGCACTAGTGACACTACATTGGATGTTTGTGGCCAGTTCATTGGGAAACCGGAGAAAGGCTGGAAAGTTCTTCAACACGTAATATATTCAATACAAGGTCCTGACACCTCCCCTACTAGTGTTGCCATCAGAAAAAGGACTATGCCTGCTAGAGAAACTGGAATGGCATTAATGGCAAAAAGCAAACCATACAGGAGATATATCCACACATCTTCCCAGGGCTAGGAGTACAAAATAAAACTGCGGCCATCTGCAACTGCCTTTGCTCTCATAGCCCCATGCCACATCTCTATACCCTTGCTAGAGATATAGGAGTTATTTTCCAGATAGAACTCATTGACTGGTTCACGGGGAAGGTTGTAGCACTGAAGCCCAGTGGCAAAACTCCACATTTATGTGGACCTTATGCAGCTTAATACAAGCGTGTGCAGAGAAAGAAATGATCAGAGGCCAAAGTGTTCTCAGAATTAGATGCGAAAGCAGGCTTCTAGCAAATCCCTCTTGCTAAAGAATCTATGCCTTTATCTACATTCATCATCCCATTTGGAAGGCACTGTTTCAACCAGCTTCCATTCAGCATATCTTCAGCACCAGAACATTTCCAAAAGAATCTCTCAGATCATGCCAGGATTGCCAGGTGTCCTTTGCCACGCAGATGATGTGTTGGTATATAGCAGAGATAAAAAGGAACATGATGAGCAACTACCTGCCATTTTGAGATGTTTCGAACAAACTGGCCTCCCTCGGAATGAGAAATGTGAATTGGAAAAGGAGCAGATAAAATTTTTAGGACACATAATTAGGAAATAGATTCAGACAAACTGAAGGCATCACTCACCATAACGGAACCCAAGATGTTTCTGCTATAAGATTTCTGGGAGTGCCAAATAATTTTGGGAAATTCTTGCTAAATGTAGTTCACCTAGCAACACCCTTAAGAGCTCTCCTTGATGGTCAGTCACTATGTGGATCTGGGGGAGCACACAACAAAACACATTTAATATTATAAAAGGACTACTAGCATCTCCATATGTTTTGGCACAATACTCAGTCAACTATCCAACAACAACTGCAGCTGATACATTGTCATATGGTTTAGGAGCAGCGCTCAGACAAAAGCAGCCAGAAAGAGACCAGAGATCTGGTGCATTCATACCAAGAAGCTGCATAGTATAATCAAATAGAAAAGGAAGCTTTAGTAGTTACTTGGGCCTGCAAAAGATTCAGTGCATTCGTATTGGGCTTGAAATTTAACACAGAAACAGATCACAAGACCTTAGAGGCATTATTGTGATCAAAACCATTGAATGACTTTCCACCTCGAATTCAAAGATTTTGACTATGATCGATATGATTTTCTTTCAAAACTGAGCACACATCAGGGAAAGCACTTATAGCAGCAGACACTCTATCCAGAGACCCAGTTAAACAGCTAACAATGGAAGAAGAAAAGACTTTAGAAAAAGATGTCAGCAATATGCCAGCTGACTTCAGCAAATTAGAGATGAACAACTAAAGGATGAGACTTGCTAGAAATTTACTCTACTTTGCCAAAGAGGATGGGGTTGAAGGAGTCAACTTCCAACAGACCTACTACCATGCTGGCAGGACCTCAGGGCAGGTCTACACCCCTGCTTAAATCAATCTAACGTATGTTGCTCAGGGTTGTAGGAAAACACCCTCCTGAGCGATGCAAGTTAAAGTCACCTAAGTGCTGTCCACAGCAGTGCTATGTTGATGAGACAGCTTAGTGGTTTGAGCATTGGCCTACTTAAATCCAGGTTTGCAAGTTCAATCCTTAAGGGAGGGATTTAGTTGAGGATTGGTTCTGCTTTGAGCAGGGGGTTGGACTAGATGACCTCCTGAGGTCCCTTCCAACCCTGACATTCTATGATTCTTAGGCACAAAGTCATCCAACTCTAGTCAATATTTTCTAGATATGGAGTTCCTCAAGTTCTCATATCTGATAATGGGCCTCAATTCACCTCTGAAATATTCCTAGGGTTTGCACAGGACTCTAATTTTGAACATTGTACATTGATTTGAACAATGGGCCCCCATTACCCCCAAAGCAACAGGGAGGTGGAGAGAGCAGTGCAGACTTTGCAAAAATCAGTGGACCATATGAGGCACTTGTGGTATATCGGTCAACCCCACTGGCCTCTGGACTACCTCCAGCAGATTTCTGAGGGAAGAGGACTAAGGACTAAGCTGTGGCATTGATACAGCTTAAGCCAAAATGGACCGACTTGAATGAATTTTGAAAACAGGTTGTTGAAATAAAAATTTGGCAGCAACAAAATGTCAATGTTCAGCACAGAACAAAGGCACTACTTGAGCTGAGACAAGGAAAGAAAGTTTGGCTCCAAAGCTCCCAGACAGTTGGAACTGTTCTGAACTCAGCAGAAGCTTCCAGAGCCTACCTAGTGACTCCAAAAGAACTTCTCCAGTGGAATCAGGTTCATCTTCAATATTTCCCAACACACCAAAGAGGGGATATGAGACCTGAAGGTGCTCTAGCAGGCTGAGAGCCACCTCCACAGGGAGCTCTGCCTGTAAATGCAACAGAAGTGAGAAGATGGGCTGGAGCCTTGTCAGACGCCCCTCAGAGACTTGTTCCTTACTGCTCAGTGCTATGCAGATGGAATTGGGACGGGGACACAGTACCGTACATAGTTTTAAGGAATCTGCCATTTGTTTTGAATGGTTCAGTGTATATATGTGGGTTCACAATTTAAAATTTAATCTTTTATTGTAAAGAAAGGGAGACGCGGAGTGGTTACGGAGTTCCTAGGCCTCCACATTACCAGAGAGGGCCAGGATGTGTTGCAGGGGGAGCTTAATAAACACAGAATCAGGCATTTCTCTCACGATGGCTTCCAGCATGGAGCTTCATGTCTACATCCTCACACTACAGTTCTACCCTCGCTCTCCTAGGTCTGTCTCCACTGGTGTCAGTGGAGTTACTTCTGATTTACACCAGTGTGTGTAGTTTGGCCCCAAACGCAACAGACAGCTAGCTCAGAACCCTGCTTGCATAGCTGGCACCAGACTTGCTGCACTATTACCTCTGCACAAAGGCATCAGAGAGGGATGCCACCATCATCCTGCATCTTTTGGCCTGGGTCCATTTGCGGCATGAAGGTCACATGATGGAAACATTAGTGTTTTCTATTTGATCTCCTGACACGGGCTTTATCCTGGGAATTGCTGAGCCCCCACAGCTCTTACTGGTGTCAATGGGCAGCATCTCCATTGCCCTGCACCTCGCACCACCATTCACACCAGTGTCAAGTTGGTATGAAATGTAGCTATTCTGATCTGGTAACTTCACATCCACCTTGCCCTAGTGTAGACCACCGCACAAGGTGGAGAATTGGGCCCAATGGGTCTTGAAAGCCCCCAGCACCGGGCAGGATCAGGCCCTACAAGAGGAAGCATCATTCTCAGTAGCGTCCAATAGGTGTGTTGTTTTAGCAACTAGTGCTTCGCTGGTGCCGAAGTGAGCTGATACCATCCATCCCAGGGAGTGGCTGCACTGTGCCAGACCAGTACCTGCCATTCAAACTCCTGTGCATGCAGGGAGGGGGATGGAGATGGAGAAGCTAGAAACTTCACTCTGAACTGCCTGGCTTCAAACAATTCTTGCTGTAGCAGGCGACGGTTTAGGGGCCTGAGCATCAGATCTGAAACACCTAGGGCCAGATGCACTGATAGGCACCTGCTGCCTTGTGCCACACCAGTGATACAAACCTGCCATCACTGGCCCATTAAATTGGGTTCATGGCTATTTTGCAGCGGTGCAGAGCAGGCAGAGTGTACTAGCCAATTTGGCCATCAGACTCCCCAGCCCCCAGGTTCAGTCAGGTTGACTCAGCCTTTGAGGGGCAAATTTCTGTCAATAGGAAAAGAGACGGGAGGGAATTCATTGTTCACAATGGGATCTGCTCTGCTTAACAGTAAGGGTTTGCCCCAGTGTCCTAAGCTGAGATTACCCCATTGGCTGCTGTCCTCCACCCCAGAGGTGGTTGCAATTCATTGGTGCTTTACACCTGGGAGGCACTTGGAGAGGTGCTGCATACAGTGATATGAACTGTGAGTGGGAATCTTTTAATTCCATCTCTGGCCCTAATTTCCCTCTCACCAGTGTAAATCAGGAGCAACTCCACTGAGTCTGATGCAATTACACCAGTGAAAAGACAATCCTTGCTCTGCCACAAATTATCTGTGTGACCTTGGGTGAGTCACTTGGCCTTTCCTTCCCCATCTGTACAATGCGAATAATAACATTTCCCTACCTCACAGGGGTGTTGTGAAGATAACCACAGTAAAGACTGTGAGGTGCTCAGCTACTTTGGTGTTGGGGGCCACATGAGAGAGAGAGAGAGAGAGATTAGATTAGATGCCTTCTGTAATCAATGGGTGAGACTGGCTTTGGATAGTTGACGCAAAATTAGGCCCATGCTGAGTGGTTCTGACTATTTCACTCAATGCACCTATCTCTGCAGAACCCCACACATGCACACAGGTGGTAGCTGCAATACGCCAAGCTGTGAGAACCCACAGCCGCAGCCCCTGGGATACATTCCACCCCGGCATATGGGGCTAGTGCCTGAGCTGCTGTGTTAAGAGGAGTTCTGCAGGCATAGCAAAGGGGTGGCCAAGAGCCACTAACAGGCAAACACGCACATATATAAATAGCCCACTCCTGCCTAATGCTAAACCCCTAAAGTACCAAACCAAGCGTTAACCCTTAGGTCACTGGCATTTTCCACAATGCTGGCTAAATGAATGCTTTGGTGGCAGCATCTAAGGATAGATATCAGTGCCTAAGGGGTTAACGTCAGCCCAGGGAGCCTTCAGCCTTATCCCAGATTAACTCCCGGCAGGACAGGATGTAGTGCTGGGATTAGAGTCCAGAAGAGACTTCCTATTACCCCTTTGACTGGCTCCAGGCCCAGGGCCCCTCACCCGGAGCTATGGCCTATCGGCTCCCTGGGCTGGGAAGCTGGAGCATTCCCGGGCTGACCGGGAAGGGGCTGTGCGCTTGGCCCCAGGCTTTCCTCTGGCGCTGTTTGTCTGCCTGCCAAACGGCCTTGAGCCCCTCACCGCAGCTGAGCTATGGGGGCTATGAGACAAAGCACAGCCGGGGCGGGACTCCTGCCCCGGACTGTGGCATCACTGAACCTGGCTTGGCCTCCTGAGCTGTGCTGTTTTCCTACAAGGAAAAGCAGCCAAAGGACCACATCAATACAGCCATTCCCACCCCCTTCTCCAACGCGGCCCACTCCCCAGAGTCACTGGTGACAGCCAGCCAAGGGACAGCAGCCAGGCCGCATGGAGCCCTGACCCAGCCCCATGCCCCCAGGCTTGCCCTAAACAAGAGAAACATGGGCCCAGAGCAGGGAGGACCCGCTCCCATTGCTCTGCAGTCACGGACAAGTCTCCTGTTTATTCCACTCAGACCCAGGGGAGCAAATTCCAGTGGCACAGAGGGTCTGAGCCTGCTCTGGCCGCAGTCCAGGGGCAAACTTTCCCATGAAAGGAGCAGGAGCCGGCTTGTAAAGCAGAGGTGTGACTCTCCACCTTCCTCCTAGCCTCATGCTGCCAGCTCACTCACCCAGCTACCAGCTTGAGCTTCATGGCTGTGACCAAGTGTGTGTCACTCCAGAGACGGCAAGCGCAGCACCGGGGGAGGGAAGCCTGCTTGGTGTTCGCCCCGGCTCTGGCTTCAAAGGCTCCGGTGGAGTGCAGATCAGGTGGCTTTATACAGGGCCTTAATCCCCTTCTGGAAGGGGCAGAACGGCCCCTCCCCTGCCAATGACCTCACAGTCTGCGAACCGGCTGCCAATGCCATTGATAAATAAGAGCTTAGGGGAGATTACAGAGTTTAAGGTGGAGTCACTCCTTGCAGTGGATCTCTCTCAAATGAGAGCAGGGGAATTATATGGGGACTAGGCTCCCAGTGTGTGTCTGTCTGTTGGTCTGCCCCTGCTTAGAGACTGGTACAGAGCACAGCCAGTTCAAAGTAGAGGGGAAACCATATCCTCAGGCGATGTACACTGGCGTAGCCCCACTACAATCCATGGAGTTAGGTTAACTGACACCAGCTGGGGATCTGGTCCTGAACCCAAACCCTTTTCTAAAAAAACCTCTATTAACAGGACATTATAGCTGCAAAGCTAAGCACTCAGAAAATAGCCCTGCTAAGGCTGCATGGGTAACCTTAACTCTGCCCCCATGCGTATATGCATCATCATAATACAGTCATGATCATAGCCTACTATTCACACAAGAGCATCCTTTTTTCCCTCATAGCCTTAGACACCCCTCTATTAATACCCAAATCTGAGTATGGCACACCGAATCCTGCCCTAGTCAGTATTTGCCGTGTGAGAGAAAAGACTACCTGAGGTCATATTTTACTATGTGACCATGAACGATCAGGACTACACATTTTGTTGTGTGTTGTAAACTCTCCGGGAGCAGAGACTGTATGTTCCATTATGTCTGCACAGAGGGTAATGAATCATTAGCTGTTCAAAATCCTCCCTGAGGCAGAGTTAAGGCTGCCCAGAGCTGCCTCATGCCCTTCCAGACTGCAGAGTGGCTAACCGTAAACGTCTGACCCCAGGACACCAGGGTAAAGCAATGGCACCTCACATAGCTTCCTTAGTTTCAAAAGAACTGAAAGACATTAGCCTGAATTCCCTTTTCTCCCCACCAGCACTCTAGCTATTACTGCCTGGCGGAGGAGATGTGGGGTTCATTTATTTGCATGGAGGCCTGGATGAAGATACAGAATGCCTTCCGCTCCTGCTCCAGGGGAAAGTGGGGCCTGCATCCCACGGGAAGGGCATCCCAAAGTGAACGCCTGGAATCTCAAACACCCCAAGGAGTGAACACTCAAGGCCAGGTCACTAGTCACGAGCACAATGGAAACAAAGAAGCCCCAAACCCTCGTTCATGGCAGCTGGGTGCAGGACTCAGAGACTTTTGCCTCTAGCTCGCCTAGGTCAGCACTCTCTGAAAATGAGCTGAAGACTGCACGTGGGTTCTGTGCAATGGGTGTACTAGGTGTCAGGCCAGCCCTGGGGCACATGGCTCCCTCCCACAAAACCCCCAGCACAGCTTGCACTCACTGGCCCCTTGTTGGCAGTGCCAGCTGAGAAGTTGAGGCTTGAATGGCTCCTGGAGAGAGAGCTGCCCTCCCACTCCCAGAGGCAGGTCTCTCCGGGTCACTGTCAAGCCATCCTGCTGGAAAGCTTACCCTGCTGCTACCCACTCTGGGGTTCCACAGGGTTTGCTCTGTGGGGCTGTCACTCCAGCCCCTCCCACAGGCACAAAGGTGACAAGAGACATTAGACACGTTTCTCCTGGCTGGATCAGCCAGGTGCTGGGCATTCCTACCTGTCCATCTGGAGCTGTGGGCTGCACCGTCTCTGCAGATCAGAACGCTACCACAACCCAGCTCTGATCAGCTCCCAGCACTAGGGAAGTGAAAGCGCAGTGTCACTGAGAGGAAGGAAGCTCGTTCCAGGTGGCAGCCTCGGCCGGGCACAGACAGCTTGGCATAGCAGCCCCAGCTCCTCTGCATTTCGCTGCGATGATTTACTTGCAATTTAGCAGTGCCCTGAAAATCCCTCCCTCTTTCACCAGCTCTCACTTGCTCTGATTGCTATTAGCTGTATCCAAGTAGGACATATACGCTCTACTGTGCCCAGCGCAGTGCAAACACCCAGCAAGACGCAAGGTCGCTGCCTCGGAAAGATGACTGTCAACAGTGTGTGTTTGTGGGGTACGGGGACAAGCAGGGCAGGGGCAGAGCTGGGAATGGAGCCCAAGTAATGCCTTAACCACTAGACCATGCTGCCTTTTAAACTACCTGTTCTTTCTCACTCTCCTGTTTGGTGGTGGTCTCGCATCCCACGTCTTCACATGCCTCCCTCTTCAGCTGGGCGGCAGCGAGTTTCCCAGGCAATCACACTGGGCAAGCTGCTGTTTCCAACCTTGCTCTTTTCCCATACACCATAAGCCTTTTGAATGAGATGAGTCAGGACCCTGATCCTGTTACACTCTCCTGTGAAACTGACCTTACACTGCGAGCAGTCCCACGGACATTAACGGGGCGATGGGTGGCTTAGTGAGCATCACTGTTTGCTCAATTACCTTTTGCTGCCCCAGGATGGCTGCTGGTCATTGCTAGAGCTACGGGGTGGAACAGAAAGATCGCTGCAGAGCTGGGATGGGGCCACAACACTGGAAGAGCTCAAGCCCGCAAAAGTCAGGACTGAGACGCCGTGTCAGTGGCCAGCACTAGAAGAACAGGGAGATTGCAGAACTGTGCAGCAGTGCAAAAACAGCAACAAGCACCGCAAGAAATGGCGCTGAGCTGGGCATGGGTGAGCTCCCCTCTGGAATACTGTGTACCAGGCTGGTCACCTGTGGGCAAGAAAGTCGGATTCAAGCTGCAACAGGTGCAGAGATGGGCTGCTAGGCTGCCCAAGGGACGGAGGGCCTATCTCAGGAGAGGAGACTGGAGAGCTTGGCTTGTTCAGCCCAGCAGAGAGAAGGCTGCAAGGGGTTCTGGTTGCTCTCTCTGAATGCACTGGGAGGTAAATACCAAGGGGGAAGAGCTATTGGAGCTAAAGGACAATGCCGGCTAAAGAACAAATGAGGATAGATTGGCCATGGGTAAACTGAGGCTGGAAAGGAGAAGAATGTTTCTACCATCAGAGGAGAGTGGTTCTGGAACAGCCTTCCACTAGGAGCAGGTGGGCAAACAACCAAACTAGTCTGGGATCGAGCTCGGGAAGTGTACGAATGGGATGATATGACGGAGCTGCCTATGATAGCAGGGGCTGGACTCAATGACTCAAGAGGTCCTTTCAAGTCCTAGGTCCTTTGTTCCTAAGACTGGAACAGCAGGAATGCTGCAGGTAGGGAACAAAATGCATTGGGATCAGGAGGGACAGGGATTCTATGGCTCAGGTTAGAGCCAAACTGCAATACCGGGGCGTGCAGGGGGGCTGCAGGTCAGAAGTGTGGTGCATTGGCATAACTGTGTGCGGGACCCGGGACTGGAAAAACTCTGGCCTGGGCTGCGGTGATGACAGAGCTGGCATGGGACACTTGCCTACCTTCTGGCACGCTGTCTTGCTGCAGCTTTCGCTCACCAGAGTCACTCCGCTTTTCTCAGTACGAAACCAGTGAAAAGTTTTCATCAAATGTCATGTTACAAATAGTGAAAATAGGTCAGGCTGGTTTCCTGCGAGAACACCTGGGGGGAGTGATGACGGAAAAACAGCCCTGCCCCCTGCCCCTGGGAAGTTTCTCAGCATTGTAAATGCATCATCTAGCGCTGGATGTTTTCTTTAAAAAGCTGTTGGGGGGTGTGTGAGTGCGTGAGTGTGATCTTGATCTGCGTGTGTATGAGAGCGAGCGAAATCCCCCAGATAGGGTTTGTGTGGTGTGGGCTGTGTAGGTGTGTGCATGCCCATGTATAAGATCCCCATGACTGAGCGTAAGTGTGCACATCCCTTCCACTGGGGCTGCTCCTCCTCACCAGCCGCTAGGCTTGCCTCGAGCTGATGCTTCCTGCATAGAGCGGGTGAGATTCCCATGGCAGAGTGTGTGTGCATGCGTGTACACGTGCATGGGGGGCAGTGAGCTCCCCAGCAGTGTGTGCAAGTGCAAATGTGCACAGGGGTGAGAGTTTGTGAGATCCCCCAGCGGTGTCGTTGCACACATCTGTATGTGAGAGATCTCAGAAGAAGAGTGTGTATCTGTGTGTGTGAGATCCCCGTAGAAGTGTGTGTGTGCACACGTATATACGCCTACCTGGAAACACTGTCTCTGACCCCTCCCTGATGACTAACCTCTGCAACACATGGGGGCTCCGAGCTGGTCAGAGATGCTACCTTGGAGACAGCCCTGTCCCAGGCCTCCCTTTGAGAAGCCCAGATGTGAAGGTGCTTGCGAGCCAGAGAGGGGTTCTCAGGGCCCGCGGGAGGTTGGGTGCCGAAGCTGCTCTGTTTCCATTGCAGGAGGTGGGCGAGCGAGAGGGGAAGTGCATTTTCTCACGTCGGCTCTCGAACTCGTGGGTGGACCAGGGACCACAGGCAGAGTGCGATGTTAGTTTGCATCCCTCCCCAGCTAACCGCAGCTGAACGGCCTCTGTGCTCCACTTCCTGCCCTGCCGAGCAGCTGGCGCCCAGACGCTGGAGCAGTGAGAGACAGAGATCAAAAGAAGAGGAGAAATTCAAGGCAGATTTCAGTAGCGGCTGCCTCAGAGCCAGACCTCACGCCCTTCCCCCAGTTATCAGCTCTCCTGAGTGACCAAGGCATGAGTGGAGGACATGTGTGTCCATCCTAAATGAGGGTCACAGGGAAAAGGCTCGTTCCTCTCTCCGATTCGCTGTCAGTCCTTTGCTAAGGACATACCGAGAATCTCTGGACTGCGAAAGCCCTCCAGGCTGAGGGGATGCAGGCAGCTGCAGCCATGCAGTAGCCACCTGGTTGGTGACAGATCAGGGTCTCCTGAGAGTAGAAGAGAGGTGAGGTGATGGGTTGGGCGTGGGAACCAGAGAGTAACTGAGGCTCAAAGATTTTCTCACCGACAAACAGCTGTTCCCACGTGCAAAGCAAAAGCGAAGATGACAAATACCGAGCTCCCACCACAGCTGCACTGCTGACTCAGATTGAGCCTCTAGCTCAGTTTCCCTCCTGCCTCCACTCCAGACGTTCTCAAGCGCTTCTCCATCAGCTCCCTTTCAGAAGTGGTTTCTCAGACTCCATGGAGCGACCCAACCTGTAGAATTCAGATCTAGACCTTGATTTTGAATGCCCCAACATTTGAGTCTGGGGTGAGGAGGATTTGGGGGTTGGGTTTGGCCCATTATAGGCAGCAGCTGCAAAATTTAGATCCTGGGTTTAGATTGTGACATCCCATCTCCCACCTTAGGGGTCAGGTTGGATCGTCCTTTGCCTTCAACCCAACTCTGAAATTCACAGTATAGTGTCTATTGCACAAGCGATACCCTCATTTTATTTACAATGGATAAGGCCAAGAGCTACTCGCCATGACACCAATTTTTCTGCTCCCCCATGGCCCCATCCCAGCACTCTACTAACTGGAATTCATAGAAATCAGACCCAGAAGCGACATCCAATGCAGCAGCTGCTGCTGCTGCTGGCTTCTCCTCCATGCTGTCCCCAGGTATGTGGTCTTGTCTCTCTGCTCATGTCTCAGTGACCTTTCCTGACTGCTCCATTTTCTAAATGCTCTTGTGGCTTGAAGGTACGTGACCTACCAGGGCTGCCCAGAGGATTCAGGGGGCCTGGGGCAAAGCAGAGAAGCTGCGGCACTTGTACTCACCCGGCGGCGGTCCGGGTCTTCGGCGGCGGGGGGGCCCTTCAGTCGCTCCACGTCTTCAGCAGCACTGAAAGGCCCCCCGTCACCACAATGCCGGCCAAAGACCTGGGCAGCCGCCGGGCCAGGGCTTACGGGGCCCCTGCAGGGCCCAGGGAAAATTGCCCCACTTACCACCCCCCCGCGCGGCCTTGGATCTAACCTGTATTTCTTTGATCCATTGTTGGGCAACCTTGACTAAGTCTTCAGCATCCTTTGTATTCTCTAACTCTATGCACAGAGCTATTACAATACCCTCAGCCTTCCTTTCCTCTGGGAGTTCAGCCCCTTTAGCCCTTCCTGTCATGTTGGACCTTTCAACACACTGATCCTGATCACTTTTCTTTGCATCCTCTCATTTATCTCTATCCAGTTAGCTGCCCAGCAATGCTCAGAGTGGACCAGATCCTCAGTGGCTATAAAAGAGCTACATCGACAGAGCTATACAGATTTGCACCGGCTGAGGATATGACCCAGCAGTCCTCCAAGTAATACCCCACCAGGGTAGTGGGCTCCTCTGCAGTCTTCCATGTAGCTCTTTTCTGCATAATCTCCTGCTGATCTTTTCCTTTCTCATTGCAGCCAGACATTACAAATCTGTATTTAATCGCTCCCCTACTATCCCCTTCCAAATCCCTTTCTGCACTGCCACTGCCCTAGCACCACTGACCCAGCTCCTCTTGCTCTTCCTCCCAGGGCTTTTGGAGTTTGGAGCGCAGGTGGTATTCTCTTTGATTCTTCCTGTTGAAGGTAGGGGTCCGGGCAGAAACAGATGCATCGTGGAGGTGAATGCCTGGCTGCGAAGATGGTGTCGCCAGGAGGGCTTTGGCTTCCTCGACCACGGGATGCTATTTGAGGAAGAACTGCTAGGAACAGATGGCGTTCACCTTTCGAAGCGGGGAAAGGCCTTATTTGCGCACAGACTGGCTAACCTAGTAAGGAGGGCTTTAAACTAGGTTCGACGGGGACAGGAGAGCAAAGCCCACAGGTAAGTGGGGAACAAGACCTGGGAGATGGGTTGGAAACAGGAGGGAGCATGGGCTATAATGGCAGAGAGGAAGGAGGGTCAGGGCAAAGCTGGGAGGCAAGATCAAACCAGTATCTTAGATGCCTATATACAAATGCAAGAAGTATGGGTAATAAGCAGGAAGAACTGGAAGTGCTAATAAATAAATACAACTATGACATTATTGGCATTACTGAAACTTGGTGGGATAATACACACGACTGGAATGTTGGTGTGGATGGGTATAGTTTGCTCAGGAAGGATAGACAGGGGAAAAAGGGAGGAGGTGTTGCCTTATATATTAAAAATGTACACACTTGGACTGAGGTGGAGATGGACATAGGAGACGGAAGGGTGGAGAGTCTCTGGGTTAGGCTAAAAGGGGTAAAAAACACAGGTGATGTCGTGCTGGGAGTCTACTACAGGCCACCTAATCAGGCGGAAGAGGTGGATGAGGCTTTTTTCAAACAACTAACAAAATCATCCAAAGCCCAAGATTTGGTGGTGATGGGGGACTTCAACTATCCAGATATATGTTGGGAAAATAACACCGCGGGGCACAGACTATCCAATAAGTTCCTGGACTGCATTGCAGACAACTTTTTATTTCAGAAAGTTGAAAAAGCTACTAGGGGGGAAGCTGTTCTAGACTTGATTTTAACCAATAGGGAGGAACTTGTTGAGAATTTGAAAGTAGAAGGAAGCTTGGGTGAAAGTGATCATGAAATCATAGAATTTGCAATTCTAAGGAAAGGTAGAAGGGAGTACAGCAGAATAGAGACAATGGATTTCAGGAAGGCGGATTTTGGTAAGCTCAGAGAGCTGATAGGCAAGGTCCCATGGGAATTAAGACTGAGGGGAAAAACAACTGAGGAAAGTTGGCAGTTTTTCAAAGGGACGCTATTAAGGGCCCAAAAGCAAGTTATTCTGATGTTTAGGAAAGATAGAAAATGTGGCAAAAGACCACCTTGGCTTACCCTTGAGATCTTGCGTGACCTACAAAATAAAAAAGGCGTCATATAAAAAATGGAAACTAGGTCAGATCACGAAGGATGAATATAGGCAAATAACACAGGAATGCAGAGGCAAGATTAGACAAGCAAAGGCACAAAATGAACTCAAACTAGCTATGGGAATAAAGGGAAACAAGAAGACTTTTTATCAATACATTAGAAGCAAGAGGAAGACTAAGGACAGGGTAGGCCCACTGCTCAATGAGGAGGGGGTAACAGTAACGGGAGACTTGGAAATGGCAGAGATGCTTAATGACTTCTTTGTTTTGGTCTTCACTGAGAAGTCTGAAGGAATGTCTAGTATAGTGAATGCTTACGGGAAGAGGGTAGGCTTAGAAGAGAAAATAAGAAAAGAGCAAGTAAAAAATCACTTAGAAAAGTTAGATGCCTGCAAGTCACCAGGGCCTGATGAAATGCATCCTAGAATACTCAAGGAGTTAATGGAAGAGGTATCTGAGCCTCTAGCTATTATCTTTGGGAAATCATGGGAGACGGGGGAGATTCCAGAAGACTGGAAGGGGGCAAATATAGTGCCCATCTATAAAAAGGGAAATAAAAACAACCCAGGAAACTACAGACCAGTTAGTTTAACTTCTGTGCCAGGGAAGATAATGGAGCAGGTAATCAAAGAAATCATCTGCAAACACTTGCAAGGTGGTAAGGTGATAGGGAATAGCCAGCACGGATTTGTAAAGAACAAATTGTGTCAAACTAATCTGATAGCGTTCTTTGATAGGATAACGAGCCTTGTGGATAAGGGAGAAGCGGTGGATGTGATATACCTAGACTTTAGTAAGGCATTTGATACGGTTTCGCATGATATTCTTATAGATAAGCTAGGAAAGTACAATTTAGATGGGGCTACTATAAGGTGGGTGCATAACTGGCTGGATAACCGTACTCAGAGAGTAGTTGTTAATGGCTCCCAATCCTGCTGGAAAGGTATAACAAGTGGGGTTCCGCAGGGGTCTGTTTTGGGACCGGTTCTGTTCAATATCTTCATCAACGATTTAGATGTTGGCATAAAAAGTACGCTTATTAAGTTTGCGGACGATACCAAACTGGGAGGGATTGCAACTGCTTTGGAGGACAGGGTCAAAATTCAAAATGATCTGGACAAGTTGGAGAAATGGTCTGAGGTAAACAGAATGAAGTTCAATAAAGATAAATGCAAAGTGCTCCACTTATTAAGGAACAATCAGTTTCACACATACAGAATGGGAAGAGACTGTCTAGGAAGGAGTATGGCAGAAAGAGATCTAGGGGTCATAGTGGACCACAAGCTTAATATGAGTCAACAGTGTGATACTGTTGCAAAAAAAGCAAACGTGATTCTGGGATGCATTAACAGGTGTGTTGTAAACAAGACACGAGAAGTCATTCTTCTGCTTTACTCTGTGCTGGTTAGGCCTCAATTGGAGTATTGTGTCCAGTTCTGGGCACCGCATTTCAAGAAAGATGTGGAGAAATTGGAGAGGGTCCAGAGAAGAGCAACAAGAATGATGAAAGGTCTTGAGAACATGACCTATGAAGGAAGGCTGAAGGAATTGGGTTTGTTTAGTTTGGAAAAGAGAAGACTGAGAGGGGACACGATAGCAGTTTTCAGGTATCTAAAAGGGTGTCATCAGGAGGAGGGAGAAAACTTGTTCACCTTAGCCTCCAATGATAGAACAAGAAGCAATGGGCTTAAACTGCAGCAAGGGAGATTTAGGTTGGACATTAGGAAAAAGTTCCTAACTGTCAGGGTAGTTAAACACTGGAATAGATTGCCTAGGGAAGTTGTGGAATCTCCATCTCTGGAGATATTTAAGAGTAGGTTAGATAAATGTCTATCAGGGATGGTCTAGACAGTATTTGGTCCTGCCATGAGGGCAGGGGACTGGACTCGATGACCTCTCGAGGTCCCTTCCAGTCCTAGAGTCTATGAGTCTATGAGTCTATTCCTCCATCACAGCAGTGACCAGCGGCTCAGCTGGGATCCGGGCCCGCACTGGGCTGGAAGCTATCCAAACACAAGGAAAAGGCAATCCTTGCCCTGAGGCCTGGTCCACACTACACAGTTAAATCGATTTAACAGCGTTAAATCGATTTAACTCTGTACCCGTCCACACTACAAGGCACTTTAAATCGATTTTAAGGGCTCTTAATATCGATTTCTGTACTCCTCCCCAACGAGAGGAGTAACCCTAAAATCGATATTACTATATCGATTTAGGGTTAGTGTGGACGGAAATCGAAGTTATTGGTCTCATTCCTTTAATGTAGCTACCCAGAGTGCACCGCTCCCGAAAACGATGGTAGCCTAGGACCATGGACGCACACCACCGAATTAATGTGCCCTAGTGTGGACGCATAAAATCGATTTTATAATATCGGTTTTATAAAACCGGTTTTAGTAATTTCAATTTTATGCTGTAGTGTAGACGTAGCCTGAGACGTTTACAGGGCAGGAGGAGAACGAGAGGGGATGTCATTTGCTCAAGGACACAGAGCAGGTGTGGCAGGCTGGATTTAGGGTCCAGGTCCCCAGACTCCCACATCAGTGCCCTAACCACTGCCTCTCAGTTACAGAGCATTGCATTCTCCTGTATTAAAGCCCCTTTGCTCAGCCCTTTAAATCTCCTTTCTTCCTGCCTTCTCACTCTTCCTGTCCTCGTGGCACTTGTGATGCCTCCTCTTCACCTGCAACACACAATGTACTGCCTGTGCCGGACCATTTATAAAGATATTGCACACCAGCCAGCCCAGCACTGACCCCAGAGGGAACCCACCTACTGCTGCCAGCCATTAGGATTCTGCTGACGCCAGGGAGCTAGCTGTTTGCTATTTGTGAGCCGATTCCTCCCTCACGCAGGGCTCTAGCGCTCAAAACATTCAACTCAAATCAAAATCCATGAGATCTGGGCATCTCCCACGTCTGCCATCTTTGTGGCTTGATGGTAGGAAGCCCGAGTGTGTTCATAGATTATAAAGCCAGAAAGCACCATTGTGATCAACTAGTCTGATCTCCCGTCTGACTAACCCAGGAGGTCTGTTCTCAGGGAAACCAGGCTATCACTCACTAGAGTATTGGCACCCATATGCGTTACTTAGTAATTCCCTTCTGATTAGATCCAGTCAGCATGGATTCACCAAGGGCATGTCATGCCTGACTAACCTAATTGCCTTCTATGAGGAGATAACTGGCTCTGTGGATGATGGGAAAGCAGTGGATGTGTTATTCCTTGACTTTAGCAAAGCTTCTGATAAGGTCTCCCACAGTATTCTTGCCAGCAAGTTAAAGAAGTATGGGCTGGATGAGTGGACAGGGGTGAAAGTAACTTAAAGGACTTACCGGTACTCCAGAATCCTGCAGAGGGGGAGTGGCCTCAACTGGAAGAGGCGTGGCCTCTATCGGAAGAGGTGGGGTCTTTAAATCCTGGGGCTTTTAAATCAGGATTTAAAGGGCTCAGGGATTCAGCTGAAGCTAGGAGCCAGGCCCTTTAAATTAACCCCGGAGCTACCAGCTGCAGAGGCGGCTGAGAGCCCTTGGGTTTGGGCAGGGGTGAAAGTAATTTACATTTTTTACCCATATGGTCCAATTGCAAGCAACCCACCCACCTCTCCTATGTACTTCATGGATCCCTGACACAGACAGAGAAAATAAAGCTACTATTACTACTACCGGTACTGTCTGTAATAATACTTTACTATTGGAATAAGCCTGAAAATTGAAAACTCACTGTCACATTTTTCTGTGTCTTCTCTTCTCCTCCTCCAGCCAGGCTGCCGATGCTCAGCTCTGTGCTTTCCCCCTGCCTGGCACTCAGCAGCTGCTGCAGAGGCTTCCCTCTAGCTTGCAGCAGGGAGACTGCCTCCTGCATAAGAACGGTTTAAACTCAGTTGTTCCCTGATGGTTCAGCCCCCAGGGTTAAGAGAGGTTTCTGGAATCTTTATTAATTTCACTCCCAGTTGTGGCGGGGGGGGGGGGGGGGAGTGAGGGGGAAGCTGTGTGTGACCATGGCAGGGGTAGTTCTTTTCTGCCTCCTGGATGAGGGGATCTCCAATACTACTAAAATACAATAGTAGGGGCCAGTTGGGGGGTCGGGGCAGTCGGTGGCAGGCTGCAGCTGCATTGTTTGTGACACACACATTCATACATGCACATACATATTGTATGTATGTGTATGTGTATGAATGTGTCACAAACAATGCAGCTGCAGCCTGCCACTGACCAGCAGCGACCCCAGCAACCAGCCCCTGTGGGCTGCTGCCTGCAGAGATCCAGCAGGTGCTGCTGCGCTGGGTCTGCCAAGGAGTAAGTAACCAAGGCAAAAAGCACAGCCATCCATCCAGGGAGGGAGCCGGGGGGGAGGAGGAGAGGAAGGAAAAATCAGGGGTGAATGATGGACAACGGGAATAGCCTTCATGAAATATACAAGATATCTAAAGAAAGTTTTATCAATTTCAGCCTCTGCACTCTGCAGGCAGGACAAAACAAAAAGAGATCTGAGATTGCACCCGCTTTCCTACGGACATTTCAGGTGTTTAAATCAATATAGAAAGAGGGTGGATTGGAATGAAAACTACTATTTCTTTCAAAGGAGGCACAATGATTTTGCTGAATATTCAGTTTTCCCCTCCAATCCCTTTGTGGTTTTGTCTATGGGGGCTATTTGCTTTCCCTGTAAATCTTTAGTTGCTGTAGCAAAATTGCTTTGCCCAAAATAAACCCTAATCATCATGACACATCTTTCCACCATATTCTCCATGTTTTTTGTGTTTTTTTTTTTAAACAGTAACATTTCAAAGAGGATCTGCAAGCAGTTTGGACATCACAACCATGATCCTCTGCTGGGGAGGGAATGGGATAGATTTGAACTCTGAAATGGTTCCTGATTTTGATTGTGTTCAGGAGATCCCCTCATCCAGGGGGCAGAAAAGAACTGTCCCTGCCATGCTCACACACACCCAACAACTGGGAGTGAAATTAACAAGGATGCCAGAAACGGCTCCTAACTCTGGGCACTGAACTGCACAGTGAACAGCTGAGTTTAAACTGTTCTTTTGCAGGCAGCAATAGCAGGCATCTCAGCCAGTCTACTGCATGCCAGAGCCTAGAGGAAACCCCCTGCTGGGGGGAATGGGGAGGAATTCAGAGCCTTGTCTGCAGCCGGGCTGGAGGATGGGGAGGGAGGAGATGAGAGACCAATGTGACAGTGAGTTTTCCCCTTCCACCTGCTTTTATTAGCTCAGGATTTAAGCTGTGCAGCCAAGTGCTTGTATTTGTTGTGTATATTAGTAGGAGAGATTCCCTCATCCCCGGGGGCAGACAGGGACTACCGCTGCCATGGTCAAACACACCCTCCCCTCGACCCCCAGCTACTGTGAGTGAAATTAACAAGGAGGACAGAAACCTAGTCCTGGGGGCTGAACCATCAGGGAACAGCTGAGTTTAAACTATTCTTATGCAGGGAGCAGGCTTCTCTTTCCCTCCCTCAGTCAGTCTCCTTTTCTTACCGGTCCTCCGTACAGGCGCGTACCAGCTTACTTTCACCTCTGTGAGTGGATTATAAGGTGGCTAGAAAGCTGGCTAGATCATCGGGCTCAACGGGTAGTGATCAATGGCTCCATGTCTAGTTGGCAGCCGGTATCAAGCGGAGTGCCCCAAGGATCGGTCCTAGGGCCAGTTTTGTTCAATATTTTCATTAATGATCTGGAGGATGGCGTGGACTGCACCCTCAGCAAGTTTGCAGATGACACTAAACTGGGAGGAGTGGTAGATACGCTGGAAGGTAGGGATAGGATACAGAGGGACCTCGACAAATTAGAGGATTGGCCAAGAGAAATTTGATGAGGTTCAACAAGGACAAATGCAGAGTCTGCACTTAGGACGGAAGAATCCCATTCACTGTTACAGACTAGGGACTGAATGGCTAGGAAGCAGTTCTGCAGAAATGGACCTAGGGGTTACAGTGGATGAGAAGCTGGATATGAGTCGACAGTGTGCCCTTGTTGCCAAGAAGGCTAATGGCATTTTGGGCTGTATAAGTACGGGCATTGCCAGCAGATCGAGAGACATGATCATTCCCCTCTATTGGACATTGGTGAGGCCTCATCTGGAGTACTGTGTCCAGTTTGGGCCCCCACACTACCAGAAGGATGTGGAAAAATTGGAAAGAGTCCAGCGGAGGGCAACGAAAATGATTAGGGGGCTGGAGCACATGACTTATGAGGAGAAGCTTAGGGAACTCGGATTATTTAGTCTGCAGAACAGAAGAATGAGGGGGGATTTAATAGCTGCTTTCAACTACCTGAAAGGGGGTTCCAAAGAGGATGGATCTAGACTGTTCTCAGTGGTACCACATGACAGAACAAGGAGCAATGGTCTCAAGTTGCAGGGGGGAAGTCTAGGTTGGATATTAGGAAACACTATTTCACTAGGAGGGTGGTGAAGCACTGGAATGGGTTAGTTAGGGAGGTGGTGGAATCTCCTTCCTTAGAGGTTTTTAAGGTCAGGCTTGACAAAGCCCTGGCTGGGATGATTTAGCTGGGGATTGGTCCTGCTTTGAGCAGGGGGTGGGACTAGATGACCTCCTGAGGTCCCTTCCAACCCTGATATTCCATGATTCTAGGATTTGTTCCCACCTAACCAGTCAGCTACGTTCTGGGTTGTATCCTTCTCTACCCTGGCAAAGGCACTTTCGTACTGGTGAGAAGTAAAGTGCTGGGAGCCCCTTGGAGACCACAACTCTTTGTTTATGTGCAGAACAGATAGAGCACAATGAAAATTCCTCCCCTGCCACACTGCCTGCATGCCTGGACTCTGACCTGGAAGGGTGACCATTCATCCTCTATACTGCATTCAGTCCTTGCCTCCTATGCTGACATCCCCAACCAGGGTGAGCAAATTGCAGCCTGGGTGATGTCAGAACTGGACTGAGACCTGCCAGTTCATTTCACACAGGCCACCAGCTGACATGGACTGGGCTCGAGCCAGAAATCTCCATGGGCCATTTCCAGTCTCTGGACCCATCTCCTCCCCATCTCCTTTCCCCGTTTGAAGGCTGCTCTCAGTTCCCCCCGAGGCCTGGGGAGCGTTTTGGATATGAGGTGGCAGAAACAGAGGGCTGAAGAAGATAGAATAGTCTGAATTTCCCATTCAGGGAGTGTTGCTGGATAACATCTGTCTGCTTGGAATCAATGGGCCAGATCCTCAGCTGATGCAAATCAGCAGCTCCACGGAGTCAATGAGGCTATGCTGAGCCCAGGAGGGCTTCTACTATAAAACATACATGTTCTTTTCTTGTCGTGTGGTACCACACTTGTTGGCAATGAGCTTTGGGGTGAACTGATGAACCCTTTCTGCCCCCAGAAACCCCTGTGCCAGCACTGGACCAACCGCACTGGAGGGCTAATCTTCCCCACGCTGCCCATCTGAGTGCCAGGTCTCTCCAGCTCTGCAATTTTCCATCACATCCCTCCCCACCTCCATGCTGAGAGGCTCCCAGTTGGGTTTGAATATATACACAGCCCCTGGGTGTTAGTGAGGCCGGGCTGGGGACTGCATTTGCCTCACTCATGGCCTTGGATTAACTGTGGTTTTACAGTTAATCCAATCAGGTTTATCTCCTGACATCATTCGCCAGGTCGCTCCTGGGGACTGAAAACAGGCACTGGTTTGCCTGAGGGTGCCAAGGCCAAAAAGCAGAACTAAGGAGGGGAGAAGGAAGAGAGAGAGACACCTCTGGAATGGGAAGAGCTCAGGTAGTGGAAGGAAAAGAAAGTCCCCAGAGGATGAGGAATGCAAGAGGCTTGTCAAGTGAATGCTGCAGAATTAAATGGAAGCCAAGGCAGCGAGGGCTGCTGAGAGGGACCACATGGGAGGGAGCGGAACACGGGGCCTGTAGGATTGACCTAGGGGGACACTCACCTGACAGGCCTGCTGAGGGTCTAGTTTAGACTCATCTGCAGCTCCCTCATCCCCAGGGGGCTAGCTCCTCAGCTGTATAAATCAGCATCATTCCACTGACTTCAGTGGAGTTCTACCAATTGGCACCAGCCGAGGAGCTGGCCCTCTCTGTTTAATTCATAGGGGACAGGCCAGGAAAGAGCCTCTAGTTAGATATAACAATGTAGAAAGCTTCTTACATTGGGAAAAGTCCCCAGGGAACCCACCTGTCCCTGGGGTACAGAAGAGCAGAATGTGCTCCACCGCCTTGGAGTGATTTGGGGATAGGCTGGTGTTGACAGGGCTTTGAGGGATCTCAGAGAGTTGCCTGGTTCATCACAGACAGAGGCTAGGACAGCTTGTTCCAATACATTTCTCAGGCTGATTGGAGAAGGGCTGAGGATGGCTCTGCTGCTCAGTGTGCAAAGCAGAGGGGGACAGCTGAAAAGCAGGGAGGTGGAAGTCATGTCTGAGTCAGGCTGGCTCTGCTTTTGTTAGGTGTTCCTGAGGGGCAGTTCTTGATTCTGTGTGATCCAGTGGATCAGACTAACTGACCATGCTGGTCCTGGGATGAATGTGCTACCTGGCTGACTGCCTATTGTATCATAGAATATCAGGGTTGGAAGGGACCTCAGGAGGTATCTAGTTCAACCCCCTGCTCAAAGAAGGATCAATCCCCAGACAGATTTTTGCCCCACTTCCCTAAATGGCCCCCTCAAGGATTGAACTCACAACACTGGGTTTAGCAGGCCAATGCTCAAACCACTGAGCTATCCCACCCCCCCATATGGGTTCTGGGGCAGCTCCTCAGCTCATGGGACTCAGAATAGCTCCATTATTTCAGCACATCTAGGCCAAGTTACACAAGTTGAGGATCTGACCCTAGCTAGCAAAGATATTTCTCAGGCATCTACCAGCCTGGTATCTAAGCCCAAATATTGACTAGGGATGGATCCAGAATAGTGACGAAGCCCAATCCAATATGAAGAATAATATTCTAGCTTTTTATAGCACCTTTCATTCATAGATCTCAAAGCACTCTACAAAGGTCAATATCATTTACAGATGGGGAAACTGAGGCTCTGCGAGGTGGAATGACTTGTCCAGGGTCACCCAGCAGGCCAATGGCAGAGCCAGGAAGAGAATCCAGGTCCCCCGAGTCCCAGCCTAGTGGTCTACCCTGCCCAGTGAAGCTGATCCTGGACTGGCAACAACAGCACTACCCAACCCAAGAACTCTACAGTCTGACAACAAACCCAGATAAACCCATGGGATTAACATCCAACCGGACATGGACACAGAGTCATGCCCCTGCATCTCCAGCATGTCTCATGGTATGGTTGCAAGGAGCATCAGACCCTGAGAAGAACAGGGATGGTCCCTGCTGGGCTCTGCAAGCCCACTGGAAACACTGCTCAGACTTGGCTACATCGCTCCTTCCAGCACAGAGAGCAGGGACTGAGCCCCCTACACACACCACACCAAAGCTCTGGATTATTTTGACTGGGTCTACAGCCCTGGGCAAGGCACCTCCCTCTAAGTCTTGCTGCTAGTGTTACTGGGGCTCCCTTCCCGCATCTCTCCTCCCCCTCCATCCCCATCCCTCCCCATCCCTGCCCTCCATCCCCAGGCCTTCCTTCTATCCATCCATCCATCCCCATCTCTTCCTTCCCATCCCTCTCCTCCTTCCTCATCCCTCCCATCCCTCCCTTCCATCCCCATGCCTCCCCTTTTTCCATCCCCTCCATCCTTCCCTCCCCATCCCTGCCCTCCATCCCCAGGCCTTCCTTCTATCCATCCATTCATCCATCCCCATCCCACCTCCATCTCTCCCTTCCCATCCCTCTCCTCTTTCCCCATCTCTCTCCTCCACCCATCACCTCTATCCCTCCATCCCAGTCCTCATCCCTCTTTCCCATCCACTCACTCTATCCATCTGTCTATCTAGCTACAGTCCATTGAGCTGCTGGAGGGGTTGATGGGCCCTAGCACTGCAAATTAAGGATGCACTAAATCAGATCAGGGCGGGGGGGACTAGGGATGGAGGAGGAATGAGATTGGGAGATTGAGAGCGAGAAGCAGGAGCTGACACTCAGGGCTGGTCTACACTACGGGGGAAAATCGATCTTAGATACGCAACTTCAGCTACGTGAATAATGTAGCTGAAGTCGAAGTATCTAAGATCGAATTAATCACCGTCCTTACGGCGCGGGATCGATGTCTGTGGCTCCCCCTGTCGATTCCGCAACTCCGTTCGGGTTGGTGGAGTTACGGAATCGATATAAGCGCGTTCGGGGATCGATATATCGCGTCTAGATGAGACGCGATATATTGATCCCCAAGCAATCAATTGCTACCCGCCAATACGGCGGGTAGTGAAGACGTACTCTTAGCAATGCCGGGAGAATCCCCTTGTGTTTACAGCCCACTGCACCTGGGCCCAGTTGCCACAGCAACAAGACCACACAACTTTCAGCGCACAGAGCCGACCCCTCAGGCAGCCCGACCCCCAGTGACAGTTGGACACCTGCCCCCACAGCTCTTCAGCTCTGCATGGAGGCTCCAGGGCGGGCGGTTGCAAGCAGGGGCGGCTCTAGCTTTTTTGCTGTGCAGCCTTCAGAGGCTTGCCAGCAGGAGGTCCCCGGTCCCACAGATTTGGTGGCTTGCCTGTGGCTGGTCCCCGGTCCCGCAGATTTGGCGGCTTGCCTGCGGGAGGTCCCCAGTCCCTTAGATTTGGTGGCTTGCCTGTGGGAGGTCCCTGGTCCCGCAGATTTGGCAGCTTGCCTGCAGGAGGTCTCCAGTCCCTTAGATTTGGCGGCTTGCCTGCGGGAGGACCCTGGTCCCCCAGATTTGGCAGCTTGCCTGCAGGAGGTCTCCAGTCCCTTAGATTTGGCGGCTTGCCTGCGGGAGGTTCCTGGTCCCCCAGATTTGGCGGCTTGCCTGCAGGAGGTCTCCAGTCCCTTAGATTTGGCGGCTTGCCTGCGGGAGGACCCTGGTCCCCCAGATTTGGCAGCTTGCCTGTGGGAGGTCCACCAGTCCCACGCCTTTGGTGTATCCGCCGTCAAATTGCCACTGAATCTGTGGGACCGGTGGACCTCCCGCAGACAAGCCGCTGAAGGCTGCCTGACTGCCACCCTCACAGGGACTGGCAGGGCGCCCCCACAGCTTGCCGCCCCAGACATGTGCTTGGAGCGCTGGTGCCTGGAGCCGCTGCTGGTTGCATGGCCCAGGCTCTGCAAGGCTGCACGGCAGGGCACGGCGCCTGATATCCTCCTTGGAACAACAGCTCTTTCTGTCTCCCCTTGACCCGGGCCAGCACCTGCCAGATCAGGGCTGCTCAGAAATACCAACTGCTGTCTCCAGCACAGCCTGTCCCTGTTCTCACTAGCCACCAGCCCTGGAGCCGGGTCTATGGTCAGCGCTCCACATTCCTGGCCACGTGGGGCTGAGCACCCTGCGGAGGTGGGATGAGCTGCTGGGCTGGAGTGGATCTGCAATGACCCCTTTGACTGGACTAATGGGGCCCAGGAAGGACCCCACACAGTCCACTTAGGCACAGGATGGCTACCATGCCCACGGGCCTAGCAGTTCAAAAGGGGGGAGGTTTCCTCCGCCCAGACCGGACTGTGTATGTTACTGGGAAGAAGGACAAGGAGGAGAGGGGAACAGATGGATCTTGATGGGGCCAGGGTGACTTCAACTAGGTTATATTCTTGTCGAGTTCCAGGACTGCCCACCACACCCAGCTCTTCCGTTCCCATCTCACCCTGGTGCCAGCCACCCTGGCCCTCCTCTTGTGGTCTGTTACTGGTTCCATGTGGAAAGCCCTCCCATGAATTCATCCTGGCTTTCCCCACTGGAAGTAGGGGAGGGGTGTAGCACCGTGTATGGGCCCTTGGGGAGCTGCGTGGAGCTAGTCAGGAATGTCAGGCTCTCTGACAACGAACACATCTAAAGAACAATGCAGAGCCCCCTCCAGGAAATACCAAGTGACATAGGCCCCTCTTTGGACAGGATGGAAGCCTGGAAAAAGGTGACATGTGATCACATAGAACAGTGTCTGCACAAGTCCGCAGTCATGGCTATGGAATTGCTCTCTCAATATATTTGATCTATAAGGCACAGAATCCCCACGTCACCTTCAGGAATGGCGGGGTTCCCCCCAGGACAGGGCTAGATGCCATTGGTGGAGCAGAGGAGGGTTATCAAGATTGACAGAACATGAAAACTGAATCCCACCAGGGAGGGGTGTTCCTTCCATGCCAGGTTTGGACTCCGCTAGCCAAGTAGCATAGCGGACACCAGGCATCTGGTTCTCCTCTCACTTATACTGGCTTGACCCCAGTGTGACGCCACTGACTCCAGTGAAGTCACTCCTGATTTACCCAGGCGTAAGAGAGAAGAGAATCATGTTAGAAAGAACAGAAACTGAATTCCATCATCTACTCAGGAGGGTGCGTCTGCTCCAGATGAGAGCTGTGGGTCTCTGAGTGCAACAGGGCAGAGAATCCCAGACTACATAAACATGCAGGCCATATATCACCATAGGCATTATGGCTGAGGGGCACTGGACCATTTTAACAGCCCTATAATGTGACCTGGCTCCACATCTGCCCTTCAGTAGCTACCCCCGCTGCCTCGCCACTGAAGCCACAAGAGGTACGGATCCTTACCCTGGTGGGATGGAGGCCCTGGTACTCAGTATTGCAACCTGCTGCGTGCCAGGCCTGTTCAGGTTGTTCTGCCCAGGAAGCTGGGTGCCAGTGGGAGCGCTCTGGCTTCGGGAGAAGGTGGTCACTTGCATGCCGCTAGGGGACCGGACCTGCTCCATCTTAGCTGTCCCCCCAGTTGGCATGGTGCCCACAGACCACAATGCTGTGCCGTTGAAAGTGTTGCTCTGCCGAACAGTCAGAGTCCCATTGCTGTTCCCCACATACACCTTCCTCCGCTGCGAGGCCAGGATGGCATTGGAGGCTGCCCTGGTGCTATTGACCAGAAGGCACTGCTGGCAGGAACACGGCTGCCCGGAGTTGGTGCCCACAGGCCAGGACTGGGACTTGGGGATGGAGCCCATGGTGAGTGGGTACGCCAGGTCCATGCGGCGCCGGAGTCGGCGCTTCCGCTGCGTCTGCCGGTTCATCTGTGACATGCTATTGAAGTAGATCAGGTAGCAGAAGCCCAGAGAGGAGAGGTCCAGCCACGGGTGCTGCTTCTCATAGGCATTCTGGATGGTGATGCAAATATCCATGTCATAGGGGGTCCAGGAGTTGTTGTCGTTCTCCCATTCCCACACGATCCCCTTCCCAGGGGCCGAGGAGGGGTCATAGAAGTTCCTCCTCACTGGGCGCATGGTCCCTGGGGGAAGGAAGAACACAAAAAAGGGATGTTAAGTTCCTCTGCATGGGTCAGACACACTAGCTCGAGTGAAGAATAGAGCCCTCCGAGGTGAGCCTGGCCAATCCAGGTCAGCCTGGGAGACTTCTCCAGGTGAGACAGGATTTCATACACTGGGATGGTCCTTCAAGCCCTGGCTTTCCTAACACTTGAGCAGAGCTTGTTCCCAGCTATCACCCTGGGCTTTTTACACCCATCAGGGCCAGATCCTCAGCTGGTGTGAGGAGTTCTGGAACAGCCTTCCAAGGGGAGTAGTGGGGGCAAAAGACATATCTGGCTTTAAGATTAAGCTTGATAACTTTATGGAAGGGATGGTATGATGGGAGAGTCTAATTTTGGCAATTGATCTTTGATTATCACCAGATAAGTATGCCCAGTGGTTGGTAATGGGATGTTGGATGGGATGGGATCTGAGTTACTGCAGAGAATTCTTTCCTGAGTGCTGGCTGGTGAGTCTTGCCCACATGCTCAGGGTTTAGCTGATCGCCATATTTGGGGTCGGAAAGGAATTTTCCTCCAGGGCAGATTGGCAGAGGCCCTGGAGGTTTTTCGCCTTCCCCTGAAGCGTTGGGCATGGGTCACTTGCTGGTGGATTCTCTGCAGCTTGAGGTCTTCAGACCACAATTTGAAGACTTCAATAACTCAGGCATAGGTTAGGGGTTTGTTATAGAAGTGGATGGGTAGAGTTCTGTGGCCTGCTTTGTGCAGGGGGGTGGACTAGATGATCACATTGGTCCCTTCTGACCCTAGAATCTATGAATCTATGAATCTATGGTGTAAATCACAGCTGATTTCAATGCAGCAATACCAACTTACACCCACTGAGATTCTGGCCCTCTAGAATTATTGGAAGCAAAACCCACTCTACCCTGAGCCCAATCCGCCCCTCGCCCCGGGGTAGGCATGGGGTTACCCTGGCTTTACTCCAAGCTGATGCCAGGGTAATTCCACTGGAATCCAGAGTTGCACTGGAGTAACAGAGCACCAAGTCAGCACCTGGGCATCAAGGTCAGCACAGGGAGTGGCAGAACATGGTTCTCCCACCCTAGTGGGGCTCAGCCCTGATTTGGGGGGCCCAACCTGGAACAGGGAGCGGGTTCAGTCTCATTGGGTCATTCAGTGCTTGGTTCAGCTGCCAACCAGGAGCCAGTATGTGTTAACTAGCGACAATGGGTTTTGTGGGTTCAATGCCTGAGCCCTAGGAAATGGTCTGAACAAACTCACTCCACACAAGCTATGGAACACCAGCACTTTGAATCAGCTAGAGTCAGTGACCTACCTGTGAAAGATTCCATTTCCCCGTTACCAACCACACAAGCCACAGAAGGCCCCCACATATTGCATAAGCCATTGGCCATGGAGCCCCCCACACACACACCACATCAGGCTCCAACTTGATCAAAAAATGTACACCTGGTTTCCAGTCTGAATGTGTCTGGCTTCAACTACCAGCCATGGGACCATGTTAGACCATTCCCTGCTAGAGTGGAGAGCCCACTAGTAAATACTGGTTTCCCATGTAGGTACTTATAGACTGTGATCAAGTCACCCCTGAACCTTCTCTTTGGGTACATCTACACTGCAATAAAAGACCCGTGGCAAGGCCACAACTGGCCCAGGTCGGCTCACTTGGGCTTGGGGGGCTCTGGGTGCAGGACTAAAAATTGCGGTGTAGATGTTTGGGCTCAGTCTGAAGCCCAGCTTCTGAGACCCCATGAGTGTGGAGGGTCTCAGAGCCCATGCTTTTTACTGACCCTTCTCCAATTTATCAACATCCGCCTTGAACTGTGGGCACCAGAACTGGACATGGGATTCCAGCAGTGGTCACACAAATACAGAGGTGAAATAACCTCTTTGCTCCTACTTGAGATGCCCTTGTTCATACATTCCAGAACTGCGTTGGCTCTTTTGGGCACAGTGTCACACCCGGAGCTCACATTCAGCTGATTAGCCACCACGACCCCCAAATCAGTTTTAGAGTCACTGCGCCCCAGGATAGAGTCCCCCACCCAGTAAGTACAGCTGACATTCTTTGTTCCTAGGTGTATACATTTACACAGAGCCATATGAAAATACAAACAGTTTGCTTGCACCATTTACCAAGAAATCCAGAACCCTCTGAATCAGCGACCTGTCCTCTTCATTATTTTCCGCTCCCTCAATTTTTGTGGGAAAGGACAGTAATTAGGGAACTGTTGCCTCAGTGTGAAACAAGGCAGCACACCTGAGACTCTGGGCTTACACCCGTGCTGCCGCTCATGCTGCCACATCTCCATTGCTATTTTTAGCTAGATTAGAGCTAGCGCGGGTGTGTCAGCCCCAGCTGCCATCACGCCTTAGACCGCAGTGTAGACAGACTACATAGTGCCCTGAATCCCCTTTGGCAGGATACCCATGGCTGTCGCTTGGCTTCATTGGAAACCCAAGTGAGCTTCTGTGAACACAGGAATCTGGTGACTGTATTAATATCAAGGCCTTGTCCACACTGGGATTTCAGCCACTGGCATAGCTGCACCTGTGCCAACCCTCATGTAGGCACGCTACACCATCACAACATGATTCGGATTGGAGCAGGCTGCCCCACCTTCAACCATGTCTACACTAGCTAGTTGTACCAATGCAGCTCCACTAGTGGCTGAAATCCCTGGGCAGACGTGGCCTTAAGTGAAAGGAAATCAGTCAGATCAAAAGAATAATGGACACAAATCTGACAAATCTGAATCATAACATTCAAAAACCAGTTGGAAAACACTTCAACCTCTCTGGCCATTCAGTAACAGACTTAAAGGTGGCAATTTTGCAACAGAAAAGCTTCAGAAACAGACTCCAACGAGAAACTGCTCAACTGGAATTAATTTGCAAACTAGATACCATTAATTTGGGCTTGAATAGAGACTGGGAGTGGCTGAGTCATTACACAAATTGCCTCTGTTTCCCCATGTTAAGTATCCTCACATCTTCTTGTCAACTGTCCGAAATGGGTCATCTTGATTATCGCTACAAAAGTTTTTTTTCTCCTGCTGATAATAGCTCACCTTAATTAATTAGCCTCTTAGAGTTGGTATGGCAGCTCCCACCTTTTCATGTTCTCTGTACGTGTATATATCTCCTTACTATATGTTCCATTCTATGCATCTGAAGAAGTGGGCTGTAGCCCATGAAAGCTTATGCTGAAATAAATGTGTTAGTCTCTAAGGTGCCACAAGTCCTCCTGTTCTTTTAGCCAGATCAATGTTTCTAGCACCCTTACTACTCCACCCTGCACCCACATTTTCTGGTCTCCTTCTCTTCCCCCCGCCCCCCATCTTCAAAGGAGACTGAAAGAGAGAGATAGATTATGGAAAATGAGGGCGAGAGCGAACCGGTTGCTCTGTCTAGGTAGTACCACACGGGAGGGAGCAGTGATGGATGAAGAGGGCAGGATGTGGAGGCTGGCTGTGAAAAGCTGCTGCCCTCCTCTCTGCAATGCAGCTCATTTGGATGTGGCATGGCTGGTACAAAAGGGTCACAGAGCTGTGCAGCTGCTGCAGGCAAGTGCCAGTACTTTCTGCAGGCTCCTATGCAGCAGGCAACAGTACGCCCCAAGTTGTTGGGGAGTTACAATGAGCAGGGTTCAGGGCAATGGGAGTCTTGGCTGGGGGGCTGGATTGTTTCGTTACAGAGGAGATTGTGTGGATCATTGGCTGGAGGGGAAGACGAGTCTTTCCACGTGAACTGAAGAGACAGCTTGGGAGGAGAGTTCAGGTTCCTCCTTGGCCAAGTGGTCTCAGCATAGACCAGCCTGAACCAAACCCTGGATCCAAAGAGGCCTCAGCTTTGGGGAGAGCTGAGACCTAACTTAGGACACAGATCTGACGGCTGCACCAGTCCTTGGTCCCTTCTCTAGTTATAAACACTTACCAAGCAGCGAATGATCAGAGTGTTTGGCTAGCTGGAATCTCCTAGCCCCGGCCCTCCTTTTCCAGCCGGGGTGTACTGCGCTTTGTTTGGGGTGCGCTGTGCCTTGTTCGGGGTGCGCTGCGCCTTGTTCGGGGTGCGCTGCGCCTTGTCTGGGATGCACTGCGCCTTGTTCGGGGTGCAGAGAGAGGGGTAACGAGAAGCAGACATCCATTCGGATAGAATTATTGATGCTATTGCACTGGCCAGCTTGGACTAGGCCTCTGAAGGGGCTGAGAGGGGTGGAGAACTGGGCTTGCCAGAGGTTATTCCAACAGCAGCAGTTCACACGTGGGAACATAGAGCCTGGTCCGGAACTGGGTTTTGCAAGCCCTTCCAGTGGAGGGATAACTGACAAGGAGAAAGGCGGAGCTGAGGGCAGGGAGGCAACCTGATTAGTTTCAATCACTGGCCCTGCCTATGCTGGCAGCTAGCCAATAAATCCACTGGCTGATCACTGATCACTGCCACTGACTAATCCTGCAATCTGGTGGCGCCACCTGCTCTTAAGAGTTCTGACACTTCCTATTATAAAATTCTGTTCTCAGTTGCTAAGACCTTTGCCAAACTCCAGCTTCATTAGATTTCCCATGCCAGGAGTCTGCCTTAGGCTGATTTTTTAGGGTAGATTTTAGCAGAAATGGCTCAGCTGTTTCTGAGAACAAGATTAAGGGGAAATACATTATTTTGTTCATGTTAAAAAAAGTTCTTACAACCGTTTGGTTGAGAAGCTGTAGTGCTCCCATGCACACACACTCAACAGAAACTTCTTAGAGTTTGGCAGCTAAATTCTCTGCAGAGCGCGTCTGCACTGAGCATGCTCCAGACCCACAGAACTAGTGCAGACTGCACATGCACCATCCCTACAGAGCATGCTCCAGGTCAGGCCCCCAGGGAGGAGTAGGATTTTCTAGATGCAATTGCTCCTCTTGGATGCTCAAGGCAGCTGTCACCTCTCAGTGGTCACCCTGCTGGCATGCAGGCAGCGTGAATGAGGGGCAGCCTGATCTGAATGCAGCTAGGGACAAGAGCTGGAGCTGTGGCGGGGCTGGAGAGGAACAGATTTTTGACAAGGAGCCTGGTGGGTAGAGCCTGGGAACTGAGGCGTGGGAGGGAGCTAAAGATCAGGTGAGGAGTCAGGTTGGTGTGGGGGAAGAGACTGGGACAGTCCGGACGAGGAAACTGGGGCCAGGGGCCAGCGTGACGGTAGCAGGGGAAGGCTAAGCTCTGACAAGGAGCTGGTGGAGCGGAAAAGTGAAGGAGGCTGGAACTCCTTGTGCAAGGAGATTTAGAATGGAGGCTGGAGCACTGGGGGCAGACGGGGAGTCAGAGACTAGGGGGAGTAGAACTGGATGAGGAGCCCGATGAGGGGAGAGACTGGGACACGAGACTCTAAAACTCAGAGTCCGAGCTTGAGCTGAGACTTCCAGAGCTGCCAAGTCCCTCAGGTGGGTCTATCTACCCTGCAAGTGTACCCAGCTGGGGTTCTCAAGGCTTCCGAGCTCTTGCTGCAGTTCTGGGAGCAGGGAGCTGGTTAGAGCTGAGGCTGCCCCAGAGGCATGGACCCTGGAGGCTCAGGTTCTCCAGCAACCCCCCAAAACACAAAAGTTTGTCAGCTCCGAGATGTGTCTGCAAAACATTTTGGGTTTGAGGAATCGGCATTTTCCAATGAAACCATTTCATCAGAAAACTCCCAACCTGCTCTACTGAGAAACTCCTGCTCTCCGCAAGGGAATTGGGGAGAATTGGACAGGTGCTGCAGGAGCCCCAGTCCGGTGGTACCACCACTGTTGTAAACTGTGCTGCATGTGATGCACCAACATGATGTTAGAACCACTGGGCTAGAAGGATCCGCAAGGGTCATCTAGTCTCACCCCTGCTCAGATGCAGGAGTTGTTGTGTCTAAACCATCCCAGACAGATGGCTCCAGCCTCCTTTGGAAAACCTCCAGGGAAGGAGTTTCCACAGCCTCCCTGGGCGTCTGTTCCATTGGCCAACTGTTCTTACAAGTAGGGAGTTGTTCCTGAGATTTAATCTAAATCTGCTCTGCTGTAGTTGGAACCTACGGCCGCTTGTCCTGCCCTCTGTGTGAACAGGGAACAACTGCAACCTTTCAAATATTTGAAAACCGATACCATGCCCCCCCTTCATCTCCTCTTTTCCAAACTGAACATACCCAGTTCCTTCCACCTTTGCTCGTATGGCTGCATTCCATCCCACTGAGTATCTTTGTCATTCACCCTCTGGATCCTCTCTAGTTTCTGCACATTTGATCAGTATTCTCTCTATTCCTACACCCAGGTCATTAACAAAGATGTTAAACAACACCAGAACAGACTCTGTGGAACCCCATTGAGAACTCCCTCCAATTTGACATCATTCCATGAATAGTCACTCTTTGTTTGCAATTGTTTAACCAATTATGTATCCACTTAATGGTAGTTCTGCTGAGCCAGCATTTCTCTAGCTTACTTATCAGAATGTCATCAAAAGCCTTGCTGAAGTCCGGGTATATGATGTTCACTGCATTCCCCCTATCCACCAACCAGTTGAAAAAAGGACATCAGGCTGGTTTGGCATAATTTGTTCTTGGTAAATCCATCTGGCTGCTAGTGATCACCCCTTCATCCTCCAGGTATTCACAAATTGCTCAGGGAAGCGGAACCCGTCATGCCAGCAAAAGAACTCTTGCCAGTATAAGCAGCATCCATACTAGGAGGGTCTGCAGTATGGCTATGCCAGGATAAGTGCACCAGAGACTCAGCTCAAGCCTGAATGTCCCTTCAGTTTTCAACCCATTAGACTCTCCCTTCCAGGCCTTGCCCAAGAGCTATAGCCTCTCTGTAGAGAGGAAGGATGGTTGAAGGTTATGTTACTAGCCTAACACGTAGGAGATCTGGTGGGAAGTCCCTGCACTGCCACACACTGTTCCTGTGACCTCAGGCAAGTCAGGTAGGCCCAGAACCTCAAAGGTCTTTGATTATAGTAGGAGCTAGCATCAGGGACCAAGACATAGGCAGTCACGCCTTGTGGTCAGAGCAGGCGTTGGGGCTGGGAAACAGAACTGAGAGTCAGAACAAGATTCAGAAGCCGGATGCTAGGGCCAAGGGTCAAGTTGGACTCCGAGCCAGGGATCGAGGCCGGGAGTCAGGGAAAGCAGGAAGAAAGTTGCAGTCAAGGCTGGGAGAGGGTCGGAACAGATGCTAACACTGCTGAAGGTGAACGCTTTGAGCAACCACCGAACTGCTGCTGCTGCTGGCTTAAGAGTCGGTCTGCGGACTCTTCCAGCCAGCCAGGCGGTGTAGCCAGCTAGGCATCCTACCGCAGGCAGCTGCCTTCGTTAGCTTGGCTGGGCGCTAAGCGAGCACAGACGCTGACTAGCTGTGGGGCCTCACTCTGCACTAGCTTGGAGGAGCAGGGCCTTAGTCTCTCAGCCTCAGGTCCCTATGTATAAAAATGGAGCTAACACAAGGCTGTTGGGAAACATAAATGTACTAACAAGATGACAGTGATGGCAGACTGCCAAATCAGTGCCAATGCCCCTTCTCCAGGAATGCGCTAAACCCACCCAAGTCCTTCCCCAGAGGAGCCCTGAAATGGTCACATCTCTCGTGCGTAACCAACGGGGGTCAGCTTTCAGCCTAGAAGTGAGAGCCGGCTGCCAGCTCCTGAACAAGCTGTTTCCCAGACACACAGTTGGTTAAATCCTCCTCTTGGCTCTGTTATAGCTGTAACTTTGGCAACGTGTTTCCCTTTAAAAGAAAGTGTCAGCATGCTTTGAAACAATAATAAAAATCTGCTCCGTAAGCAAATGTTATTAAAAACAAAGCAATCTCCCAGTTCCAGCCCCTCCAAGCCAGCCTGCACAAATGGCATCAGGACAGTGGAATGGGAGCTTGCTGTAAAATATCCCTGTTTTCTTTCTTGTCAGTAGACCCAAGCAGAGTCACTGAGCTAATTTCTGATCTGTTACATTGAGAGAAATCGGGAGTAACATGGCCCTTACTGGGTTAGGTCCTCACTATGCCACACCTCTGCTTGGTGCAGCTGAGGTGGGGAGAGACGGTAAAAGCGGCTTTAATACAGTTCTGCTCCATATGATCCCTAGAGCTGTGGGGAGGAAGCGCAGTCCCCAGGGCAATCTAGAGCAGCCTCAGGGCTGCTCCAAGTTCTACCAACCAAAGGGTTATTGGGACAAGCCATACACACCCTTTGCTGTGGGCTGTGAAGGTGGGTGGTGTAGGCCCCTGGACATTCCCAGTTACACCAGCTTCCCAGTTCCTTTGCATGATGTAGTGGCACAACATGCTGGGGTGGGGTTCAGGATTTCAGATCTCAGTTACAATGGTGTATATCCAGAGTAACTCCATTGGGCCAGACTCTGCTGGCATGAAAACCCTAGTAAATCTGGAGTAATTGTTGTCAGATTCTCATTCCAATTCATCATCTTCATGGCAAATTGCAGAAGGATGTGGTCTCCTTGCAAATTGAGCACCCTGCAGATTGGTCTCCAGCAAGCAGCCTGCAGTGGTCTGGTTCAGTTTGTGTCCATCACCGGGAAATCTTCTCTGGCCATCAAAGCTTTTGACATCCACACAATTGCAGGCCATATAGCAGCATTCTTTGGTATATACACTTTGAAATTCATTCGGCTTCCATTCTAATACGTCCATGCCACGAAAGCCACTGAAAGCATAGCTTTTTGAGAAAACGGTTGAATTTCATATGCCGTGAGCAGCACTTTTTTTTTTAAACAGACTTCCACCAGGCCTTTGATTCAGTCCATTGAGCGAATTTGTGGGATCTGATGAGGTGTTTCGGCCAGTGTCATTGATAGACATGCTCGACAGTGGAACAGAAAGCTGTGTTTGCCTCAGTGGCAGATACATGGCACGGTTTCCTATCTCCACCGGTGTTCAGCAAGGCTGTGTTCTGTCGCCATTGTTGTTCAGGATTTGCACTGATTGGCTAATGGATAAAGGCAGCTGTCGCTGGCGTTGGGCTGAACACTATTCGGCTTTGAGATCTCGAATCTCTGCAGCTGATGGCCAAGTTGGTGCGGCAAGAAGCAGTGTGCATTGGTCTGGTTATTAATCCGAACAACATGGAGTCTCTGGCCATTACCATTAAGCAGCACAGGTTCCAGATTACAGCCAGCTCAGTGTTAACGAGTCCAGACAGGACAGCAAGCAGGTGGCAACTGTCCAATATTTGAGAGATGCTCAAGAGGTGTGATTGCCCCTCCAGCAGCAGTTGCTGCTACATTTGGGTCCCTCCGAGGGCTCGGAGGGGACGTGAGGACATCAAGCTTGCTACAAAGCTGTGGACCTAAAGAACCACAGTTATACAACTCTGATCCCATTTACACTGTTGTAAATCCTGAATAATGCCAATGGGCCGGACTGTGCTCTCAGCGACGCAGGAGTAAAATGTGTTGGCTTCACGGGGTCAGATTTCCACCAGCTGGTGGGAAAGTCTCAGTAACCCCATGGACGTCAGTGCGACAAAGCTGGTGTAACTGAGCGCAGAATCTGGCCCCGCATCTCTGCTCTGAACTATAACTTTCCCCTTTTCCTGCTGTTGTGGAAGATCCAAAAGGCTCTGTGGCTGGGAGGGCGAGGGAGGGGGGTGCGCTCATGGAGACAGCTGTGACCTCCAGAGGAATCTGCTAACTGGTTGGCTGGAGATGTGGAATGGGAAGTGAGCTAAGAGGCAGAATGACATCATCGGGGAAGAGCCCGACAGAGGGTAGAGGTCACCCCCTCCTCAGTGCCTGTGCAAATCCACAGAGGAAGAGCCCCAGCACACCGGGCTGTCACAAGGCTTCCTGCCCTTCCGAGGGGAAAACAATGATTGGATCGGACAGGCCAGATGGCTGTCAAAACCGAGCAGCGTGACTGGAGCCCAGCCTAAAGGGAATAGCTATTGGTGGAGCAGCGTGTATGTGTGTGTGGGGGGGGGGGGGCGGTTTGATAGGAGAGGCTAGAACTGAACCAGTTGTAACCAGCTCCTGGCATGGGTGACTCTAAGTAAGTTAGTGCCAACACCCTGCCAGAGCCCCAGGCTGGCACATGGATGTTATCCTGTTGTGAAGCCTAGACAGAACCTTCTGACTGCGCCTCTGTGGTCGGTTTGCTTGGTCCTGCTGCCCATCATCAGCACAAGGACATGCCAATGGGCAGCTCTTCACTCCTGTGCAGAGCAGGTAACCTGGCAGCATTTTCACACTCACTTTTGCCCAGATATAAATGACTCCACAAAGGGAGAGACAATGGAGAATCAGGCCCTTTAACCACTCAGATTTTCCCAGAATGCACTGGTGCACACAAGGCAAGGTAGCATGGTAGGGTGGGACTCGCCAGCTCTACTTAGAATCATAGAATTATAGACTAACAGGGTTGGAAGGGACCTCAGGAGGTATCTAGTCCAACCCCCTGCTCAAAGCAGGACCAATTCCTAACTAAATCATCCCAGCCAGGGCTTTGTCAAGCTGAGCCTTAAAAACCTCTAACAATGGAGATTCCACCACCTCCCTGGGTAACCCATTCCAGTGCTTCACCACCCTCCTAGCGAAACACTGTTTCCTAATATCCAACCTAGACCTCCCCCACTGCAACTTGAGACCATTACTCCTTGTTCTGTCACCTGCCACCACTGAGAACAGCCGAGCTCAATCCGTCCTCTTTGGAACCCCCCTTCAGGTAGTTGAAAGCAGCTATCAAATTCCCCCTCATTCTTCTCTTCTGCAGACTAAACAAGCCCAGTTCCCTCATCCTCTCCTCATAATTCACGTGCCCCACCCCCCTAATCCTTTTTGTTGCCCTCTGCTGGACTCTCTCCAATTTGTCCACATCCTTTCTGTAGTGGAGGCCTAAAACTGGACACAACACTCCAGATGTGGCTTCACCAGTGCTGAATAGAGGGGAATAATCACTTCCCTCGATCTGCTGACAACGTTCCTATTAATGCAGCCAAATATGCCGTTAGCCTTCTTGGCAACAAGGGCACACTGTTGACTCATATCCAGCTTCTTGTCCACTGTAATCCCCAGGTCCTTTTCTGCAGAACTGCCATTTAGCCAGTTCGTCCCCAGCCTGTAGCAGTGCATGGGATTCTTCCGTCCTAAGTGGAGGACTCTGCACTTGTCCTTGTTGAACCTCATCAAATTCTTTCGGCTCAATCCCCTGATTTGTCTAGGTCACTCTGCATCCTATCTCTACCCTCCAGCGTATCTACCTCTCCCTCCAGCTAAGGGCATGGCTACACTTGCAATTGCAGAGAGCTTTGAGTTAAACCAGCCTTCACAGAGCGCAGTAGGGAAAGCACTGCAGTCTGTCCACACTGACAGCTGCAAGCGCACTGGCATGGCCACATTTACGGCACTTGCAGTGGCATTGGGAGTGGTGCATTATGGGCAACTATCCCAGCATGCAAGTGGCTGCAACATGCTTTTCAAATGGGGGGAGGGGAGGTGGAGTGTAATAGGGAGTGTGTTGTGTGCATGTGGGAGGACAGAGAGTAGGTTTGGGGGGGGCTGAGAGCATGTCAGCATGCTGTCTTGTAAGTTCAGACAGCAGCAGATCTCCCCTCTCCCCCTCACCACTCTCTCTCTCACATAGCATTCCACACTAATGGTTTGCTTTGATATCCGCATTCCTGCAGCAATTCCAAAACAATGACAAGAGTGGCCACTTGACTTAAGGGGATTATGGGAGGCCGATCAGAGGGCAGTAATTCCACATCTTGTTCACACTGACGTCCAGGCGTTTCACCCGAGGCGCACCAAGCGTTATGCTTCTCACCGAAGTGGATTACCAGGAGCGCTCTAGCCATGCAGGCAGAGCACTCAAGTGCCTTGCCAGTGTGGACGGGTCATGAGTTAGGGCACCCAGGGCTGCTTTAATGTGCTCTAACTCGCAGGTGTAGCCAAACCCCTAGTGTCATCCACAAACTTGCTGAGGGTGCAATTCATCCCATCATCCAGATCATTAATAAAGATGTGGAACAAAACCAGCCCCAGGACCAACTCCACTTGATACCCGCTGCCAACTAGACATGGAGCCATTGATCGCTACCCATTGAGCCCGACAATCTAGCCAGCTTTCTATCCACCACGTTTGTGTGGTTAGAAATGCCATTGTGCAGACATAGCATGACTGTGTGAGCTGTAGCCAGGCTGAGGAGAATGTCACAACCAGAACGCGGTTATAACTACAGGCCTAAGCAACCAGTGTTTTGGGGACTCAGCTCAGGATCCATTACAGGGTGGCTGGCCATTGCAGTTTACTCGCCCCACATGAGGACTCCCTGTTGGTCAAACCTGTTAGCCATATGCAAAGTGGCAGAGAAGGGGAGACTTGCTTCCTGGATAAGACTAGTACTTTGCACTCCAGATCCAGGTTTATTTCAGTTTTGCCCTCCACCAGAGCAGCCCGCCCAGCCTTCATGCATTCAGCACATAAAGAGGCTGGACTTGTGGGCTGGATGTCGCAACCTTGGTGCAGTGAGGGTTTGTGCAGTGACAGCAGGAGCCCTGGGAGCCCTGTGTGAACTTGTATTTTGGACTCCCCCCCCACCATCACCCCTAGCCCCCATGGGCTCTCTGGGCTTCTCATCTCCCTCCCACCCCATCAGCTCTGGGCCCCACTGCCTCCCTCAGTGTTTAATTTGTGTTGAAAGAGGTATCAGAGCTCAGCCCTGGCACAAAATTAAGCACTAGCAGGGCAGCCTGAAACCGGCTGCCAGGCACCCAGCTCTGAAGGCCACGCCACTGCTCACAGCAGCGCAGAAGTCAGAGTGGCCTGGGATATGGTGTGTTGCCACTCTGACTTCTGCGCGGCTGCTGTGGCTTGTGGTGCCTGGTGCTCAGCATGTGGCCCAACGCACACAGCGGCACCATTTCTGATTTTGGGGCGTGGCAGGAAACTAACTGTGATTCCAGGGGCTACTTGGGCACCTGAAACTCCAGGGTTTTTTCCAGATAAGAAGTTAGGAATTAGCTGAGGACAGGAGCACTGTACCTAATTGTTATATAAAGAAAGAAAATATATACAGACTCCAGTTAAAGCCACATTTATATGTAAATTTTGAACAATCAGGCAATAATATGGCAAAATAGTCCCAGCCCCAAACCTTGAGGTATCAGTTCTGAAGCTGTTACACAGATCTCAGAAACACACATGTAATACTTTGTACACTATCTTTAGTAGAGTTAAAAATAAAAATAAAATCTGCTTCAAATCTGCTGACTTTCTCTAACAGACACACTCTGTGTTATTGTCATTATCTACTCTATTTTAGTCAATGCTTTTTCACTCCACTAAAAACATGCTTAATTTTAACATATGTGATTAAGGGCTTTTTTCTCTTTTATTAAGAAAGGGAATTTAGTTTTCTAATTATTTTGGCATTTATGTTTACCGATCACAATCAAGTATGTGACTCACTAACATTTGACTCCATCCTTGCTATTAGTATCATACTTGGAAATGCATTTATTTTCATGCAAATTTTAAGTTATTTTACAGAAACACAATTTGAAAATAAGTGACCTTCATCTGCCCAGCGTCTAAAGTTATGTGTTTAGCTAATGTTTTTAAACTGGCACTGCTAAGGTTAGTACAAGCTAACGTTACATTCTAGAAGGATACTAGTATTTGATTGTACCACTGTAAGTAATGAATGACAAAGCACAATATAATAATAAAAGCAATAATGATAATTATTGCAGCCAGGACAAGTTAGACATTTTAGAACTCACTACTCAAAGAATTAAATGTAAGCATAAGAGAGAGAGAGAGTGTGTGTGTGTGTGTGTGCGTGTGTGTGTGTGTGTAAGAGAGAGAGATACAGTGTATGTATGCATGCTGGGGAAGTGTGAGACAGACTGTGTGTGTCTCTGTGTGTGTCTGTGTATAAGAGAGAGAGAGAGTGTTTATGTGCGTGCTGGGGAAGTCTGAGACAGACACACAGAGAGTGTATCTGTGTGTGTGACAGAGAGAGAGAGAGAGAGTATGTGTACACGCTGGGGAAGTGTGAGACAGATCCAGAGCGTGTGTGTGTGTGAGAGAGAGACAGACAGACAGAGTATTTGAGAGACTGTGTGTGCGGGGGGAGTGTGCGAGAGACAGCCCGCTGCCCTTTTCAGCAGAGCAGCACTCCCCAGTCTGAAGGCTTGTTCAGCCAGCAGCTCTGTCCCACCCTGACCCCTGTCCCGCCACCCCAGCTCAGCAGAGATGGGGTACATGAGCGGGAAGAGGGGGACACCTTGACATCAGTCCACACCCCATCCTGCACAGCAAACAGGAAGCTCCTGGGAGCAGCTGGCGGGGGTGGCTCGAAGCCCAGGGGGCAGGAACAGCTGCAGCAGAGCAGTGGGGGAGGGGCATTCCAGCTCCAGAGATGCCCTGGGCCTTCGCCCCGTTTGCCCGAACCAAAGGCCGGCCCCAGGGGCACCCGCAATGCCTATGATTGGGAAGCATGGAAATGAGGGTCCCCAGCTCCTGCCATGGGAGGCGTGGGCCTCCCAGCACTTGAGAATGGGCATCATGAGTGGAGTCTCCCAGGACTTGAGAATGGGGCCCATGAGAGGATCCCTGAGGCCTAGGAATGGGATTTCACAGGTCCCCCCCACATCCCACACGCCAGGATCAGTGGAGCAATGAACACAAATCCCCTTATTATTCCCCAGGCCTCACAGGTGAATCAAGAGGCCACCACTGCAACAGCCTGCAGCTGCCAGCAGCACAGAGCTGTGGCGCAGCTGATGCAATTAGCATCCTTCATGCAATTAGCTGGCAACGCGGCCACGACGCAGCACATGAAGGAACATGTCTCTGATTCGCACAGCGCAGACCCACTGGAGAGGGCTCTAATTGCACATGCGAAAAGAACCCCTTCCCAATCAAACATCAGGCTGCACGGCAGAGCTCCTCTGCACCAGGCCGGGAGCCCTGCCTGCCTGGCAACAGGGAGCTGAGATGGAGTGCTGCAGACCCCTACCAAAGAGTCTGTGCAGGCCAGCTCACAACAGCCCCCACTGCAATCCTTCCTCTGTCTTTACTCCTCCCTTGCGCCTGCCTCTGTCTCCGAGGCTGACACTGCAAATGTAAGAGCAACCTGTGTGTGCCATCAATAATTATGTCTGAAGCGTTGTTAGCTAGGCATCCCTCCCCGGAGACTCATGAAGCTAAACAGCTGTACATTAGCGGTTGCTGTGGTGTTTATTTCCAAAGGGGCTGGCTTGGCTATCATTCTGGCTCTCTGCCCTGCAGAAGGACTACAGCAGCTTGAGCTGGGACTCCCTGCTAGGCACAAAAAACCTGGGTTCAGTGTGTGTATAAGGGGAGTGGGTTTGATCCTGCAGTCCTTACTCAGGCAAAGCTGCCATAGAAGCCAGTGGGGACTTAGCCACAGCAAGGAGTGCAGGATTGTAGACCTGTCTCATCCTGACTGTAGGCGTCAACTAGTGATGGACAAACCAGACCAGGTTTGGAGATTCCATTTGGATAATAAGCACCCAGAAGGTCAAAACCCCTTTATTTTAGGCAATTGACTGGAAATCTTATAGAAGAAGGCTCCCACCAGGACAACAAATACCTCGGGAGTAGTAGGACAAGTCCATGGTTGCAGGGGTGCTAGAACAATTTTATGGTGGCGGTGCTGATGATGGAAACCATGTATTTGGATTGTTATTACTACTTCGAGCCAGAGGGTGCAGCAATACCCCCAGCCCCTCTAGTTCTAGCAACACTGCATGGCTGTGACTATGCTATGCCCGATGGCTACTTAGAACTCGACAGCAACACCATGGACAGAACACAGACCCTCCTACTTCAACAACTCCTAACACTTGAGCTAAGGAATCCCTGGGAGAGGGAGAGGGACTGTGACCCACAGTCGTGCACTGCAGAGCCCATCCAGTAGAGGGCAGTGGTGCCAACATACGCTAGCTCCGTTTTTTCCAATAGCCAAAGGCTGTGCTAGCCCAGCACTGAAATGCAGCCATCTCTGGAGTGGAATGGGCCACCTGTTCTGCCCCAGCAGGTTTTTAAGAGGGAAAGTGACCAATTACTTCCCAGCTGAGTCTACAGGGGAAATATGAGATTGGCATAAATATGCTACCTGGGTTGAACTTTAGTCAGTTGGAATTTAACACACTGGCGCTGGCGTGAATTGCCAGGAAACCTTTAATGAACACAAGAGGTCAAGGAGGATATTAGATTTGGCTTCTCCAGCAGCACACTGCCCCCGGTCTCCCTGGATCGATACAGATGCAGAACCATAATTGCAAACTGAGTCACTCACTATGGCACCGGGGAGGCTGCCCAGAGAGTGGGAGTCAGGTAAAAGCTGGATCCTTCCCAGAGTCTGGGACAAGACAGGACTTTGGGTGGGTTACTCGGGGCTGGCTTGATGCACATGTTCTGGGGCCCTGTTCCATTCAGCTGAGTTACTCACTGTAGCTGGTGAGGTTACTGCATCTATTGCAGGAGCACTGTGGGGGGCTCTCTGTTTCCTGATGGGCCCTTTAAATTCCCAGACACCAGCTGCACCAGGCCCTTCTGCCAATGTCTTTCAAACCAAAGTGCTGTTAAACTCAATGGAGCATGCATCAAAAACTGGAGGACAGGCCTTGCACCAACAAATCAGCGTGAGGACGGGAGGTGGCAAATATCAGCCTCTTCCACTTGGGAGGGCTCCCCAGAAATTCTCTGCCCCTGGCTCACAAGGGGCTAAAAGGTCTGCAGCAACTGGAGTTGAACTCAACAAGAACTCAGCAAACTCTAGGGACCGTGGACGCAGAAGGGCCTGATGGAGTCTGAGCCAACAGAGCACAAGAGCAGGCACTAGGGCAGGGGTGGGCAAACTACGTTTTCTGGATCCGGCCTACCAACCATTTTAATCCGACCCTGGAGCTCCCGCTGGGGAGCGGGGTCGGGGGCTTGCCCCGATCCAGCACTCCAGCTGGGGAGCAGGGTCGGGGGCTGCTCTGCACGGCTCCCAGAAGCAACAGCATGGCCCTCCTCCAGCTCCTACACATAGGGGCAGCCAGGGGGCTCCACTCCACACACTGCCCCTGCCCCATGCGTCGTGCTCCGCAGCTCCCATTGGCCGGGAACTGCAGTCAATGGGAGCTGCAGGGGCAGCTCCTGTGGATGGGGCAGCAAACAGCAGAGCCACCTGGCCGCATCTCGATGTAAGAGCCAGAGGGGGGGACATGCCGCTGCTTCTGGGAGCCACTTGAAGTAAGCGCCACCCGGAGCCAGCACCCCTGAGCCTCCCCCTGTGCCCCAACCCCCTGCCCCAGCCCTGATTCCTCTCCCACCCTCCAAACCCTTGGTTCCCAGCCTAGAGCACCCTCCTACACCCCAAACTCCTCATCCCCATCCCCACCCCAGCCCGCACCCCCAGCCAGACCCCTCACCCCCACACCCCAACCCCCTTGTCCCAGCCCAGATCCCCCTCCCACACCCTGAACTCCTCATTCCTGGCCCCACCTGGAGCCCGCACTCCCAACCAGAGCCCGCACCCGCTCCCAAATCCCAACCCCCAATTTGGTGAGCATTCATGGCCTGCCAAACAATTTCAATACCCAGATGTCACCCTTGGGCCAAAAAGTTTGCCCACTCCTACATGAAGGTCTTGTAAAGGTGCTGGACTGGCAATCAGGGGATCTAGTTTAGTTTCATCTCCTCCTCCTGCCTCTGTGTGTGCCCTGGCCAAGTCGAGGGCAGGCAGGTGCTGATCTATTGACTTCAATGGGTGTTGGATCAATGGATAGATTTGCAAAGATATTTAGGCTCCTAAATGCCTTTGCAAATCTGGCTCTAAGACCTCAGTTCACCATCTGTGAAACACAGAATCACACCTGTGTGTTTATACAGTAAGCACCTAAGAGCAGGGAGCAAACCAGCAGGGGATGCTGCAGCCCAGCAGCCAATGCCATTGGAAGAGCTGGAGGAGGATGCAGGATTGGGACAGCAGGTTCCCGTTAAGGGGAGTTGGCAGAGCAGCATGGGGGAGAAACACCAGAAGAGGGGCTTTAAGCAGAGATCATAGAATCATCATAGAACTGGAAGGGACCTCGAGAGGTTATCTAATCCAGTCCCCTGCACGCATGGCAGGACTAAGTATTATCTAGAAGCACTTTCAGAAGTGGTGTTCCGAGTCTTCATTTATTCACTCGAGTTTAAGGTTTCGCGTGCCAGTCATACATTTTAACGGTTTTAGAAGGTCTCTTTCTATAAGTTTATAATATATAGCTAAACTATTGTTCTATGTAAAGTAAAGAAGGTTTTTAAAATGTTTAAGAAGCTTCACTTAAAATTAAATTAAAATGCAGAGCCCCCCGGACCAGTGGCCAGGCCACGGGCAGTGTGAGTGCCACTGAAAATCAGCTCACGTGCCGCCTTCAGCACCTGTGCCATAGGTTGCCTACCCCTGAGCTAGACCATCCCTGACAGGTGTTTGTCCAACCTGCTCTTAAAAATCTTCAATGATGGAGATTCCACCAACCTCCCTGGGCAATTTATTCCGGTGCTTAGCCACGCTGAGAAGTTAGGAAGTTTTTCCTAATGTCCAACTTAAGCCTCCCTTGCTGCAATTTAAGCCCATTCCTTCTTGTCCTACCCTCAGATATCAGAGGGGTAGCCGTGTTAGTCTGGATCTGTAAAAGCAGCAAAGAATCCTGTGGCACTTTATAGACTAACAGATGTTTTGGAGCATGAGCTTTTGTGGGTGAATACCCTCTTCGTCGGATGCATGTAGTGGAAATTTCCAGGAGCAGTATATATATGCAAGCAAGAAGAGATAACGAGGTTAGTTCAATCAGGGAGTTCTAGCAGTTGAGGTGTGAAAACCAAGGGAGGAGAAACTGCTTTTGTAGTTGGCAAGCCATTCACAGTCTTTGTTTAAACCTGAGCTGATGGTGTCAAATTTGCAGATGAACTGAAGCTCAGCAGTTTCTCTTTGAAGTCTGGTCCTGAAGTTGTTTTGCTGCAGGATGGCCAGCTTAAGATCTGCTATTGTGTGGCCAGGGAGGTTGAAGTGTTCTCCTACAGGTTTTTGTATATTGCCATTCCTAATATCTGATTTGTGTCCATTTATCCTTTTCCGTAGAGACTGTCCAGTTTGGCCAATGTACATAGCAGAGGGGCATTGCTGGCATATGATAGTGTATATTACATTGGTGGACATGCAGGTGAATGAACCGGTGATGGTGTGGCTGATCTGGCTAGGTCCTGTGATGGTGTTGCTGGTGTAGATATGTGGGCAGTTGGCATCGAGGTTTGTTGCATGGATTGGTTCCTGAGCTGGAGTTACTATGGTGCGGTGTGCAGTTACTGGTGAGAATATGTTTCAGGTTGGCAGGTTGCCTGTGGGCGAGGACTGGCCTGCCACCCAAGGCCTGTGAAAGTGTGGGATCGTTGTCCAGGATGGGTTGTAGATCCCTGATGATGCGTTGGAGGAGTTTTAGCTGGGGACTGTATGTGATGGCCAGTGGAGTCCTGTTGGTTTCTTTCTTGGGTTTGTCTTGCAGTAGGAGGCTTCTGGGTACATGTCTGGCTCTGTTGATCTGTTCCTTATTTCCTCATGCGGGTATTGTAGTTTTGAGAATGCTTGGTGGAGATTTTGTAGGTGTTGGTCTCTGTCTGAGGGGTTAGAGCAGATGCGGTTTTACCTCAGTGCTTGGCTGTAGAGAATGGATCGTGTGGTGTGCCCGGGATGGAAGCTGGAGGCATGAAGGTAGGCATAGCGGTCGGTAGGTTTTTGGTATAGGATAGTGTTAATGTGACCATCACTTATTTGCACCGTGGTGTCTAGAAAGTGGACCTCCCATGTAGATTGGTCCAGGCTGAGGCTGATGGTGGGGTGGAAGCTGTTGAAATCGTGGTGGAATTTTTCCAGAGTCTCCTTCCCATGCGTCCAGATGATGAAGATATCATCAATGTAGCGTCCGTAGAGAAGGGGCGTGAGTGGACGAGAGCTGAGGAAGCGTTGTTCCAGATCAGCCATAAAAATGTTGGCATATTGTGGGGCCATGCGGGTGCCCATAGTGGTGCCACTGATCTGGAGATATATATTGTCATCAAATTTGACATAGTTGTGTGTGAGGATAAAGGCACAGAGCTCAGCAACCAGTTGTGCTGTGGCATCATCAGGGATACAGTTCCTGATAGTTTGTATTCCATCTGTGTGTGGGATGTTTGTATAGAGAGACTTTACATCCATGGTGGCTAGGATGGTGTTTTCTGGAAGGTCACCAATGCATTGTAGTTTCCTCAGGAAATCAGTGGTGTCACAGAGATAGCTGGGAGTGCTGGTGGCATAGGGTCTCAGTAGAGAGTCCACATATCCAGACAGTCCTTCAGTGAGAGAGCCAATGCCCGAGATGATGGGGCCTCCAGGATTTCTGGGTTTGTGGATCTTGGGCAGTAGATAGAATAACCCTGGTCGGGGCTCTAAGGGTATGTTGATTTGTTCCGGTGTTAGTGTAGGGAGTGTCCTGGGTAGATGGTGCAGTTTCTTAGTGTATTCCTCAGTGGGATCTGAGGGAAGTGTCCTGTAGAATTTGGTATTGGAGAGTTGTCTGGCAGCCTCCTTTTGGTAATCAGACCTGTTCATGATGACAACATCACCTCCTTTATCAGCCTCTTTGATTATAATGTCAGGGTGGTTTCTGAGGCTGTGGATGGCATTGTGTTCTGCAAGACTTAGGTTATGAGGCAAGCAATGTTGTTTTTCCACAATTTCTGCCTGTGCACGTCGGCGGACGCATTCAATGTATAGGTCCAAACTGTCATTTCGACCCTCAGGAGGACTCCATGTGGAGTTCTTCTACCCTCAGAGGTTACAGAGAACAATTCTTCTCCCTCCTCCTTGTAACCAAGGCCGGCTTTAGGCCTATTCCACCAATTCCCCCCAATAGGCCCCGTGCCCAGTGAGAATCCCTTCCCTGGCTAGAGGCGCCTTTTTAATTTTTACTCATCTGGCAGTGCGCCAGGTCTTCAGCGGCACTTTGGCAGTGGGTCCTTCGCTTGCTCTGGGTCTTCGGCGGCACTTTGGCAGCGGGTCCTTCAGTGCTGCCGAAGACCTGGAGCGAGTGAAGGACCCGCCGCTGAAGTGCCGCCGAAGACTCAGAGCACCGCCCGGTGAGTACAAGCCCCATGTGTTTTTTAATGTGTTTTTTTTTTAAAGTCATCCCTGCCGAGGCCCTGTCGAAACTGTTAGAATTGGGCCCCGTATTTCCTAAAGCTGGCCCTGCTTGTAACAACCTTTTATGTACTTGAAACATAAATGCCTGGAGCCTAGGACTGAATGAAAATGGTCCTATACGGTGCCCAGGATCTTGGCTGGGTCTCTAGGTGCTACTGGAATCTAAAAATACAGAGTGCCTGGATCCTTTCCAGCCACGGCGCGATTCTGAACTACCCCAGTGGCACAATGGCTGCCGTCGGGATGAAAGGTAAATCACAGTCCCACTGCCAGAGAACAGCAGGATGTGGGTAATACAGACGCTGCTGGGGACCAGAGTAAACTGGTAGCTCTCTGTGCTAAGAATGAGCAGCGAGAGCAGCGCTGCGGATATCGCGACCACACCATGAGCATCATCACCTGGCTGAGCTTTACTGATGGAGATGCTCCCTCCCCCCAGTGTTCTGGAACGGGGGATCTGGGAGAAAGGGGCCAGTACTTTGCACAGGGTGCAGGACGTTCTTTAACATGTGGGCTGCAATCAGGATTGTGTGAAAACTATCACCCAGGTTAGGATGGGATGGCAAGTCCCTGCCCCGCCAGGACCCCCCAAGAGAGGAGGGTGGGATATGACCCGAGCTTGGCGGGGAAGGGGGGAGGTGACGAAGCGCTGCTCCTTGCTCTGACTGTGCTGAACATTTGCTTGTAAAGCACTGTGGGCTTCTGCCCTTGAGCAGCTTTGTGCCTTCAGGGAAGTGGCTGAACATTAGACTGGCCTGGTCTGACTGGGGAGTCTTTCCATCACCATGTGTGATACCACAGCCAGTGCTTCTCATGGTCCCTGGCCTACAGCTCTAGCCAGAGAGCCAGCCACTTGATTGCCCCTTGAACACTCTCCTGGCATGGGGACTTAGCAATGGCAACCGGCCAGCCCTCTATCTTGTGGGGAGCACAAAGAAGTCCAGAAACTTGCAGGGCCTGAAGCTTAAGGAGAAACAAAAAGCTCAAACATCACTAATCTCTTTGCATGGTACCTCAGCCATAGCACAACCCAACCCCCGCAGTCTGAAAGCAAAATCATCCAGGGCACAGACGCAGCCTCCTTTTACCATCTCCCTTCTTCACCCACCTCCTCTCCCATGCCAGCAGGCTGGTACAGCAGTGACACCAGCATTAGACAGACAGACAGATGGACAGATAGTTTCTGGTCTGCGTACTGACATCAATGGAATTTATCAGGGGATAAATTTCATCCATGGAAACTGGAGAGAAAATAGATCTATTCTGTCATCCAGTCCATTCCGTCAGGTTGCCAGTGCGGGATTGTTCCCTGCAGTAGATTTTACATTGCTTTGTTATGTTCCTAGTGAGGGGATTCTCTCTGTTTTCCTTTGGGAGATCAATGCATCTCCTTCTCAGGATGTTTTTGCTGACAGCCATCCCGGAGACGCAATCCACTCTCCCAGGTAAGGACTGGATCTGGAGTCACAAGGCTTGGATTCTGTTCTATTCCCCACCCTACCACTGGCCTGGGGTGCCTCACTCCATGATCTGTACCTCTGTTCCCACTCTGGTGAGCTCTTCAGGGCTGGGCTGCCTCTTTCTGTGTCTGTGCGGTGCCCAGCACAATGGGGCCCACAGCTCAGCTGCAGCCTTTAGGAGCTACTGGAATATAAATAATCAAGTGGGCCCATTTTAGCTTTCAGCCCAGGACTCCTAGTAACATCCCCTTGCTCCACCGCCAGTAATTCCTCTCCCTTCTGCAGTTCATGTCTCCCTTCTACGGCACTTAGCCAAGCTGTACACACTTCCTTTTGGAACTCTCCTCTCTAGCCCCTGGTCATTTCTGTCACTTTCCTCTGAGTACTCTTCAGCCTGTTGATACCTTTCTGGAAAGCTGGGGTTGCTCTAGCACTGGAGAAAGAGGGACAGTTGCTGCCTGGTTTCACGGTATCAGCCTGCAAAACTTTTACCAGTCACATCACACTGCAAACTCGTACCTAACGTGCTGCCTGCTATCATCCCTAGGTCTCTTCAGCATCACAGCTCCCCTCTCATCCAACAGTGAGGTTCCAGATTGCTCCTCCCCAGAGCTCTCAGCCACATGTTCTCAAGGTGAAGATCTCTCGTTGCTTCCTGTCCGTATTTCTGTATTTTTGTATATTTCCTCCTCTCCCCTCTTCGCAAAATCTCCTCATTTCATATCATCTGCCTGTGCTCTTTGTATTCTCTTCTGGATCACTGATGAACCAGATGAGACCCCACCATCGATCCCTGGGATGCCCCACAATACCTATCCTCCCTGAATCCACTACGCTGCCAAGCCATCAGTCAAGGGCTACTTGCATCTCCCTTGTCAGTCTTGTCAGCGATTGCAGGTCACTGGTGCCCATTAGTGTGATCCGCCATCGGAGTGGATTGGCCATCACAGGTATCGAAGTGAAGGAGACTGTTGCCTGTCAGACCTCTGCCTCAACTCGGTTCCCGTCTGCTGCCCTCCTGGATGCCACATCCTTTTATCTTCCTTTGTTTTCCACCTCTCCCATTTGGTCTACACTGGGGGGGGAATCAATCTAAGCTATGCAACTTCAGCTACATGAATAAGGTAGCTGAAGTGGACATACTTAGATCTGCTCACCACGGTGTCTTCACTGCGGCGAATCGACAGCTGCTGCTCGCTCCCCCGTCGACTCCGCCTGCGCCTCTCGCCCTGTGGAGTACACGGGAGAGCGCTCGGGGGTCGATTTATTGTGTCTACACTAAACACGATAAATCAACCCCCGCTGGATTGATTGCTGCCCGCCGATCCGGCGGGTCCATACCCTCGGCCTGCTCTGTCTCTCTCGCCAGTCATTGTCTGGCTTAGCTCATCAGTGACTTCAGCTGCCATTCAGGCCCCTCCATCTTTCCCTCCAGCTCAGAGACCAGCTTGCATTCCATGCACGTGGCCTTTCTCATCTTCCTTCAGAAGCAGGGGCACTATGTGTGCCCCACATCAGACGCCTTCGTCACAGCAGCTTTTGCTTCTCACGCCAGGACCTCTCTTCCCTCGTGCAGCCTGGTCATACCCTGCTGCCCTGTGGGCCAAGGAGTCCTGGCTCTGCAGCCTCCAGCATGTTGCCAGGCTGCCTTTCCCAATGCGATTCTGGCCAAAGCAAGGCACCTGCCTGATTCTCAAAGTGCCGAGCACCCAGCAGTCCCCACTCCTGAGAGCCAAGTGGATTTAGGAGCCTAACTTTAGACCCTATTTCTGGGAATTCAGGGCCCCACTTTTCGCAGCCACTGCCTCAGTTTCCCATTCAGCAGCTACCTAACTCCCTTCATGTGGATCCATCCATCCACTCAACCCCATGTACACACTTTTGTCCCCATGCTTCACACCCATCATCTGTCAATCTGCCTAGCTAACCGCCTCAAGCATTCATAAAAAGGAACAGAACAATCTTTCTCCCCCGTCCCTCCAGGGCCTGCAGGTGCAAGCTGCTGGCCTGCTCTATGTAGAGAAATTGCACTGGTTTAACCATCCCTGTCTCGCTCTCCTCCTCTGCTCTCTCATTCACTCTCTCCTCTTCCTTTCCACCATTTCTCTTCCTCTGCCTCTTCTCCCAAGCAATCAGCCACCTTGCGTTTCCTCCCTCCGCCCTAGCTTCCATCTCCTTCCCTCCAACCAGAACAAATGATAAAGATCCTCTGGCTGTACACAGCAGACACAGTAACAATCCCTCTCCTAAATGACAAGGCAGCTGAAGCAGAAAGGTTAAAGAAAGGCCAGGGTGCTGGAATCCCGCTGGACACAACCTGCTCTCGCGGCAGTAATGAAAATGATGCCAATTTAGTATTACTCGCCTCTTGCTAGAATTGTTTTCATCTACATATAAACAGAGGAAATGAAATACACGTGCAGCTCTGCTAACTGCCCTGGCACCAGCAGGCTCACAGTCACCAACGCCCACACTGGCTTAGCCACCATTTCGCTCACTCGCCTTACTTGTTCTAAAGTGAATTTGGTGCTGGTGGAAGGGGCTGAGTTGACAGCCCTGGAGGGAGAAATCCTGTTTGCATCTGCCCAGCAGGGCCTTGGAGGGACCCCTCTGCCTTGGAGGGACCTGCAGACCCCTCCTACTGCCTTGGGGAGGCAGGAATTCACCCAGAAATCGCTCTCAATGCCTGTATCAGTGACAGGCACTCACCTTGAGCAGCAAACACATAGCCTCAGTTACCCACGGCATCAGCCCCTCTGCCACTGATCAGGGCAATCCTTCCCTCTAGGCTCTGGCTGATCGGCTGTGCCCCAGCCCACAGTTCAGACCCTCTGGCTGTGTGTCCCTGCAGCAGCTGCCACACATGCTCTCCAGATGCCACATGGCTCCTTCTCCAGCCCCAGGAAGCAGGATTGCCTGCCCCATGTTGGCAGCAGATGGGGGTGCACGTATACAAGACTCTACCCAGAGACTGGCCTAGACATGCTCCAATGGGCACGTTTCCCCTGTGATCAGCACTGTCACGAGATTTTCCAGGAGGGGTCGCGAGTGGTCTCTGCCGTAGGCTAAGGACTCACAGTTGTTACAGTTACTGCTGGATATAGGGATGGAAAGTCCTGTAGCAGGTAGAATATTGTGTTCTAAAGCCACTGGAAGCAAAACTGCTCCACTGGGGCGAGGTGCTTCTCAGAGTGAGAACAGCTGCCTTCTTCTGAGCCAGCACAGCCGAGTGTTGACTATCTAGACAAAGAGTGTGCAAGGGCCTGGACAAAGCACAAGAGTCCCCCGAAAAGATCCTGACTAGGTGGGACCATGGGGGTGAAGTTAATGAAACGCCCTGGTTATGAAAAAAGACAGAAGGTAGGGAACAGCGATAAGAACGGGGAGCGTGTCTCATGAAAATGGATCCCAGATCTCTGGATGGAGTGACCTTTGAGTGAGAAATACCTTATTACACAGGCAAGGAGCTTGGGATTAAATATAGCCTCTAGATGTTTTCTTTCATCTGTAACCATGTTTCCTATCCTCACACCAGCTTCTACTTGAATTTTTATCTGAAGCTTTGTCAAATTGTCCTGAGGTGTACATACCCCATGCTAGCCCAGCAACCAAAAGGTTCATACAGGCCCTGCCAGCCACTGCCGACTGGCAGTCTAGCAGGGTAAACGGGCTGGGAAGAAGAAGGGTGAGGCAAGGCAGCTAACAGAGGAGTGAACAGGCAGGAGAAAGGATCTCCAGTCAGCAGATTGCTAGAGAGCCACCCGGGACAACACCCAGCAAGGCGCGAACAGGCCAACAGACTGAATGAAGCACCTGCAGAGGCCCAGGGGAAGGTAGGAAGGAGCTCTGGGCAAACTCTGACTCTCCTTGGGTAGCCAGAGGACTGAGCTGGAACCCAGTGGAGTGGGCGGGTCAGGATTCCCCCTCCCCTACCCCCACGCAGACCTAAGAACAGAGCGGGTTTCCAGATTCCTGGACACCAGGAGTGGCCTGACGGCCCTGCTGAGCTGAGTGAGCCAGAGTCAGCTCCCCCACCCCCATTTGGCCAGGCGGGCACTTTGCATTGACGCACCACCTCACACAAATAAACTTCTCTCTGGGTTTATACAGACACGACTGTGATGCTGGCAGACCAGGTGCCAGCCCATGCCAAGGTCCCAGGGCCTCAAGTGACCTCTGACTGGCACCGTGCTGGAACTAGTCTGGCGCAGCTGTGCCTTAGAGTTGTTACAACAGGTGTCAGAATCTAAGACTGTGTTTAGCGTGCAGACCTGGTAGAATGCTGTGAGCTGCTGCATTGGCATTAATCTCACTTGTAACATCAGTATCTCCCAGTGCAAGGCACTGTGTGAGCGCTCATGTCATCAGCCCACATGGAAATCACCAGGGGAGATACATTGACTAGTGCGAAGGGCTGGTCTCCAGCAGCTGTTCTGTCCTGTCCCACAGGGGAGGCCCAGCAACAATGCAGGGACTAGAGTGGAACATTAAAGAGGACAGAAAACGTCATTGTTGACTCACCCTCACCCCACCCCATGAAGAAGAGATGTGCAAGTGAATTCCTCCCATCAGCTGAGTTGGCAGCTCAGAGCAGAAGGTGGAGAGGGGACTAAAAACCCCTAACAAGGAGGAACTGTATCTCTGTGCTGCTTGGACTCCGGAGAGCAAGTTTCTAGGCATTAGCAAGGGATCCCCAGCTGCTTAGCCTGGGTTAGCCCTCAAGGACACACAGAGCTTCCTTGTTATAGAAGCTTCTGTTACCTTTTGAAATATATGATTGTAATTTATTGTGTGTGTGTCACCTGGTTTAACCTTGGAAATAACTTTTGTTTCCTTTTCCGATTAATAAATCTGTAGATAGTTTATTACAGGGTTGGTGACAAGCCTTGAGTCTGGTGTGAAATCTAAGGTGCAATTGACCTGCGGTAAGGGACTGGTCCTTTGGGACTGGGAGTCACTTGAATATTGCTGTGCTCTATCCCAAAGGATGGCAAGACAGATTGGCGCACCCCAGGGGACTCTCTGTGACTCCATGTTTAGGCTGTTATGGTGCCTTGATAACTAGGGGGGTGAAATTGAAGTATAGAACTCCAGACAATGTGGGGTTTGTGCCCTGGTTCTTAGCAGTCTGCCCTGAGGCAGGTTCTCACGCTCTAGGGTCACGGCAGGACAGCAGGAGGACAACTAGGAGTGGCATGCTGAGGAGAGCCGAACTGAGCTGAAGCTAGTAAACCGAAGGACACTGCTTCCACGGAGGAAACAAGTCCGTGTGCCATGGGGCTGGGCACACGGGTGTAATGCAGTGGTGTGCATGGACAGGTTGGAAGAAGCTGTGCAGAGCAGAACGCTAGGCTAGTACTCTCCAGAGATTTAGCCCTAAATTCTCTCTGCTCTGCCCCAAGTACTTGCTTTGGGGACCTGAGGGCTGGGGGGTGTGCAAATCACCAGCCTGCAGAGAGAAAGAGCAGGGCTTGTGGAACCCAGAGCCGGGTGCTTGTATTGCCAGCAGCTGGTAGGTTGGGGCAAGTTTCCCCCAGTGGGCATGGACAAGGCTCCCTGGTGCTATAAAAAGGCAGGAGCGATTCACCCTATGCCCCTTGGGTAATCCTGGAAGTGTCACAGTGGATGCAAAGTGGCCGCTCCCCTACCCTGAGCCAGCCCTGCTCATTACGCAGATGCAGCTTAGGAGGGGACAGGTGTCCTTAAGAAGAGCCAGGCTGTCAGGATGGAAGAGCTGGTGCAGCAGGGAGTCCCCTGCAACAGGGGCAGTGGGCAGCAGCAGTGGGAGACGGTGCTCAGTTAACACAGCAAGGCCGATCCTGCAGGAGTGACAGAGAGGCACAGCAGGAAATCCCCCGGGGAGCTGCCGACAGGGTGGGCTGATGAATGGTTTGGGGACAGGGTTACTTCCTAGGTTTGGAAAATCAACCTGTGTCTGGAAGGAGGGGCTGGGTCCCAGCCTAGTGCCATGATTCAAAGAGCTATGGGCCAGATCCCCAAAGGAATTTAGATGCCTAACTCCCATTGAAATCGCCTAACTTTGAGGATCTGGGCTCATGTCCTTTACCAGGTAGCAGCTGCAGGCTGCCTTCTGTGGTCAAGCCAAAGATGGGTCTGCAGCACACACTTTCCAAGCTTGTTACAATCAGATCGGGGGAGAGTCCTGTGGGCCCTTCTCCTCCCCCAGGCAGAGAAAGCTGGCTACACAGGCTGTGTGTAAGCCCTTTGCTCGGCCCTCAAAAGGAAAGATTCCCCAAGACATTTTGACACCGTTTGCCCAGCTCTATTAATTACTAGAATAACCATTATTAATCCTCTGGCTTCAGAGCAGCAGCACCAGCCTGGCAGAGGGGAGGGAATTAAATTAAATTAGGCATCAGATCATATGCTGAGGCAGCACTTCTGGTCTCTGGCAGGAGGAAGGCTCTGGATGCACGGCTCACATCATTTCATGCAAAGAGAAAGCAGCTCTGCAGGCAGGCTGTGATATTCTCAACGGCTCAGCTGCAGCATTCCTAACCATGTCAGCCGCACAGACATAAAGAGCTTGTGGATGGAATTCTGCCAGTGACAACGCAGGGAGCAGCGTGCACGCTCCGTTCACTGCTGAACAATGCATGAAAGTAACAGAGCGACGTTCCATTATTTTCGCTTGGTTATACTGAACAACAAGACCCAGGAGCCACCAGCACGGAGACACGACTGCAACCCTTCTGCTATATCACAGCACAGCACCCGTGAACCCCCAGCACGGAGACAACATTGCATCCCCTCTGGTATATCACAGCACAGCACCCGGGAACCACAGACACCCAGCACTGAGACACAACTGCATCCCCTCTGCTAAATCACAGCAGGGCACTTGAGAACCCCCAGCACTGAGACAAAATGGCACCCATCCCATCTGCACCTGGGAATCCCCCGCACTGAGACATGACTGCAGCCTGTGACGAAGTGGGACTTCTTAATGTTTCCTCTGAATGCCGTGTTGGTGCCTCAGTTCTGGCTGACCCTCTGTCTCCTGGCAACTAATGGCCAGGGCCTTTCCCCCCTGCAAGAGGATGCTAAAGGTGGGGGAGAACAAAGAGGTCAGGTGATCTCCTGGCCCAGGAAAGAGACAAAGCCCAGAGAGGAGGGGCTGGAGGGGGTTTGGTAGTTTTGGAAGTTGGCTGGGAAATGAAGGGGAGCCCTGACGGAGCTCGGGCCTCCCAGCAGGGCTGTGGTCTCCCTGGGGCCCTAGATGGACCTAACTAAAGGGGGTCCTGTTGTCTGTACCGGCAAGACCTGTTTTGGACTGTGTTCCTGTCGTCTAAATAAACTTCTGTTTTACTGGCTGGCTGAGAGTCACATCTGACTGCGAAGTGGGGGGTACAGGATCCTCTGGCTTCCCCAGGACCCTGCCTGGCGGACTCCTGTGGGAAGCGCACGGAGGGGCAGAGGATGCTGAATGCTCCAAGGAGAGACCCAGGCGGTGAAGCCGTGTGAGCTTCTTGCCCTGGGGACAGTCTGCTCCAAGGAAGAGGAGGCTCCCCAAAGTCCTGACTGGCTTTGTGGGGAGCAGTTCCAGAGCATCGCCCGGGGACTCCGTGACACAGCCCCTCTGTTATATCACAACACAGCACCTGGGAAACACACACACCCCGCACTGAGGCATGACTGCAGCCCCTCTGCTATATCACAACACAGCACCCGGGAAACACACACACACACCCCGCACTGAGACACGACTGCAGCTCCTCTGTTATATCACAACACAGCACCTGGGAAACACACACACACACACACCCCACATTGAGGCACGACTGCATCCCCTTTGCTATATCACAGTAGCATAGCATCTGTGAATTGCCAGCATCTGGACATGATAGTGTCATCTCCGTTATACTAATGCCCAGCACCCAGAAGCCTGTCTCGACTGCTGCATAGTGCCAAACATGGTATATAATCACACCATTCCTACCCACAAGTCACTGATGGTGCGTGTCACCTGGCCTTCCATTCCCAGCTCCTTGTGAAAACAAAGGACAGCCCAGTGGTTCAGGCACTAGCCAAGGCCTTGACAGACCCTGCTCCGCCACACACTGCCTGTGAGAGTTTGTCTCACAGCACAGTCCTGCCTCGAGGGGTTGACGTAACACACGTTAAAGACTGGGCAGTGCTCAGATACTATGGTGATGTGGGTCATAGATACAGCCATGCTGAACACAACCTCTTGGTCTCTATCTGCCAGAGCCAACTCCAGGCATCAGACAAAGAAGCAGGTGCTTGGGGTGGCCAATACCAAGTGGCGGCCCTCCGGCAGCTATTGGGGTGGCACGTCCGGGTTTTCGGCATCAATTCAGCAGCAGGTCCCTCAGTCCCTCTCGGAGCGAAGGCCCCGCCGCTGAATTGCTGCCGAAGAGTAGAGCGGCGCCATCGCGCTGCCGCAGCTGCTTTTTTTTAATTTTTTTTTAATTTTATTTTTTTTTGCCGCTTGGGGTGGCAGAAAACCTGGAACCGGCCCTGCTACCTGCAGTTAAAATATGCTCAGCTACACCTGTTATCTGCAGTGGGTCATTTTCCTACAGTAGATAAACCCAGAAGATCTTAACCCAAAGCATCTTTAGTAAAGGCCTCATGAACATGCTCCAGGATTAAAATACCTGGTCAAGACTCAAAAGAAAAGTCTCCTGCGATTGCATAGAAACACTCGGTTTGGAGATTCATCAGTTTAAAATGCTGAACTAAATTCTTATCAAGCTTGAACTGCCTTTTTCCTTCCTCAAGACAGACCAAGTTATGCAAATATCACCCCTGGGACAGGTGGGAGCAGATTCAGGATCACAAGGCTCAAAACAAGGTTACCTAATTTTACTCAGATTTTTCCAAACAAACATGGAATAAAGCCGTCTTTTCAAAGGTATTGAGCACCCACAAACTCAGCTGATGTCAATGGGATCTGTGGGCATTCAGCATCTCTGAAAAGCAGGCCCATTATTGTTAATTATTATCGGTATTTCAATCCTGTAAACACGGCCCACCTTCTTTATTCCTACACGTCAACATTTACACTCAGCCACAGTCAAATGCACATTGTTTGCTTGCTGATCCAGATCGCTCTAAATCAGACCTGACCTGTTCATTACTTCACACTCCCAATTTTTGTGTCGTCTGCAAACTTTATCAGTGGTGATTTTATGTTTTCTTCCAGGTCATTGATAAAAGTGTTAAACAGTGCAGAGCCAAGAAATGATTCCTGTGGGACCCCACTGGAAACAGATCCACTTAATGATAATTCTCCATTTACAAATACATTTTCAGACTCATCAGTTAGCCAGCTTTTAATCCATTTAATGTTTGCCATGTTCATTGTATAGCATTCTAGTTTTTTAATCAAAATGTTGTGCAGCAGCAAACCAAATGTCTTATAGAAGCCTAAGTACATTCCACCAACACTATTACCTTTATCAACATCTGAAAACCAGCTAGTGATTTCTGGGGCATCCAAAAACAATCACTAGTTGCACAGTTTTTAAAATCAGTCTCTTTCCACCCTGCCAGTTCATTCACACTGCTTTGGCCAGTGAAGGTCCTGTGGTATTTTCCTGCTTTCTCCTTCGTGGTCCCATGTTCCTACAATCTTTCCTAGGCTCTTTAACATCAACTATCAGCCAGAGGAGGTCACGTTAGAGGCACGAGATGCCTCCCACTGTTCCTCCTCCACCAAGAGCTGAGGGTGCTGCCGTTGCCAGTCCTGAGGAGTGAGGGGTGAGATCAGGATCCAGACTCAGACCCATTTCATCCTGCGGATGGAGACGTGAAGAGAGGTGGAGGTTCGAGATCAATGCTGCGTGACTGTCTCTTCCCAGACTTGGCTTTCCATCTCAAGCCCTGGTCTCCATGCCAATAGGGAGACAAACACATTTGCCTAAAGAAAGAATTTTTCCCACCCCTGATCTAGATGGATTGAGGCCAGAGCTTCCTGTGCTTCACCCACATCTCTGTTGCAGGTGGGTGGGTGAGCAATGCTCTCGCTTTGGGATAGCCAGCTCCAGGGCTCCCCATCAAATCAAACCCTCTGTGTGCATGATTGGTGGGTTAGCAATGTCCTGTGTGGGAAATTCTTGAGTCTTTATGTGCTTCTAGTTGGTTGCCCATGCAAGGCTGTGTCACTGGTGGGGAGTGATGCCCTGTTCATGATGTCTGGGTTCCCCTGTCACTGGGGAATCTCTTTCCATCTCATCAAGGGCGGGGCATTCTCGCTCCAAAGATTTGATCCCACTGTATTTTGGAAGGACACTGTGCTTTCTTGAAGCCAGCAGTTGGTCTGGTGCCCAACCAACTTCCTTTAGAGAGATCTCCACCCAGCGGCCCCTTCCTGCATGGAGGTCAGTGGCTGATGGGAAGATCCACAGACAACTGGATAGAAATTGTGGCTCTCTGAATACAGACTCCGTGAAGTGGGAATCCTAACCCGCAGAAGAAATGCATGAATAGGGGGAACCCAGCCTGGAAACTCGCCAGCTTTCATTTCTCATTAGCTTCAGGTCAGAATTGCAGCCCCAGTGACTCAGCAATGGGCTTACTTGGAATATGCCAGGCTTGAGCTGATTCAGTTTGTGGTTCCACCTGGAAATCTATCTGCTGATCTTCAGCCAATCTTCTATCCAGCTTTGGCTAGGCCCCACTCTTTAGTGCCCTGCAGCTGAGCGGGACTGTGGGCTGTGTCTTGGGAGGAAATGTCCAATACCCATTCCTGCTGTGCAGGACAACAGGGCCTGGGCGATGTGCATTGAGACCAGGGCTAGCAAAGCCTGCACTGGGCCACGCAGGCAGAGCACTAGCCAGTTGGCTCATTGCCTTGGCATAATGAAGAGGATCAGCTGACTATTGATGCCCAACTTCACTGAAATGGAGGAAGCTGGTGCCAGTCAGAGGTCACTTGAGGCCTGGGGACCTTGGCATGGGCTGGCACCTGGTCTGCCAGCATCACAGTCTTCCTGGGCCCACAGGAATGGAGTCTGGGTCCAGCCTGGGAGGAGATGAACCAGATCCGAATTTCTGTGCCCACCTGGAATGGACTCTGGTAGACATCTAATTTTAAATCCCATTTGTACTGTGTTCTGTATTCAGCTAACAAAAGGGCGTAATTCATCTCTGCAGGCGGAGCTGGGAAGCTATTGATTTCTCTACACGGCTGCCACCACTAAGTAAACCACTATTAATTATACGTGCATCCCACAGGCTGCTAGAGTCAGATGGCTTTTTCTTTGCCTTTCCCAGACAACGGAGACCTTCAGCCAGCAGAGCCAGGTCGGAAGAGCTGATTGGAACCAGCACAAACAGCAGCTGCTCCAGTAAATACTCCAAGGGTGGGGCTCACTTCCAGGGCCCATGACATTTTGCCCCTGGAACCTATGTCTGACTGGTCTTGCTGATCCCAACACCTGGTCACTTCACCTCTCAGGGCAGTCTCACCTGACATCCCCATGTGTTGCTGCCATGGGAACAGGTGCCAGCATTGGCAGCCAAGTAGCAATGGGACCAATTATGACAATCAAGCACTGGCTGGCCTGGGCTGGGGAAGGATTGTGCCTAACTTCAGTGCAAGAAGAGCCTAGTTGATGTTAGGGGGGTGTTGCATGTGCATCTATCCATCCAGCTTTGCTGATAGGTGCAGTGGGGTTAGACCCAGGCTTGTTCCCTACTCCCTTTAAGCTGGTTAGCACCCATGGGTGTGCTGCACGGCACACCATTATTTTAATCGCAGCTCACTTTCCACAGGCGAGATGGCAGAGAGGATCTGAGCAGGGTGGGTGTGGTTGGGAGTCCCATGCTGCTGAGAAGACACTGGGGAAAAGAGCAGACAGAAATGATCTAATGAGAAAAGGGGAGCAGAGAGTGGGAGAGTGAAATGCAAACAGAGTTTGGAAGAGGGGACCAGAATTTGAAAGGAAAATAGATATAGTAGATAACTTCTCCCTAGGGTACCTGCCTGAGTTGACGTGCTTTTGCCATCTCTTCTAGCTATCACACCGATCACAGGACTCCCTCTGGGGAGACAACAGAGGGGGTTGGGTTTATTTCCCACCTGACTTTCCCATGAATACAGCCTGGATTTAAATGCCAGGAATAAAGGTTCATGAATTGAAAGTATCTTTGTAAATCCTCCAATCCTTATTTTTTTGCATCGGTCTTCATGGCTGAGGATGTGAAGGAAATGCCAAAACCTGAGCCATTCTTTTTAGGTGACAATCTGAGGAACTGTCCCAGATTGAGGTGTCATTAAAGGAGGTTTTGGAACAAATTGATAAATTAAATAGTAATAAGTCACCAGGACTAGACAGCATTCACCCAAGAGTTTGGAAGGAACTTAACTGTGAAATTACAGAACTACTAACTGTGATATGTAACCTATCATTTAAATCAGCTTCTGTACCAAATGACTGGAGGATACCTAATGTGACACCAATTTTTTTAAAAGGCTCCAGAGGTGATCCTGGCAATTACAGGCTTTTAAGCCTAACTTCAGTACCAGGCAAATTGGTTGAAACTATAGTAAAGAACAGGATTATCAGACATATAGATGAACATGATTTGTCAGGGAAGAGTTTTTGTAAATCATGCCTCGAAAATCTACTAGAATTCTTTGAGGGGGTCAACAAGGATGTGGTCAAAGGGGATCCAGGGGATATTTAGATTTTCAGAAAGCCTTTGACAAGGTCTCTCACCAAAGGCTCTTAAGCAAAGTAAGCTGCCATGGAATGAGAGGGAAGGTCCTCTCATGGATCAGTAACTGGTTAAAAGACAGGAAACAAAGGGTAGGAATAAATGGTCAGTTTTCAGAATGGAGGAGGTAAATGGTGTCCCCCAGGGGTCTGTACTGGGCCCAGTCCTATTCAATATATTCATAAATGATCTGGAAAAAAGGGTAAACAGGGAGGTGACAAAATTTGTAGATGATACAAAACTTCTCAAGATAGTTAAGTCCAAAGCAGACTGCAAAGAGCTACAAAAGGATCTCACAAAACTAAGGGGCTGGGTAACAAAATGGCAGATGAAATCCAGTGTTGATAAATGCAAAGTGATGCACATTGGAAAACATAATCCCAACTATACATATAAAGTGATGGGATCTAAATTAGCTGTTACCACTCAAGAAAGATCTTGGAGTCATTGTGGATAGTTCTCTGAAAACATCCACTCAACGTGCAGCACAGTCAAAAAAGCAGCAGTGACTGAAAAAGATCGGGGGGCCATGGTGGATAATCAGCTGAACTTGACCTCCCAGTGCAACACTGTGGCCAAAAGAGCGAGTGCAATCCTGGGGTACATGAACAGGGGACTCTTGAGTGCAAGGAGAGGGGTTAATTTATGTCTATTTTGGGAACTGGTGCGACCGCTGCTGGAATCCTGTGTCCAGCTCTGGTGCCCAGAGCTCAAGAAGGATGTTGCTAAGTCAGAGAGAGTTCAGAGACCAGCCAGGAGAATGACTAAAGGATTGGAAAACACGACATAATGATAGACTCAATGGGCTCAATCCATTTAGCTTAACAAAAAGGAAGTGACTTGCTCACAGTCTGTAAGTACCTACATGGGGAATAAATGTTTGATAAGGGCCTGTTCAGTCTAGCAGAAAAGCTCAAACACAATCCAACGGCTGGAAGCTGAAGCTAGAAAAATTCATATTAGAAATAAAGTGTAAATGTTTAACGGTGAGGGTAATTAACCCTTCGAACAACTTACAAGGGTCGTGGTGGCTTCTCCCATCACTGACCATTTTAACTCAGGATTGGATGTTTTTCAAGACACTTTGCTCCAGGAATTATTTTCTGTGGCCTGTGTTATCCAGAGGGTCAGACCAGATGATCACAGTGGTCTCTTCTGGCCTTGGAATCTGTGAAACCTCAGTCCTGAGCAAGAGCACCCCCTGCTATTTTCATAGGTGCTGGAACTAGGGTGCTGGGGGTGCTGCGGCACCCTGGCATGAAGTGGTTTCCATTACATACAGTTTGGTTCAATGGCTCTCAGCACGTCTACTATAAAAATTGTTCCAGCCCCCATGGCCCTTCCAGCTCCATGTCTCCATCCTCCCCACCCAGTCCTCAGTGGACCTGCTGCTCCTGGGTCCCATGCACATAGCTCTGCCTGTGTTTTCCACTCTTACCAGACACCCCCACTAGCTTTGCTACTTGAGTCCAAGTTTCCCTTCCACTCTCCCTGAGACACACACGGTGAGCCCTGCTGATGCTTCTCAATGCAACACACACCCCCTTACCCTAGTCCAGGAGCTGTCCACCCTCAGTGGTAGGTTTGTGCTTTAAACATACCCAGACTACCCAAGCCCTTTTCACTTGTGACACAGGACAGGATTTGAACCCAGGCAGCCTAAGGTGAACAACAGCCAAGCCCCCTTCCCTTCAGCCACAGAGAGCCTGTGCTGGCTCTGCTTTCCCCCACTGTTGCCCCAGGACAAGAGGAGATGGGAATCCCATCAACCCAACAGAGCTCCATCTTGCAGCAAGCTGCCTACGTCCCTGCAGGTCTCTGATTCCATCTCCTCACTACTGACTCAGCTCCACTGAGGCGAACAAGCTCGTCTCTCTTTGCACTCGGAGGACTGATCGAGAGACACATTAGAGGGACGTGTACATGGGCTGGTCAGTTCCTGTGAGACTGGGATCCGCAGCTCCAGTGCTGCCACCTCTTTGCTTCTTCCCAGCTGACTCGTCTTCCATGTGTATCTTTGAGCATTGCTTCTCCTCGGCTGGGATTCCCAGCTCCTCCTGCAGGTGGACTCCATCCCAACAGGGAGCCCCTGCTGCAATCAGCGGAAGTGAAGAGCCTCAATCCCTTGGAGGATCTGGGCCTTAGACTGGGAGCTCCTTGGCAAGGGACCATCTTATTGTTCTGTCTGTACAGCACACAGCATAGTGGGGTCCTGCTCCAGGACTGGGCTCCCAGGCACTATATGAAATACTAATCACATGGGTCTTCTTGCTACATGCCTTAAAGGCACTGGTCACCAGAGCAGGATGAACCTCGGTAGCCACTAGATACACCCGCTTCTGGGCAGAATCTAGAAGGCCTACCGACAAGAAACTAACTCACTGCTATGGCACACGGCACTGGGTGGGTTTCTGGGTCTCATTGTTCCTCTGCTATGCTCCCTTCTGGGGACTGCACTAACTGCACTCAAAGGCAATGGAAGATCTGACCCCAGATCTGCCTGTGCAACCCCAGCAACATCAATGGGATGGGTGAGTATATCTCAGTGGGGTCCACCGCTGAGGGGCTCAGGACACTGTCCCATTCAGAACAACGAGACCGTGCAATAGAAATAAAACCTCTGTGCAACCCCGTCACAATTCGCAGCTGCTCACGCAACAGAGTCACTCTTCCAGACCAAGGATCCAAGTAGTGACAGCTGCTCTGCTGCCCTCCTATCTGTGGGCAGTAAAAAAGCAGGAGCAGGACTTTACCAAATAGCCTGGCAGCCACAGCAGGACACTCAAGGGCATTTGCGAATGGCTCCTTAATTCAAGATCACAGGCAAGACAAGGCACAAGGAAATCCCGACATGGGGCTGCTGCTGGTGTTACTGGAGAAGGCAGTTCCCAGGGTCTAACAGCTCAAGTCGCTCATTCCAGGGTGCTGACCAGGCCAATGAGCTGTGGATCCCTGTATCTGCATCTGGGATTGGGTCTCAGTTAACTTCCTGGGAACACAAATGGAGCCAGAATACATGGGGGGGAGCCTTTTCAAAAGTATCTAAATGATTTAGGAGCCAAAATAACAGTTTCGAAATGACCGAGGCAGAAGAAAAGAGTGACCAAACCACCTCAGAACGTGGCCAGTCACACCAGCCACGAGGGGGAATCCCAGCTAGCTGCACAGATCAAAGTGCACCATGCAGAGTAGCATGGAAGGCGGAAGCCACCTACAGAATCTCTAGCAAGTGTTCTTAAAACTACAATACCCACCTGGTGAAGTGAAGAATCAGACTGACACAGCCAGAAGGGACCCAGAAGTCACCTACTACAGGACAGGCCCAACAAAGAAAGTAACAGAATGCCACTAGCATCATCTACTGTCCCCAACTAAACCCTCTCCAGTGCATCATCAAGATCTACAACCTATCCTGAAGGATGATCCCTCACTCACATAGACTGTGGGAAACAGGCCAGTCCTCACAGACAGCCCTCCCCCCCGCAACCTGAAGCAAATACTCACCAGTAACTACACATCACACAACAAAAACATGCATCCGATGAAGTGGGTATTCACCCACGAAAGCTCATGCTCCAATATGGCTGTTAGTCTATAAGGTGCCACAGGACTCTTTGCCGCTTTCACAGATCCACACTAACACGGCTAGCCCTCTGATACTTGACAACAAAAAGACTAACCCAGGAACCTATCCCTGCAACAAACCCCACTGCCAACTCTGTCTACATATCTATTCAAAAGATACCATCACAGGCTATACCACAAGGGACTTGTTTATAGAATATCAGGATTGGAAGGGACCTCAGGAGATATCTAATCTAACCCTCTGCTCAAAGCAAGGCCAATCTCCAGCCAGATTTTTGCCCTAGATCCCTAAATGGCCCCCTCAAGGGCTGAACTCACAACTCTGGGTTTATCAGGCCACTGCTCAAACCACTGAGCTGCACTCCCCCACATCCTTGTTCACCTGCACATCTACCAATGTGATATAGGCCATCATGTGCCAGCAATGCCCCTCTGCCATGTACATTGGCCAAACCAGACAATCTCTATGCAAAAGAATAAATGGACACAAATCAGACATCAAGAATTATAACATTCAAAAACCAGTGGGAGAACACTTCAACCTCCCTAGACACTCAATAACAGACTTAAAAGTGGCAATTCTTCAACAACAAAACTTCAAAAACAGACTCCAATGAGAAACTGCAGAACTGGAATTAATTTGCAAACCGGACACCATCAAATTAGGCCTGAATAAAGACTGGGAGTGGACGGATCACTACAAAAACTAAAAACTAATTCCCCCTACTGTTACTCACACCTTCTTGTCAACTGTTTGAAATGGGCCACCCTGATTACCACAACAAAGATGATTTTTCCTCCTGGTGATAACAGCCCACTTAAATTGAATTATCTCATTAGAACTGAGCCCCTGCTTGGTAAGGCAACTCCCATCTTTTCATGTGCTCTGTATTTATACCTGCCTCTGTATTTTCCACTCCATGCATCCAATGAAGTGGGTTTTAGCCCATGAAAGCTTATGCTCAAATAAATGTGTTGGTCTCCAAGGTGCCACAAGGACCCCTCGTTGTTTTTGCTGATACAGACTAACACGGCCACCACTCTGAAACCTGAGTATTTGCTGCATCTCATCCCTGCAGGGCATTTGGCAACACACTCAGCTGGATCGATGTGGGTGCAGGGCACTCGAGCAGTGTTGGGGGGGGAGCTCAATTGACAGGGGTGCAGAGCACTCGAGCAGGGCTGAGGGAGAGGAGGCTATCAAGTCAGCAGTCACCTGCCCCTTTTGCTCCTGGAAGTGGAGTAAGGATGGGCTGGTTCATCCACCCCCCCGACTCTGCCACTGGAGGGCAGCTAGGGCCAGGTAGAGGCCACCCCCACTGAAAAGGCCCAGCAAGGGGGCAAGCCCTCAAATATCCTGTGGTCTGTGCGTGACACAGAGAACACAGGCTGTGTTGTAAGTATGGCCGAGCACCACCCAGCAGGGTGGAGGAGCCACACCTCCATGGGACGAAGCTGAGACCCCAGCTCTCCCCTGATCCAGGCCCCTGCAGAGCCTTCAGCCAGGAGCATATGGCAGTGGGGCATGGGAAGGCAATGAGCCAGGATCACTAAATCTACTGGAGTTTCTAAGGAAGTCTCCCCTTTGCTAGCAGGCAGAGGCGCTTGCCCTGTAATTATTCCTCACTGCGGGTGGAAGGGGCATAGGCCTTTCACTGGAGCTGCTGAGTTGGTACCTTCTGGAAGGCAGATCTCCAGCAAGCACATGAAGATTTGGGGACCCTGTCTGGCTTTGGGAAATGCAAGCAATTCTTGAAGGGACGTGGAAACCCAGCTGATGCCAAAAGCCATTTGCTAGTCTGCCCCGGGGCTGGTGTCTACGTCCTGCTGCCTGAGGAAGAGAGACAGGCATTTGGCTCCCCCAGGGATTTACTAGCCAGATCCAATACCATGAGAGAGGGAGACTGGGGTTTGCTCTCAATAGGTCCTGCAATGCTTACAGGGCTGCTGGCTTGGTCCCCTTTGCACTAGTCTCCAGGGCTGAATTCAGGCTCTGTGGTTCCGATGCAGGATCTGCCCCATTACACTCTGATGTCTTCCCGCAGTCTGTCATGCCAGCACCTCGTATGGGCTCCGTGCAATGCTAGACGCTGATCCCAGGCAGACGTCCATAACCCACAGGTGAGAGATGGCTCTGGAGACGGGTTGGCCAGAGATGCTCTAGCAACTTAAGGTGCACAGGAGCAATCAGGGCATGAGGATGCCAGAAAGGCTGGGGAGCCTAGGGCATGGTGGCAAGCCTCGCCAAGGGAACGTGCCTGTGGGTTCCAGTGGCACATGGGGGCTGTGGCCAGGAATGCACAGCTGGGCGTTGTATGGACATGACAAGAGCTGGCATTGCTGGAGTCCTTGGGCACGGGGCTGGGCGTTTTGGGGATATGGCAGAAGCTGCAGGCAAGGCTGTGAGTCCAGCAGAAGCCATGTCCTGGCTGTGGATCGAAGGGGCATACGAGGCCATGGCTACAGGCGCATGTGGGGCTTTGGCTTCACTCCAGCTAGGGACTAGGATAACACTGACAAACTCCTTACATGTGTGACCTGACTCAGGATTTGAACAGGAGAAGCGGCCCCCACTACCCCTAAGAAAAGGGCTGTATCAGCAGTGCCAAGCTGGTAGCCCCCAGCCCGCAGGCTCTGCACAGCTCCCACCTGCTGTTTGACTGCAATAGCCTTTGCTTTCCCACACATCCGCTCATGGCACTGACCCCAAGGGGACCACTGTGTCAAGGGGAACCTCGGGTTAGAGGTGAGCACCGCTCTGCCGCTGAGCAAACAGCCAGCTGCTCTTCCCCATCCAAACTGCAGATAAGTGGGAGGGGGCCTTCCAAGCCTGCCCCAGTCACTGGGAGCACTGGAAATGTTCTGCTCTAGAACCTGCAGGGAGAGGAGATTGGGTCAGGTCGTAGCAAAGGCCTCGTCAGCCCTGCACGTGCCATGGGGACTCTCAGGGAAGGGATGTGCCTAGGGGGTGCTGGAGCTCCAGAGACCCAGGACAGAAGAAGAAGCACTCACAGATAAATGGGCTGTGCTAGCTGGCCCCCTCTGGAGCTGGGAGAAGTGAGTTGGTGCGCCCGCGGGACAGCAATGTTGGTGTAGTGGAAACACCCTGGGGCACCACAGCTGGTAGTACACGCACCCCGCCAGGGAAAGGGAGCTGGATAATCCAGCCAGGGAGGCTTGCTGGGACATGCACCGACCCACCAGTGCCCCACACCAGACTGCCCACTTTGTCGGCAGCACCCGCTGATTCTGGGCCCAATGGGGCCAGCTTGTGCCCTGCAGGTTGGCAACTCTGTTTCCCCCCAGGCAGACCTCCTGCCACTGGGGAGCCCTGGTTTGGGTTCCACAGGTGCAAGATAAAGGGGGCTCCTAGTGTAATTTACCTGCAGAGTCTGTAAATATGATGTGTGTGCTTGGCTGACATCTCTGATACCCTGAGAGAGAAAGAGAGAGAGAGCGTGTATGTGTGTGTGTGCACGCACATACACACCTGAGATCCCATGCATCCTGAGTGTGTGTGTGTGTGTGAGAGAGTGAGAGAGATCCCCAGGTTATTTTGTATGTGTGTAAGCAAGATTCTCGTGGTAATCTGTGTGTGTGTGTGTGTGAGAGAGAGAGAGAGAGAGAGAGAGAGAGTTCACGTGCACACGTGTGGGAATCCCATGGTACTCTGTCAGCACCTGTGTGTGTGTTAGACAGAGATTCCCACAGAGTGCGTGTCGGGGGCAGGAAGCAGTCGAACTACCCCCCAGTCCCCTCCCTACATCACCTCTCTGGGTCGGGCCAGGCCAGGCCATCAGGGCTGGCGCTGGATCCCCCGCACCTCGTGTCTGTTCTGAAACCAGGCCAGCCGTCGCAGATGTATTTTTTTCCCCTTTCCTGCAAACAGGCGGGTGTAGGAAAGCAGGTGCAGCGTATGCTGAGCAGAGAGGCAGCCACGCGTAAACCACACCGCATGGGGCGGGAGGCCTGAGTATGGCTCGCAGTCTGTGGGGAGTGAGGTGGGGGGCATTTTCAGACAAGGCTTGCATCTCCTGGAAACCCAAAGAAGCCTTTGATCTTTAAAGCCACAGCTCCTTTCCTGTCCATCTCTTCCTCTGCACCTTCTGTTCTTGACTCCCCCACCCCCCTCATCTTCCTCTTCCCCCTCTAGTGTATAGGAGTTGGGTAGCATCCTATCAAATAGTTGTGAGCCCTCTAGGGAGCTTCCTTCCATCTCCCTTCCCCACCCCCTGGTGCCATGCAGTGGTGCTGGGGTTTGGGCATTAGCCACCCAGGGGCAGTGAGCTGCAATGCAGACCTGAACGCTTTCCCAGCACCTTGGGGAAGGGCCCTTCAGCACAACAGGCACATCGCCCCACGGGCAATGTGGGGACACGAGATGCCAGTAAGGGATGGCAGAGTTATGGGGGATCCCAGTACACAGCCCACTACACAGCCAGCGCTGCAATGGGCCCACTCTGGGGGGCTGCATTGCTAAGGGATGCCACTGGCTGGAGGTGGCATCTGGCCCAGCTCCCAGTGAAAACAGGTGTGAAACGGGCAGTAAAACTATTGGTCCAAGATTCCACCAAATCCAACAACCCGCATCACGACCCCACACTGGCTGGGTCTGACTCGTCCTCTCAGGGCTCAGACACCGTTGCCGCTCCACATGCACACAGAGCGGCCCCCACCTTGATAGCCCCAAGCTCTGAGCCCCCTCTGAGCACAGCACAGCTCCTCTAGTTCCCAGGAACACATGGCTTCCCCTACCACTGCTGAACATGCTTCTCCTGCTGGAACCAGCACTGAGGGAAAACCATACGCATGGAGCCAGTAGGAGAATGAAGCAGCCTTTAGAGCAGTTGGCATCTGTGCTTTGCAAGACCTAGCACAGCAAGAGTGTTGGCATAATGGGGGCACCACCACCACCCCGGCACATTCCTGAGTGGGATTTTGGAATAGCCAGGTTCTGCCAGGAGCCTAGTGTGGCTGGACTGTGGGAGTTTGCTTGGTGCTGGGTGAATGCTGCTGCAGTGCAGATGTGCCTGGGAAAGCAGCAAGTTCCATGCCTCACTAGAGAGTCTCTGGGCCTTGATCCGAGCAACCCACAACCCTATTTGCAGGTTTCTGGGACTTCCTAGAACCTGACTGGGACACCCCAGCAGGAGCGGCGCCAGGGTTTTTGGTGCCCTAGGCGGGGGTCCTTCCACGCTCCCGGTCATTGGCAGCAATTCTGCGGCAGGGTGGGGAGGGGGGAGTCCTTCCACGCTCCCGGTCTTCGGGGCACTTCGGCGGTGGGTCCCGGAGCAAGTGAAGGACCTGCCACAGAATTGCCGACGACGACCCGGAGCGTGGAAGGACCCCCCCCCCCCGCCGAATTGCCGCCAAACCAAATCCTGGCACCCTAGACGACCGCCTAGGTCGCCTAAATGGAAGCGCCAGGCCTGCACCCCAGTAACAACCACAACATACCGAAGCTCAGCTCTCAAGAGCCATAGCAGATTCAGACAATCAGAGCTTGCCCTGGCCTTGCCTACACCTCTAGGGAGCCATACGGGCTCAGAACCAGTCAGTGCTGAAGAAAGAAGGAGCATTCAGCAACGTGCTCCGTCCTGCTGGGGCTTGAAATTGCAGCCCTTGGACCTGAAAGCAGCAGCTGCATTTCCATTGGCCATTAGTACCATTGCAGCAGCACTCCTACCACAGCTGATGGCCTCTGCCTTGCAACAAGCTGCACCAGTTTGCCAAGTGAAAGAAATGGCCAGGAGCAGCCCCAGTAGTGGAGGGGACTTGGCACTTCCCGTCCCCAGCACCCCTTTGTTCTCCAGGCCCAGGTTCCCGCCCTCCCCCTGTAACAATTGCTCTTCAGGTTATTTCCTGTTTGTCATTGTTGTTTTACACACACAGCTATGGGTGCCGCTGTTCAAACCAAACCCACATGCTGATGCGCCATGTGAGGCTAAGCCATGCTGAGCCCTCTGCATGCCCGTCACATGGCTATGTACAGCTTTCCAGAGTGCCACCAAGTCCAGGCAGCTGGGGAAGAGAGGGGGGCAGGGGAATAAGTGAGGGGCCTGTGTTTTTTTATTATTACTAATGCAGTACCAAGACTGAGGCCCCATTATGCTAAGCACTGCACAGACACACCCTAAAAGACAGGTCTGTCCTGCAGCGTTTCTAACCAAACTCGACCAAAGAAAGGATCACAACCTTCATTTCCCAGCTGGAGAGCTGATGGGCAGAGAGATGAAGTGACTTACCCAAGGGAACTGTGGCAAAGCCAGGAACCAAATCCAGATCCAGAGCTAGGCACAAGATCACCCTTCTTCACTCTGGATCTTTTTCATGCATTGAATTTCCATCCCCGTGGTGCTTTTACAATTGGTCATGTTCTGATCGGAAGAAAGTAAAAAATGCCTAACTTCCCTCAGAACGGACATGTCTGAAAAATTCCAGGCTGCAAAGCTGGTTTCCAGCTGCCCAGCCATCGCCATGGCTGGCTTGTTGGGCAGAGAGCCAGCCTGCCAGGGAGCCAACCACCCTCATCCCAGGAGAACCGAAAAGGCAGGTAGCCTGCCCACCTGCCAGGCAGGCAGTGCAGGGAGCTGGCTAGCTCACGGAGTCTGTGATCCCTAGGAGCTGGGCAGTTTGGACAGCCTGGAGAATTCCCACAGAAAATTTCAGTTCTGTCAGCTGATCCGCAAGGAAATCTTCCATCAGCTCTGTGCCTTGCTGATGCCAGGAAGTTTTCGGCATCTGTTTGAATCTATGTCTACTGGCAGTACTGAATATTGTTCTATCATTACCATAGTTGGTGTTGGTCCTGCTTTGAGCAGGGGGTTGGACTAGATACTTCCTGAGGTCCCTTCCAACCCTGAGATTCTATGAGTCTATGATTGCTTGATGCGTCATGAGAGAGCTCAGAGCATTGGACAGGTGCCTGCAAATGATACTTTATAAAGCCAAACCATTCAGGGAGTACCTATGATCTATCTTTGGAGCTGATACATGTGTATCTGTCTAAGGTACAAGGCACCCTGTCTGTAGATGTCAGATATGTCTATACATAAATGGGTCAGTCCAAAGCACATTGTTGGGTATCAAATTGGGCTAATACAGAGCTGTGGTCTCTGGGAGGAGCAGAGGTGAAGGATTTGGGGGTGATTGGCTCTGGGGAGATGATTCCCTGCATATGGGCATATAACACAGGAATTGCCAGACTGGATCAGTCCAGGGGTCCACCTAGGCCATTACCCTGTCTCAGCCTGACAAGCACCAGCTGCTTCAGAGGAAAGGCACAAGGAACCCCCTACTGGACAATTATGGAATAACTCTTCTCAGAGGGGAAGTTTCTGCCTGACCTCATCTGTTTGTGGTTGGCTCATGCCCTGGAGCATGAGAGTTTTTGTCCTTTCTAACAACAAAAGTTTTACCCCTTCTCATGTAACTGAGATGTCCTCATTAGCCATAGAAATATCCAATTCTTTTCTGAATCCTACTAAGCTCAACAGCCTCTTGTGGCAATGAGTTCTCCAGGTCAGTTAGACGTTGTGTAAAATGTAGTTCCAGGTATTAGTTGTAAGCTGGAGTTCTTGTGTATCGGTTAGGTTATATTCCTATAGAGGCTTTGCATTACTGTGAGTCAATCTCAGAGTACATGACTAGATGTTTAATTTCTGTTAAGGGTATTTGTTCTTGTGGTTTTGATCCTTGTGCAGAGGCCAGTATCTGGATAGGCTCTGCAATAAATAGATTGTGGTACAGCAGGGCCAGAGGGCAGCAGGATAGTAATTTATGGGAGGTATATAAGCCCCAGGATCACCAGAGCTTTATTCCCTGTGGACTAAGGAAAGGTTACTAAAGGTTAATTAGAGCACCAGGAGCCAATTAAGCCCCCCCTTCCCCAAGACCTAATAAATACCCCTGCTTTGGTCACACAGGAGGAGGGAGGGAGAGCTGACTGTAGTTTGGAGGTGATCAGACAATCAGAGGACCTGGGAAGGGAAACCCTGCCTGAGCAGGGCAGTGGGACTCCCCCAGCCCAGAGGACTGAGAGAACCCCAGCCCAAGGGGAGAGAGGGTAAGAAGCCTGTGATGCTGAAGGGGCTCGGACTGGGACTGGGACTGGAGTAGGGGGTGGACCTGGGTCCCTTCCCTGCTCCCTTTCTCTCCCTCTCCAGGGCACTAACAGAGCCCAAGAATAGGGGCAAGGGCAATGCCCTGATCCCAAGGAAAAACACGGGACCCACCACAATAGCATCAGCCATTTGCCACAGAATGTAATCAACAACAACAGCTTTGTACATTTACTTATTGCAGCAGTGCCTGGGAGCCCCAGTCACAGACGAGGACCCTGTGTGCTAGATGCTGTACAAAACCTGCTGCACACAAATCTATAGACTAACAGCACACCACAAGACTGCCCTGCACAAGTGTGACGAACTGGGAAAGTTCTTAATGTTTTCTCTGAGTACTGTGTTGGTGCCTCAGTGTCCCTCTGGCAGTTCTTAAGTATCTGGCAGAGCAAGGGCCAGTGCACCTAAATGCCTGACACTCTGTCTCCTAGCAACTAATGGCCTGGGCCCCTCCTCTGCAAAGGTGCCAGCTGAAGGGGTTGGAGACAAAGGGATCAGGTGACCTCCTGGCCCGGGAAAGGGGCTGAGGAGGGGCTGGGAGGGGTGGTTAGTCTGGAGCTGGCTGGGGTCAAGGGTGGAGGGCAGACCTGGGGGTCTGGCTGACTGCCCCCCAGAATGGACCCAGCCAAGGGGTCCAGTTCTCTGTACCTACAAGCTCTGTTTTAGACCCTGTTCCTGTCATCGAATAAACCTCTGTTTTACTGGCTGGCTGAGAGTCACGTCTGACTGCAAAGTGGGGGTGCAGAACCCGGTGGCTTCCCCAGGACCCCGCTGGGGTGGACTCACTGTGGGAAACGCACGAAGGGGCAGAGGATGCTGAATGCTCCAAGGAGAGACCCAGGAGGTGAAGCTGTGTGAGCTTCTTGCCCTGAACAAGTCTGCTTCAAGGGAGAGGAGGCTCCCCAAAATCCTGACTGGCTTGGTGGGGAGCAGTTCCAGAGCATCGCTCGGTGATTCCGTGACAACAAGCAGTGGCAGGCTAATTGGGGAGAGTGTCGTGTGGGCTCCCACAATGTTAGTAGATATGCAAGAGAGATTGTTGAGTCAGGGCACAGACATGGGACAATCTAACATGCCCCCTAAGAGCCATGTGGTGTATTGTAATCAGACGAATGTTGCCTGTCATGCCACCATGTTCTGGGTACATCCAGCTGAAATGCACCTGCTTTGCTGCTGAAAGTTACAGATGCACCAAGCGTTGAACCCATCTGCCCTGCTTCCTAATGTTCCAGCTAACACCAGGTACATGCCTGTAGCCTGGGAGCACCTGCCAACCAGGTCACCAGCCATTCTGGATCCACCTGTGCCCAAGGTCCCATTGTGCTGCTGGGCACCAGCCATGCTGGCCAGCGTGTCGGGCCATCCCAGTGGAAAATATCTACAGTGACAGGTGCAGGTGGAAGGCACTGGCTGTGCTGGCCAGCAGACTGGGCACCTAGGCAGAATGCACCCTCTGCACTGATAACAGGTCAGGCTGTGTGACGGGGGGCTCTGCTCACCACAGGCGGTGCCTCCTCCTGGCCGTTCTGGCGATTAGCTCTGTACAGTTAATGTCCCTTCCTGTGGTTTCACTCCATCTCTGCATCTCTCCCTCTTTGGCTGCAGCCCCTCCCTCGCACCAGGAGCTGCTACCCTGACCCTGTCACTCCAACAGTGGCTCAGGCAGTCTTCCTACTCACTGCCCCCAAGCAGTACCATTCAGCAATGGCTGGTATGGGAACCCAGGCCCGCCCTCTGTGCTGGGTGCCAGGCCAGGGTCGGCGTGAACAGCTGAGGTGTGCATCTCCACCACTGTACTGCTCTCACCCTGCTCCCTCCTACTGGGCTGCGGCTTCTACCTCAGGGAGGGGGACTGCAGGCTTTCTCCCTGCTGCACTGTTCCCAGACTCTTGGCTTTGGAGAAGCCAGGCCTGTTCCCTTGCAGGGGAGCTGCCTTCGAATAAGCTTCCTCCAGCTTAATTCTGTCCTTTTTGCAGCGTAATTGGCTGAACGGGCCCATGTGGCCTAATTCAGCCCTCTCAGGGCCAGCGTGGGGAGGATGCCCCATCACAGGCTGGGAATAGGAAGCTGCCCAGGCAGTAAGGAGCAGCAGCGAGAGGAGGGTTGAGGAGAGGGGGCTGGGAGGGGTGATCACATCAGTACAGCCGCTAGTGACATCTCTAACGCCTGGTCCCCTCCCGGTCAGAGCTCTGCACAGAGCTGCAATGGAACAGCAAACCACACGTCACACAGAAACCACAAAGAGCACAAGCCCAGTGCACAGGGCTCGCGTGATGCGTCTCCACCCTCTGTAACCTCAGCCATGGCACAGAGTACAGCGAGCAGGGGACCCTCCCTGCCCCTGTTGAAACAGGGCAGCCTGCAGATGGCATTGGCACCTTTTGGGGGAGTCTGGGGACAGGCACATCTCTGTATTTCACCCTCCTTCCTGTCCATGCCAGGAACTGCTTCCCATGCCGGAGACCACTGCAAGCTGTCCTGCAGACAGCCCTTTTCCCCCCAGTCCCAGCCTACCCTAAAAGAGAGCTCCAGGAAGGGGGTCCACACAGGCTACCTGCAGGCAGCAGATCCCCAGCTGTGCAGTGCTCCCATGCCTCTCCATGGCTTCCCATTCTCAGGACAGTCCCTCCTTACAGACCCACATTCCCCTCCAGGTTATCCCCATGAAGAGCCAGCGGCAGGACCCATAGCATGGCCCATCTCCGATGCCCTTTCTGGGGGTGGGTGTCATCATCCCCATTCTATAGGAAACTGAGGCACACAGCAAGGAAGGGATTTGCCCCAGGCCACACAGCAGGCTGGTGTCAGAGCCAGAAATAGTGTCCTGGGTTTTTGCTCCCCTGTCCCAGCCAGCTCACCAGCCTCTGGCTGGGGGCAGTGTCATCCATGTGGAAGGAACTGATTCCACCTCATTTTAAGCAACCTGAGCCAATCCTGGGGATCTCCCTCATTAGGGGTTTTGGTCCACAGCAGTATCTTCATTTTGCTGCCTCCCTTCCAGATATCTGAGCCCCTCTGTGCACCCTTCCTTCTAATGCCCTTTCTCACCCCCTGTGGGCTGGCCTCCCACCACAGCACTCCCCTTCTCCGAAAACACCGCAAGCCCCATGCCACTGTTAAGCCAGCCGGAGACACCAGAGCTCAGGGCAGCCACCTCCCACCACTCCCCGAGGTCACTGGGGCCTACCTCCCCCATGCCAAAGTGATGGGAGTCCAGGAGTGACACCCCCCCACCACCACCAAACCTCAGTCCCCAGATGGCAGCCAGGATGTCTCATGGGATGCAGTATTTGCATTCCCAGAATGTGGGGGTTGATGGGGGATCGAGAAGGGGGGACATCTCCCAGCAGCCCTGGGGGAGGAGAGAGGAAATGAGCTCACATGGGACTTTTCTAGGGTGATGACGATGAGAAGCAGAACCGAGCCAGGCAGACAGACAGAGACGGACATGTGGCAGGCAGAGATAGGGTGACCGGATGTCTCCATTTTATAGGGACTGTCCTGATTTTGGGGTCTTTCTCTTATCAAAGCTCCTATTACTTCCCACCCCCGTCCCGATTTTTCACACTTGCTGTCTGGTCACCCTAGGAAGAGACAGGCAGACAGATACGGACACCAATTGCAGGGCTGGCTGGATGCAATGTACCAGCTGGATGGACGGACGGACACGTGGATATTGCTGGCAGTGTTGTAGTTGTTTTGGTCCCAAGATACTAGAGAGACACAGTGGGTGAGGTAATATCTAAACAATCTGTCCCCTCCCCTATATTTGGCTGTGACACTCCGAGTTCCTTTCGCAGCCCCCGAGGAAGAGCTCTGTGACATGGGTCCAGTAAAAGATGTGCTCGCCTCCACCTGGCCTTGATAAACATTAGTTGTGGTTAATCCACATCTCTCTCTACATGCACAAGTGTGTATATTCCTTTTGGGATGCTTCACTGTCTCCAGAGCCATGGCTAAGGCTAGCACCAGGTGCACTCTGCTCTCCTGGCTGGATGGCAGCAGTGCCAGGAGGGATCAGATCAGCCCCATGCCCGTCTTTACCAGGCAAAGAGGCGTGCAACTCCTTCACCCAACCCAAGCAGAGATTGAGGGTCCTGATCAGCCCTGAAGCCCAACCCCACTGGCAGCTCCCCACATCACCGCAAGATCTTAGCACACCCCTGGCCAGCTCTCGCCCTGGCCACGCCCCACAGACACGCAGAGCCTCTCCCTACCTGTGTCCTGGCGGAACTGGTGCATGGACTGCAGGTCAATGATATAAGGAGCCAGCTGGGGATCCACCTGCCCCAAGACCACACTGCCCCGGGCGTCCTCCTTCAGCACATTCTCAATGTGGTGGCAGACGGCCGCTGTGTAGGGCCGCCAGCGTCCGTGCTCATTCAGCCACTCCCACACCACCACGCGGGCCAGATTCTGCGGTGGGAAGCCCAGCCCGTTCACTGAGATCAACACCCCTGAGCTCGGCCGCAACATGGTGCCAGGTCAGGAGGCAGCAGCCTGAGCAGGGCAGGCAGCAGAGGGGTTGGAGACCGGGAAGTCAACAGGAGGGCATCCTCCCAGGCCACTTGCCCTCTGAGGGTGGTTCTCTGGGCCTGACTGGCTCGACCTCTGGCTTCAGAGTCCTTCAGAAAGCAGCATGGATGAGGAGCGAGCAGTATCCCTGCAATGTGCTGGCCCCCAGAGGAATGATCCCAGTTGCACAGAGGCTGTCTATTCTCTTAACTACGCATGCCAGGCTGGAGTGAACATCTTGGCCACACCCAACCCCTGGTGCTCCAAAGTCCTGATGCGGCTGGTGGGAGCCGGAGGAAAATGATCCAGCCCCTGCTGCCCCTCTGTTCACACCCAAATAGGAGACCCCGGGGAAAATGCAGGGTCCCACCCTTGATTTTGTCCTGTGCTCCCCTCCTTCCTGCTTGACTCTGGTTACACTCGGCCCCTGGTGCTCTCAGGTGTGTGCCTCCATAGCCCAGCTGCCCTGCTGAAGGCTCTCGACCTCAACAGCATGAGTCATGAGGCCTCCGCAGAGCCCAGAACAGCCAGCCCAAGCCCAGCGTCTCGTCTCGGTCTCGGGAATCTCCTGTCTCCAGTCCCTCGGGGAGGCTGTGCAGGGCCACACAATCCATGCCGGGGTGATCTGTCTCCAGCTGCTTCCCCACTTCCCTACCCCCAATTCCAACAGACTGCCTCCCTCAGCCCCAAAAGGCCTCAGGCTCCCTGCCCCGCCAGGCCCTTCCTCTCCTCCCAGCTGGGCTGGTTGGACGGGATCACAGCTCTCTCCCCATGGGTCACAGCTGGGGCTCGCTGCAGGTGACTCCTCTGAAACCTGTCCCTGGGGAGGGCATCCCCCGCCAGCCGGAATCGCACATTCTGTGCCTTGTGGGGATGGCTCTGGTGTCTTTATCGGGGCTGAGGGGAGCCTGGTAGGGAGGACGGGGTAGGGTGGGGCTGCGTCCCGAGGCTCACAAGGAGCTGCTGCTGCAGAAGGGGAAACCCCCTCCCCTCCTTCTTGCTTCCTGCTGCTCAGTCTCTGTCATGGACGGCTCCACAGCACCTTGCCAGGTCTCATCTCTGTAGCAAGGGGAGAAATTGTCCCGTCTGCTGCCGGAGGACGGGTGGGGGATGCAGCCTGAAAGGGGAGAGCATCGATCAGTGCTGGGGCTCTCTGTTTGGGAGAGCAGACTCCCGTCCCCTGCCCCCCTCTGTAGATCCACCTCCCAGCCCAGGGACTGACCCCATGCTCATTCTCCCTGGGCTGTCTCCTTCCTCACCCGCCTCATCCATCCGGCTAGCATATCTGCCAGGCTGGCCCCCTGTGAGGACCAGAGCCTCATCTATGTCCATTTCACTCATAGGGGGAGAAATCCCATCGTCCAGAGACCCATCGGGGCCATCCAGCCCGTCCCTCCGATGCAGGATCGTCCCTGATGCCTTATGTCCCTTTAAGGTGGAGGTGGGGGTGCAGGGATTGGTGTGATAAAGAAGAGGGAAGCTGTTATAGGCTTAAAGAGCACTGCAGGCCCCTCACCCCTTCCTTGCCCGCTGGCAGGCACTGCAGTCCCTGGGGCTAACGTGCCAAGCCACGGCATGGACTCTGCCGGAGCGTGACTGAATGGGGTCTCCCCTCCTCCCGCCATGCAAACAAACACCACAGCCCCTCAGACAGCAAGTGCCTGGCACATCTCCTCAGGTCAAACCTGCCTCCGCCCAACTCTCATTTACCATCTTCACTGCAGGCGCAGCTCCCCAGCAGGGATTCAGCCACTCGCCCCAGCTCCTACACCCTCCCTGCCTTTGTTTGGGTCTGCATTCCCTGCTCGTCTCCCCACCACAAACGAGGTCACCGTCAAAGCCTGCAGCACCCCCACCCAAGGATGCCAGCAACAGTGATTTGGGGCACCACGAGCACTTGCCACTTGCATGTCCCTCCCCACCCCATACGTGTGTGAGGGAAGCAGCAGCCGATTCGGGTCCCCGGGGTATTGTGACACCCGAAGGGATCCCCACCCCAAGGATCGAAGCGGCAGGTCCCCAACACTCATTGTCCCACCCCAAGCAACAGAAGGAGCAGAGGGCTTACAGCAGAGCCACCAAGTGAGCTGGGCAGCGCATGGCAGCGTCTCGCCCGGCCCTGTCCAGCCAAGCAGCACACTGGTGCCAGGGCTGAGGTGCCCTTTACCCGGGGGCAGGGGGCAGGTGGTTCCATTTTCTCCTCCTTTATAGCAAGGCTCTGGGCACAACTATCAGGGGAGTCAAGAAGGTCCCTTAAACCTGCCCCCCCCCAACAGCCCCCATGAGGCCCCATGGGACGTTTTCCCTGCAGCCTGGGCCCATCTGCCAGCCAGCTCCCGTCGCCCCCTCCCCAACTCCCTGCTGCAAACCCAGCCCGCTGCCATGGCTGCTGGCTCTCCTGGCACCCCGCGGCGGCTCGCTCGCCCCTGCTCGCCCCCCTCTCGGGGATCCATGTTTACCCGCCGCCCCAGACCCACCTGGTGGCCGCGCTCCGGCTCGGGCTCGGGCTCAGCTCTGCCGCTGCGGCCGCCGCCGCTCCGGGGCCGGGGCTGGAGGAGGAGGGGACTGGCTGGCTGCGGCAGCGAGCGCAAACCCGGGGGCGCCCCGGCTCCCAGCCCTCGCCAAAACAACAAGCTGAGCCGCGGGAGGAGGCTGCGCACAGCGGATCCGGAGCATCCCTGCCGGGAGCCCCGCCTGGCCGCCGCGTCGGGGCGAGGCTGGGGGGCTAGAGGCGGCCGCCCGCCGGCCAGGGCTGCCTCCCTCGGGGGCCGGGGAGAAGGAGGGTCCCTCGGCTCGGCCCTGCGCCCGGGGGTGAGCGCGCACACCGTGCCCGGATTTGGGGAGGCGGGGTGACTTTAAACCAGCGTTGCCCCTCTGAGGTTTTGGGCTGGCCCAGGGGATCCCCGCTTCATCTCAGCACAGCAGGTACCGTTGCCCCCATTTTACAGCTGAGGAAATTGAGACATGGAGCAGGAGGGAGGACTCGCCCAAAAGACCCAGTGGCAGAGTTGGGAATAAAACTCCGATGTTATGGCTCCCACTGTCTAATGCTGTTAGTCCATGACCATGCTGCCTCTACTACCCACTGCATCCTATACCATGGTGGCAGTTTGGGTTGGGCAGGGAGCCCCATGCACCAGGTCCCCAGACCCCACCAGTATTCTGGAAAGCAGGCCTAGCCCCACTAATATATGAGCCAGGATGCAAACAGAACTTTGCTAATTAGGGCACCCAGGTTACCTGTCCAGCCACTCCAAATTTGAGTGGCATTACAACCTGGAACATGGGGTTGCAACACCACTCAAATTTGGACTGGCTGCCCCTCCATCACGCCATGCCTATTGGGGGGCTTTATGTCCCCTGAGACTCCCAAGTATAGGGAGCGCTGCACCTGGGCCTCAGCTGAAAGTTGCCTCCTCCCCACTGAAATCTGAAATGGTGTCCCTGCCTGTACCCCGACTGCCTATCCCTGCTGCCTGCCTGTAGCCACCGCATGTGCATTGGCTAGAATGACAGACAACTGATCTGCTGTTTCCCCTGGATGCCCCAAGGGTGCTGTATGATTCCTATGGAGATCGATATCTATCTATCTATCTAGGTTTTCATACCATGCTCAGTTCCAAAGTGTACTATCAATGCTGCCAACTCCAATCCATTCCAAATTCATGAGTCAGATGCGAAAAAACAAAAATGAGACTTTAAAAAATAATGATGAATTTGAGGTTCTTTTTCTTTGCCTTTTAGTTTTGGAGCCTTTAGGCTGCACTGGGGTTACATTTCAAGCTTTTCTCTGAGGCCATGAAGGATGGAAAGTTAGTTTTAAAAAAAAGTGAGGGCTGAGATTCTCACTTAATCACCTGACTCCAGGAGCTGGGGCTTTAAGGAAACTGCAGATATCATGGGACATGTGATAATGTCACAAGAGTTGACCTAAATCATAATAATAACATTCCACAGTTTCCAGGATTAGTAGGAGAACGAGATAAAATGAGAACTCTGGAAACAGCAGTAGCAGCCTCCGAGAGAAAGATTAAAGCCCAGCAATGTTACTGTAGCAACTAAAGGCCCAGACAGGCCCTGTCCTGGAGAGCTCACAATGGGAGACAATTAGACAGACAAAGAGAGGGAGGGGAAACAAAGTCACAAAGAATTGTCTTTCTCACTACAGTGGGCCACCTACTGGAAATCAGTTTAATGATGATGATGATGTTTAAGTTGAGCAACCAAAAACAAAGGCCCCCCAGAGTGAGATGCCATATTTGAACGTGTGGATCCATGCGAATGTTTATGAATCTGCAAAACATTTGGTGTCAAACCTGGGTTCACATTTTGTGCCAAGATCAAGATTTGTTCTTATTTCACACCTCCTAAGTGGCACAGCTCCCCTCTAGTACATGCTGTGCACTGACTCGTTCCCACCCTGTGCTGGCACAAGGGTTAGCGGAGGAAAGACTGGGGGTTGGAAAGGGTACACTGTGAAGAGGAAATGCCTAGTGCAAAGCCTGGCCCCCAGTGGGAATGATGGATATTCAGTAGCGCTGAAACACAGCAGCCAGACAGGGCCTGCTGCACAGCAGCACCATGGGATGAGGGATCAGATGGGGTTGGGGGGAGCCAGAAGGAAGTTAGCATCCAGGCAGGGCAGACAGGAGCTTGCTTGGCAAGGCTGTGTCTGAAGGCTGCCCACCCAGTGGGTTCAGGGTTACAGAGCTTTGCAGGTGTTGAGCTTACAGTGCAAATCAACCTTCCCTGTGCAAAGCTCAGTCAACAAGGCAGCAGCCTCAGCTACCCCAGGGAGGCTCCTGCCTTTGCATGGCTTCCCGTCTGTTTTCCCACTGAGCAGAGGCTAAGAGTCCTGTTCTGTTCCCAGGTGTCAATCAGGAGCAGCTCCACTGGGACTGATGGAGACGCACCTGGGTAATAGCAGTGGGAGTGCAAGGGGAATTGGGCCATTCCCCCCCCCCCGCCCCCACCCCCGGTGGCTTTGGAGAAGGATGGCTGAGAAGGATAGTAGATTTCATTTCTGCTCTCAATGGTGAGAATGAGAACTCCTGCTCAACATCCCTTCCACTGCCCACTGCTCCTCCAGCAAAGCCGGGAGACCCCTGCTGACAACCCGGAGCAAAAACCACCAGCAGGAAAAATGGTAACAAACTAACAAACAAAAACCTTTTCTTCTGCACAGCCATACCTAGAAAAGGAAAAGGGCAGAAGCACAGTTACAAAAATCCTTTGCAGGTCACTTTTAATGGTGGGCACTGGCCTATTGAGACCTGTAAGAAAGAAAGAAAGAAAGAACCCTGCACTAAATGACACCTCTCTTGGGTTAGATTGTTAGAGATTCTGAGTTACTCCATCAAGTCCCATTGATGCCACTGGAGCTGTGCTTAGTGAATTGGGCCCATATTGTCTTGTGGTGCCTTCTTTTGCCCCTTCTTCCCCCCTCCCCCAACCCTCCCCACATCCTCATCTTCCCATGCTCCTTGTCCTCAGTGTCCGTAGCATCCCCGCCTTTCACCTACTGCCTTTGTGAACAGAAAGAAAGGCCCTGTGTCCTGTACGATAGAGATTTCAAGACACTAGGGGTGTAATGGGGTTTTGGTTTGCAGCGCCCCTTGGTGGCTGATCTCAATCTGTGTCTAATCTAGGTCCTTTTAACAAACTCCTGGCAGTGTGGGCCCTTCTATCCGCTCTCGGATTGTGATCTGGCGCATGGGGTCACAACCTCACTGAGGTATGGTCCGGCTCCCTCTCCATCAATGTCGCTCACTCAAATTTGGTCTGGCCGCTCCTCTGTCATGACAGCGGGTGGGCCGGGCCAAATCTGAGTGGCACTATAACCCCGGACACCAGGTCACAACACCTGGAGCAGGGAGCTGGCAGCAGTCACCACTGCAGGGTGAGTGCAGGGAGAGCTCATTCTCCACCCCCCTTCCCATGGCCTCCTCTTCACACTGGGCTGGGCTATGGGCTGTGGGCGGGGTGGAAGGTGATGTTGCGAGTGGGCAGTGCCACCTCGGCTGGGCGAGGAGGAGGAGGCAGTGAAGGGGGAGAAAGCCACTGACCTATTATTTTGCCCCCCCCCCCCGCCACCTATTTATCCCTTGGGTGAGCCTCCAAAAAAGACAAAATGCAGCAGGCAAATCACCTCAGTAAAAACTCTGGGAACCACTGGTCTGGTGCACAGCTTGGGGGATGGTGGGAGGAAGTGGGACACGGTCCTGGGAGGAACAGCGAACGGATTTGTGGTTTCTGAGCACTCGATGGAAGAGCTGTGCCAGGGATCTGCCAATACAGGGTGCTGAAAACTGCTCTATCACCCCCATACTGTGGAGTCAGGCACAGGTCCAGCTGTGCCCAGGCCCTGCAGGTTGGTTTGCACCCCTTGGAGTTCACTCAGTTTCCAAATCCTCTTCCCCCAGCTCCACTTACTTTCATGGGCCCCCTCTCCCCATGTCCTTTGGATGGGGAAAGAGGCTGCTAACTTGCAAACCAGCCTCCAGGCCACCAGGCGCAGCCCATCCCCCAGACAGCCAGTCTCTGGGCTGAGAGGAGTGGTATAAGCCCCGTCCCTGTAAAGCCCATTCAGTAGTGAATGTCTGGGTACAGGGGTTACATGGGGTACATTATGTCACCCCCCACCATGGGACTGGTCCTGCTGCCCTGCCCCCACAGGCAGAACTCCCAGCGCTCTGTCCAACTCCATCCCTGTGGGGGGCACACTCCCCTCTGATTGGCTGCCTTCCCCTTTTCCCCACCTCCTGGGAAAGGGTGACCAATCAGGGCTGCCACGGGAGGCAGGCTACACTTTCTCTCTTCCCCTCAGGAGCCTAGAGGAGATTTTGGGTAGGATGGGGAAAAGGGGAGCAGCCCATACCATTCTCCTGGGGAGGGGGGGAAGCAGAGGAGAAAGAACCATCAGCTCCCTTTCCTATGAGCAATGGGTCAGTCTGCTCTGCTCCGCTCCATGCTTCTCCCCCCCTCCCTCCAACCCAACACCAGAACTGGGAGAGGGGGCTGGAGAACCTCTGAAGCTGCAGGAGGAGTGGGGTAGGGGGGAAAAAAGCTGTGGGGCCTGGGCAAAGGGCAGCTATGCCAGGCAGGACTGTCCAAGACCAGCTGTCCCTTTACGGGGCTCAGACTCAGCGGCTCCCTTCCCAGCTGCCGCTGTGATCAGTTGGCTTGGATGGGTGGGTGGGTGCACAAAGGGCTGGGCAAGAGCAGCTGACATGGGGGGTCCCTACCCCCAAAGGCTCCTATGGTAGGCCTGGGAGACAGCCAGCCCACAGGTGCTTGGCCTCAGCGGGATGCTGGAACTGAGGATCCTGACTACAGGAGGAGATGCAGGAGGGAGACCCAGGGGGAAAGGGACCCAAGAGAGAAGGGCTCTATGGTTCCCTCTGGCAGGCGAAGGGAACCATAGGGAAGCTGCAGGAATGGAGCTTGCTCTGTGGTGAGCCCTGTGGGTTGGTGTTCCTGGGCAGAAGCCAAAGGGACTAAACGCTCAAGTCTACGATGAGCAGGTGGCTTAAGCTGCCCGTGGGCTGTGGAGTTCTGCAAGGGAAAGCTAGGGTGCCACTCCCCTGAGCGACGAGAGGAGCAGAAGGGGAGCCACCAGGAGAGGACGTGGTATGGATGAGTAGTGCTGTGCTGGCCACTGGTGATTTGGGACATTAGCACCCCAAAAGGGGCAAGACTGTCAGTCACTGGGTAGGAGAGCTGGGTCTCGAGAAGAGGGGAACCACCACTGACTGGGCTGGAGCAGCCAGCAGTACCAGACCAGGAGAGCTGCTATGCTATCTCCCATCACAAGGAGGTGTCCTGGCAGCGCGGCTCGGGACACAGAATTAATACCTTAGTGCTGGAGTTTGGGGAGGAGCTAGAAGCTCCATGGGGCAGCAGCTGGAGCCCCCGCAGCAGGGCAGGATCATCTGGGAGAGACTGTGATGGCCCATGCCCCACCCCAACTAGGAAGCTAACACCCCCTCTGAGCTGAGCCCTACCAAGGAGACACACCTGCAGAACCTGCTGCAGCTGGAGGAGGTGAGCTCAGAGAGGAGCAGATCAGCAGCAGGGTCAGGCCACAGGCGCTCAAAGCTGCTGCACCTCTGGAGTAGCTGAGGGAAAACAGCTGACAAGCCTCCGCTGCCCACAAACACCTTGGAACGGGGACAAGGGCTTTGAAGCCCCTTGAGTGTGACCCCGTCAAGCAAGGCCCTGCCTGTCACAGTCAGCACCACTAATTGTTGCCCACACCCAGAGGGAGCTCAACAATCAAAGCCCCCCCAAACACCGTATGATCTTCCATGGCTTTGGGGTCTGTTGGGCTGACAATCCTGAAGACATTCCCGATGGGCATGAGGGAAATGGTCTTGCCTTGATATCTCACCATCTTGGACCAGCCCCCAGTGAATGAACTTGTTCCACGCATGGACATGATTCTCTAGACCTGGGCTGGAGAACCTTTTTTCTATCACAGGACATTGACCCACAGAAAAAAACTCAATCGCAGGCCACACACAGGTAAAACGCAACTTAATGTAGAGGGTTTTTTTAGCGAGAGAAATATAAAACATTCAGCTCACCCACCTGGGGGGCATGGAGGCTGAAGGTCCCCCCCCCGAGCAGGGCGAGACAATGCTCATGGCTCCAGCCCCCCCGGGGGGGGGGGCGGCGCACTGAGACTTGCCACGGATGGGATGAAATTAAGCAACAGAGCGGATCCGGCCTGTGGGCGAGGTTCCTCACCCCTCCTCTAGGGGGACAGGAGTCCAGGGGCCTGCAAAGGTTAAAGACAACTTTTGCCTCATGTGTAATGGCATAAACCAGGGGTAATCAATTATTTGTAGTCAGGGTCTAAATTTAATAGTATATCAGGGTTGGAAGGGACCTCAGGAGGAATCTAGTCCAGCCCCCTTCTCAAAGCAGGGCCAATCCCCAGACAGATTTTTATCCCAGTTCCCTAAATGGCCCCCTCAAGGATTGAGCTCACAACCCTGGGTTTAGCAGGCCAATGCTCAAACCACTGAACTATCCCTGTTAGACAGGGGTAGGGTCTGAGGCTAGGTCTACACTTTGGGGGAAAGGGGGTGTCAGCCTAAGATACACAACTTATCAGCATATCTTAGGTCGATTTACTGGCCTGCCGCTCCCCTGTCGACTCTGCTTCCGCCTCTCGCCATGGTGGAGTTCCGGAGTCGACGGCAGAGCGATCGGGGATCAATTTTATCGCGTCTACACTAGGTGCAATAAATCGATCCCCGATAGATCAATCACTACCTGCCGATCTGGCAGGTAGTGTAGACATACCCTGAGGTATTACAGAGAATTATTTCCTGGGTGATGGCTGGTGAGTCTTGCCCACATGCTCAGGGTTTAGCTGATTGCCATATTTGGGGTCGGGAAGGAATTTTCCTCCAGGGCAGACTGGCAGAGGCCCTGGGGGTTTTTCATCTTCCTCTGCAGCGTGGGGTATGGGTCACTTGCTGGAGGATTCTCTGCACCTTGAAGTCTTTAAACCATGATTTGAGGACTTCAGTGGCTCAGACATAGGTCACGGATGATACATACAGGAGTGGGTGGGTGAGATTCTGTGGCCTGTGTTGAGCAGGAGGTCAGACTAGATGATCATAATGGTTTCTTCTAGCCTTAAAGTCTATGAGTCTATGAAGGGGAAGGGGAGAGACTCTCCAGTGTGAGGGAGCCAGTGTGTCAAGCTGGGGCTGAGCTGCAACAGGGCTTTAGGATAATTCTGGCAACTCTTGGTTATCTCACTAGAGGGCAACAGGAGCTCAGGGATGGAGAGTCACAAGGGCATGGGAGAAAGGGCCATAAGTTGTCCCGCAGGAAGGTGGAGCTGAGGTATGTTCCTAGCAGTGGGACAAAAGCTCAGGTTGGGGGAAACTCAATGCCTGGACTTCTAGGCATGTCCCAAGAAGGCCAGAGTCAACCAAGAGTCCCCATTCCCCTCACTGTGAGCACGCCACCTCTCTCTAGAATGGCTGATAGCAAGAGAAGGGCTGGGGACTGAAGCCAAGCTCGATCCCTCACTTCCGCTCAGTCATTCGTGTTCGACCTCTTCAAAGGCTTGGGTCAGGGTGACCAGACAGCAAATGTGAAAAATGGGAATGGGGTAGGGGATAATAGAAGCCTATATAAGAAAAAAAACCAAAAATCAAGACTGTCCCTATAAAATCGGGACCTCTGGTCACCCTAGCTTGGGTGTAATGAGCTGAAGCCTCAGCCCAGTTTCTAGTGGCTGAGTGCCAGCATCCCACCCAGTACTCATCTTGTTAGCTGTTCCCATTGTGAAGCCAGGGCAAGCCTTAGAGACAATCCAGTAAGACTCGAGCCAGACCTCTCCAGGGCAGTGTGGGGTGGGGGAAGCTTGCCCTGTGCTACTTGTTCTATGGATAAACAGCAGCCATCAGCTTACTTAGACTGTGAGCTTCTGGGGCAGGGACAGTCTTTGTTCTGTGTTTGTACAGCTCCTAGCACAGCAGGGCTCCTAGGTGCTGGGGAGTACAAATAACACATCAGAATAAATCACATGCTCCCAGCTGAAGGGGACAAGGCTGCAGCCATGACCTCTCCTCTTATAGGGTGACCAGACAGCAAGTGTGAAAAATCGGGACGGGGGCGGGGGGAATAGGAGCCTATATAAGAAAAAGGCCCAAATATTGGGACTGTCCCTATAAAATCGGGACATCTAGTCACCCTACCTCTTCGCCCAGGTCATTTGAACGTGTTCAGTGGTGAGTTTCATTCTCCTGCCTGCGGTAAGCCGAGTGGGATTTGCACAAAAACTGCCTGGCACAATCCAGACTCATCTTATGGTCCCAGGCTCGGGCAGAGTGAGCCAAGTGCCCCTCTGGTGCTAGGATGGTGGGCACCCACCCTGTCTGATCAAGGCAGGCTACCAACCTGGACATGGAGAGCTCAGCAGGTCCCACTCGCTCAGGCTGGGGAGGGCTGAAAGCAACGGACCCCACTGTGTGAGAGCATGAGGCCCTCGCCCCAACGCATCCTTGCAGGGCAGAGAGTTTGTGTATCACGTGGGGTCTCCAGCTCGCTGGGGCAGCTGAGACTTGGCTGGTACAACCTCCTGTGCTCCCAGCAGTGTTGATATTGGGGCCCTGTGTTTATAGATCTGCCTTTGTGTATGTCTTGATGACGGGAGTGTGCCAGGGCCTTGAGGGCCTGTGGATGCATTTGTATGTCTGTTTGGGTTTAGGACAGGACAGAACAGAACTTGCCACTGGGAGGGGAGGATTCCACCAGGACCCCCAACAAACGTACAGCTGAGCATCAGATCTGTGCTTTGAAATGTCGGCTCCCATGCAGGAAATGGCATCTGGTGTTTCAACATTTTCCTCAGGAAGGGCCCTGTTTTAATTTGCATTCTACCTAAAGTGCAGTTCTCTCTCCGTGGTCAGGGCTACAATGTTGGCACGCAGTTACCCGTTTGGAGGCAGCCAGGACACCTGGGTTAACAGCCCAACCCTGGCATACACAAAACTGCCAGTTCTGGGCATATGACTGGCCACCCTGTGGGCAGGATCCCACCCAGAAGATAGTACCAACAGCAGCACAACACCCCAACTCAGAAAGAAGAGCACCAGCTACTCAAGGTCACCCACCATTACCTCATGCAGCTTGGGCTCTAGAGCATCTCCCATCAAATGCCCCCCAGCCCCAAGCCTGCTTAGCTTCTGAGAGCAGACAAGGCCATAGCCCTGGTGGTATAGCCACAGGCTGGTATCAGAGGATGGTGAGGCTGGCATAAGAACATAAAACATAAGAACATAAGAATGGCCGCACCAGGTCAGACCAAAGGTCCATCTAGCCCAGTATCTGTCTACCAACAGTGGCCAATGCCAGGTGCTCCAGAGAGAGTGAACCTAACAGGCAATGATCAAGTGATCTCTCCTGCCATCCATCTCCATCCTCTGACAAACAGAGGCTCGGGACACCATTCCTTACCCACCCTGGCTAATAGCCATTAATGGACTTAACCACCGTGAATTTATCCAGTTCTCTTTTAAACGCTGCTATAGTCCTAGCCTTCACAACCTCCTCAGGTAAGGAGTTCCACAAGTTGACTGTGCACTGCGTGAAGAAGAACTTCCTTGTATTTGTTTTAAACCTACTGCCTGTTAATTTCATTTGGTGGCCCCTAGTTCTTGCATTATGGGAATAAGTAAATAACTTTTCCTTATCCACTTTTTCAATATCACTCGTGATTTTATATACCTGTAGCATATCCCCCCTTAGTCTCCTCTTTTCCAAGCTGAAGAGTCCTAGCCTCTTTAGTCTTTCCTCATATGGGACCCTCTCCAAACCCCTAATCATTTTAGTTGCCCTTTTCTGAACCTTTTCTAGTGCTAGAATATCTTTTTTGAGGTGAGGAGACCACATCTGTACACAGCATTCAAGATGTGGGTGTACCATGGATTTATATAAGGGTAATAAGATATTCTCAATCTTATTCTCTATCCCCTTTTTAATGATTCCAAACATCCTGTTTGCTTTTTTGACCGCCTCTGCACACTGCGTGGACATTTTCAGAGAACTATCCATGATGACTCCAAGATCTTTTTCCTGACTCATTGTAGCTAAATTAGCCCCCATCATATTGAATGTATAGTTGGGGTTATTTTTTCCAATGTGCATTACTTTACATTTATCCAAATTAAATTTCATTTGCCATTTTGTTGCCCAATCACTTAGTTTTGTGAGATCTTTTTGAAGTTCTTCACAATCTGCTTTGGTCTTAACTATCTTGAGTAGTTAATATCATCTGCAAACTTTGCCACCTCACTGTTTACCCCTTTCTGCAGATCATTTACGAATACGTTGAATAGGATTGGTCTGAGGACTGACCCTTGGGGAACACCACTAGTTACCCCTCTCCATTCGGAGAATTTACCATTAATTCTTACCCTTTGTTCCCTGTCTTTTAACCAGTTCTCAGTCCATGAAAGGACCTTCCCTATTATCCCATGACAGCTTAATTTACGTAAGAGCCTTTGGTGAGGGACCTTGTCAAAGGCTTTCTGGAAATCTAAGTCCACTACGTCCACTGGATCCCCCTTGTCCACATGTTTGTTGACCCCTTCAAAGAACTCTAATAGATTAGTAAGGCATGATTTCCCTTTACAGAAACCATGTTGACTATTGCTCAACAGTTTATGTTTTTCTATGTGTCTGACAATTTTATTCTTAACTATTGTTTCGACTAATTTGCCCGGTACCGATGTTAGACTCACCGGTCTGTAATTGCCGGGATCACCTCTAGAGCCCTTTTCAAATATTGGTGTTACATTAGCTAAACTTCCAGTCACTGGGTACCGAAGCCGATTTAAAGGACAGGTTATAAACCTTAGTTAATAGTTCCGCAACTTCACATTTGAGTTCTTTCAGAACTCTTGGGTGAATGCCATCTGGTCCCAGTGACTTGTTAATGTTGAGTTTATCAATTAAGTCCAAAACCTCCTCTAGTGACACTTCAATCTGTGACAGTTCTTCAGATTTGTCACCTACAAAAACCAGCTCAGGTTTGGGAATCTCCCTAACATCCTCAGCCGTGAAGACTGAAGCAAAGAATCCATTTAGTTTCGCAATGACTTTATCGTCTTTAAGTGCTCCTTTTGTATCTCGATCGTCCAGGAGCCCCACTGTCTAGAAGGCTTCCTGCTTCTGATGTACTTTAAAAACATTTTGTTATTACCTTTGGAGTTTTTGACTAGCCGTTCTTCAAACTCCTCTTTGGCTTTTCTTATTACACTCTTGCACTTAAGTTGGCAGTGTTTATGCTCCTTTCTATTTACCTCACTAGGATTTGACTTCCACTTTTTAAAGGAAGTCTTTTTATCTCTCACTGCTTCTTTTACATGGTTGTTAAGCCACAGTGGCTCTTTTTTAGTTCTTTTACTGTGTTTCTTAATTTGGGATATACATTGAAGTTGGGCCTCTATTATGGTGTCTTTAAAAAGTGCCCATGCAGCTTGCAGGGATTTCACTTTAGTCACTGTACCTTTTAACTTTTGTTTAACTAACCCCCTAATTTTTGTATAGTTCCCCCTTTTGAAATTAAATGCCACAGTGTTGGGCTGTTGAGATGTTCTTCCCACCACAGGGATGCTGAATGCTATTGTATTATGGTCACTATTTCCAAGCGGTCCTGCTATAGTTACCTCTTGGACCAGCTCCTGCGCTCCCCTCAGGATTAAATCTAGAGTTGCCTCTCCCCTTTTGGGTTCCCGTACCAGCTGCTCCATGAAGCAGTCATTTAAAGTATCGAGAAATTTTATCTCTGTATTCGTCCTGAAGTGAAATGTTCCCAGTCAATATGGGGATAATTGAAATCTCCCACTATTATTGGGTTCTTAGTTTTGATAGCCTCTCTAATTTCCCTTAGCATTTCATCATCACTTTACTGTCCTGGTCAGGTGGTCGATAATAGATCCCTAATGTTATATTTTTATTAGAGCATGAAATTTCTATCCATAGAGATTCTATGGAACATGTGGATTCACTTAAGATTTTTACTTCATTTGAATCTACATTTTCTTTCACATATAGTGCCACTCCTCCCCTGCATGACCTGTTCTATCCTTCCGATATATTTTGTACCCCGGAATGATTGTGTCCCGTTGATTGCTCTCAGTCCACCAGGTTTCTGTGATGCCTGTTATATCAGTCTCCTCCTTTATCATGAGGCACTCTAGTTCACCCATCTTATTATTTAGACTTCTAGCATTTGTGTACAAGCACTTTAAAAACTTGTCCGTTTTTTGTCTGCCCTTTTCTGATGTGCCAGATTCTTTTTTATGTGACTGTTTATCATCTGATCTGGCCCTTACATTATCCTCTTCCGTCCCTCTGCTCCTGACTATAACCTGGAGATTCTCTATCATCAGACTCTCCCCTAAGAGAAGTCTGTGTCCGATCCATATGCTCCTCTGCAGCAGTCGGCTTTCCCCCATCTCCTAGTTTAAAAACTGCTCTACAACCTTTCTAATGTTTAGTGCCAGCAGTGTGGTTCCACTTTGGTTTAGGTGGAGCCCATCTCTCCTGTATAGGCGCCCCACATCCCAAAAGTTTCCCCAGTTCCTAATGAACATAAACCCCTCCTCTCTTCACCATCATCTCATCCACGCATCGAGACTCTGAAGCTCTGCCTGCCTACCTGGCCCTGCATGTGGAACTGGGAGCATTTCTGAGAATGCCACCATAGAGGTCCTGGATTTCAGTCTCTTTCCTAGCAGCCTAAATTTGGCTTCCAGGACATCTCTCCTACCCTTCCCTATGTCATTGGTACCTACATGTACCACGACCACTGGCTCCTCCCCAGCACTACACATAAGTCTGTCTAGAAGCCTCGAGACAGGTCAGGGTCTCAATGGCACCCATGAGTGAATCCTGCCAAGTCCTACCTGGGTCGCCCACAGGCTTGGGGCCTTTAGAGCTACAGCCCAGCCCTTTGGCATTTGAGCTGGTAGAGTAACTGATAACATTGGCAGGTTGTTATCCTCTATGGGCACCACCCACTAGAAGAAGATGAGATACACACATTGCTGGGGAGGTTCACCGATATCTGCAAACAGCAGAGGAATGGTGACTCAGGAATCCTGAAGTCAATTCCAGGCTCTGAAAGGGAATGTGCCCTAGTGGTCACAGGCCCTGCTGCTCCTTGCCCCCTTCCAACCCGTCCTAATCCCCCCGTGCCCCCTCCAATTCAGCTGCTCCCTGTCTACCCCCTCTCTCTTCCCCTGGCTCCTGTATTCTCCTGCCCCCTTTTCCTGGTTCTTGGCTCCTTGTCCCTCTGCATTCCAATCAAGCTACTTCCTTCTTGCCCATGCTGCTTGATGCTCAATCTGTGGGGCCCTGGGATGGAATGGCCCCAGGACATGCCCAGTCCGCTCAGCACTAGCAACTCCGAGGGGTTGGAGCATGCTCAGTGCAGATGGAATCTTTGGAGAATTTAGCTGCCAAAGTCTAAATAGCCTCCATTGATCACTTACAAACTGAGATTTTTTCAGAGGTTTATCACTTGGCTAAATTTGAGTAGATTATTACAGGGATGGAAAAAAAGCACATCCCTGACAGCAGGTCAATCTCATGCCCAAATTTCTAGTTTCTACCCCAAAGCATGTGAAATGGCTGTAAGGATGTCCTAACATGGGGAATCAGTGTATTTTCCCTAATGTCATGCTCGTAAATGGCTGGACCATTTTTGCTGAGACTTTCCAGAACAATTCAGCCTGAGGCAGACACCTAGCACAGGGCATTACAGCCAAGCAGTTCAAGTCTGGCAAAGATATAAGCAACTGAAAACAGGGTCTTACAGTGGGGGTAACCTTAACTGTAGGCAGTGATCCGAAACCCACCTACAACACCCCTGCAGGGGCTCCTGGGCATCTTTCTGCTCTGGGGCTGCCTACTGCCCCCTGGATTTAGTTGCTTGTAGTAGCAGCAGTAGCTGAAACCTTGTGCTCAGCTCCACTGTTTGTCTGCGTCTGTTTATTTCCACTGTCACAAACCAATCCATCAGAGAACCTTGCTTTGGAAATCTACCAGGAGACCCAGCAAAGAATCTGGGCAAGTTCTTTCCTGGTGTAACTGCCATGACTTCATTGGAGAGGCAGCTGAAGAGAATTTATCCCTCTGCTCCTACATCATCATCATGATGTGTTTTGTCCTCCAGCTCTATGAATATATTTTGCTTTTGTGATTCTTTGCAATCTGGACTGAGAATAACGAGGAGTCCAGTGGCACATTAAAGACCTACAGATTTATTTGGGCATAAATGTTTGTGGGTAAAAACCCCACTTTTTCTGTAGCATCATCTCCCAGACTGCTGCACTAGGCAACACAGTATGTGGGGAGCTGAGCAGCCCTCAGTGGTGAAAGAACAGGTTAAGGACTATTTAGAAAAGCTGGACGTGCACAAGTCCATGGGTCCAGATCTAATGCATCTGAGGGTGCTGAGGGAGCTGGCTGATGTGACTGCAGAGCCACTGGCCATTACCTTTGAAAATTCGTGGTGACTGGGGGAGGTCCCAGATGATTAGAAAAAGGCAAATATAGTGCCCGTATTTTAAAATGGAAAGAAAGAGAACCCAGGGAACCAGGGGCGGCTCCAGGCACCAGCACACCAAGTGCATGCCTGCGGTAGCAAGCCACGGGTGGCGCTCTGCCAGTCCTTGCAAAGGCGGCAGGCAGGCTGCCTTCGGTGGCATGCCTGCGGAAGGTCCACTGGTTCTGTGACTTTGGTGGACCTCCCACAGGCGTGCCGCTGAATCCATGGGACCGGGAACTTCCCGCAGGCAAGCCGCCAAAGGCTGCCGGCCTGCCGTGCTTGGGGCGGCAAAATACCTAGAGCTGCCCCTGCGGGGAACTACAAACTGGTCAGCCTCACTTCAGTCCTCAGCAAAATCATAGAGCAGGTCCTCAAGGAATCCATTTTGAAGCAGTTGGAGGAGAGGAGGTAATCAGGAACAGTCAACATGGATTCATCAAGGGCAAGTCATGTCTGACCAACCTGATTGCCTTCTATGATGAGATAACTGGCTCTGTGGATATGGGGAAGGTGGTGGATGTGATTTATCTTGACTTTAGCAAAGCTTTTGATACGGTCTCCCACAGGATTCTTGCCAGCAAGTTAAAAAGCATGGATTGGATGAATAAACTATAAGGTGGATAGAAAGCTGGTTAGATCGTCGGCTCAGTGGGAAGTGATCAATGGCTGGATGTCTAGTTGGCAACCGGTATCAAGTGCAGTGCCCCAGGGGTCGGTCCTGGGGCCGGTTTTGTTCAACATCTTTATTAATGATGTGGATGATGGGATGGATTGCACCCTCAGCAAGTTTGTGGATGACACTAAGCTAGGGGGAGAGGTAGATATGCTGGAGGGTAGGGATAGAGTCCAGAGTGACCTAGACAAATTGGAGGATTGGGCCAAAAGAAATTGGATGAGGTTCAACAAGGACAAGTGCAGAGTCCTGCACTTAAGAAGAAAGAATCCCATGCACTGCTACAGGCTGGGGACTGACTGGCTAAACAGCAGTTCTGCAGAAAAGGACCTACGGGTTACAGTGGATGAGAAGCTGCATATGAGTCGACAGTGCCCTTGTTGCCCAGAAGGCCAACGGCATATTTGGCTGTATTAGTAGGAGCATTTCCAGCAGATCAAGGCAAGTGATTATTCCCCTCTATTCAGTGCTGGTGAGGCCACATCTGGAGTACTGCGTCCAGTTTTGGTCCCCCCCCCCACTTCAGCAGGGATGTGGATAAATTGGAAAAAGTCCAGCGGAGGGCAATGAAAATGATCAGGGGACTTGGCCACATGACTTATGAGGAGAGACTGAGGGTACTGGGGTTATTTAGTCTGCAGAAGAGAAGAGTGAGGGGGGATTTGATAGCTGCTTTCAGCTTCCTTAAAGGGGGGTTCCAAAGAGGATGGAGTTCAGCTGTTTTCAGTGGTGGCATCTGACAGAACAAGGAGCAATGGTCTTAAGTTGCAGTGGGGGAGGTTTAGGTTGGATATTTGGAAACACTATTTCATTAGGAAGGTGGTGAAGCACTGGAATGGGATCCCTAGGGAGGTGGTGGAATCTCCTTTAGAGGTTTTTAAGGTCAGGCTTGACAAAGCCCTGGCTGGGATGATTTAGTTGGAGTTGGTCCTGCTTTAAGCAGGGGGTTGGACTAGATGACCTCCTGACATCCCTTCCAACCCTAATATTCTATTATTCTAAGTCTGTTTCTAACAGTAACGTTGCTTTGATCTGGTTACACTGCTCTACAGCCAAAATGCTTCTGAAATAAATGTAGTCCAACTTTACTAATTCTGGGTCACTGAGAATGAAAATGATGCTTAAAATTGTTGATTGGCTCTAGTTTTCAACATATGCTATTGGGTCAGTATATACGACCCTTGACTTGGGAATGGCGGAGGATAAGTGAGTTATAAAGGGAAGGGATCTCAATTTAAACCAGAAATGACTAAAATACATCTTTGACTGGATCTATGAATAAATCTATGACTGGATTTGAACAGTACTTGCTTTTTAGGCAAAACAATGAATGATGCAATCTGAAGCTGGTATTGCATCATACATGATATGAATTGCATCATGTTATTCCTAGAAGTCATGGATGATGCAATCATAACGAAGCTTACATCACTCTGCTGAACAAATTGCCCTATATCAGCTCTAGAAATCATACAGTGTCATGCTCTCTTATTTGTCAGTGTTTGATTTTGTAAAGGGACACATTTCTGTTTAGCCAAAGTGAGCAGAGATGCCTCGTACTTGTGTGAACAGTGCAGATAACTTCTGCTATGTTTGTGGTGAAGTGACTTTTGCATCACAAAAGTGCAGTATAGCCACTATGGTTAAGAAAGCCTATCACCTTTATTTTGGCTGCAAAATTGGAGATCAGGACAAGAGGTGGGCCCCACACATATGCTGCAACACTTATGCAACAAATCTTCGCCAGTGGTTGAACAGGAAAAGGAAATCTATGCCTTTTGCAGTGCCAATGATTTGGAGAGAGCCAACAGATCATACCAGCAATTGTTACATCTGCATGGTGCCTCCAGTTGGGAAAGGTGTGTCAAAGAAGAAAAAGTGGACTGTGTGTTATCCAAACATTCCATCAGCTATATGCCCAGTACCCCATGGAGGAGGACTGCCGGTTCCTGATGCACCAGAATCATTCTCACTTGAGTCAGATGAGGAAGAGGAAGAGGATGAAACTTCTGGTCCTGAACTATCAATGTCACAGGACCCACATTTTCTCCTATCCTCCTCCTCTGAACCACACCTCATAACACACGGTGAACTGAATGACCTTGTCAGGGATTTGGAACTACCCAAGAGTTAGGCAGAGCTGTTGGGCTCCAGACTACAGCAGTGGAATCTCCTGGCAGGCTATCAGGCCAAATGGAGCCCATCAATGCTTGCAGACTATTGCTGGACAGTGACAAGAGATGCTCCATTTAATGAATACAAGAGACAAGCCGAGTAGACACTGAATAGGACTAAACTATGTACATAATAGTTTTTTGCCTTTTGTTTCATAATAAATTTTATTTATATAACCCTTTTGCTGATTTTTAAAGTGTTACATAAGCAGGACAGGTGAAATATTATCATGTAAAGCAACCATAAACACATGAAAAGACCTAGGTTTACAATTTATGATTAAAACTCTACTATCTACACAATATACATAGACATAAAATGTAAAAGCTTAAATATCTTAGAAACAGTAGCCAATCAGTTGTTTTAATTGTCATATTTGAATTCAGCACATCAAAATACATAATAAAGAGCACATTTTATCTCTGAAGCAGACGACTTCTCAAAAATTGTAGACCAGTGTTATCAGTTGTACTGCAAATAACTTGTCTGATTAGTCTGTTCAAATTCACATGAGAGTTTGATTACGTAGCACATTAACGTAATGCTCAGTGGTCTCACTGGGCAGCGGCTTTCCTTTAAAGAAAATGTACCTTCCCTAACTGACATTCCTGCACAGCTCAAAGTGTCCTTAAAATCTGTACATGGCTCCATCAAGCCATTGAATGTATGACAGTTCCCTTTGGGCCTCCCGCGTGGAGCAGTGTGCAGGATTTCACCTCCCCCAATTTCTCTCCACTCCCATTTGCTTGCAGGAGAATTTGGAAGACCCGAGGCCCTGGATTGGGCCAGGATATTGTACTGGCACCACTTTCATGAGGCCGCCTTGTGCTCCAGAATCTAAGCTGTCATTTAAAACTAAAAGGCTGTTTCTATGTGCTGTGGTTGTTGAAGTAGATCCCATTTTCAAGGCTGTGGGTAACCATCTGCGCTGTCCCAAACCCAGACATCTGCACAATCTGCTGGGAGCAGCATCTTTGGAGAGTGGGGCTTATTTTGTGGGCAGAACTTGGGAGAGCACCATGGTCTTTTTTTGACCCCTAGGAAGGAAAGCGAGCCCCTCCCCCAATTCCTTTCCACACAGGCCTTCCCTAGCATTCCATTTATGCCAAAGATTTCATTATTACCTTGTTATTAGGCTGGCTCCTTCCTGGTATGAGCCCTGGCAGCTCACTGCTTGGGACAGTCCCAAGGGTCACAGCCTGTCACCTCCCCTCTGGCCTCTCCCAGAACAGCAAAGCAAGGGTCAGGCTCCCAGCTGTGTGTGTTTTGTGACCTCCCTGGGCAATGGCCAAGACATTCCCTTTTGCTGTTCGGGGTTGGCTCTTCTGCTCCGGGCACTGGTTCAGTCTGGACATGTGCCCCAGAACGTCCAAAGGAACCTCAACATCATGGGGGTGTGCTGAGTGCTTCAGTGAGGTCACAGAGCAAGCTGCTCTCTAGGGACCCCCATACACCACCAAACCCTCCAGGACCTGCAGGCCCCAGACAATCATGGGAGTGTGACCAAGTGGGACTGTCCTTAATGTTCCCTCTGAATACTGTAGGGGGGCCTCAGTTCCTGGCCGACACTCTGTCGCCCAGCAACTAATGACCAGGCCCTTCCCCCCCCTGCAAGGGGGTGCTAAAGGTGTGGGAGAACAAAGAGGTCAGGTGACCTCCTGGTGGGAAAGGAACTGAGCAGAGAAGAGGGGCTGGAGGGGGTTTTCAGTCTGGAGCTGGCTGGGGACGAGGAGTGAGGGCAGACATGGAGGTCTGCCTCACTGCCCCCCAGAATGGACCCGGCTGAGGGGTCCGGTGCTCTGTACCTACAAGCTCTGGTTTAGACCGTGTTCCTGTCATTGAATAAACCTCTGTGTTACTGGCTGGCTGAGAGTCACATCTGACTGCGAAGTGGGGGATGCAGGACCCTCTGGCTTCCCCAGGACCCCACTGGGGCAGGCTCGCTATGGGAAGCACACGGAGGGGCAGAGGATGCTGAATGCTCAAAGAAGAGACCCAGGAGGTGAAGCCATGTGAGCTTCTTGCCCTGAAGACAGTCTGCTCCGAGGGAGAGGAGGCTCCCCAAAGTCCTGACTGGCTTTGTGGGGAGCAGTTCCAGAGCATCGCCTGGGGACTCCATGACAGGGAGCATCTGCCAGCTGTTAGCAAAATGGTGCAGAAAGAGCAGCCCTTGAGAGCTCCCAGCTAAGACTCTCCCAGGAACAGTGCAGGAATGCTGCGGACTCTCTCTCTCTCCAGCCCCAGCTTCTCCCACGAAGAGGTGCTGTAGCCCAGAAGTTTACAGGTTTTTCACTGGGTGGGTCACATCTTTACAGAGAATTGGTGACGGGTGCGTCCCCTCCAGTCCTGCTCACCATGTCTAAACTCCGGTGGCCACCGCAGCAGTTGCTTCCAGGGAAAAGCTACACTGGGAACATCTTTGTATACGTTTTGCTTCCTGTAATGCTTCTGTAGCAGCTGGAAGCAAGGAGGAGAGCCAGCCCCATGTGACTGGCCAACTCTGCGCAGACCACCAGCGAGCACTTGACGGACCACCACTAAGGAGCCGCCCCTGCTGGGAGCAGTTATGTAGCAACAGCTGTGGGGAGAGTTCATGGCTGTTCAGATCCCAAACTCTGCCAGTAGGAATGGCAGGAGGGAATGGTGCAGGACTGGCAGCAAAGGGAGTTCAAAGATGCTCTAGTCTGGGCCCCTCTCAGCAGAGGGTGTGTAAGGAATCACACTGGAGTACTGGCGGAAGGGGAGCTCCCAGCTATTTCAGTCCCAGCCTCTCCCAGCAGGAGGCACTGTAGACATTGAGATAGGAGCGCTGGCGCTGTGGAAGCCTGCAGCTACTGCAGTCCCAGCCTGTGCTATCTCTCCCGTGCTGCTGACGTGCAGCCAGCCCTTTCCCTGGGGGGCAGCAAAATGAACGCAAGGTTGGGAGCGCGGCTGAGTTAGACACTGGTCTGTTGTAGCCAAAGGCACCAATAACCTTTTGTTTTGAAGGGCTGGCAAACCTTCCAGCCTAATGTCCCAGCGATGGCTCAGAACCGCTTTTTCCATGAGCTAGAGTGGAGTTCTCTGGCTGCAGAGAGCTTTTTCCCTCCGTCACTTTTCTCACTCATTAGTACTGTCCACAGATCTTAATTGCTATTGGATATCTGCTCCCCAATGGAAAAGCGATGCTTTCCATGCATCTGCCTGTGCTGCACGCAGGTTTTTTGGCTCAGATCACATTGATTTGAACATATGAGACGGTGAAGACACTCCTGTGATATTTCAAATACAGAATCTGGACACTATATTGGGCCAAACTCTCGTCTGGTGTAATTGGGGGGGATGCACCAATGTTCAGCAGCAGAGAACTTAGCTGTTATTTTTCAGTGGAGGTGTTAAACCAGATGGCTTCGTTGCTTGCAGTCATTAACGACCCCGCCACAATTTTCACAAGCATCACGCTGTTAACACCAGCTTGCTGGCCAAATCTCAGCTTATGCAATTAGATTCTGCCGCCTTTCAAATCCCCTGCCCCTGGAGTTTCACTTAGATATGGATTTTGTTTTCACTCCCTGCTGTAAACAGTTGTGTGGTGCTGCTAAAAGCTGCTAAACAACTGCAATGTTCCACCCCAGAAGTGGCTGCAATTTTAAATAACAAATTGCTCAGCACTGTGACCATCTCAAAGAAAACACCACAGACCATGTCCTCATGGTTAATTGGACTGTAATGCCTAGAGGCCTCAGGTATGATTCGGGCTCCACTGAACTCCAAATTGCAGCTAGCTGCAATAGCTCCTAAGAGGGTCTCCAGTAGCTGGGAATTGCTGGGCGGTAATGGTGCTCTGGTCATGCCCTGTCTCCTCCAGCTATGCCCCCTGCACTGGATGCCAGAGGAATGGTATAGAGCTGGCTATGCTGGTTCTATGCCATGCAGGAAACCCCAGAAATCTGAGCTAGAGCTATACAAAACAGCCTTCCTGGCAGCCAGGATCTGGATGAAAACAGGATTAAAAATGGGTGGATATCCTCGACTTGTCAATAGACTGTCTGTGGAGCACGGGGCTTCCCAATAGACATTGCACCATGGAGATGCCCGTGGGTTGGACTGGTGGAGTGGGGGAATGGAGCATGCCAGTCTGCAGTACCTTCTAGGCAAGCTGCCGGAGAGTTGGCTGAGTGGAAGGGACCCCAGCAGTCCCTGCTAGGTGGCTAGCAGCTTTAGGGGAATGAGGAGGAAGAAATAGAGGCCTGTCATGGGCTGAATTGGGGCCGGGGCCTGTGCCTAGAGGACATATGTCGGCATCCAAAAACCCAAAGCACCATTTAGTTTGACTGAAGCCTGCTCAAGAGTCTTGTTGCTGGAATAGCAGATCAGGCCGGGGGCTGAGCAGGGTGTGGGGAGCCAAGGCCCCAGGCTGCAGATCAGCACTGCAGAGCCCGGCTAGATCTCCAGGGGACACTAATCCTAGCTGCATTACGTTATCAGCACCACTTTTAGCAGGAGAAAAACTTTACTCATCCAGTTTTTAGTGCAAACCACTATATTTGGAACCCTCCTGAGGGCTAGTGGCAGGCAGAGGAAAACTGTGTCCTGCTCACAGGGCAGGATGATGGAGAGCAGCGATTCACTAGCATTGTACTGCGCTGTGCCATGACATCTGCAGCACCAGCTCCAGTGGGGCTGTGGGTGGCAGGACCCAGGACCCAGTCCCCAGGAAGGGGAGAAGAAGGTATTAGCAGAGGCAGCCTTAGGTGCTCAGCTCAGAGGAGTGTGGAACTCTGGTAATAGCATCCTCCACCTCCCTGTGGACTGGTGACGTGCCGCTCTCGAAATAAATATCTTTTCCCATTAAAAATCGATAGGGACAGCTCTCCAGGTGTTGTGCATTGGTGTCTTTCCATTGAAATCAACAGAAGCCGCTTCATGCCTGTAAAAGTTTCTCATCAGTTCTTTATGGCAGGGGTGGGGAACCTTTTTTCTATCAGTGGCCATTGACCCACAGAAAAAATAAATTGTGGGCCACACACAAGTAAAAAGCAACTTAATTTAGGGGGGTTTAAGAGAGAGAAATATAAAACATTCAACAGAGGCTCAGGGCTTCCCCCCACAGCAGGGCAAACCAACGCTTGTGGCTCCAGTCCAGTGGGGAGCGCCAAGATTCAGGGCTTCCTGCCCGTGATGGGGCAAGTCAGCACTTACAGGTCCAGCCCTGTGGGGGGGCCAAGATTTGCCACGGGGCGGATGAAATTAAGCAGTGGACTGGATCCGGCCCACAAGCCGTAGGTTCCCCACCCCTGCTTTACGGGATTGAGTCTGGAAGCCTGTTAGCACCATTGCTGTTTGTTACAAAGGTCAAGATGTGTCAGCTCAGACCATCCAGTCCCCTATCCCAGACAGAGCACCACTGGATCAGCCCCCTGGCCCAACAAGCTCCTTAGCCAGCCTCCTACCACACTGAGTCACAGCATTGGTCTGTTGGACAAGACTGGCCCCCATTGTCCTTAATCCCATTTTGGGCCCTGCCAGGGCACACCCTTGCTCCACCTGGCAGAGTTGCAGGAGAAGCATTAAGCTCCCTGCCCACTACACCCAGTGACCATCCCAGGGATGCCCCCCTAGATGGGCAGCAGGAGGTGACATCTTCTCCCACATATCTGCCAGATTCTCCAGCCTCGGTTCCAGGGCTCAGCATTGCCAAGGTTAAATGAGGGGGATCAGCTGGCCTAGGGGGGCACAGAGGGGAGGGCGGGTCTGGGGAGCATTGCCCCCTGGGGACTGAGGTACAGCAGGGAGGCACAAAGAAGAATTGTAAAGGGGCTGTGACACTGCACCCCATATTCTTCATAGTGATATTACGATATGATTATAGCATCATTATGATGTATTCTAAGCAAGATGGCTCATGTGAGGCGTCATTGGAAAGGTTATGATTTGCTGAATATGATTATCCTATTTGTATGTATCATTTCTGGATCTGAAGTTATGAATATTGACTATGTATCTGTACTTCAAATGTAGTTACAGCAGGTTAACGCCCACTAGACAAGATGCTTTCGGTCTAGATAGCAGATGGGGAATGGTCTATTCAGGGCAATGAGCCATTCCAAAAAAACAATAGGCCTTAGGAGAAGCTTATCCCCCACCTGGAGAGCCCTCCTGAGAACCTTAAGCCCTGTCTATACTGGCAAGTTTCTGCGCACTAAAGCAGCTTTCTGCGCTGTAACTCCTGAGGTTACACGCTGCCAAGGGCTAGTCTCCTCTGGCAATGCTAAAGTGCTGCTGCGTCAATGCTTTAACGTGCCTTGTGGGAGGGAGCTCTTCCAGCGCGCTAGAAAACCCACCTCCACGAGGCGCACAGCTCCCAGCACTGTTTACACTGGCACGTTACAGCGCGAAACTTGCTGTGCTGGCGCGGGGGGTTCACACCACTGACCGAGAAGGTTGCAGCGCTGTAAATTGCCAGTGTAGACAAGCCCTCGGCGCGCAGAAACTGCACAGTTGCAGCACTTTTAAAAAATCACCCCAGCAAAGGCGTACAGCTTTCTGCGCCAGGGCTACAGGCACCCTGGTCAATTACAGTGCTGTGACTGGCCTCCAGGAGGTGTGCCACAATGCCTGTTCTCACCTCTCTGGTCATCGGTTTCAATTCCACTGCCCTGCCCTCAGGTGACCAACCATCATCCCCATCCCTTATTTTCCTTGGGAATTTTGAAAGTCTCCGTCCTGTTTGCTTGGTGACGCGTGCAGTGGTCTCAGTGCATCTTTCCAGGTGACCATTCCTGCTCCACGCACCAGGCGATTCCCCACTTGGAGCAATGCTGAGCTGCTGGACCTCATCCGCATTTGAGGAGAGGAGCTGCCCAGTCCCAGCTGCGCTCTGGCTGTAGGAATTATGATGCATGGCAGAAAGAGGCCATGACCTGGACTCACTGCAGTGCAGGGTCAAAGTGAAGGAGCTGTGGAACACCTACCACAAGGCGCGGGAGACAAACCGCCACTCCGGTGCTGTGCCCACGAGCTGCCGGTTCCACAAATAGCTGGACGTGATACTTGGTGGCAACCCCACCTCCACTGCGAAGACCCCTCTGGATACTTCGTTGGCTCACATGCCAGTCGAGAGTGGACCGAGCCAGGAGGAGGAAATCTTGGACGAGGATGTGGAGGGGGAGAGGGACCCAGAGGCAGAGGATTCATAGGTCAGAGATGCATGCAGCCAGGAGCTCTTTTCTACTCCGGAGGAAGCTAGCCAGTCACAGCAGTCGGATCTTGGCAAAGCGCAAACAGGAGAGGAGGCCCCTGGTAAGTGGATCTGATTTGAGGAATTGCTGAAGCGAGTTGTTGGGGGCAGGAGGGTTGCAGAAAGCAGGCTTGTCTCCCACCACATGCCTAGTCTGAACGGCAGAACAGGGTGCTGATTGACTCCCCCACTTCATGGGAATCTACCTCAGAGATCTCCAGGAAACTCTCCTGGAGATACTGGGCAATCCGCTGCCGCAGGTTCTTCGGCAGAGCTGCTTTGTTTCTTGCCCCATTAATGGTAACTTTCCCGCGCCACTGTGCCATCACGGGGTGGGGTGGGGGACGGGCCATTGCTGCACACAGGTGAGCCGCATAGGGGCCAAGGTAGAAGCTGCAGTCTTGGAGAAGACCCTCCCTTGATTCCCTGCTCACCCTCAGCAGTGAGATCTTCCATAATGATCCGTCCTGTGCAAAGTGTGGGGACAGGAATGATTATCGGGTCCCCCCTACAGTTCTGGCTCTCCCCAAGAGCAACGTGCCCAGTGTACAGCAGGGTCCGGGAAGAGTAATTTACTCTGCCCCTGCGGCTACTCACCATTTTGGGGGGCTTGTGGCTCATGTGTGCTTCCCTGGGGCCAGCCAGTTAGTGACAGGTGTGTGAGCACTGGCTGTGTTTTAAAGCACTGAAACGGTATTGTCTGTGTTGCAAACAATCCTGCTACTGTAAAATGTTGCGTGTAAACTTCACAGAGATGCCCTTGGGAGCCCAGCCTCCCTCTTCGTTATCGGCAGCTGAACGGCTGCGCAGAATTAGAAAGCAGCCAAGAAAAACTAAGGAGGACTTTCTATGTGAGGTTATGATGCTCTCTGCCGCCGAGAAACAGGAATTGAAGGAGTGGCGGGAGAGCGAGAAGAGGGACCAAAAGGAGAACATGGCACACTAGAATGAAGCCATAGAGCAGCTCTTAAAAGTTATGGAGCACCAAGCAGACACGCTCCAGGCAATACTAGCTCTTCAAACCAAGCAGCTCCGTGCCCGGCCTCCTCTGCAGCTGCTGTCACAAAACTCTTTCCGATGCTCCCCCCACACACACCCAACACACTCTTATCAACCTCCTGGCTCCAGTCTATACCTGTAACAGTCCACTCCTCTCTCTTCACAGGTCAGCACTGCAGACTCCCACTACCCACTGCACTCAACACCCATCCCTCTGCAGCTTGGCCCTGCTGAAGTACAGTACTCTCTGCATTGTATTCCAGAGGAGAAGGCTGGATATGATCCCTGGACATACACAAATCTTTATCCATCCTGGGCCCCATCTCCTCCTGTGAATGAAACACCTGGGGATTCCAAGCTATAAGCAAGTGCAGCTTGCCCCTTAAGAATCTGCAGCCTGCTTGTATCATCTCTTAGAGTGAGAATCTGCTCATTCATATCCAATCTATCTAGTATATTAAGCTTAGTTTGTGTTTATTTGCTAGGTAATCTGCTTTGATCTGTTTGCGATCACTTATCATCACTGAAAATCTATCTTCTGTAGTAAATAAACTTGTTTTATTTTAATCTAAACTCGTGAGCTTTGACTGGAGAGCTTGGGGAGAATATTTGCTTGGTTACCGCACGTGTGCATTGCTCTCTTCACATTCAGGGAGAGGCAAACTGAGTATTAAGCCCATATACTAGCCAGACTTCAGCAGGGCAGGACAGTACTGCTCTGGGGTCCCAGGGAAGCTGGTGGTTAGAGAGCCTGTGTGTAACTGCAGCTGGGTGTGTCCCTACCTGTGTGAATGCTGGTGAAAGTGCAGGCTGGGGGGCGTTGCAGCTTGTCACAGCAGTGCAGTGTGAGAGGGAGCCCAGGGTGGTTCAAAAGGTCACTTTTCTCACCTTTGCCCTCGCGAACTGAAGCACAGCATCAGAGAGATCCAATGACTGGCCAGCGACATTTTCAAGCAAGAAAATAACAAGTGATATGAGTCTTTCGTTGGCCATCATCGATCGAAGAAATGTTTTAATGAGCCTCAGCTCCGAACATTCCCCATGTGTCAGCATCTATACAATTGTTCGAGCATTTTCCTGTCTGCCGGCAGCTTACTAAGGTCAATCAGAACCCCCCAGGTCTTTTCGTGGTGCTTCATTTGTCTGAACCTTTCTGCAACGGATGCCTGAGCAGTGTCAATGAGCAAACAAACAACCTCCCTCTTGAATTTTTCTTCTGAGCTTCCCATCACCTCATCTCTGCCTGGTAACCAAACTGTCGCTGCTTCCAGTGAATACGAGTTCCCTTGAAGACAGACTCAACTCCTACCTTTTCCACCATTTCTTTGGCAGCAATGATGGCATCTTCAAATCCATTGTCCCTGTCGGCCACAGCAAAATCAAGGCAGCTTCTCCTCACAGTAGCCGTGGTCATGATGGCCGTTGACTGAGTTTATAGTGCCTGGCTAACAACGTTTACTTGGAACAGGATATCGGGCCAAACCACAACTGACCCCAGGCATTGGAAGTCAGTGATCTGACTTGCCAGGCTTTGCGCCACGTGTCAGATTCTGGCCTCGGCTTTACTTGACTGCGCTGTAAACCTCAGTCACTTGCGTACCTCACCTCTGCCCCCCAAGCCCAGCACCCCAGGCAATCACCTGGGTCCCCTGCTTTAAACCCAGCCCTGCGTGTAACAATCCAGAATAGTACAGAACTGGTCCCAGTGACTGAGCCCAGCAATGAAGAAGCAGTGATGTGTGTCTCTTGTGTCTCAGTGTTGGGGATTCCCGGGTGCCATGTTCTGATATAGCAGAGGGGATATAGACATGTCTCAGTGCTAGAGGTTCCCGGATGCTGTGCTGTGATGTAGCAGAAGGGATGCGGTTGTGTTTCAGTGCTGGGGGTTTCCAGAGGTTGTGCTATGATATAGAAGAGGAGATGCAATCACGTCTCTGTGCAGGGGTTCCCATACGCTGGGATATAACAAAGGGGATGCTGTCCTGTCTCAGTGACAGGGGGTTCTGGGTGCCGTACTGTAATATAGCACAGCAGATGCAGTCGTCTCTCAATACTATGGTGTCTGGGTGCTGAGCTGTCATATAGCACAGGGGATGCAGTCATTCTCAGTGCTCGGGGTTCCCTGTGCCGTGCTGTGATATAGCACCAAGTCTCAGTGCTGGGGGTTTCATAAGAACGGCCATATTGGGTCAGACCAAAGTCCATCTAGCCCAGTATCCTGTCTGCCGACAGTGACCAATGCCAGGTGCCCCAGAGGGAATGATCAGAACAGGTAATTATCAAGTGATCCATCCCCTGTTGCCTATTCCTCGCTTCTGGCAAACAGAGGCTAGGGACACCATCCCTGCCCATCCTGGCTAATAGCCATTGATGGACCTATCCTCCATGAACTTATCTAGTTCTTTTTTGAACCTTCTTATAGTCTTGGCCTTCACAGCATCCTCTGGCAAGGAGTTGCACAGGTTGACTGTGCGTTGTGAGAAAAAATACTTCCTTTTGTTTGTTTAAACCTGCTGCTTGTTAATTTCATTTGGTGACCCCTAGTTCTTGTGTTATGAGAAGGAGTTGTTATTTACTCCTCCTCATAACCTCCTTCCTTATTTACTTTCTCCACACCAGTCATGATTTTATAGACCTCAATCATATCTCCCCTTAGTCATCTCTTTTCCAAGCTGACAAGTCCTAGTCTTACTAATACCTCCTGTCCTGACAAGGGCCTGACCTTCTCTCCCAGGAGATGTTCCTGTAGTGGTGGGTTGGGGGGAATCCGGGCCCGGCCTCTATTCCGGGTTCTGGCCCAGGGACCCTAATAGTAGCAGCTGTTGGCAGCTGATCTTTCACTGCCAGAGTTGCTACATTTCCCTTGGCCACTTCCCCACAGCTCTCCTGCTTCTCCCTTCTTCACCCTTACCTTAGGGCTCCCTTACCGATGGTTTGGGGGTGTCTTCATTAACCAGCCCTTCAGCCGCACTTCCTCTCCTCTGGTTCCCTGGCTCTCCCCTGCCTGATTGGAGTGAGCCCTTTTTATAGTGTCAGCGGGGCCTTAATTAGAGTCAGGTGATGACATTAGCTTAATGGCCTCCCCTGACTCTTTGCAGGTTAATTAGGGTCAGGTGTTCTCATTAGCCTGGGGCAGCCCCTGCTCTGGTCAGTCAGGGAACAGAAAACTGTTAATCCAGTGGCCAGTATATCTGCCTTCTGCTATTATTAACAATAGTAATAATAATTGGAGATATACCTATCTCCTCAAGCTGGAAGGGACCTCAAGGTCATTGAGTCCAGCCCTCTGCTTTCACTAGCAGGATTAAGTACAGATTTTGCCCCAGGTTCCTAAATAGCCCCTTCAAGAATTGAACTCACAACCCTTGCTTTAGCAGGCTAATAAGGCTCAAACCACTGAGCTATCTCCCCCCATTCTGCTGTACCTAACTGGCCTAGGTCTATCACATTATCTATCCCTTTCTTAATGAATCCCAGCATTCTGTTTGCTTTTTTGACTGCCGCTGCACATTGAGTGGATGTTTTCAGGGAACCATCCACAATGACTCCAGGATCTCTTTCTTGAGTGATAACAGCTAATTTAGACTCTGGCCGCAGCAGGTTCCTGGGCAGGTTCCCTGAGCACCTGCATGGTGCTAAATTGGCTGCTGCATGGCCGTGTAGCTTACAGGGAACTTAGGGGCTGGGGGTTCCCAGATGCCATGGTGTGAGTTAGCAGAAGGGATATAGTTGTGTTTCAGTGCTGGGGTTCTAGGTGCTGTGATATGATATAGCAGAGAGGACGCAGTGATTTCTCAGCACTGGATTCACACGTCCTATGAAAGAGCAGAGGGGATTCAGTCATATCTCAGTACTTGAGTTGCTGATTGCTTTGATTTAGCAGAGGGGATGCAGTTGTGTCTCAGTGAAGGGGGTTCCTGTTTTCTGTGATATTGCAGAGGGGACGCAGTCATGTCTCACTGGTGGGATTGATGATTGCTGTGATATAGCATTGAGGATGCAGTCATGTCTCTGTGCTGCAGGTTCCTCTGTGCTGTGATATAGGAGAGGGGATGCAGTTGTGTCTCAGTTATGGGGATTCCCGGGTGCCCATGCTGTGATATAGCACAGTGGCTGCAGTTGTATCTCTGTCTTGGTAATTCTCTGGTGCTGTACGGTGATTTAGCATGTGGGATGCAGATGTATGTCCCTGCTGGGGTTCCAGGGCACTGTGTTGCATTATAACAGAGGGGATCCAGTCATGTCTTGGTGTTGGGAGTGATATAGCAGAGGTACGGCTGAAGGGTGGGTGGATGGGTACAGAACTGGAATAGCGGAGGATGCTGTAAGTCAGGATAGAGGTGCCTTAGCAGAGTTTAGTGGGAGAGGAAGTGATCCACACATGAGCTGGTCTGTTTGCTGATGACATGGCATTGCTGAGCCTTTGCGAGATGAAAGTTTAGATTTTCAGGCAGCTTGCAAATTAAAGACCACTACCGCCTGCCCCAGAGAAGGAGCCCTGCATCCAAGTCACAACAAAGGAGGCTTTGGGATCCTGCTGCCAATGTCTGAGGCTTCCACACAGCACTCCTCATACCACCACACAGCCTTTATTCCTGCTGCTCGTGACAAGCAGCATGATGGGACCTGCCCTGACTGGGCTGCTGGGGCTGCACCTCACCCCATTCCAGCACAAATGGTGTTGGCATTTTGAAAGACAAAAACCATGGGGAATAATGTTGATTAAATCCTTCAAATTTGCAGAATGTCTGAACTCTCCCCTCCCCTGTCCCCTGTGTTTTTAGCTGGCAATCAAGCCAGCTGGCTGGTCACGTTTTTGACATTAAGGGGGAGAACATTTTTGTCCACCAATTTTTTCCTTTTGTTCAACCAACCGAAAATATATTTTGTTTCCTAAAAATAAAATTAAACAGACGAGTGGACAGTGAGAATAAAACTGGTGGGGGGGGAAAGGCTATTTCAGACTGACTCAGTTCTGAAAATCTGAGCCTAATTGTTAGGCTGCCATTCTTGGGCCTCCTCTTGCTACAAGCCCCCACCCCCTGCAGCCTGCTCTCTGGGCTGTGTAGGAGCTTGTTCAGATTCCCATATCTCAGGTTCCCCAAAAGAGGACACTGCCTGGGGTGGGGTGGGGGGGATCTGGAGCGGGGAGACAGAGTGGGAAGGGTGGTACAGTTGGGGTTGCTGGAAGGGGAGGGGGATCTGGGGGGTAAAGTTGGGGTTCTGGAGTGGGAAGAGGAGCTGGAGGGTGTGTGTGAACTGGGAGAGTCATTTGGGGGGTGCTGGAAGGGGTAACTGGGGCAGGGGAACTCCCTGGAAGTGGGGGGTAGTGTCACTCCCTGTCATGGTGGCAGGGCGGCTGGCACAAGCCTAGGCCCCAGTGCAACCCATCACTCAGTGCCTTGGCCTCCCTGCTGGATCCCCTCCCCAGTGCTGGGAGCTGGGGGCAGATGCAGGGGCGGGACCAATTGGGAAGCAGGCCAATCGGGCCTCTTTCTGAATTGCAGCATCTGCTCTGCAAAAATCCAGGACATTTCCTCTTCTTTGAAAAATCCACCTGGACAGAGGACACAGGGTCAAAAAGAGACAATGTCCAGGAAAACCGGGACGACTAGGCTTGTTCGAAGGGTAAAGCAAACCAACGAATCTGTAGCGGGAGGTGTCGGGTTGCCAATTTTGGTTGGACGTATTCCTGGAGATTTCAGCATATGACCTAACCTTTAATTCCTGGAGACTCCAGGGCAATCCTGGAGGGCAACCCAAGGGAGGTGGGGAAGTGTACACAGGGCTTCACTTGTAATGAAAAAGGTGCCAGGGCTCAAGCAATTTTGTACATTCATAACTGATGCAGCAAGCCCAGAGGTGCTGGGGCTCGGAACTGCCGGGCGCTGACACAAATTATGTACCGAGTACAAGGGTGTTCAGTTCACTTTGGGTGAGATTTTCAAATGCACCTAAGTCCATTAGGAGTACACTGGGACTTAGCTTGTTTGAAAAGTCCATCCTTGGTGACTCCCCAGGGCATATTTCTTGGTGACTTGAAGTGTAGGCATCCCCCAGTGTGGAAGAGAAGAGCCAGGAGTAGATTTTCAGATCCTACTGGGAATGACTCCATGCATACCACCCATCCTGCCAAGTCTCCTGTGATGTGAGCCACAAAAATGTGGTGTCCCCTTGCTCTTGGGGCTGAAAATGGCTTACATCAGAAGCAAAGACATGAGGCTCTGGGCTGAGTGATTCCCATGCAAGGAAGGGGTCCCTTTGCATCCCAGGGGCCTTGGCAGGATGGGCGGTATGCATGGAGTCATTCCCAGTAGGATCTGAAAATCTACTCCTGGCTCTTCTCTTCCACATTGGGGGATGCCTACACGGGCATTGGAGGTGCAATCTAGCAGAGAACGGTATGGCACGATCCAATGGCTGGAAGTTGAAGGTAGATAAATTCAGACTGGAAATGCACCGTACATTGTTAACATGTGGGTAATTAGCCGTTGGAGCAACTTGCCGGCAGTCATGGTGGATTCTCCATCACTGGCAAATTTTAAATCAAGGTTGGCTATTTTTAAAAAGGAATCTTTGTGCAGGTCTCTGGCTTATGTTACACAGGAGGTCAGACTGGATGATCTCAGTGGTCCCTTCTGGCCTTGGAATCTCTGATTTCCAACTCAAGTGGACATACCTACGCTAGCTCTGATCCAGTTAGGGTGCTAAAAATAGCAGTGTAACTGCCACGACATGAGTGATGAAAGGGGCTAGCTGCCCCACGCACATACACAGGGTCTCAGAAGGGATTGCACTCAGGGCTGCCAGCCCATTGCACCACACAGACCATCACGGCTACCCTGCTATTCTCAGTGTGCTAACTTGATCAGAGCTAGCATGGGTGTGTTTATGTGAGTCAGAAATTACACTTCCAGCTCCAGTGTAGACATGCCCTTAGACTCATAGACTCATAGACTCTAGGACTGGAAGGGACCTCGAGAGGTCATTGAGTCCAGTCCCCTGCCCTCATGGCAGGACCATATGCTGTCTAGACCATCCCTAATAGACATTTATCTAACCTACTCTTAAATATCTCCAGAGATGGAGATTCCACAACTTCCCTAGGCAATCTATTCCAGTGTTTAACTACCCTGACAGTTAGGAACTTTTTCCTTATGTCCAACTTAAATCTCCCTTGCTGCAGTTTAAGCCCATTGCTTCTTGTTCTATCATTGGAGGCTAAGGTGAACAAGTTTTCTCCCTCCTCCTGATGACACCCTTTTAGATACCTGAAAACTGCTATCATGTCCCCTCTCAGTCTTCTCTTTTCCAAACTAAACAAACCCACAGCACTGGTTGATGCTGATTCTGCAATGAGCTGAGCACCTTCTAGGAGCTGCTGAGCTGAGAGTACTTGGCATCAGATTTCAGCAGCCCCAGCTTCCCCTCTGGGACCCTTAGGCCTTCTGGGCAGCCCCTCTAACTGTGGGGAGCTGAGTATCAGAGGGGTAGCCGTGTTAGTCTGGATCTGTAAAAGCAGCAAAGAATCCTGTGACACCTTATAGACTAACAGACGTTTTGGAGCATGAGCTTTTGTGGGTGAATACCCACTTCCTCAGATGCATGTAGTGGAAATTTCCAGGGGCAGGCATATAGATGCAAGCAAGCTAGAGATAATGAGGTTAGTTCAATCAGGGAGGCTGAGGCCCTGTTCTAGCCCTGATTGAACTAACCTCATTATCTCTAGCTTGCTTGCATATATATGCCTCCCCCTGGAAATTTCCACTACATGCATCTGACGAAGTGGGTATTCACCCACGAAAGCTCATGCTCCAAAATGTCTGTTAGTCTATAAGGTGCCACAGGATTCTTTGCTGTGGGGAGCTGGTCGGTGTGTCCCCAGGCACACTGCCTTCCCCTGCATGGGACATATGCCAGACTGGCTTGGGAGCACGTCAGTTCCCCACTAGTGCCTGTTCTGGAGGACCTGACCTTGTCTCACCAGGCACTGGGTCTGTCTATTAGGACCACCCCCTCCCAGGGCCTCAGTTCCACTCACTGCTAGGTCTGGTGCCTCCTGCTGGTCATTCTGGGGAATAGCTCACCGGCTTGCACACCATCACTTCATTTCTCTTTGTTGGTCTGCGGCCCCTTTCTCACTCCAGGAGCTGCTGCTGCCTCATGGTGACTCAGCACTCTGGCCAGGTCACTGTACACATTTCCCCTTCTGGGGCACCAAAATCTTCCCTCAGCAGCCAGCCCTAGGCAGCCTTCCCCGGCCATCCCTGCCTCATAGTGCCACCACTCACCCAGTGGCTGGCAGCAGAGCACAGGCATCTCCTCTACTACGGATTCTGCTCAGCAGCCAAGGTCTGTACCCTCTAGACCTCACTGCCTTTCCCTGAGCCCCCTCCTACCTTCTAGGCCTCCCCCTTCTGGGTTTGCCAACCCAAATCCTGAGCCCCCTCCTCCTTCTCCCAGGCAGTAACTGCAAACTACCTCCCCACAGGCCCCTTCTACTGCCAATCTCCTGCCTTAACAGCCCCAACCCAGCTGCTTCCTCAACTGGGCTCCCTCACTGGCCAGGGGATTACGTAGCCACCAGTCCCCTCAGCTGCAGCCTGGCCCTGGTGGGTTAATTAGCCTCCTTCTTTGTCTTCATTAACCCTTTCAGAGCAAGTATGGAGTGAACATCCATCACAGGCCACTGAAATCCTACCAAAAAAAGAACAGGAGTACTTGTGGCACCTTAGAGACTAACAAATTTATTTCAGCATGAGCTTTTGTGGGCTACAGCTCACTTCTTCGGATGCATAGAATGGAACACACAGACAGGAGATATTTATACATTCAGAGAACATGAAAAGGTGGAAGTATGCATACCAGCAGGAAGAGTCTAATCAATTGAGATGTGCTATCATCAGCAGGAGAAAAAAAACTTTTGAAGTGATAATTAAGATGACCCATAGAAGGTGTGAGGAGAACTTAAACCTGAAATCCTACCACAAGTTGCCTACCTAGGGTTGGCTGACATCTGTAGTTTCTCTAATACATAGCCTGCCCCTAGAGATGTGGGAGCCCTGAGACTGGCAGGACACTGAGGCCTCCCCAGTTGTTGAGAACATTCATGGAGATACTTCTCAAGGCATTTTTGAACTTGATGTTCTTTTTGTGGAGTGGGGAAGGAGGGAAAACTGCTGGGTTGTTTCTCCCAGGGACAAGTAGTTGGAAAGTGCACACACATGCCCAATCAGAGATTGTTCGCTTGTTTATCTAAATCCCTAAATAGATGCATTTGCATTTCCCGGCATGAAGTCTATAAATGACTCCTGATCTGAAATGGAAATCAGTCTCTGGAGGTTTGAGCCCCCTAGAGCTGATCTCTGACCTCTTCAGAGGCTGCTACTGCTGTGTCCAGAGCTCTCTTCTGCCTACTCATCCTGGAAACCACTGACAATTATTATCATTGTCACCAGTCCTTGTGATTTTATCATAAGTCCCATGAAATTTGGTGTTTTTCTTGAAGCCCCAGCTCCTGGAATCCTGTGATTACATGAGAATCTCAGGTTTCAGAGTAGCAGCCATGTTAGTCTGTTACGCTGAAATAAATTTGTTAGTCTCTAAGGTGCCACAAGTACTCCTGTTCTATTTATGAGAATCTCAGTTCTTTCTCTCTCTCCCTCTCTCTTTCTAACTAAAGGAAATTTCTAACCCTTGTGGTTGCAGAGAAAAGCTTGGAAATGTGACCAGCTCGCAGAGGGTCAGTGAGAAGGGCTCTATGCCATATTTGTGCCCCACTGCTCCCAGTCCCGGATCTGGCCATGAGCCCTAGGGCTGCTCTAAAGTACCCCCAGTTTCAATAGCCCTTCTCAAGGGGCTCTCCAGGCAGCCAGGGACTGCTGGATCTTCCCACTCTTTTACATGCTCTGTTAAAGAGCAGCCTTGCCTGGTGCCAGCATGGAGCCTGCCTAGCTGATTGCAGTAAGGGTTTCCATTGGCAGAGACTGTCAGCCTGTCAGAGACTGTCCAAGAGCAGCAAAGAAAGAACTGAAGTGAAGTTTCCATGAGGGAGTGCAGTGTGTGTGCCTCCCGTGCCAGCCTGTGCGGCGATGAGCACAACCCAGCACATGCCTCCAGCATGGACCTGAGCCTAGAACATCAAAGGGGCAGCGCCACTGAAAGCCAAAGCATAACAGTCACATGGTGCCACACTAGCGTGGCCGACAGGCCCCCACCCCCCTTTTTCCTCACTTGGCACTCCTGCAGCGCAAAGTATCTTCTCACCCCTTATCTGGACTGTTCAGCTGAAGAACCTCGAAGTGCATCATTTCTCAGCTGGCCTGAAGGGGGTGTTGGTGGCTTGCCTGAAGAGCTGCACATGCTTGTGTGGTTTCCGTACTGCTCACTTTCCACTCCTTGCCCAAAGGGACCTGCAGGCTGTTCTTAACCCTTCAAGGCCCTTTAGTGGTTGTGGGTGTCTAACCAGTCGCAGTCACTGTCTGTCCCAGGGAAAGTCTCTGCTCCCAGAGAAGAGTCAAGGCACACCCCTCCTATTCTGGGTTTGAAACTCCTGCCCACAGCTGGGCTGGCTCCACAGCACTGTCATCCAGGAAGCATGTGCTGGGGGCCCTGGAAATGGAGCCTAGGGAAATGGTTCCTTTCTTCCTTACATGGACCTGGAATAGGGCTGTATAAATCAGAGACACCCTTGTTCCAAGCCATGTATGGAAATGCTGCTCTCCCCTCGCTCCTCATTTTCCTGCTCAGTGAGAGGAAGAGGTGAGTGTGCTGGGCAGGTCGCCCCATGCCCCATCCTGCAATGGGACAGCGTGTGGCTCAGATTATGCTCCCTCTTCCTGCCACCACAGCATGCAGCTCAGCTGAACATCCTCTGCTGCTTCCCAGGTCCCAGGCTCTAGTGGGGAGAGGTGGGAAGGGATCTGAACTAGGAGGGCTCAAGGGCGCCAGTTAGGTAGGGTGCCCCCCCCATGTTTCATACAGGAGGTGGGCTCCCAGGCAGAGCTCTTGGCTCAGCATTAGAGTGGAGTGTGAGTTCTGCAGAGAGGTGCTTCTCCCAGCCTGTGTCCCTGGGGCAGGGAGTCGGTGTTTTGTTTACAGACAGACGCAGGGCAATTGAGATAAGAAAAGCCTGGTAATTAAATTAAGGATCTGGAAGTCATTAGATGAACCTATAAAACAGGAATCCCTGGGGGGGAGGGGATTGAAACGATAATGCAGGGGACTCCGAAAAAATGCAGCCAAGCCTTCTGAGCCAAGATTACATTCAGAAGAGAGGAAGATATGAGGGGCATAAGTGAAAAGAAGGGGCCAAAATCCAGGGAAGGGATAGCAATGGTATAGAGAAGTTCCCACGCTACCTCTGTACTTATGTGGTCCCATCACTGTAGTATCAGAGCACCTCACATCACAGCCCCTCGGCGAGGCAGAGTAGTGCTGTTATCCCCATTGTACAGATGGGGCACTGAGGCACACGCAGACTAACAGCCAGATTTTTCAAAGGTATTTAGGCATCTACTGGGATTTTCAAAAGCGCCTCAAAGGTCAGGTGCTTTGCAAACCCCACTAGATGCCTAGCTGCATCTTTGGGTGCCTGAAAACCTTTGAGACTATGTCCCTCAGGCACTGACCTGAGATCATACAGGAAGTCGGGGGGAGGGTGTGAAACCTAGGGCCAGCTGTCTATCCATTGGACCAGCCTTTCTCTCTTAAAAAAGCCCGCCCCGAAAGACAAAAGTTTTGCCGGGGCAGGTGTCAGTATAAACGGCTCCTTGTCAGCAGGACCGCTCTCCTGTGGCCAATGCGAACCCCGCTCATAGGGGTGGAAGTATTTTGTTGAATACTATGCTGACAAACGGTGTTTACACCGCCCGACTTTCAGCGACATGGCTGTGTCAACGCAGCCATGTCGCTAAAAGCTATGTAGTGTAGACAAAGCCTTATTCCCTGTACCCAGAAGAAGTAACTGCTAACCTGGCTCAAGGAGGAGCTGACCTAGCCAGTGTGTTTATTTCTTGATCTAGTTGTTCTATTCAAACTCAGTTAAAGTAAATGAGTCTGACAGGGAATTCGTTGATTAAACTACTGCCCTAATGCAGGCTGTCAATGACAAGCACTTTTTCAAAAGGAGCAATTAGGCTTCAGGTTGCGGCAGGTAGCTTGGCTTTTCATCTCTCTCTATACAGCACACACCAAACTCCCCGCCATGCACAGGAGCATCTATCTGGCAATTCAGCGACACCTGCTTCGTGTTCAGTTCCCTTGGGGAATGTTATTAGTGCTTTAACGGGAAAAGGGAGAGGGTGTCACGGAGGTGTGGGAATGGCAGCAGCAGGGTGAGTGACTATAACGGGGTTCAAAAAAGAACTAGATAAATTCATGGAGGATCAATCTGTCAATGGCTATTAGCCAGGATGGGCAGGGATGGTGTCCCTAGCCTGTGTTTGCCAGAAGCTGGGAATGGGTGACAGGGGATGGATCCCTTGATGATTCCCTGCTCTGTTCATTCCCTCTGGGGCACCTGGCACTGGCCACTGTCAGAAGACAGGACACTGGGCTAGATGGATCTTTGGTCTGACCCAGTCTGTCTGTCCTTATGTTATGTTCTTATGTGAGGAGGCGAGCAGTGAGCCAGCTGCTCGATGTCCCGGTTGTTTCCAGCATAGGTGGGGGAGGAGAAAGGCCAAGATGTGATGCTGTTGCCCTTGCTTTATACCTGTGGCCCACATGCCTGGCAAACCCTAGCCCAGGCATGTCCTACTGTGCTTTGCTGTGTCCCAAGGATCACACAGTCCCCAAGTCACTGCATCAAGCAGTTCCCATTGTGTGGCGCTTACATAGTTGGGTCATACAGTCAACAGGGCAGGGATCCTTTGTATGTCACTAGCAAACACAGCTTATTTCAGTAACAACCATACAGCCCTATATTATAACTTTAACACACTAATAGTATACGTATTTGGACAGAACACCAGGGTTCACTAGATCATGGCCTTTCATATGACACTTTACATGGCATACTCTGTATGAAATACCACCCCCCATATGACTGTGGGGGTTACAAAGTGTCATTCTGAGGTATTGTGTGTCACACCTACATGGGGAACAAATATTTAACAATGGGCTCTTCAGTTTAACAGAGGAAGGTCTAACATGAGCCAATGGCTGGAATTTGAAGCTAGACAAATTCATACTGGAGATAAGGCATACTGTTTTAACAGGCAAGCAATTAACCCTTGGAACAATTTACCAAGGGTCATGGTGGATTCTCCGTCACCAGCAATTTGTAAATGAAGATTGGGTGTTTTTCTAAAAGCTCTGCTCTGGGAGTTATTGTGGGGCTGGTCTCTAGATGATCACAATGGGTCCTTCTGGCCTTGGAATCTGTGATTCTGTGACTCCAGGACACTTGGTAAGCAGAGTGAGAACAGCCTCCAAAGCCCCTTCTGAAGCTGAACAACATTATTACATTATCTTTATAGATGGGAAAGTCAGGCACAGATCAGGGAAGTGATCTGCCCAGGTCGCTGAGAAGGTCAGCGGAAGATGCAGTAATAACTCCCAGTCCCCTGCTGTCACCCTAGACACCTCTCCCTTCTGGATGGCTTTAAAATGTTTGGATGCATGAAAATTCCCATTTGGAAGGACCAAAAATGCCCCATGAGACAGGCTACTAAAGGGTGATTCTAAGGGGTGGGAGAAGGGAAGGTACCAGAAATCTCCCACAAAAGACAGTCCTTGCAAGGTTCTCAGCACAGTTTTGACAGGAGCTTCAGGGAGCGCAGATTATCAGTACTATTAAATGACTGTCCAGTCTTGGTCATGGCCCCATTGTACTGTGCTTGTTCCTGCTCTAAGGTGCTTACAATCTAAGCAGCATCCAAACTCATGGATTCTTATCCAACCCACACTCCTACACCAAAGCTGTAGAACCAGGGATGGGAGAATTCGGAAATCCCCAGCACTACAGGCCTGAGACCAATGGCAGTAGAAGGAAACCTGGTAAATTGCTAAATGCCTGAAAATCTGATAAATGTGCATGGGCAATTTAACTCAGTAGTGGGTTACAAAGCATCAGAGAGCTCACTTCTGCCTCCAGCTTTTAATTGACTTAGAAAAGGATGAGGGTAACTGAAGTGGATTCCTGTGCCCACCTGGAATGGCCTTGGCTGCATCCCCTGGGTGGAGAAGAACTTGGTCTGCATTTCTGTGCTAGCTGGAATGGGCTCTGGGTGCAGTCTCTAGTGCAGCCAGAAGGGGATGGTCATGTATATTGAACCTCACTCCAGACATGGCAGAATCCAGAGCTCCTGATGGCCGGTGTATGTGCTCCTCAGTGTAGACATGGGTAGGTTTAAGCTATTTTGGCAATGGAGAAAGAGCCACAGGAAATTGTGGGCTAGCAAGGCCAAGAGGTTTGTCCTGGGGGCCTGAGAGCCCTGTCCAAGCTGTGATCCCAATCCTGACCCCTCAATGGAGTAAGGCGAGCTTTCCATCTGAACACCGGGAGGAGTCCTTGGGCTTGCAGCAGCAAATTCTCCCCCATCTTTTCTTGCTAAAGCAACGCTGAGCCTTGCTTCAATCTGCAGCTCATAATCTGCTGGACACATTGCTTCCCCTATCTTCCTTCCCATTCCCATCTCTCTCCCAGAGCCATGGAGAGGATTCAAAGAAGTGAGAGAGCAATCACCCAGCATCCTGCCTGCCAGGGAGAGGCAAAGCTCTCTGGGAAGAGAGAGAGTAGTGATGCCCCAGTTCCATATTAAGTGGGATTGCAAGTCCAGTCCCCAGCATTTCCTTTTGATTGTGCTGTAAACAGGCTTAAAATAAAAGCATTTAGCACTGGGAGTAATTGCTCTGTTTGTGGTTTGAGGGGTGCATGTTATTTCCAGCATATTCCTGTAATGTTTCCCCCTGCAGTGCCACCTGGAACTGGGGTACCACTGAGCCCCCTGACCCACCAGCCTGGGCTCCTTCTCACACTGCACTGCTGTGACAAGCTGCAATACCCTCCAGCCTGCACTTTCACCAGCTTACATACAGGTAGAGACACATGCAGACTCTCTGACCAGCCCCTGCATAGGAAGGCTACAGTTAAGGCAACTCCCAGCTCCCCTGGCACGCACACCCTCTGGAGTATAAACCCAAAATCATATCATCTTGTGCTGCACAGGGAACTGTACAGTGTAAGCTGATAAAGTTTGCCTCCTCCCTCAATGTGGAGAGGAATATACAACAGACTTTGCCCCTGAGCTATAATTCCCAGACACCTCACTCCAATTCATTGGTTTAGATAAAACAAAAACAAGTTTATTAACTACAAAGGATAGATTTTAAGTGATTGTAAGTGATAGCCAACAGATCAAAGCAGATTACCTAGTAAATATACAAAAAACACGAACTAAACATAATATACCAGATAGATTGGATATGAATTAGCAGATTCTCACTCTAAGAAATGGTACAAGCAGGCTGCAGATTCTTAAGGGGCAAGCTGCACTTGCTTTACAGCTTGAAATCCCCAGGTTTCTCATTCACAGGCTAGAAATTCCTTTGGCCTGGGTCCAGCACTTCCCCCAGTTCAGTCTTTGTTCCTCAGGTGTTTCCAGGAGTCTTCTTGGATGGGGAGTGAAGAACACCAGATGATGTCATTCCCTCCCTTATTCAGCTTTTACATATGGCAGGAAACCTTTTGTTTCAAAGCTTGGTTCCCAGACCAGTCTGTGGAAAAATACTGACATTCCAAGATGGAATCCAGCATCATGTGATCTGATCACATGTACTTGTAGAGTCATAGAAGCCATTACTATTATCTTTGAAAACTCATGGCAAGTGGAGGAGGTCCCGGACGATTGGAAAAAGGCAAATAAAGTGCCCATTTTTAAAAAGGGGAAGAAGGAGAATCTGGGGAACTATGGACCGATCAGCCTCACCTCAGTCCCTGGAAAAATCATGGTGCAGGTCCTCAAGGAATTATTTTGAAACACTTGGAGGCGAGGAAGGTGATCAGGAACAGTCAGCATGGATTCACCAAGGGCAAGTCATGCCTGACCAACCTGATTGTCTTCTATGATGAGTTAACTGGCTGTGTGGATGAGGGGAAAGCAGTGGACATGATACATCTTGACTTTAGCAAAGCTTTTGATACAGTTTCTCACGATATTCTTGCCAACAAGTTAAAAAAGTATGGACTGGATGAATGGACTATAAGGTGGATAGAAATCTGGCTAGATCATTGGGCTCAACAGGTAGTGATCAAAGGCTCGATGTCTAGTTGGCAGCCGGTATCAAGCGGAGTGCTCCAGGTCCTGGGGCTGGTTTTGTTCAACATCTTTATTAATGATCTGTATGATGGGATGGATTGCACCCTCAGCAAGTTTGCGGATGACACTAAGATAAGGGGAGAGGTAGATACACTGGAGGGAGGGATAGAGTCCAGAGTGATTTAGACAAATTGCAGGATTGGGCCAAAAGAAATCTGATGAGATTCAACAAGGACCAGTGCAGAGTCCTGCACTTAGGATGGAAGAATCCCATGCACTGCTACAGGCTGGGGACCGACTGGTTAAGTGGCAGTTCTGCAGAAAAGGACCTGGAGATTACAGTGGATGAGAAGCTGGTTATGAGTCGACAGTGTGCCCTTGCTGCTAAGAAGGCTAATGGCACCTTGGGCTGCATTAATCGGAGCATTGCCAGCAGACCGAAGGAAGTGATTCTTCCCCTCTATTCAGCACTAGTGAGGCTACATCTGGAGTATTGCATCCAGTTTTGGGCCCCCCATTACAGAAAGGTTATGAACAAATTGGAGAGAGTCCAGCGGAGGGCAACAAAAAGGATTAGTAGGCTGGGGCACATGACTTATGAGGAGAGGTTGAGGAAACTGGGATTACTTAGTCTGAAGAAGAGAAGAGTGAGGAGGGATTTGATAACAGCCTTCAACTACCTGAAGAGGGGTCCAAAGATATGTTCCAAAGGCTGTTCTCAGTGGTACCAGATGACAGAACAAGGAGTAATGGTCTCAAGTTGCAGTGGGAGAGGTCTAGGTTGGATATTAGGAAACACTATTTCACTAGGAGGGTGGTGAAGCACTGGAATGGGTTACCTAGGGAGGTGGTGGAATCTCCTTCCTTAGAGGTTTTTAAGGTCAGGCTTTAGAAAGCCCTGACTGGGATGATTTAGTTGGGGTTGGTCCTGCTTTGAGCAGGGGGTTGGATTAGATACCTCTTGAGGTCTCTTCCAACCCTGATATTCTATGATTACTCACAGGCTGTTTGGAGTGTTCTCAGGAAGGCTCATCACAAGGTGGAAGATAAGCTTCTCCTAAGACCTATTATTTTTTCCTAATGGCCCCTATTCCCGAATAGGCCCTTGTCCACCCACTATCTAGGGTCCTCAAACTTCATTGCACCCCAACCCTCTTCTGACAACAAAAATTACTATACAACCCGAGGAGGGCCATATAGAACCCTGAATCCATCCAAGCCCCACCACCCTGAGCTGGGGGGGGGGGGGGAGAGAGGGAGAAGGAACCAAAGGACTTCAACTCCGGGAAGGGGAGAAGGTAGGGGGCCTGTAACCTGAGCCCTGCCACCCAGGGCTGATGGGCTTTGGCTTCAGCCCCGAGTAATGGGAATCCAGTCCTGAGCCCCAGCAAGTCAAACACCAGCCCTGGTGACCCCATTAAAATGGGGTCCCAACCACTTTGGAATCCCAACCCAGTTTGAGAACTGCTGATCTAGACTGAAAACATTTTGTCTAGTGGGCATGACCAAGGTGTAACTACATTTAAAATACAGATACATAGTCAATATTCAAAACTTCAGATACAAAAATGATATATGCATACAAATAGGATGATCATAATCAGCAAATTGTAACTTTTCCAATGACACCTATATGACTTATTTTGAATAAAATACATCATAATTATGTCATTATCATATCACAATAATATCATTATGAAGAATATGAGGATTACTGCCAGAGAGTTAGTCATGGATTAATGTGGAGGCAGTATGCCTAATGCTCTCTTTAGATTTTGGTTATACAACTCTAAATGTTACCAAACATTGTAGTGTCACCCACAGGAGTTTTTACAAAGTTCTGTGTTTCTTGGGTTGCCTGAAAACATTCTTGTGAGTAGCATTGTTAACATAATGCAGATATCAATATATTTTAGAGTGTAGGTGTCTTAGCATTTAGCCACCAATGCAATGAGGTGGTGTGCCTCAGTTTCCCCTTCCACACAGCAGACTAGGTTTGTTATGTTTTTTCTCCTGTGCCAAGCTCTAAGTCTGTTTACAGGTATTGGCTGAGAAGCAGTATCCTTATAGGACTTCCTTGATACCACTCCTAGCATGTTCAAATTTTTTTTCCAAAAATCCTGCATGTTACACCTTTTCAAAGAATTTACCATCAGCACCAAATTCTTTCTCATAACCAGCAAGTTGTGTATAATGATACTTAACAGTACCAGCAAATTCACAGGGAGGCGCTTCCAAGTATCTCTATCGCACCATGCCTCCTGTTTAAACAGTCTGCTTTGTTTAATATTCATGTGTTTTTAACTCCTCCGTGAACCATAGCATGTATTCAGATACTGCTCTTTCTTCCCCGTTAGTGTTTTTTCCAGTGTCCCCTTCAGTAAAAGTTCTCCGTTTATGTCGGTCTTTGGGGCTTTGGAGTGGAAAGGATGTGCGAGGACCTTGCCTGTTACAGCCCTGTGGAGCTGCATTTGCTCTCCAGGGTTATGCCATGCAAAAAAATCCACCACCATCCCTGCCCTCTTGGGTTTTCCGTGTGATTCGCACTGCCAGCATTGGGACTTTTCCCCACCCCCTTTTCTTAGATGGCTGTGATCCTCCATTAGCTTTTCCTTAGCTGTTTGCTGCTACTTAACCACCTGGGAAATTGCTTTCTTCTCCCATTTCTCAGGTGGGTCATTAGCACTTTCACCCACACTCAAATTTTTAGTAGGATTCCCATCCTGTCTTAAAGAGAAGCTAGTTTCCATAAGTACATCCACACTGAGCACTGTAGATTTGCCCCTCATGCCTTTCTGCACAAGGATGGGTTGCAGAAAGCTGGGGACTGACACACCCAGTACCAGCTTCCCTACCACACAGCCACACCAATGACACCCAGCCCTGATGCTGAGCTCAGTCTCCATGGCCCAGTCCTTCCTTGCTTCTAGGCCAAGACTGCCCATGGAGAGAGAGTGCCCTCTCTATAAGGGGAGCACCTCTCCATTACAAACTGGACAGAGGCCACCCAACTCATGTCCTATAAACAGCCACCAGATGGGAACAATGCTTGGGGCCTGCTCCCCCACTCCCTTGTGGGGCCATTAATGCCTGCGCGTAGGGAAGATCATACTTGGCTATTAAGATCTGTTAGCATTTTCACCCTCTTAGCGCAGGTGTGTAAGACTTCATGAAGGGCAAGGTAATGGGGGATCAGGCCTTGCTTTTTACTGACCTGTTGAATCTCTTGACCTAAAGTGAAAATCCTAGTAGCCTGTGACCCTGCTCATGAGAATCCCAGTCTGATGGAAGGAAGCAATCCCTAAAACAAACCTCCCATAATTTCCAGGAGCCTTTCCACTTGTTTGGGCCTGATTCACCATTGCCAGACACCTTGGGCCTGATTCGCACCTGCACAAATGCTCCTTTACACCACTTTGACTTTAATCACGATGATGATGTCATTTATATACACTTTCTGGCTCCACTGCACAGCCAGGGCCTCAGTGCAATTGAGAATCAAGCCCTGTGGGCTTTTACCCCTGGGCAAAGTGGCTATAGGTGTGAGTGAGTGGGGGTTGCAGTGATTGACACATGCTCTGCCCGGTGTAGATGATGAGGGCCTGAAGCAAAGCCCATTGAGGTCAATAGAAAGTCTCTCACTGATTCAGGCCCCGAGCCAGAAACTCTGGTCAGTGTACTGGGGGCATATGCCAAGGGGCCAATGCCAGCTTGCCTGGAGGTTCCAGGTGCTGGCTGGGATGTTCCAGCTAGGAGCACCAGGCCCCGCTACGAACCACAGCTGATCGCTGGCCCCAGCACACAGGGCTTAAAGCACAACTGGCCGAAAGGGGGTGTGATCCTGGCCAATCAAACCTCTGCAGCTCCAGCAGGGGCACTGAGTGCACATAACAGCCCTGCTGAGGAACCCCTGGGAATGGCTGCTTTCCCCACTGCCCTGCCTCCTGGGGTAGAGCAGCCAATCAGAGTTACCTCAGGCGCCTGCCCCCTCTGCCTCAGCTGCCCCCATGCCTCAGCCTCCTGCCTCCTCTGCCTCAACCCTGCCCCATCCCCTCTGCCTCAGCCTCCTCCCACTGTGCCTCAGCCTCCCACCTCCTCTGCCTCAGCCCCGCCCCAACCCCTCTGCCTCAGCCCCCCACTCTCTCTGCCTCAGCCCTGCCCCATCCCCTCTGCCTCAGCCTCCTCCCACTGTGCCTCAGCCCCTCACTCTCTCTGCCTCAGCCCTGCCCCATCCCCTCTGCCTCAGCCTCCTCCCACTGTGCCTCAGCCCCCCACCTCCTCTGCCTCAACACCCGCTCTGCACCTCAGCCCCCCACTCTGTGCCTCAGCCCCCCCCGCAACTCAGCCTCCACCTGCTCTGCTTCAGCCCCTGCCTCCTCTGCCTCAGCTGCCGCCGAGCCACAGCCTCCCGCCTCCTCTGCCTCAGCCCCCCACTCTGTGCCTCAGCCCCCCCCGCAACTCAGCCCCTGCCTCCTCTGCCTCAGCTGCCGCCGAGCCACAGCCTCCCGCCTCCTCTGCCTCAGCCCCCCACTCTGTGCCTCAGCCCTCCCGCCTCAGTCCCCCTTACACATCCCTGTGCCTCAGCCCCCCATCCCACATCCCCCCCACCTCTCTACCTCAGTCCCTGCCACACACACTGTCACTTCAGCCCCCCTCTACCCACACCCCTGCCTGAGAGCTACTCCCTCTGCCCTCCCAGCTGTTTGCCCAGCCCTAGGTGCCGTGCAGGGCATGTTCCCCGCTGACACTCAGCACAGCCTGTTTTCTGCCCCGAGTCCCCACTGCCCTGCACTGTGTCAGCACCCCTAGTACCCGGTGTCAGACACTGTCACGCCCACAGTGGCCCCACAGGCCCGGGCTCCCTTGGGTCCCTCCCAGAAACAAGGGCTGTGTTTTGTCCCACACAGGTGGGGTGGAATCTACACTGTCCTAGTGAGCTTGTCTCCTTGGAGGGGTCCTGGCGTCCCTTACATCTGCCGTACTCCCTGTGGAGTCACACAGCATCCATGGCTGCGAGCCAAGGACAAAGCTTGAAGACCAGGGCAGGTGAGTCTTGGACAGAAACACCAAGGGCCTCAGAGACAGGAATAAACCAGCACTGTCTAGCCAGCTTGGTTCTTGACACGGGATCTCCCCGTCCTCTCCTTTGAAGATCCCCATCCCTTCCATTACGCCCTGCCTCAGCCCAGGCAGCCCTGGCTGCGAACTTCTTCTGAGCCCAGCACCACTGCACCGAGGGTCCAGGGGCTCCCTCTCCAGAGGCACACGTGGCCTTGGTAGCACTCCCAGCCCCTCCAGAGCCCCATGACCCAGAACATGTCCGCCAGGACACACTTCGCCTCAAGGGGACAGATGCTATTTCCAGGGGAATTGTAGTTTCCATTTTTTGTCTCCCTAGAGGCTGGGCCACATAAGCAATTAATGACTGAGTCTGCCACAGCTCCCAGCCAGCGCAGGTCATGCTTTAGCTCTAGTGGTTATCACTCTTAGGATCAGAGCTGGTGCTAGCAATTGCTTAGGCCCTGAGCAGCTCAAGGGGGTCTCCTATTTGCTTTTCATTATGTGTTGGGGGCGGGGGCAGAAATATTCCTGCTTTAGGGCCTCCAATGGGCTAGCATCGGCACTGTATTAGGACAGATTGTCCTGGGTTCAAGCCAGGGGCGGCTCTAGACATTTCACCACCCCAAGCATGGCGGTATGCCGTGGGGGGTACTTTGCCGGTCGCTGGTCCCGCGGCTCCGGTGGACCTCCCTCAGACATGCCTGCGGAGGGTCCGCTGGTCCCGTGGCTCCGGTGGGCCTCCCGCAGAAGTGCCTGCGAATGCTCCACCGAAGTCGTGGGACCAGCAGACCCTCTGCAGACTGGCCTGCGGGAGGTCCACCAGAGTCACCTGCCGCCCTCCCGGCGACCAGCAGAGCGCCCCCCGTGACATGCCCCCTCAAGCATGTGCTTGGCATGCTGGGGCCTGGAGCTTCCCCTGGTTCAAGCAGGGTTGGAGGTATGAGAGCTTCAAACATCCCTGTGGGACTATACCGCCCAACTGCATGATGCCTCATTCATCTGCACAGCATCTGCATCGTGCTGGGGAGGAGACAACACCATGTGATCAGCCACATTTGCACATCACCGCTATGTTGTCCATGCGTCCGTGGGGGACTCTGAACATCAGCTTGGGAATTACTGTGCAAGGCCTCTGTGGATCTGAGAGAAGGCAGGGTCCCTGACATGAGTAGCTCTCAATCCAGAGGCCCAACATACAAGCCCAGCAAAGGGAGATGGGGGCCTTGTAAAGCTTTGGATTAAGACACTGTGTGCAGCCCTGTGATTTGCTTCCATTATTTACATGGAGAGGGGGACCAGTAGGTAGTGCCTTGCCCCAGACTCCTTGAATAGGCTATAGATACAGTAATTATTGCTCTTGCAGACAATGTGTGTAACAAGCCAAATGCCCCCAAATGAGCTACTGCTCCTGGGGAAGGGAAAAATATTGTAACGTACTGGCTAGTGCATATGGATCACCACTTCCCTCTACTGGATGGGATCAGAACAGCTCCCCTGGAAGTCATAGGCCCTATAGTGCTAACAGAGATTCTCCTTTAGCCCCAGGGGCAGGGCCTGAGCTTTAGGAGCAGTGGGAGCCAAGTTCCACCCCTGGTCTCGCTGTTAGGTTCTTGCTGGCCCTGGTGCACAGCACAGTGACAGCTGCGCCTCCTAAGTGCTCATAGGTTTGGTACAATACCCTACCCAGCTCACTTCATCCCACTAACACTTCCCATTGCAGCATTACCTGGGGCATCCTCCAGGCTCTTCAGTGCTAGCCCTGCCCCCACCATCTCATTGCATTTGCTTCAATCTGTTCACTGAGTTGCTCTCGGCTCAGATTTCCTCCAGATTCTGCATACACGTGGAGTTCATTGGTGCCACGCAGCAGCCTCGGTAGTGTCTGCACCAGGCAGCACCTTTCTCCTCCCTGGCATTTCACCAACCCCTGGAAGCCCATTTTGGATGAGGGAGGGCAACTTCCACAAACTGGGCACACCTGAATCCTTCCCACGACATCAAACAAACCCAGCTCTGCCACCCCTAGCAATCCTAGGCCAGTCTTTGCCTGTCTTCTCTGGTCTTAAGTCCCATGAGTTTTCCCTCTCTGAATACTGTTTGACAGAGAGTTTCTTTCAGACAGCCTCCTTTGTGCATTCCTGACATACATGCCTGAGCTGTATTTCCCAGCTGAGCCCCAAAGTACCAGTGCCACGTGCAGGCTGGCGGGGAGCCCACATCCACCCACTGCCAATGCCTTTGGATTAAGGCTTGGGCAAATAACCTCCACATCCTCCCTTCCAGTCTAAACTCCTTCCGTGAATTCATCATGGAGCAAAATGCCCATGGAATGGGACAAGTCAGCACAGAGCGGTGGCTGCAAGCCAGGGAAAGCCGCTGCCTCTTGGGGCCCCCTCTGTTCATGCTGCCTTTTTAAAAAAGACCAATGATCCAGGGCCCTGTGCATGAGGGGATGGCACAACCCTGCCTTTTGAACTCCTTCCTGCAAATGCTGAGCAACAGGGTGCTCCGTGATTCAGTTCATCCCCAGAAGCTAGCAGCAATGTCCATACACCAGCACCAGGATCTGTGATTCACTGTCCTCATCAGTAACTCCCTTGGCATGGTTGGTGCTGCCAGAGTTCATACAGCACGTATCAGTAACTGCCCTTGAGTCTCTTGTCACCACTACGGTATCTCCAGAGACATCAGCGCAGTTATTCCTGAATTACACCACTGGCAGAGAGGCGAAGCAGAATGGAGAGTCTACAGCTGTGACAGAGCTTTCTATAGCACATCCACATCTGATTCAGTCACAAATCATACTCATGTAATGAGCCCCTCTTCAGGATTTGAACCCCTGACCTTCAAATCCACAACAAAATCCTCTACTACTTGAGTTTGAGTAAATCTATTAGGTGGTCTCAGAAGTAGCTTCTTATCCTGAATGTGCACTGATCACTAGAGGAAGATGTGACCCACCTTCCAAGTGTGTTACATTCCCAATAGCTGATTCCGAGATGGAGCTACTCTAGTGGTAATCCAGGAACTCCCAGGAATATTGTCAGGTTGCAATGGGTTTCAATTGTGTGCAAAGTGTGGTGCAGTAGTGTTGTCATTTCACAACCTCGTTGCCGGTGAGCCCATGATTGTAGCTGCAGGCATGCATAGACCTATATGCATTTGCACCCAGGTGTATCTGTGGAGGCATGCAGTTTTTGATGCATTGTGCTGTAAATGCATGGGAAACTGCATGCGTGTCAGGCTAGCAGCCTACCTGTCTGCACTGCAAGGAGGTCTGACCTCCGCTGAGTGTAGGTGAACCATCTGCTGCACGCTGCCAGGTGTGCAGGTTCAGTGCTGGAGCCAGTGCTGCGTGCCATGGCACAGGCCCCAGCATGTCTGTGTTGAGAAGCAACCTGGATGCATAGCAAGCTGAGTCTCAGAGTCCTGGAATGGACCCAGCCAGGTGTGTACATCCCTTGTCCCCTGACATGCTGCCTTTTCTGCATCTCCAGCAGGGAAAGGAGTGCACAAGGAAAGGTGAAGGCTGGAGAGAAGCCGCTAGGGATGGTGGAGGGGAAAGCTGGGGGTATAGAATCTGCACAGAGCTATCTGCCACTGTGACAAGCTTCCTGCAACTTCGGCCGAGGCTCCCAGGGGGCGCTCTGCTCTCTGTGGTTCCCCTGGCAGGGTTGCTGCCTCCAGGGTTCCCAGTTCTAGGCTCGGTGAGGATAATGCGCATGCTGGGGAACTCTGCACACAAACGCAGCCCAGAGTCTGTGAGTTTCAGGAGACTGGAACCTGGGCAGGCTGATGGCTGTGGGCTGAAATGTGGGATGTGGACACCTCACTGATTTCCAGTGCGATTGTGCTAAGCAAAAAACCAGCAAGTGACCCCGGTGGGTTGGAGTGAAGAAGACAGGGCTGGCTCCAGGCACCAGCGGAGGAAGCACGTGCCTGGGGTGGCACATGCTAAGGGGCGGCATTCCGGCCATTCTTGAGGTGGCACAATCCAGGCAGCCTTTTTTTTTTTTTTGCTTGGGGTGGCAAAAATGGTAGAGCCAGCCCTGGAAGGAGAGGTTCATCCGGCCCCTGCCGGGATCTAGCCTGTGCAGGCAGAGAGACAGACCAGCAAGGGGAGAATACAATCTGTGTGGGGGGCATGTGTCCCAGAGGAGAGCAAATGTCGTTCTTGGGCAGAGACCAGTTGTGAATCCAGCTGGATCTGAACAGTGTGCGAAAGATACTGTCACGTGCTAGCTCTGGCATTTGCTAGTGGCTTCCCTGTCTAGTGGATTAAGCAGGGCAGGGACATTTGAATCCCAGCTGGGTGACTGATTTGCTGTGTGATGTTGTGCAAGGCACTCCCCACTCTGTTCTCATCTATAGCATGGGCGTGATCCCCAGCCTGCAGGGTGCCCTGACAATTAATTGTGATGCACTAGGCAAGCTGCATGCTGCAATGACAGAACTCCCCATTGCCGGGGCTGGGATGGAGGAAGCTACCACATGGGACACCTGGGACCAAGCTGCTGTGAAGAAAGGGCAAGGGGGTGGTCTAGTACCAAGGCCTCGGGGCTTTAGGCAACCCCAGGACCCCTGAACGGAAATGCAGCTCAAGGCACATCTAACTCAGCATGGGACTCCCTGCAGCACAAGGGAACTGCACCCCTCAGCCAGGCATGTGGCAGGAGATGTGGCGCATTGCCCATAGAGTGAAGGTGCTGACAGCCCAGATCCCCCCAGATTTCCCCATGAGACGTCACCATGGGGCCTCTAGCACCCACTGCGACTGGAGCCAGCCCAGGGGAGCATGTATGTGAGAGGGGCGTGAAGCCCACTCTGCCAGAAGAAAGGGTCTGGCTCACGGGCAGCACGTGAACTACCCATTGTGGGAGGCTGGTCCCTGGCCACTCCCCTTTTGCCCAAGGCCCTTCCTCTTCCCCGCATGGTCTGCCCCCTCCCCTGCTGGAGCCCAGAGCACCCCAATCGCGGCCACCCCCGCCCCCAGCCCCAGGCCGCCCCAGCATCTCCAGTGCCCCCAGCCCCAGAGCTCCAGGTGGCACAAGCACTAGCTGCAAACACTCTCCAAGTCCCTGCCACAGGCCGGCCAGCACCAGCCTGGGTCATGGGGGAAGAGTGAGAACTGGAAGCAGACAAGAGGGGGACAGAGGGTGGAGTGTGGGTGGGGCCACGCTGGGCTGTTTGGGGAGGTGCAGCTTCCCCCGGTCTGTGATACCCACCACCCATGGGCTGGTTTCATCCACCCTCCCCAGGTGGGAAGACTCCCCCCTGCCCAATTCCAGCTTGAGGGTCGGGGAACCATCCTTTGATGAGGAACATGATTGCAAGCTGTTTGGAGGAGGGAGTCTCCTTCTGCTCTGTGTCTGTACAATGCCTAATGCAGGGGTCCATGGCTGGAACTCGTAGGCTGTACTGCAATACAGATAATGCATACACTCCAGGCAGTGCTGGAGCCAGGACCAGTGTTTGCTGTGGGACAGCTGGGGGTGTGGCACTGGCAGGGGAAAGGGAGTGGCTGCAGGCCAAGGCATGTCCCAAGGGAGCTGGGGAGCAGGAGTGAGCTGGGAGCTGAGCCCCGGGTGACTCGCTGCTTGGGAAAGGGCTGGACCAGCACAGAGATTCGCTCTGGGGACTGGGAGAAGAAGGATCCCAGTGGCCCCTGGCTTCACAATCACGGTTTTCCTAAGGAGTCTAGAGGTGAACTCCTGCTGTTCTGTGTTCGACCAGAGAGCCTTGCCCTAGAGCACTGCATGGCTGTTGCCTCTGCCCTGGGGGCTCCAGGGAGCAAGATCTGACAGGCTGGGAATGTAACAAGCCACTAACCCCAGGCAGGTAGAGCTGGGACCAGCATGCTGATCTTTCAGCTCTAACTATACAGGGCTTTTCCATGTGGCTAGAGGAGGAGAGCGCCTGCAGCTGACACATACGCACCCCACCGTCTCTCTACCCCTACGCCCCCTCTCCCCCACCACATCTATTTTCTCCACTGGGTGTGGTTGTGCAGACAGTGCAGGTTGTTTTTCAATTCAATTCCATGTGGTTTAATTTGCCTGCTGTCAGGGATGGGGAAGGACCCCCCTTCTTCCCCTAGGGATTGCACACCGCTCACCCTTCCAAGGCCCAGACATAGGAGACAGGCCCTCAGCCAGGAGGCACACACGGAAGCCATTAGCACAGGGAGCTTAGAACAACATGCAATGAGCAGCAAAGAATCCTGTGGCACCTTATAGACTAACAGACGTTTTGGAGCATGAGCTTTCGTGGGTGAATACCCACTTCGTCAGATGCATCTGACGAAGTGGGTATTCACCCACGAAAGCTCATACTCCAAAACGTCTGTTAGTCTATAAGGTGCCACAGGATTTTTTGCTGCTTTTACAGATCCAGACTAACATGGCTACCGCTCTGATACTTAACATGCAATGAGTTTCTCTAGCATAAACAGCGCTGTTTCTTACCCTAGCCTCATGATTCAGTCTCCCTGGGGTGGAAGAACAAACAGGGCGATAAGGAGCAGGGCTGCAAGGGGTGGATTGAAGCTGAGTCTCAATGCAGGACAGGCATCAGGAGGGGAGGGGGAGCCAGGTGTTCTGTGTAGCTGTTAAACTGCAGGCTTGGGCTCCTGCTTCCACTGCTGAGGCACAGAGCGGACAGGGGAAAAGGCATGTCTGAAATAATATTGCATCGTGGCTTTCCAAATTCCTCCATTGGTGTCTCTCTGATCATCTTCTGACTTGGCCTGGGCCTCCTTAGCACATCAGAACCCCTCCTCTCCATCTCCAGTCTAAATGGAGCAGAAAATGACAAGGCTCCTTTGGTTTAGCAACAACAGCAGTCTAGCAGTGCCTACCTGGGGAGCAGATTTCTAACTGCAGAGCAGCCTTTAATCGAATGGGCAGAGATAGAGCAAGATCCAAAGACTGGCAGACAATTTCACAGGGAAGTACGGCTCACGTGTTTATCAGAGAGGGCGATTATTCACTGAAACAGCTGATCCGGGCGGGTTGGTGGATTCTCCATTGCTTGGAATCTATTGATCAATGTTAGATGTCTCCTTCTACAACATATGCTGTAGCCTAGCCAGGAATTATGGGTTGGATGACTGGGGGAAATGTTATGGGCTATGCTACGCAGGAGGTCAGATGAAATTATCAGAATCACAGGAACATAAAATCCAGCCTCTATGGGCCCTTGTTATGCTGCAATCTGTGCACTGGGATCTGGAGAGCAAGTCAGTGTTGTTTATAAGTGGATTAAATGTTGCTGATTTTATCTATAAGAACAGAAGAGCGGCAATACTGGGTCAGACCCTGGTCCATCTAGCCCAGTATCCTGTCTCCCACAGAGGCCTGTACCAGGGGGAGGGCGGGGGGGATATACAGAACATGACAATTGTGGAGGGAGCTACCCCTGTCTTCCACACCTGCAGTCAGAGATGTAGGGTCACTTGACGCATAGGGTTGCATCCCTGACCATCTTGCCCAATAGCCGTTTAAGTGTTGTCATGCATCTCTTTTTAAATAGACTGGCCTAGTACAAGGCTTGGAGTGGCAGACCATGACCTGGATTCCTGGTCTCTCCTGAAGTAAACTCTGGGGGGCAGCAGAGGAACTGGAATTTAATTTTTAATCTAAGCCTGTCTGGAATAGACTCTGATACAACAGCTGTTTTGCCACGGTGGCATAGGTAGCACTGAAACTGAGATGCCTTTGTTTTCCATACTCAGGGCCGGTGCAAGGATATTTTGCGCCCTAGGCGAAACTTCCACCTTGTGCCCTCTGCCCCCACCCCTCCCCCCCAGAGCACAAATGAATACTGCATAATGTGGCATTGTTCATTAGAATTAATACATATTCGGCTTGAAAATTTATTAATTTCATTATTTAGCCTACATAGTTAATGAAAATAATTGAATAATCTGACAGGGTGTGGGGCTGGCTGGCTCTGGGCAGGGCAGGGGATGCGAAGCTGGTTGGAGATGGGGTGTGGGGTTGGCTGGAGACGGGGTGTGGGACTGGCTGCGTGCAGGGCAGGGGGTGTGGGGCTGGCTGCAGGCAGGGCCGGGGCTGCAGCAGGGGCTGGATGGAGACAGGTGATGTGGGGCTGGCTATGGACAGGGCAAGGAGTGCAGCAGGGACTGGCTGCATGCAGGGCAGGGAGTGAGGGGTTGGCTGTGGGCAGGGCAGGGGGTGTGGCGTGGCTGGAGACAGGAGGTATGGGGCTGGCTGTGGGCAGGGCAGGAAGTGTGGGGCTGGCTGCAGGCAGGGTAGGGGGTGCAGCAGGGGCTGGCTGCGGGCAGGGCAGGGGCTGTGGGTCTGGTTGAGGCAGGGAAGGGGGTGCGGGGCTGGCTGCGGGCAAGGGGTGAGGGGCTGGCTGGATACAGGGGTGTGGGGCTGGCTAGAGACAGGGCAGGCGGTGTGAGGCTGGCTGTGGGCAGGGCAAGGGGTATGGGGCTGACTGGAGGCAGGGCAGGGGATGAGGGGTTGGCTGCAGTCAGGACAGGGGGTTCAGCTGCCATGGATGGAGCTGGAGCACAAAGAGGAGCTGCAGAAGGAAGAGCTGTTGGACAGAAGCTTCTGTGAGGAACCAGCTCTGTCCCATGGAGAGGTACCGCTGCGGGATCTGCATTTTAAATAGCAGTGGGGATGCCCCTGCAGCCCCTTGCCCTCTCAGCCTTCTGGGCACTGGATCTCTGCGGCTCACTCCCTAGGGACTCAGCCATGCTCCTCTTGCCCCCAGTCCCTCATTAGGCCTGCGTGCATGGAAAGCATGCAGCATATCTTTGTACTGTGTTAATGACTCCTGAACTGGTGGGGGCTATGCCTAATTGTTGCCACTATCTCTTTCTTTGCTGGGCAATTAGATGACAATTAACTTGGAATAGCCCAGAGGGGTCAGAGTAGAGAAGGAGGGAGGAGAGACCTTTAGGTTTCAGTTCTGTGCAAAGCCAGTTAACTTTTCTTTTCAGCTGCCTATAAACAAACCTAGTAGAGAAAAGAGTTTCTTCCCCACATCCCCTCCCCCAAAAAATTGGTTATGATTTTAATGGATCCAGAAGCAAAATAATTCTGTAATCAAAAAGACAAGTTTCCTGCTTTCCCTTCCACAAAGATCTATTTCCAACCCAGGTAACATTATTATGTATTATCTGTAGTAACTATGTTCTCACGTTTGAATGATACACTGTAGTGGTGTCGGAGTTCTTTGGAAATCCCTCAGCTCTTTTGCGGTGTTGGAAGTGAATGCTAGACCCTCGGTTAATTACTTTTACCTTACTTCACATGCCTATCTTTTGGTCATTAATTTTTGAAGTTAAATTAGATTTCCAAAACCCAGCTTTAAAATGATGTTCATGTCGACAATTGCAATTTAATTGTCTAAACGGGGAAATCGATGCCTTGAAATTATGGGATCTAATTTTAAAATTGTATTAAAAATGTGGCATTATAAAGGGGAAATATTTTAAAAGGTTTATCCAGCATCCCCATTACTGTTACCCAGGATTCTGCTTCAAGCAGTAACACAGGAGGGAGGGGGCAATGGACAGATTAGTGTTCAGTGGTACTTCAAACAAAAAGACATTTACTCTTAAATTATCTCGTTGACGCCTAATTGACGATCTAATACCATGCATCAAGTACATCAAAACTTTGCTGAATAAGCTTGTTAGCATTTCTAAGGGGTCAAGTATCAGAGGGGTAGCCGTGTTAGTCTGGATCTGTAAAAGCAGCAAAGAAACCTGTGGCACCTTATAGACTAACAGACGTTTTGGAGCATGAGCTTTCGTGGGTGAATACCCACTTCTTCAGATGCATGCACGAAAGCTCATGCTCCAAAACGTCTGTTAGTCTATAAGGTGCCACAGGATTCTTTGCTGCTTATTTCTAAGGGGGACACTGAACATTCCAAACAGTGATAAGTGGTGCCTGCGGGCGCTCGTGCAGGCATGACTGCAGCAGCTCAGACTCCCTCTCTGTCCCAGCAGCAACGGCTGCTCTCAGCACCCTAGGCAACCGCCTAGTCTGTCTAAATGGTTGCACCGGCCCTGCACATACTGTACCTTTAAATGGATAAGGACTCTTGCCATCTGCCAAGAAAGCAGCCATGTTGTTTCCAGAATTGCTGCAGGATGCTACTTGGGAGACATGCATGCTGTGCTCACTTGTGGACAGACTATAGTCGGTTCATATACGTCCTGTATTTACTGTAACCGAAGCTAAACATAATTCAGACTAAAGGTGTATGGTTGATCCAGGTGTCTGGAAGGATATGTGTCTCAGGAACTTTTGCCATGATGAGGGAGGTTGGATGACAAAATATATTTCTGTGTGATCTTGGACACTGATCTATAACCCATGGGAGGGAGGGTTATAACTTTGTCAGGAGCTATTATACCACCACAATGGGTAGGAACTGATAGATCATAACACCTCACTCTTATCAGTAGATCTCAGAGCACTTTGGGAGGGGAGGGGGATATCATTATTCCCATTGTACAGGTAGGAAAACTGAGGCACATTACTTGCTCATGGTCACCTAGCAGGCCAATACTGGGAATAGAACCCAGCTCTTCTAGGCCAGTGCTCTGTCCACTAGGCCACACTTGCCTAGATAGATAGAGAAGAACCAAACTGCATTCCAAGAGTGCATAGCAGTCCAGAGCATGTGGGCTTGGATGCCACTACCTGTCTGGTATCGCAGCAGCCATTCCTAGGAACTCTGGGACTGTTCAGCTTAGAAAAAAGATGACTGAGGGGGGATATGATAGAGGTCTATAAAATCGTGGATGGTGTGGAGAACGTGAATAGGGAAGTGTTATTTACCCCTTCAAGTAACACAAGAGCCAAGGGTCACCCGATAAAATGAATAGGCAGCAGATTTAAAACAAACAAAAGGAAGTACTTCTTCACACAGTGCTCCATCAACCTGTGGAACTTGCTGCCAGGAGATGCTGTGAAGGCCAAAAGCGTAACTGGGTTCAGTAAAAAAGTATACAGTTCATGGAAGATAGGTCGATTGCTGACTATAAGCCAAGACGGTCAGGGATGTAATTCCATGTTCTGCGTGTCCCAAGGCCTCTGACTGCCTGATGCTGGGACTGGACAACAGGGGATGGATCATGCGATAATTGACCTATTCTGTTCATTCACTCTGAAGCACCTGGCATTGGCCACTGTCAGAAGACAGGATACTGGGCTAGGTGGACCTTTGGTATGACTCAGTATGGCTGTTCTTATGTTCTTATTTTCACCTGCCAGGAGTAAGGTCCTCAATGAATTTTGAATGCCACTTGAAGTGGATGCTTTTATTGTTGTCATTACACTTTATTTCCGTTGTGGAGCATGACAGAGCTGGGCATGTTGGATCCAGTTATGAACATCATATTGTTCTGTGTGCTGAACATATGTCTCAGTTGGGGTTTCCTGCCTCACAGACAGCTGCCCTAGCCGGGAAGGAGCTCGACACCTCACAGAAGGACTATCCCAAGGAAGCCATCAAGACAGGACTCTAGGGCCATTGCCTTTGTATGACTCTCAATTGTTAGCCCAGCCCATGGACCAATGGGCTTCCAACCATGTTGCCTGCAGTCTGGGGGAGCACAAGATCCCCATCTCCACACGTAAGGACGACTTGCAGGAAAGTGAGAGCAGCCAGGACTCTGCCCAGCCTGGGATGCTGACATACCTCGGACTGGCCGGGAGGTGGGAGATCAGACGTGGATGGGGTGTCTCAGGACTTCTCTTTCCAAAGCTCTGTAACGGGGATGCTTTCAGAGTAAGGTCACTGTGGCCCTTTGCTAAGTATGTGGGCCTTGCTTTCCTGCCACATTGTCCCTGAAGGAGTTCAACTTGCAGCCTGTTGCGCTCCCAGCCCAGGTGGAGCTCTGAAGGGTTGTAACATCTTTGACCATAGATGCTGGAACGAGGGGTGCTGGAGGTGCTGCCACACCCCCCGACCTGGAGTGATTTCCATCATATACAGGGTTTGCAGTTTGGCTCAGTGGTTCTCAGCACTATACAAACTGTTCCAGCCCCCCTGTCTCTGACACTGATTTAAGGATCTAGGGCGGCTAGGCAGCAGCAGGACGGGTGTCAGACAAGAGGACTGAGTCTGGGAGCGTGCTAGGAACAGTGACTAGATTCTGGCCTGCCCCAAAAGGCCTGGAAGCGCATGGGACCCCGACTGGTGACTGTACAGAGTGGTACAGGCCAGGTTGTAACAGGCAGCACCTGGAGGACCCCGTTTGACATAGAACAAAAAGACAGTCCCTGCTCCAGAAAGCTGACAGTCTAAACAACCTGCTGTCCACAGAAAAAGCCCCATAGCTCCCAGGCCTGTGGGAATCCATGTAGAAATGTCAGTCTTTCCCCACGCTCCCTTAGGCTGGCTCCTGATTCTCGAGGAACTGCTGCCCTCTAGGGATACAGCTACACAGCAAAGAAAAACCTGTGGCTGGCCTGTTCCAGCCAGCTTAGGCTGTTTCATTGCTTTGTGGGTGCCTGGGCTCAAGCTGGAGCCGGGCTCTAGGACCCTGCCCACACCTGGAAGTCTACACAGAAATGAACAGCCCTACAGCATGAGCCCATGAGCCCATGTCCGTCTGGCATGGCCAGCTACGGATTTTGCTTTGCTGTGTAGACGTAATCCTAGGAAAAAAGCAGCATAGGTGTAGTTTGACTTTAATATTTATGGGAGGCAGCTCCAGTCAGTCCAACGAGGCCGCGCGTGTGGGGGTGGGGAGCAAGTTCCACACCTGCCTGAGGCTTGTAGTTGGGGGGGGGCAATGGCTCACCACCCATCCCCATCCCTTTCCTCCCAATCTACATCCATAGGGAGGGGAGGATTTTTTGAAAGCTCCTGTGAACCATTTGGAGGAGCTGTGAGCAAGGGAGCAGCTGTGGAGGAGCTTTTGCAGGAATCCCTCTCCCTGGAGGGGCAGGTTCCCACTATAGAGGCCAGGAGCCATGTGCACTGGCTGAGACTGGGGCACAGAGATATTTGATGGAGATTCAAGCATCCCACTCTCCAGGTCTTACCCCCTCGCTTGTTGTTCTTTCTTTGACTCCACTGCTCACAGAATTATAGCAGTTTGAGTTTCCTTTTGCAGCGAGCACAGTGGATTTGCCATGAAAGCACAGAACTCTGGGGCTGAGCAAATATAGAAAGCAAGCAAGGAAGAGTCACTTTCAAACGCAGTTAAGGGTTCACATCTCTCTGACTTAAACCTTGATTCGTTTACCTGGCACATCATGTTTCTTTCAGCCACTCCTCCAGTCTTTGGTGCAATAGAAGTAGATCCACATTGCCTTTGCTAATTGCTGAGGTGAGGATGTTTGTGTGGGAACTAGAGCTATCGCTGACTCCCTCTCAAAATGTTCTCTCCCCCCGCTGCATCTGGCAGGTTAACTCATCGGAAGCCTGCATGGTACAGGCGGATATTAGTTTCCCTGTCATCTTCCTGCCATGGCAGGTGTGCAGTGTTGTGCTGATGATTTTGCAGTAGGAGAATCCAGGAAGAGAGAAAGCAAGACCCTGATTGTGTTAAACCCAGGCCACCACGCTCAGATCCACTTCTGGGGCTCTGGCTACTCTACACCTTAAAACAACATAACGTATGTCACCCAGTGTGTGAATTAGCCGCTCCTCTGAAAGACATTCCTTATGCCAGTTCAAGCGCTGGTGTAGAAAGCGCTATGTGGGTGGGAGAGCTTCTCCCATCGACATAGCTACTGCCGCTCACAGTGACCAGAGGAATTAAGCCGACAGAAGAGCTTTCTCCCGTCGGCTCAGAATGGCTACGCTGGAGAGCTTGCAGTTTGCAGCCACCACTGTAAGCTCTCTAGTGTGGCCATAGCCTGGGTCTGAAGTCCAGTGGTGTTTGCATGGGGTGGGGGTGGGTGTGATTTGGACCATGCTCGAAATGGAGGTGAGGCACAATTTGGATGCAGGTCAGGATCTGGGGATGTGTGGCTCTGGAGCCAGCTCCAGCACTGCAGAGAGTTTAAATCAGGGGAGTTTTGATCCAGGTTCTTCTTTACCTCCAGTAACAGTGAAGGGACCAGCACAGAAAATGGCTGGCTTGAGATCATGTCCTGAAGGATAAAGATCCTTTTGTTTCCAGTGATCTGGCAGCTGAGAATGGGAGCAAATGAAAAGGGGTTCAGCCTGGCCAGAAACACACATCCTCACAGCACCTCCCCTGCTAATGTTCCCTGGACCCAGTTAACACCCCTGCTTGTCCTGCAGTGACAGCCCCAAGGCCCTGACCTTGAGCACACGGCACCTCTCCTTCATGTGACTGGTTTGAAACTGGGAGGCAGGGTCTGTTCTCACCTGAGGAGCTGTTTTTCCTGGGCTGCACATTTCCAGCAACAAAGTGATTCCTGCCTGGGAAAGGAAAGAAAAGAAAGTCCCCAGGCCAAGCAGTCATTTGGTGAAGTCTATTGAAAACAAAAGGCCGGATTCTGCTCGCATGCTGGTACCACCCCATTCATTCCTCCTGATTTACACCAGCCAGATCCAGCCAAAAGGGAGCCAGACCCCAGCTGGTGTAAATTTGGGGACAACCATCAAAGTAAGTGGAGCACTATGGAACTACACAGACTGGGGATTTAGCCCAGATTGTGCCCCCTCCCCCTTCACCTTTCCAAGTTTAGCAGCTGGTTCCTGTTGGGCCTCTCTCCTTTACAGGAGTAAAGCCATTGCAGCCAGCTGTGGAAGAGGAGAATTGGATCCTTTCCGAGCAATCCCAGGAAGTGGTTCTCTGTGGGGGGCTGGATCTGGGAAGCAGAAAGAAGTGAGCTCTGTATATGATCTAAGTGGCTTCCCCCTCCCCTTGCTGCTTAGCGAGGCTGGGAATATGAAATCAGTCCACGTCTTGAACATGAAGGAGAGGGGGTGGGGGGTGGGAAGGAGGAGAGAGCAATGCTCGTCTTTTGAAAAGCCTCTGGGATTGTTTGGGTTCCTTAATCCAGTCGAAAGAAGGGGGCAGGACTTTGAGCTGCCCTTAATCGCTTTTCCCTTTGCCAAACATCCCAGCGGTAAGAGCAACGCTGGGCAGAGTGCGAGAGGAGAAAAAGCTGGCTTGCAATAGCCCCCAGCCCCTCTGCCTGTGCCCTGAGGAAGTGCCAGAGTGCTGGAAGGTGAGAGAAGCTGGCGCTCCCTCTCTGTGGCCCATCTTTTCTCCTGCAAGTTTGCAGCACAGAGAGGCGATCTCTCCTCTGGTGATTTTGCTGTCTCTCTAAGCTTAGCTGGAGCCTCCCCCCAGCTGCTGCAGGAGCTCCAGCCAAGTTAATGCAGAGAGCGACTTCACTCCAGTTATTATTTTTGTTTTGCAGGGCCGTGCAGGAAGGATTGGCAGAGCTGATCTGAGTTCTCTCCCCCCGTCCCTGCAAGCTCAGCCTCCTCCTTCTTGATCCCAGCTAAACCTGGGCTTTATTCTGACCAGGCCTGGCACTGGGCCACTACACTTCTCACAAGTCCCTGTGCCAAGGGGGCTTCTCTTTTTTTCTCAATGAGAGATCCTTGAGCGTCGAGCACGTCGGGGGGATCGGCTGAGTTCCAGAAGGATCAAGGGCTCTGCGTGAGCTCAGAAGCTCTGGCCCCACAGACGGACACGATGAGCACGCAGCAGCTCAGCTGGATGAGATGCCTGCCAGCTGCCCTGTGGCTGTGCTGCCTGCTGCCTGAGGGGAGTTGCACCTGGAGCCTGGCAGGACTCCAGTACGCCAACCGAAGGTAAAGAGCATCTCGGCAAGGGCAAGCTATGCACATGCTGCTGTGGTCTAGTGGGTAGGGCACAGGGCTGGGCATCAGGAGACCCAGCTTCCATTCTTGGCTCTGCTGCTGGGAACCTTGGCCAAGGCTGGGTGGCTTGAATGCCCCCTCTGTAGAACAGCTTCGTCCTCCTTTGTACAACTTCTGGAGCTCTACAGGGGCGATGTTCTTGTCCTCGCCATTCTGCAGCATGCCATCAACCCAGCGGAGGGCCTGGCTCTCGGTGGGCATGTGAAAATGCCCATAGATAGGGATAATGGTGGGAAGAGACCTGATCTGTGAATGTCTGTTGAGAGTAACAGGTGAGTGGCAGTTGGGCGTATAGGGGGCCTTTTGGCCCTGCATGCTGGCTTGGGTTGGCCTGTGGTGGGGCTCAGCTCAGTTAGTACTTCCCAGCTTGTCTCTGCAGAAAGGCTTGGAGGGAACAATCTGCATAAGCTGAATTTCCTTTGGACGAGCCAGCAGGTTTGGGGTTGAGGTACCTTGGCTGAGGAGCCTGGGGCTCACAGCTCACAGCTCCAGGCTGCTGTCTGTGATCTACTTGGTCTGTGGACAGACCAGGTCTGTTAACCAGCAGCCCAGTCAGTGTGGGGAGCGCTTACTGAGGTCTGGGGAACCCTGGAGGAGTTGCTGGTTCTGAGCAGCATCCAGCTTTTGTGATGTTTATGGGAAACGTTTTGCTTTGGAAATATCTCCATCACTGGATCTGTATGGCCTTCCGATGTTGGCTGGATCAGTGACACTGTGTGCAGAAGTGTTCTCTTTTCCCCTTCCTGTCCCAAGCAAACCCAGGAAGCATGGAGCAGTGCAAGCCTTGGTAAACATCCCAAGTTAGAAGTAGCTTTTCCCAGCCCCGCTGAGTAGCTCAAGGCACAGCTTGGGCTGAGGGTGCAGGGCAGCTGTTGGCTTATTCCATGCAGGAATGGTCAGAAAAGCAACACTTGGCTCTGATTCCAAACTTCTGGAGAATAATCCGGGGGGATTCAGAGCTGGGGTTTGGTTCAGGCCCTTCACTAGTCTGATTCAACTGACTGTACAGCAAGAGGGTGGTAGGGAAACCTTACATACACACCCTCCTTAGCCCTAGCAGAGAGCTGGCCCTGGGAACACCCTGGCCCACTGGGTGCTGTGGAAGTCGTGCTGTTGCTGTGGATGAACAATGCTGATGCTGGATTGAAGCAGGACTCAGGGACAAGGGGCCTTTCAAGGTCTCTGCTGGGAACATCTGCAGAGAAAACTGGGTTGGGGTGAAGCAGCTCCAAACTGCCCCAGCCAGCAGATGCTTTCCCAGCCCAGTCAGAGGCCAGGGAGCTGTGGGGAGAGTGACTGAATAAGCCACAGATGCTATCTGCCAATGGCATGTGGGGGAAGGAGACAGCAGTAAAGGAAATGCACTGGATTCCCGCCTTTTGTGGGATCAGGCCAGCAGTGAGTGATGGTCTCTCCCCAGCCATGCCTTACCCAGCCATGGTCCCTGGCTTCCTTTGCTTGCTAGTGCTGGGATCTTGCTCTTCAGCAAGTTTGAACATTGGGCTGCTCTAGCCATGGGGCGTAGCTGTGTGGTGAGCTGTGCCTTAGCCATCCCATAGAGAGATCAGATGGCTAGATCCAGACCATGATGGAGATCCACTTGGGGAGACTCATGATCCCTAGGATCACACCTGCCCCCAATGGCTACTCTTGGGATAGAACAGGGTCTCCAGACAGACCTGTGCAGCTTCCCCTCCTACCCATCCCCTGCCCTGCTCTTTGCTGGCTGCCTTTGCCACATACCAAGGGGAGCGCCTGCTCTTTGGCCTCGCCCACCCTGGGGAAGTTGTCTCCACAGCTTCTGGTCACTGAGCTATTTAGGGCTGAACTGTTTAGCTGTTCCGCAGTGGATGGTTTAGTTTTCAGGTCCCATGGGTTTGCCATGACATGGCCTCCCTGCCACATCCCCGATGGGGTTCATAGCTACAAAAAGGATATGAGCCCTGCCAAATGCTGCCTTGCCCTCCCCTGGGGGACCCACAAACTTAGCTTGCTTGCAGGCTTCCTGTTTAATGGTTAACCCCTGATGCCTAGCCATCTGACCTCATTCTCTGGGATGAGGAACCTGTGTATAGAGGGGGAGGGAGTGCAGTCTAATGAATAGAGCAAGAGATTGGGAGCCAGAACATGTGGGGTCTACTCTCATTTCTGAATGAATCATTTCCTCAGCTTCCCCATTTGTTAAAGAGGTGTAACAAGAGTGACAAGGTAGGTGAGGTAATAACTTATTGTTTATAGAATGTCAGGGTTGGAAGGGACCTCAGGAGCTATCTAGTCTAACCCCTTGGTCAAAGCAGGACCCATCCCCAGACAGATTTTTGCCCTAGATCCCTAAATGGCCCTCTCAAGGATTGAGATCACAACCTTGGGGTTAGCAGGCCAATGCACAAACCACTGAGCTATCCATCCTCTGCCTGTGGGTGGAAGAGACAAGCTTTTGAGCTGCACAGAGCTCGTCTTCGAGTCTGGAGAAAGTAGCCGGAGTATCTGAGCTAAGTACAAGGAGGGACAGATTGTTAAGCATATGGGTTCACACAAGTAAGAGATCATTTAAAATAAAATGAGTAATGAACACCTCTGTGGTGATCAGAGAACCAGAGTTAGCAGGCAGCAAGATGTGCTACACATTGTTATAATGGGCCATAAAGCCAGCATACATCTCTGTTAAGTCCCTGGTTTAGTTATGAATTTAAGTTCCACTTCCCAAGCTTGTCTCTTGAGGGTGTTGTGCAGGTTTCAGGCAGAGGGAGCTGAGATGCTCTGATGAAAGGTACAATATAGGTGTTACTTATCCCCCCAAACCCACCGTCAAAAGCAGTAACTGTGGGAAACCCTGGAAGGCAGAGCTTCATTCCAGCAGTGGGCTAATCCTGGTGACAGGGCTGTGTTATAAGCAGGACAGAAAGTTCTAGGCTTTCCAAGGTGCTCTGAGACGCTCCAGCTGGAATGGCAGTGTGTGCATAATGGCTGGGGGGGGACGGGCAAGGGCAGAGAGGCTGTGTGGGGTGCATGTGTGTAATGTCAGAGGGGTATGTGTGTGTAAGGGTAGTTGGGGGGTGTAAGGGTAGTGGGGGGTGTGAGTGTAAGGGTAGTGGGCGGTGTGTAAGGGCAGGTGTGTGTGTGTGTGTGTAAGGTAGTGGGGGTGTGAGTGTAAGGGCAGACAGGTGTGTGTGTAAGGGAAGAAGGGTAGTGGAGGTGTGTGCAAGGGCAGACAGGTATGTGTTTGTAAGAGCAGAGGGGTGTGTGTGTGTAAGGGTAGTGAGGATGTGTGTGTGTAAGGGCAGCGTGGTATGTGTGTGTAAGGGTAGTCGGGGTGTGTGTGTGTAAGGGCAGATGAGTTGTGTGAAGAAATTTGACTCAGCCGGACTTTCACCCCCTGGGGCCCTTGGATTGCTGGTCAGACACTTTCCTGCATTGTGGGTCGCTCTCAGTGATGCCTGCTCCTCAGACTGCGCTGATTCTCTTGTGTCCCCCGACACTGGCTGTGGGAGCACTGTTATGGCAAGGGACCCTCTGCCTCCTGCTGCAGCAGGCAGGGTTTAGGTGACTTTGCCTCCTCTCCCTTTCCCGCTGTGTGCCCTCCGGTGAGGTACTGGTGCCAGCTGTGCTGCCTGCTCCCCTGGCACAGAGACTGGACCTCCTGTACCTTCTACCGCCCCAGTGTTTTCCTTGCCCCCAGAATCTGTAAATACTTGGAATGGAATTTCCTATCCTACCTCTTCTATTCTCTGTGCTGCCCCCTATTGGTCAGGATAGAAGGTGATTCCCAGCCACCCAACCTGCATTCCCTGTGTGCAGGATAGAGCGTGATCCGCCCTCTGCCCCATTGCCCACTGTCATTCTACCATGGCAGGGCGCCCAGGGAGACATGCACCCTGCCCTGAAGAGCGCTCAGTCTGACTAGTGGAGGAGGCAGATGAAGGGTGGGGGGGAAACAGGTGTATAAAGGGGAAGTGACTTGCCTACGGTCAGCTTTTTTACGTGTCTTTCAGGCCTTTTGTACTGACATCCCTGCTGTTATACCCAGGATGGATTTGGCCCCGTCCCTCTGGAAAATCACCCCTCTTGCTGATCCTTTCCACCCTCCACAAGCCCCCCAGAGCTTGCCAGACAATGAGCTCCCCTCCCGCTCTTTTTTCTTGATGAGTCCCCTATTTAAAAAGTAAGCAGTGCCCCTCCCCCCGGCAAATTCTTTATTCTCCTTGCACGGCAGCTCCTTTTCAAAGGCCTTTCTCCTCGGAGAGCAGACAGGCATCTCACAGGTCACAAGGCAGCAAGATGAATCATCCGGCCCGTAGCTCTGCAGCCAGGGCACCCCACCCTCCTGCGGGTCCCCCGCTCAGGCCTGCTTGGGTTGTTTAATATTGACTCCAGCTGGTTGGGAATTGGAATTGCCGTCCGTGGGAAATTGTGAAATGATTTTTCATTCCGCATTGGAATGAAATTTCCCACAAAACAGATCATCTCTCTCCCACTCCCCCACATTGAATTTGGGATCATTGCAATGCTTCATTTTAATATAAATGTGCCCTTCCAATAATGTTGAATCATATAATTTTGACTTTGATATTACATTCAACTATTCACTGTCATACAGAGGATAAATATGATCTATCGAAATATACAATGGAAATAAAGATTCAAGTATAAAGTCAGTCAAAGTTAATTGAATTGAAATGAGACAATTGAAGAGACTCATTTTTACCTTGTGAAAGTGAAATGAACATTATCCAAAGGAGAAAGTTGAACAATTTGTTTCAAGTTTTTCCTGTCAAAAATTCCTGCAACGTGTTTTGATTTTGACAAAACTGCAGTTTTCAATGGAAAACTCTTCTGATGGGTATTGTCCGGCCAGCTCCAATATCTATAGGGTGAAAGCACTCAGGGGCCCTGTCAGGATCAGGGCCTTGTGCTGGGTGCTCTGCAAATATGCATCAAGGCGTGGACCCTGCCCTGAAGAGCCTCGTGTAGCTCCCAAGATTGGCAGGAGGCATGGGTGCAGGTGGACATGGTACTTGGACCTGGGTAGGCATGAGACAAGGGTGCAGGCAGGCAGGATGTAGAGCAGCCTGGGCCCTGGCTGTAGGTGGGCATGGGCACAGGCAGGCCTGAAGGGGGTGCGGGCTGGCATGCTGTAGTGCTCAGCTCCCAGCAGAGGTGTGTGATGGCAGCAGTGCCAGGGTTTAAGAGTGGTGCGGGGCAGCAGCCTGCTGTGGTTAGAGCCCAGGGGTCATTCAAGCAGCATGCCTGGCTAGAGCATAGCCTAGGTCAGCAACCCGAAGCCTGCCCCACACTGGACGTAGGGTGTCGCAGTTCTTTGTGGGTCAGCCTGTAACTCAGCGAGGGGTTGCTGGCTGGCTGGAATCTGAAGGGCATAGCACTTTGGGTGCTGATCTTTTACAAATCTGAACCCAACTGTGGGTGCTGAGCCCTAGAGAACCTGGCCCCCTGGGAAAACTCCGGCCTCGCTAAACCCCAGAGACAGCCCCAGCACTCAGTGTGCCCCCCACACCGCCTTCCTTCCCCCCATTCCAGCCCCCAGGGCACTGCTGGGGCAGGGATGGGGAGCTCCCAGCTGTTCCAGTGCTTGGATCTCCTGCAGGAGCTGTTGCTGTCAGAGGAGCAACGCTGATGTCAGTGTCAGCCAGCAGGAGTCGCTGTGGGGCTGGTTCCCACACCCTCTCCCAGCACAGCAGCGGTGGCTGTTGGGAAGAACGTGAGAGTGCCAGCTAGTGAGGGTGCTGCCAGGCAGGGGGTCGGGGAGGTCTGCCAGCTGCAGCCGGTTTGTGCAGGAGACATAGTTTGCAATAGATTAACCCCCAGGCAGAGCGCTGAGTGAGACAAACTGCAGCATTCCCCAGTGTGGGCATGGGAGCCAGCATGCCAGTGTCTTTGTTCTGCTCGGCCTCAGGGCATCTTCTCCCTCCCTTTGTGGGGAGCCGTGATAGGGAGGAATCCCAGCCAGGGCCCTGCAGCTGCCCACGAGCTGAGTTCTGACATTCCAGCGCCCAGCTGGGAGCATGCCCTCCCTCACCACAGAGAAGGCCCCTTAAAGCCAGACTCACCCAGGCCTTCCCTTGCACCTGGGGCTTAGCTGGGCAGTAAGGGAGTCACAGCTGCGGGGGCAGGGGCTTGAGCCTACCATGCAGGCCCAGGATCTCCACTGCTGAGAGCCCACTTTCCACCTAGTCAGAGAGGCATCACCTAAAGAGCCTTTGTGGTGGGGAGGGCCCCCGGCCCCACTGCAAGAGGGATGGAGAGTCCAAACTGTGACAGACAACTCTGGCTGGGAATGCGCAAGGAATGTAAGAGCCAGTGAGAGGGAGGGAGCTCATGGCCTTTGCCAGCTAGTGATGCCACAGCCAGGCCAGTCCCAGAGTCAGGGCTGGGCTGAGCGCCTGCCCAGGGCACCCCCAGCACAGTGCACCCTCCCACACCACGGCCCCTCTGCCCCAGCTGGGAGGAGGAAGGGAGCCCAGGGCCGAAGTCTTCATTTAGGAGGGCGGGATTCTTTCCTGGGTGCAGGCTGGTGAGTCTTGCCCACATGCTCAGGATTTAGCTGATCACCATATTTGGGGTCGGGAAGGAATTTTCCTCCAGAGTAGATTGGCAGAGGCCCTGGAGGTGTTTCGCCTTCCTCTGCAGCGTGGGGCATGGGTCACTTGCTGGTGGATTCTCTGCAGCTTGAGGTCTTTAAACCATGATTTTAGGACTTCAATAACTCAGACATAGGTTAGGGGTTTGTTACAGGAGTGGGTGGGTGAGATTCTGTAGCCTGCTTTGTGCAGGAGGTCAGACTAGATGATCATAATGGTCCCTTCTGACCTTTAGTCTATGAGTCTATGAATCCCTTAGAACACATGGCAATGTCTTCCAGAGACTAGCTCCCCAGGATGGACTGGAGCCTGGCCCTCTCCCGTGAGGGGCTTGAGCCCCTTCCCATAAATCCCAGCCACTGATTATCCCTCAGCTTTCCTGTGAGAGTGACAGGAACCACTGCACAAGGTCTACATGCTCTGACCTGCCCCCCCACAGCGCTGAACAAGGGGCTCACCACTCTAACCCCCCTCTCCTCATAACACTGAACAAGGGGCTCAGTGCTCTGACCCACCTCCATAGCCCCCAAACAAGGGGCTGGGTGCTCTGACACCCCCCATTATCCCCTACAAGATGCTGGGTGCTCTGACATACCCCCTGACTCCCTACAAGGGGCTGGGTGCTCTGACACCCCCTATGGCCCCCAAACAAGGGGCTGGGTGCTCTGACACCCCCTATGGCCCCCAAACAAGGGGCTGGGTGCTCTGACACCCCCTATGGCCCCCAAACAAGAGGCTGGGTGCTCTGACACCCCCCATGGCCCTCAAACAAGGGGCTGGGTGCTCTAACACCCCCTATGGCCCCCAAACAAGAGACTGGGTGCTCTGACCCCCCCCCCAGCCCTGAACAAAGGACTGGGTGCTTTGATTTCCGCTGTGGCCCCTGAACAAGGGGCTTGGTGCTCTGACCCCACCCCATGTTCCCAGAGCAAGTGGCTAGATGTTCTGATCCCCCCAGCCCCAGAGCAGAGGGCTGGTGCTCTGATCCCTCTACAGTCTCTCTGCCACTTTAGCTGTCTGCCCGTGGGGGAGGCACTAGCTGGGAATGGCTGAGGGGGCAGATTTGGGCCCATGCAGTGGAGCCGAAGGGCTTGATCTCCCCATGTCCTGTCCCCATCCCTCTGAGCCCACTGGGAGGAGCTGCAAGTGGGGGATGCCCTGGTGCTGCCTTAGGGAAAGGTGGCAGGATTGGGGACATGCAAGCTGGGAGGGGATCGGAGGAGGGGGCAGTGTCATCCCCTGCCTCACATCCCCAGCTTTTCTGCAGGCCCAGGCAGGGCCTGGCTGCTTTCAAAGCTAAACGGGATGCTCTATTGTGAGCATTTGGGGCATGGAGTGGGGAAACCAATGGGTCTGTGTGGCACCAGCCACTTCCACACCACTGCAGGGGGCATGTGGGCTGCAGTGCTGGCCTCTCCCAGCAGGATGCGCTGTTGCAAATGGTGCAGGAGCTTTAGCTCTGGGGCACTCCCAGACTCTTTCAGCAGGAGGTGCAATAAAATTTGCCCCAGTGTAACCCAGTGGTCGCCCTCCGTTTCCAACCCACAACACAGAGGATATGGGTCTTACAGCCCCGGCTTGGAAGCCTGGCTCCTTAGTTCACACTGTAGCAGCTCCTGCTTTGTGGCTTTGGAGGTCCCCGGTGTCGGCCAGCGTAGCAGCTGTTGGGGGAGCTAGCTAGCTACTGCACTCCCAGCTTGTCTCCAGCGTGGGGAGCTCTTGGGAAAGGTGCAGAAGGCCTGTCAGAGGGCAGAGGACAGCTCCGAGGCCAGGAGGCGCTGCAGGGAGTACGTCGATTATACACGGTAGTAGCTGGTTCTGCCCAGCCTGGCTGTGTTTCCCCCTGGAGCAGGTGAGCTCAGGCAGAGGTGAAAGCAAGCCAGTGTGCCGTACCAGGGCAGCCCAGCTGCTCCAGGCGGCAATTTAAAGGGCCTGGGGCTCCCAGGAGCGGCTGAAGCCCCAGGCCCTTTAAACTGCCACGAGGGCCCTGCTGCTGGAGCCCTAGGGTAGTGGCAGTGGGGCTCTGGGGGTTATTTAAAGGGCAGGGGCTCCCACAGCCTCTACCGCCCCAGCCCTTTAAATAGCCGCTGGAGCCCCACTGCTGCTACCCTAGGGCCACGGGGGCTATTTAAAGGGCCGGGGCGGTAGAAGCAGGAGAGTCCTGGGCCCTTTAAATAGCCCCTGGAGCCCTGCTGCCGGAGCTCTAGGGTAGCAGTGGCAGCCGGGGGCTCCGGCTGCGGTTTAAAGGGCCTGGGGTGGTAGCGGTGGCCGAGCCCTGGGCCCTTTAAATAGCCGCCGGAGCCACCGGCTGCCACTGCTACCCAGGGGGGAGGGGAGGGCACTTACCCATACAGGCGGGCCAGGGCTGGCTCTGACCCCCTATCCCTGCCCCTTCCACCCAAGGCACCGCCCCTTCCAGGGGCCAGAGCTGGCCCCAACCCAGCCCCATACCGGTAAGTCCCTAGTTCTACTTTCACCCCTGGGGCAGACGTTCTCTCTGTCTTTCCCCCTTGTTTTCTCAATGGCCTATTGTGGGTGGGCGGGCAGCCAGGGCCAGTACTTGGTCCCCGTGCAATCTGGGCTGGGTGGCTCCGTCTCTGTGTGAGCTCAGCTCTCAGGGTTTTTCCCTTCGTAACATGTGGGTTTGGTCCCTCGCCATCCTGGCTCTGTGCTGCACTTAGCTCATCTTGGGATCCTGGCTCCAGATGGAAGGTGGGTTATTTTTTGTTGCTCTCCTTTGATCTCTCCACTCTGTCTGCCTACAGGCCTGAACAGGACTATTGAATCCTGTTCCCATCCCACCCCACAACACCCACTCCCGCTAATATGGCAGCGGATCCTGTGGGCCTCGTGGGATCCTGGTCCCGCTGCAGGGCCCTACGCTAGTCCCGCCCAGGGCTCTAGTGCTGCCTTTCCAACCTGCCCTGCTCCCTTTGATTTCAGCATGCTAAGAGGAAAGGCCAAGAGAAAGGGCTTGGCCATGCCAAGGCCAGTAGCTAGCAGCCTGCAGAAGAAGCCATCATGCTGGCTGCCCCAGCTTCCGCGGGCAAGAGAGGAGGCGCTGCCTTTGGTGCCATAGTCTCGAGTTTTCACAGCACTTCGGCACCTGGTTCCCAGGTCAGGTGTCTTTGTAATGGTGATACCCTGGGAAAATTCCTCGTGTGCACTGGAGCTCACAGCACTACTTCCCCCTGTGCATTCTGCGCTGCAGGCTAGGAGCTCTCCTCTGTTCCTAGCACAGCCCCTGCCAGCCTCCTGTGCTCCTGTGGCACTTCACCCTGAAAGGGGCTGAGCATCACAATAAGAGGAATACCTAGTTCCTACAGAGTGCTTCACAAAGGAGGTCAGTGTCCTGACCCCCATCTCACAGAGGGGAAACTGAGGCTTGGGAGGGCAATGACTTGCCTATTGTCACACAGCAAAGCAGTAGCAGAGTGAGAATTTTGCCTAGCTTGCCTAGTCTGGTGCTATCCACTAGGCCACACTGCCTCCCCTGCCTCACTGAAGCCAAGAAGAGCCCAACAGCTTCCCAGCATCTCTCAGGAGGTGGCCCCGGTGTGGTCTTGTGAACGGTCGTTGACTACCCCATTGCACCTACCTCCCCAGGGCCTCCAAACTAGTCCTTCCATAGCAATGGCCAGCCACTGGGTACATACGGTCCCCATAAGAGCCAATGGGAGGGGAGCCATAGAAATATAGGACTGGAAAGGACCTCGAGAGGTCATCAAGTCCAGCCCCTGCAGTGAGGCAGGACTATCCCTGAGAGGTGTTCATCCAGCCTGTTGTTAAAATCATCCAGTGATGGGGATTCCACAATCTCCCTTGGGAGCCTGGTCCAGAGCTGAACTCCTTTACTTAGGAAAGTTATTCCTAATATTCAATCTACATCTCCTTTCCTGCAAACTAGTCCGATTCCTTCTTGTCCAACCTCCAGGGGCCTGGCAAACAATTAACTACTGTCCTCTTTATAGCAGGAATTACAAGCAAAGAGAGCAGACTGTGTCACTTAACATAGCCTTAAGTCTACACTACAGAGTTAAGTTGACACAAGTAACACCAACAATTATAAATCGCTATAATTACATCACTTGTGCATGTTCTCACAACGCTTCTTCTGTTGGTAGAGTGCGTCCACACATGGTGCCCTAACATTGGCAGTGAGAGCAGTGCACTGTGGGTAGCTAGCTATCCCAGTGTGTTACTCACCACCTTCTGCAGCTAGGAGTTGTGGGAAGGCAAAGTGGATCGCAGTGCATCACGGATGCAGGCTCAATGTCCTGTGATGCAGATTTTTCTGTCGCATCATTCTATGGTCTTCCGACTACATTTTGCGCCATTTTTCAACAACTTGTTTACTGTGTGCCTGCCCTCTCTGCCTGAAAGGATGGATCCTGCACTGCTGCCTACTGTTGTGGTCACTGTTCTGAGCACATCACGGCTGGTCATGCAGTACATCATCATGAGCACCCAATCTGAACAGGAATCCGAGGGGCCTGCCCTGCTGAGTGCCATGGAAAGAAGCAACACCAGATTACTTTTGGCATTCATGGAGCAGCTGCACATAGTGGACTGTCACTACTGGGCTCAGGAAACAAGCACTGAGTGGTGGGGTCAGATTGTGATGCAGCTCGAGGATGACGAGCAGTGGCTGCAGAACTTTCGGACGTGCAAAGCCACTTCCTAGAACTGTGTGTGGAGCTTGCCTCAGCACTGCAGCACAAGGACACCAGAATGAGAGTAGCCCTCTTGGTGTGTGGTGATCGCTGTGTAGAAGCTGGTAAGTTGTGAATCATTTTGGAGTTGGGAAGTCTACCACGGGGATTGCATTCCCGCAAGTGTGCAGGGCCATTAATTGCATCCTGCTGTGAAAGACTGTGACTCTTGGAAATGTGTATGAAATAGTAGATGGCTTTGCAGCAATGGAATTCCTTTACTGCGGCGGAGCAATAGATGGCACGCATATCCCAATTTTGGCCCCCACCATCTTGTGACGGAGTACATCAGCAGAAAGGGGTACTTCTCTATGGTATTGGAGGCGCTTGTGGATCGCCGGGGTCGTTTCACTGATATCAGCACAGGGTAGTCAGGGAAGGTGCCTGATGTGTGCATCTTCAGGAACACTGGCCTGTACAGAAAGTTACAGGCAGGAACGTTGTTTTCAGATCAGAAGGTTCCAAGGGGAGATGTTGAAACGCCCATTGTGATCCTGGGAGACCTGGCATACCCCTTGCTTCCATTGCTCGTGAAGCTTTACACCGGAAACCTGGACAGCAGCAAGGAGCACGGACTTCAACAATAGGCTTTGTTAGGTGCAGAATGACCGCTGAACGTGCATTTGGCAGATTAAAAATTCGCTGGCGCTGTCTTTATGGCAGGTTAGATCTAAATGAGGAAAACATTCCCATGGTCACAGCAGCCTGCTCTGTGCGGCATAATATTTGTGAGGCTAAGGGTGAAAAGTTTTCCCCACGGTGGAGCACGGAGGCGGATTGCTTGGCTGCTGATTTTGAGCAGTCAGATGCCAGGGCTATTAAAGTGACACAACAGGGAGCTATTCGAGTCAGGAAGACTTTGAGGCACCATTTTGACTATGAGCACCACTAATGTGTCTTTCTATAAAACATTCTGCCATGCTTTGTTGACTTGCCACCTTGCATGAAAATGTTGATGATTGCTTCCTGACTGTGATTTGTAGTCTGCAAATGTGCCAATTGCCACTATGTATTAATTCCATCAGCAATAACTGTATGTAGGAGACAAATAAAGATTAATCAAAAGCACTATCTGAAAGATAATCAATTACCAATAAACAGCACACAGAAAATGCTTTGTTGAAAGGGACATAATACTGAGAAGGGCACTCTCCTGATGGAGGTTCTCATAGCTGTGTGTAAGCCCAGCTCTCATTTAGGAAGCTGTCCGAAGGGGTGGAGTGAATGGGGTACTGCAATGGAGTAGGAAGATGCAAGAAATGTGTAGGAGGAATTTTGGGAGGGCATGGTGAGCAGTTCTGTATGGGCTGCAGGGGCTGGCAAGTATTCATATGTTCTGCCATCAGCGCTATTAGAGATATCAGCATCTCCATTTGCCCTTCCATCACCTTTATCATCTGTTCCTGGCCCACCAAAATTCACTCGTGGCCCTGCTTCCTCTCCTGCTTATCTATTTATAAATTTTCATTAACTGTGTCCCTCCACACTCTGTGTTCTTGTTCTGTGGCATGAGAGGATTAGAGCACCCCAAAACATGTCCTCCTTGGTCAAGTCCTTATCTGGCCAAGGTGCTCTGCCGGTGTGTTGGGGGTTCCCTTGAAGGCCACATCTGCAGAAGCACAACAAACAATAAACAGAAGCATGATTGTTAGTGCACTCAGAGCATCGAATCATAACGGTAAAATACACCTCTTTCTCACTGTCCCTTGACAAGCACACAGCTCAGTGAATGCCCTAAATATGGTGAGTTTGGCCTGCGGGGGCTGCGTTCAAGATGGGGCAAGAGTCTTGGTGGTTTTTTAAGGGGATCACTGCAAGTAACTAGGGACAATATTGTAAATTCTGCCACCATTTTCTACAGGCCAGGCCCTATGCTGTCTGCCTGTGTGCCGCTTTGGTCCCTGCACAAGTGGTTGCTGATTGGCGCAGGAAAGTTTCCTACAATGGGGGAAGGAACAAAGCAAATCTGCCACAGAACCTTTGGCAGAGGATTGGCAAGTATCTCCAGGAAAGTTTCCTAGAGATCTCTCTGGAGGATTCCCATGAAATCTTGGTGCGCATTAACACATTGTTCTGCCATACTACTTAGCTGGAATTAGCCCAAACACTCCAGGGTCGAGAAGAGGTCCTGGCTCACCATGGTACCAGGTGACTGTGTTGCCTGTACCATCTCATCCTCCAACTCCACTTCCTCGTCCACCACTTCATCCTCGTGGTAGAGTCCACTGGCTGCTGTCTCCAGCCCCACCGAAGTATCCAGAAGGCTCATGGTGGTGGAGGTAGGGTCACCTCTGAGGATGGCATCCAGCTCCTTACAGAAGCAGCAGGTCTTTGATGCAGCACCAGAGCAATGGTCTGAGTCCCTCGCCTTTTGGTATGCCTGCCTCAGCTCCTTTATCTTGGCACTGCCCTGATGTGTGTCCCATTCTTAGCCCTTCTCCAATATGCCATGAGAAATCTGACTATAGGTATCAAAATTCCTATGGCTGGAGCAGAGCTGGGACAGCACAGCCTCATCTCCCCACAGACCCAGCAGATCCAACAACTCAGATGTGCTCCAAGCAGGAGAGCGTTTGCTGTGTGGAGCCACTATGGCCAGCTCTGCATCTAGCAAACAAGAAGTGGAATTTCAAAAATTCCTGGGCCTTTAAAGGGCCAGGGGCAGGTGTCTGTGTACTTGGTGCAGGGCAGCGAAGTTCAAACTGCTGACCAGAACAATCAGGATTGGCATTGTGGGACATCTCCTGGAGGCCGTTTATGGCAACATAACCAAGCACAGTGTCTACATTGACACTGCATCGATTTAACTTTGCCGCAGAAAGCTTTATGCCTCTCATTGAGGTGGGTTTTGTCAGCAAAGCAGGAGAGTTTGTTGGTGGGAGGGGCATGGCAGTGTGTACACCTCCACCGTTTTGTCAACAAAAGCTGATGTTTGTGGACAGAACTGTAGTGTAGACAAGGCTTAGGGAGAGGTCACTGCAAAGGGTATGAGAAGCAAAGGGCTGAGGCATTCAGTGGGGTGACGTGGTGCCATGAGTGAGCGTTGCAGGAATCCTGGGGCCACATCCTGATCTCTGTCACTCTGCAGTCACACTGATGTAACTCCATGGACTACAAGAGGGTGACTTCAGCTTTGCCCCACCATCAGTAAGATCAGAATCTGGCCCTCTGAGCTCATTAACTCGGGGTGAGACTGTCCTATCTTGAAAGATCCCTGTCAGAGGGAGGGAGAGGTCTGAAACCAGACACCCAAAGTGCATGTCTTGGCTGCACCATGTGGCTCATGTTACCTGCCTATTCACTGGCAGGGCCGCCCAGAGGATTCTGGGGGCCTGGGGTCTTCGGCGGTGGGGTCCCCCGCTTCGGAGGTAATTCAGTAGCAGGGGATCCTTCTGTTCCAGGACCTGCCGCCAAAGTGCCCCGAAGACCCATGGCAGGGGCCCCCCGCCTCCGAATTACCGCCGAACAATGAGTGAGGACCATTATTTGCAAATGTGATAGCATGTACTGGCTCTGAGTCTTTTTGCTGATTTGTCTTTTTAAGATGCCCGTCTCTTGCAGCAAGTCACCTGCCCATTTGATTTTTGCCACCAGGTCATTCCAGGTGAGGTGTTCTATGTCCACAGCCCCCATGGTCAGTTTTGTCTGAGAATTTAGTCCTGCATAAGTGCTCAGGGTCCCTGATACTGGAAAGTGACAATCCCATTCTCTTCTGTCTGGGGTCATGAATCAGAGAGAGCTGCCAGCATCTTCTTTCTAATTAGGTAAGCTTCAGTGGCCTCTTCTGGTTTCTACTCTTCCTTTATGTATAGTTTCTCAAGGGAAGAATCAGGCAGTAATATTTTAAGAGCATTTATCATCCATTCCCAGGGTCCAGCGACAGTCCACTCCCAGAGCATCTGCATCACAAGGAGAGGCGCATAACTGAGCCAATTGGTTAAGTCCATGCCATCAGCAGAGGGGTACATTTGCCAAATGTGAGCCAGTCACACAACAGCAGTGTCATGGCTCAGTGGCCCCAGTCTCCCAGCAATAGCCTTGGCTTGACTAGGAGACTATCCTACTACGTCCATGGCCAGCTCTGTTGTGCAACTATGTGTTTAACCTCCCTTGTGGAAACAGGGGCAACATTATGCACGTGTGGCCAATCAGGGTTGAATGGGCTTTTGGGGCCAGCATCAGGGGGTATCTCTATTTTCCCAGGGGGCTCCAAATCGCAATCCTCTCTCAACCTTACAGCTGCTGCCACCCCCTTATGGGCGCTAAGTTGGACACGCAATTTACTAATCTCTGCCTTACACTTCTGATGGCCTGCTGCTGCCTTGGCTGCCTGAGTCTCATCTGCCAGGAAGCGAGTTGCTGCTCTTGCGTCTTCTAACAATATCTCTGTGTGTGTTAACTTTTTCCTATACAGTTCTGCATTCCTGCTGGCCTTGTCTCTCTCCACGTGCATATTTCTAAGTACAGTCGCCATTTTAAACTTTTCTGCTCTAAATTCCCACCCATCTGTCTCACATTTGTTTGAACGCTGTTGTAACTGCTTTTTCTCCAGTTCCAGTTCCTGCCTCCCCTTTATCATTTCAGCCATGTCCAGACATGCATAAAATAACGTCCATGCAGCAGCTGCATCCTTTGCACTCCCCCATGGCTTTCAGGTTGTGCAATAGTATTCAAAGCTCAGACTCGCTTCAGTCAGGGGATTCTCACCGTTAAAGCACCTCCTTTCCCAGGGGCACTTCCCCTTCTTCATTACCCGTCTCTCTGACCTGTTGGTTTTCTCCTGTCTCAAGCAAGCAGCCAAGGGTTTTGTTTCAGCCATCTCTAATTCTCTTATCTCACTAATGATCCTTACCAAAAGGCCTTTCACACACTCACAGTACTGCTCTAAAATGTTTACTTTTAAGGTACAACTCTTAACTCCTTATTGCATGGTCCTATAGTTACTGTAAGCACAATTCTTAACTTAAAAGTTATAGGACATTACCAAATATTCTATGAGAGAGGCACCTCATTAAAGGAGCTTAGTCTGAAAAAGTAAGAGACAGTTTGTGCAGGTCTGTGCCTCAGTTTCCCCACTCCTCAGCAACTACTCAACAATTATCACGTGATTATCGTCATATGCTGCTCGCATTCTCCACCAATTTGTTACCAGATTTGACCGTTACTTTGGGGTACACTCATATATTAGGGTTACTCTTGGGGGGGGGGGTAATCTTCTATCAATGTTCTGCTTGTGTCACTTGTGTTCTCATGTGGAACTCTACTTCTCCCTGCTGCAAGTTCCCTCCCACTGGAGCTGTCCTGCAGGACCTAGGTTCCCCCAGGCTGGGTTCCTCCACCCCAGAATCACATGAACACATAAATTAACAGAGCACATCTGAGCCAACCAGATCAATCGGCACTCCCAAGCTGACCCCTTATATATCCCTGGACTCAGTGGGCTGGGTCAAGCAGCACTTCCATGCTGCCACCCTCCTATGCCACAGGTTCAGCACGTCCCTATCCCCATGTTCACATTACAGGTGTTTTGGTAGCAACCCACTTGGTGAACAAACCCCACAGGATTTTTGGGTGCTGCAGGGATCTTTAGCCTAGGTACGAGGAGCGTTGCTGCAGAGCAAATGAGGAAGCCAAGAACACAAAAGAGAGAGCGGGAGGGAGGGAGGGAAGCAACCAAGGTCAGGGCCGGCTCCAGGCCCCAGTGCACCAAGGGTGTGCTTGGGGTGGCATGTCGCAGGGGGCCTCTGCAGGTTGCCGGAAGGGCGGCAGGTGGCTCTGGTGGACCTCCCACAGGCGTCCTTGCGTAGGGTCCGTTGCTCCCACGGCTCTAGTGGAGCATCCACAGGCACTCCTGCGGGAGGTCCACCGGAGCCGCTGGACCGGCGAGCGGCAGAGCGCTCCCTGCGGCGTGCTGCCCTGCTTGGGGCGCGAAATGGCTAGAGCTGGCCCTGGCCAGCATAACCATAAAAGTTATTTATTGCCAGGTAATAACCATAGGGGAGCAAACAACCAGAACAGATACAATATTAAATCTAGCTTAAAGCTGATTACAGAATCAGGTTTAGAAAACCGTCACTGATCTCACAAGTCAGGGTCAGAAGGCTGTACTGAGAGCAGAAAAAAATCAGAGAGCGAGCTGGGTTCTCAGCGCTCTGTGACGCTTGAACTGGTTGGGGGTCCCAAATGGTGGTGGTAGCTGAGGGTCTGGAGTGCTGGAGACAGGCAGATCTCCCAGCATGAACAGTCAGGGGAAGATGAAGTCTCAGTGGAACTGACGCTGTTTGGATCCAGGCATCAGAACACACTTGAGCCTGGGTAGGGGTTTTTGTAGGGAAACAACAATGGTTCAAGGGAGAACCCTAGATTTGTTTATGGGTAAACAAGGGAGATACCAAAGCTGTTTTGTTCAAGCTAGTCCATGGGAGTTGCTCATTCCTGGCTGTGGGTGATGTTCCTTCAAGGGAGCTCACAATGCAATTGGACAGCTTCACTATTTTGGATACCAGTCAAGGATTTATTACTAGAATTGGTCTGATAACTGCTGAGCTGGGGGTGTGCAGGCGGGTTCATTAATGTCTGGGGCAGAGATCCCCCACCATGCACTGCTTCCCTGGTCCCCAAGTTCTGTGCGGTTTTTGCCTTGGAATCTGTTCTCCATTCTGTATGGAGATGCCTTCCTGTCCCATCTTCATAAGAACATAAGAATGGCCCTACTCGATCAGACCAAGGGTCCATCTAGCCCAGTATCCTGTCTTCCAACAGTGCCAGGTGCCCCAGAGGGAATAAACAGAAAAGGTAACCATCAAATGATCCATTCCCTGTCGCTTATTCCCAGCTTCTGGCAAACAAAGGCTAGGGACACCATCCCTGCCCATCCTGGCTAATAGCCATTGATGGACCTAGCCTCCGTGAACTTATCTAGTTCTTTTTGAAACCCTTTTATGGTCTTGGCCTTCACAACATCCTCTGGCAAGGAGTTCCACAGGTTGATGCATTCGATGTGAATGAAGCTAGAGGAGTTGCCTTAATCCTTGTCCAGAGAGGTTTAGGTGTGTCTCCCACTACCTTTCCATTGCTTTTCCAAACCTTTCTTTTGATCGGTTTGCCTGGGGGCCGGGGTCGGGTTCCTTCGTGAGTCAGACAGGCTGGATACTGCCCTCTGGTTCCCCAAGAACACAGAGCTGACAGGTAACAGCATCTAGAGGGTCATCTTGCTGCTTTAGGAATCTGCATGCCTGAGAAGAGCAGTGATCCATCTAATCCAGTGATCATTGTCAGGTGCCTTAAAAAAGGGCTGATCCCAATCAGCACTCAAGGGCAAAAGGTCTCAGAGCCAGTTCCCAAGCTCCTGAGCCTCCCAGTCTACCTAATGTCCCTTAGCTATTTCTTTGCAAACATGTACATTTCTTGCTTACACCGGTTTTCCTGCCAAAGAATGGCCGCTTAACTAGGTGATGGGCCATTTGATTATTCTGCCACTTGGCTGAGATGGTGACTAGCCTTTTATCTCTGAGGAACTGGTTTGTGTCTTGTCACAGGGGCTCTGCATGTCCATTAAGGGGAGGGGCACCCCCCTGCTTGCCCAGTGCAGGGTTAATACACCCTGCCACACAGTTGTGACTCTCAGCTGGGCCAGACAAACAGAGTCAGGGACTCTGGCCCTCTGGACAGAGCAGAGCAAACAAATAGTCCAGCTTTTCGACAAACCTGAGTTTCAGCCCCTAGGGCAGGGTGGAGCAAATGAACAGGCTGTAGCCCCTTGGCCTCTTGGCTGGGGCACACACTGGCAACCAGCAGATTCAGTCCCCTGTTTGGGGGGAACAAACAAACAGTCTATAGCCCCTGAGACTCGTGGCTGGGGCAACCAATCACAAATAGGGCTCTGGCCCCCTGGGGGGGACACAGGGCCGGCACTTCCATTTAGGCGACCTAGGCGGTGGCCCAGGGCGCCAGGATTTGGGAGGGCGGCAGACTGCTCTGGTGGACCTCCCACAGGCGTGCCTGCGGAGGGTCCGCCGGTCCTGTGGCTCCGGTGGAGCATCTGCAGGCACACCTGTGGCAAGTCCACCGGAGCCGCGGGACCGGCGGACCGTCCGCAGGCATGCCTATGGGAGGTCCACCGGAGCCACGAGACCGGCGGACCGGCCCTGCGCCTAAGGTGCCAAAAACCCTGGAGCTGCTCCTGGGGGGACAGAACAAACAAACAGTGGCCAGGGTCTCTGGCATTACTGGGATGGAGGGCGGGGGAACCCGGGCCCACCCTACTCTACCAGGTTCCGACCCAGGGCCCTGTGAAGCTGGTAACTCCCCAGTTCAGGATTCAAGTATCGGCATCCAGTGCATTCTCTGGGTCACTGCCTACCCTTAAGTCCAATGCGGGCCTGTCTTCCACTAGCAGCAGTTTGGTGTCCCTGTCAGTTTGGTGTCAGTGTCTACTGCCGGTGTGCTCTCCACAGTGTAATCCAGGATACCCAGCTGTCTAGGGGTTTGACTGATCTTTGGTAGGAGCCAGCAGCACACATCCATTCTCCCCTCAGCCAGCCCCACATGAGCTGGCCAGCTTCCTTTTATCTGCTCTCTCCATCTGGAGCATAGGTGAGAGGGAGTGGCCTCTTGTGCCCAAAGTGACTGGTTAACCCCCATGTGGTTGCCCGTCACATGCCTGCTTTTCTAAACTTGGAGCATGTCTCAGTAAGGTCATACAGTAGAATCTTATAACTTTACATACAATTTTGCCACACATTTTTTACCAGGACAATAATGTCCAGCAGATTATGAATTTTCAAGTGATGCCTCACAAAGCATATGTGATAAATGACAGAGAGGATAGCTCCCTTTTGTGGACACCCAGCTAGCCAGTTGACTATGGAATCCCTCTTGATGGTTGTTCTCTACTTACTTTACCTGTAAAGCAATGTTTCCCAAACTTGGGACACTGCTTGTTTAGGGAAAGCCCCTGGTGGGCCGGGCTGGTTTGTTTACCTGCCGCGTCTGCAGATTTGGTTCTCTGCTTCAGGCCAATGGGAGCTGCTGGAAGCAGCGGCCAGTATGTCCTTTGGCCCACGTCACTTCCAGCAGCTCCCATTGGCCTGGAGCAGTGAACTGAGGCCAGTGGGAGCCGCTATCAGCTGAACCTGTGGACGAGGCAGGTAAACAAACTGGCCCGCCAGGGGCTTTCCCTAAACAAGCGGCGTCCCAAGTTTGGGAAACACTGCTGTAAAGGGTTAACAAGCCCACAGGTAAAAGGACAGAAGTGGGCACCTGACCAAAAGAGCCAATAGGAAGGCTAGAACTTTTTAAAATTGGGAAAAAACTTTCCCTTTGTGTCTATTGTTGTTTTCTGGAGAGCGGAGACACGGAGCAGCAATGCTGTAAGCAGCTTTAAAACCAGGTATGAAAAAGCATCAACTCATATCTCGAACCTACTTATCTGAAACCCCAGATGTGTAAGTAGAGGAGGAATGTCTAGAAAGATGTGATTAGGTTTATTTCTTGTATTTTGTAAGGCTTGTGGACTAACCCCAGATGCTCTGTGCTAATCCTGGATGCTTTTGTTTTGCTTGTAACCTTTAAGCTGAACCTCAAGAAAGATATCTTGATGCTTAATTTTTGTAATTGTTTCTTTTAAGCTCTAGCAAAAAGCCTAAGTTCCAAATGTATTTGGGTTTAATAAAATTTACCTTTTTCAAGAACAGGATTGGGTTTTTGTGTCCCTAAAAGGTTTGTGCACATGTTGTTTAATTAGCTGGTGGCAACAGCTGATTTCCTTAATTTTTTTCTCAGCTCTTCCCCAGGGGGTGGTGAAAGGGCCTGAGGGTACCCCACAGGAAGGGATTCCCAAGTGCGCCTTCCTGCGTTCTCAAAAGAGGTGTGTGGGGGGGAAGAGGAGGGGTTGCACTTGCGTAGTGGGAGCATCTACTCATCCAAGGTCAGAGAGAAGCTGTAACTTTGGAAGTTTAATACCAGCCTGAAGTCACCAGTATTAATTTTTAGAATCCTTGCACCCTGCCCCCTCTTCTGCACTCAAGGTGGCAGAGTGGGAAATCAGCCTTGATAGCATACTTTGTACCAAATTTATCATAGTCCTGTAGAAAGGGAGAACCTAGGGATACAGACTGTCACACCATGTGCCGTCCAGTCTTATCCAGAGTAAAGCAACTCACATCTGTGCGGTGCGGTTCTCTCTCTCCCAGGGGGAGGACTGTGTGTGCAGAGCCATGCCTTGTTTTGGCAGAGCTGGATTTTGGGTTCAAATGCCCACCCAGCTTGGTGTGTGTGAGAGAGGAGGCCAGTGAGATACTGGCACTAGGCACTTGGAGCAGGAGGCAGGGAAGTCTAGGATGGGCCTTAGCTCCTGCAGAGGTTCGTTCCACAGTCTGGGACTGTTTGCCCACTTGCTGGTGGCCTCAGCAACAAGGCCAAGAACTGAGCATGCCTCAGAACCTGAACTGCCTTATCCCAGGTTCATGCATACGGCAGTGTCAGTGCAGGGGAAGGTGGCAGAGAGGAAGCTAGCCATGCTCTCATACCACTTTAGACTGCAAGCTCTTTGGGGCAGGGACAGTCTCTGGCCTGGCCTATATTTAAAATATAGGTTGACACAGCTACAGCTGAGTGCCTGCCACCCCGAGTGCCATAGCACTGCTGCCCTAAGGCCCAGCATAGACGCAACTAGATTGATGGAACAATGCTTCCATTGACCTCATGGCTGTCACTCAGGGAGGTGGTGTTCCTGCTCCTCTTCTGTCACTATAGAATCATAGAATATCAGGGTTGGAGGAGACCTCAGGAGGTCATCTAGTCCAATCTCCTGCTCAAAGCAGGACCAACCCCAACTAAATCATCCCAGCCAGGGCTTTGTCAAGCCGGGCCTTAAAAACCTCTAACAATGGAGATTCCACCACCTCCCTGGGTAATCCATCCCAGTGCTTCACCACCCTCTTAGCGAAAAGTTTTTCCTAATATCCAACCTAGACCTCCCGCTACTGCAACTTGAGACCATTGCTCCTTGTTCTGTCATCTGCCACCACTGAGAACAGCCAAGCTCAATCCGTCTTCTTTGGAACCTTCCTTCAGGTAGTTGAAGGCAGCTATCAAATCCCCCCTCATTCTTCTCTTCTGCAGACTAAACAAGCCCAGTTCCCTCAGCCTCTCCTCAGAACTCATTTGCCCCAGCCCCCTAATCCTTTTCATTGCCCTCTGCTGGACTCTCTCCAATTTGTCCACATCCTTTCTATAGTGGGGGCCCAAAACTGGCCACAATACTCCAGGTGTGGCCTCACCAGTGCCAAATAGAGGGGAATAATCACTTCCCTCGATCTGCTGGCAACGCTCCTACTAATGCAGCCCAATATGCCGTTGGCCCTCTTGGCAACGAGGGCACACTGTTGACTCATATCAAGCTTCTCGTCCACTGTAATCCCCAGGTCCTTTTCTGCAGAACTGCTGCTTAGCCAGTTGGTCCCCAGCCTGTAGCAGTGCATGGGATTCTTCTGTCCTAAGTGCAGGACTCTGCACTTGTCCTTGTTGAATCTCATCAGATTTCTTTTGGTCCAATCCTTCAATTTGTCTAGATCACTCTGGACCCTATCCTTCCCTCCAGCATATCTATCTCTCCCCTCAGTTTAGTGTCATCTGCAAACTTGCTGAGGGTGCAATCCATCCCATCAACCAGCTCATTAATGAAGATGTTGAACAAAACCAGCCCCAGGATCGACCCCTGGGGTACTCCGCTTGATACTGGCTGCCAACTAGACATTGAGCTATTGATCACTATCCGTTGAGCCCAACGATCTAGCCAGCTTTCTATCCACCTTATAGTCCACTCATCCAATCCAGACTTTTTTAACTTGCTGGCAAGAATATTGTGGGAGACTGTATCAAAAGCTTTGCTAAAGTCGAGATATATCACATCCACCACTTTCTCCATATCCACAGAGCCACTTATCTTATCATAGCTGGCAATCAGGTTACTCAGGCATGACTTGCTCTTGGTGAATCCATGTTGACTGTTCCTGATCACCTTCCTCTCCTCCAAGTGCTTCAAAATGGATTCCTTGTGGACCTGCTCTATGATTTTTCCAGGGACTGAGGTGAGGCTGACTGGTCTGTAGTTTCCTGGATTCTCCTTCCTCCCTTTTGTAAAGATGGGCACTACATTAGCCTTTTTCCAGTCGTCTAGGACCTCCCCTGATTGCCTGTAGGATGTGTCTGCACTGCGGAATTGTGCTGGCACAGGTACAGCCCTGGAGCTCTGCTGTTCTAGTCCCTGTCCTGGAGGCCTGGCCTTTCACCATGTCTTTGTACAGCACCAATCACAACTGGTCTCTGATTTTGGTTGGGGCCTTGAATGGATGAAGGGGCCAGGAGTGGGAAAAGGCTCAGTGCTTTCTGCTTCTGCGTGAAACACTCCCAAGGTGCCAGCATTTAACTGGGAATACCGGCCAGAGGAAACTTGCATGGTTGGTGGTGGGAGCATTTACACACTCAGGCTGGGGAGTAGGGAAGCCTGGACCTGATTCAGAGGCAGAGCAGCACCTTGGAGGGAGAGACACTGGCACGACAGTCAGAATGGGGAGCCCTGGAGAATCAGCCAAGCTCTTGGGGGATGTGGCATTTGCTCCGAGACAGCAGGGCTGATGCATCCAAAGGGGGGCTGGTTTAAGCAGCTGGGCCCAGCCTGGCATCTCTGTGCTTCTCTGTGACTGGCTGGGCCCTGTGGGGGTCCCAATGATCATTGGACACCAGTACATTTTGGCCCAGCAGCCAGCGCTACTAGGGCTGGTGAATGGCATCTGCCCCCGGAGCGGGAGCAGGGGCAGGGGCAGGAGCAGGAGCAGGGTGTGATGCAGCCTATGTTGGTCTCTTTCAGGAACTGGTGCTCGTACATAGTCACAAGGACAGTTTCCTGCCATGTCCAGAATGGCACCTTCCTGCAGAGGGTGTTCCAAGGCTGCCGCTGGCCTGGGGGCTGCAACGGAGGCAGGTGAGAGAGACGCTGCTGCATCTTTAACCTCCCCTTCCACCACCCCCACTCCCTGCCACGTGCTGCTTGTCTGCTGTGCCGCACGTGGGCTGAGCTGGGCATGGAAGGCACATGCTGCAAGGTGGGGAGGCTTTGCTTCCTCGTAGGGCCCCTCACGCTCGAACTGCTGCAGCCCTGTCACAGCACCTGGGCTGCTCCTCCTTCTCCCACCGCAGAGACCCACTCAGTCTCCACTGGCCAGGTAGCCACATGCTGCTGGTTACTATGTTCCCTCAACCTGTGCAGCAATACTATGGACAACATCCCTGCTATCCCCAGCCCCAAGAGGAACAGAGGTTTCCCTTCCTGGAGATCTCACTGATTCTGGACCCCACTAGCTCTGCTCCTCTCCTGGCACATCCTTCCTGTGCCTTTGGCTCAGGCCTCAGCTGATGGGCTAATTAGTCCTTTAGCTCTCCCAGCTGTGATCCTGATGAAGGAATTACATTTTTGCCCCAGCCAGGCCTCTCTGGGGGAGCTAGAGTCATCGGGGTGCTGTGGCTGGTGAGCTGCTCTCTGTCCCAGGCCCCATGTTACTGGGAGGGGAATGAAGAACTAAGCTGTGGGGCCCATCCAGTCCCAGATTCCTCTCACTGCCCCAGTCCAGAGGGACCATCTGCTCCTGGGGCTGCTAGGCCACTCAGCCTCTGTTTCATGAAGACTCGGGCTCCCCTCCACCAGCCTACAGCCAGATGCTCCACCCCTTGTCAAGGGAGTGCTCCATCCATCCTGGATCCTTCCACAGCAGCCCCCACCTGGAATGGCTTCCCCACTCATTCCTGCTCCATGTTGCTCCTGCACCATGGGAGGCTCCGGCCCATCAGCTGATCCCAGCAGGGGCCAGGCAGGAATCCACTCCCTCCCCTTGCAATGCTGAAAGGAGGACAGCAAGGGGCAAACTTCCACCCCCAGAAGCATCACGCCTGGGTGCCTGCTGGAGGTGGGGACAGGTTACCCACCTGGGCTGCTCTGTAGCCACAGGCCCCTTGTGGTGACAAATGTTAGGGATGCTGGAGGGCGCTGAGAACAGATCAAGCTCCTGACGCCCGGGGGGCCCTTTCTGTCTCGCAGCTACAGAGCCATCGTGAGACCAGCGTACAAGGTGGCCTACAAGACGGTCACGGCTCTGGAGTGGAAGTGCTGTCCAGGCCACTCGGGGGTCAGCTGCGAAGAAGGTAGGAAAAGCTGGATGAACAGGGCTCCTGGGGGATGTTCTGAGCTGAGTGAGCCACAGGGCAGCTGCTGGGAGCACTGGGGCACTGCAGGCCGAAGAGCTGGCCTGGATCAGAACAGTCCCCTCCTACCACAGGATTGAAGAGGCCTGGATTTAGATCCCTTCCACTGTGGGGCAGAGGGGAAAGTGAGGCTCAACTCCCTCTCTGTGTGGGGCAGAGGGAGCTCTAGGGGCAGCTCCCTCTCTGTGTGGGGCAGAGCGGGCTCTGGGGGGCAGCTCCCTCTCCATGTGGGGCCGAGGGGGCTCTGGGGGCCGCTCCCTCTCCGTGTGGGGCAGAGGAGGCCCGGGGGGACAGCTCCCTTTCCGTGTGGGGCAGAGGAGGCTCTGGGGGGCAACTCCCTCTCCGTGTGGGGCAGAGGAGGCTCTGGGGTGCAGCTCCCTCTCTGTGTGAGGCAGAGGAGGCTCTGAGAGGCAGCTCCCTCTCTGTGTGGGGCAGAGGAGAATCTGGGGGGCAGCTCCCTCTCCGTGTGGGGCAGAGAGGGCTCTGGGGGTAAATATACAGGGTAGTTTGTGTGGGGCAGATGATACTCTGGAGCATGAGAGTCGGATGGGGTGTGAGTAGTCGGAGGAGGTACAGTGTGAATGCTGCTGACATCAGCATCAGCCCCATGCATCAGCGTCAGACACTGGATGGCAGAGATCAGTCACGGCATCCTCTAGAACGCCCCATGGCACCTTATGCTGCCAACCTAGAGGTCAAGCGATCCAGGGCACCTCCCAGGGAATCTGAGGAGACAGGTACAGAATCAGACCATGTGGGGCAGAGGGATCTCTGCGGGTAGTTGTATGGGGCAGCCCCCCTCAGTGTGGGGCAGGTATGGGGGTTCTCATCATTGGTCATCCCCGAGATGATACTAGGGTGACTGGGCAGCCGGGATGGGAGCAGATTCTTCCCCTGATGTCAGCGATTTCAGTGTGTTGTAGCCCATTAGCCCTGGACTGCCTCTTCTAATTAGTTACTGTAGGGCTGCTTGTAAACAGTGATGCTGTGGAGCGGGGCTGTTGTTATGGTAGGGCCACACATGGCTGCACAGCGTATCTCATTCCTCCTGCACTGCTCATCCATGAAAGTCGCATGAACTGGTGCCCGTTGCTAGAGTCCTGCACGGATACACAAATATATATCCGCATCCGATCCGCGATCCGCAAAAACAATCTGTGGGTGTCTGCAGATATCCTTGGATTTGCAGGGCTCTACACTGGGGCCTGGGCTGAGACTCCAAAGCTTCCCCCCGCCAGAGCCAATCGGGGAGAGCCACGGACAGCTGTGGGGAACCCATGCGGAGTCGAGGACCCTCCACCTGCCCTCAGCTGCCAGGGGCTGCTCTCAGGCCCCCTCCCCCATACCATGGGCAGGTGGAGAGTCTGCCACTGCTCCCCACAGCTCCTTGGCCAGGGGGACACATGTGGTACTGCCCGGGAGCTGCTCGGGCCCCCCGCCCAGGGCAGGTGGAAGGTCTGCCGTGGCTCCCCACAGCTGCCTGCCCGGCTCTTTCTGTGGCTGGGCTGTGGCTCCAACCTGCCCCCCTGGCCGAGGCCAGGTCAGGGAGCTGGGTGGGCAGCTGTGGGGAGCTGTGGCGGACCCTCCACCTGCCCTAGGCGTGGGGCCCAAGCAGCCCCCCACCCGGTTCCCCTGCCCCCCAGGCCTCCCACCCATGACAGGTGGAGGATTGGTGAGAGGTTCTGCACAGCTGCCCACCATCTCTTACCATCAGAAGCCTGCACCAATACAAAATTTGTATCCACATCCACATTGCTAGCCACAGAACTGGGCCACAGATATGTAGCGGATACCCTTGGATTTGCAGGGCTCTACCCGTTGCAGCATCGCTGGGCACTGCCAGGCCTGCCTGCCAGGGAGCTGCTACTTACTCGCATACCAGCATCTCCCAGCAGGAGGTGCTACAGGGGATGGCCCAGAAGCCCTGGCCTCTGCTAGTTGTATAGATGGAAGAGGATGTTTGAATGTTCTCTGTGAAGGCAGTTCCCAGCAGGGCGAGTCTGAGTTTACGATACCAGCTCGTCTGGATTTAAAACTGTCCTGTGAAAGGCAATTCACCCCTCCCCTTGGGAAATCGGTCCAAGGATTAATTGCCCTCATTGTAAAAAAGGGGCATTTTATTTCCCATCTGAATTTGCTTAGCTTCAGCTTCCAGCCCTTGGGTGTGTGAGGCCTTTGTCTGCTAGAGCAAAGGTCAACGTTTTCTTCCCCAGCTAGGTATTTATCAGCTGTCCTCAAGTCACCCCTTAGCCTCTTTGTTAACCCAAATTGACTGAGCTCCGAGTCTCTCACTGGAAAGCAAGTTTCCAATCCTCTATTCATTCTTGTGGCTCTTCTCCAATTTCTCCCCACACCTCGTTAATTGGGGCCACCAGCACTGGACACGGTGTTCCAGCCGTGGTGGCACCAGTGCCAAACACAGGGGGAAAGTCACCTCTCCACTCCTACCCGAGATCCCTGGGCATCAGGGAGCTCCTTTGGGTCTCAGCTCCAGCTGATGCTCAGGGGGAAGGAGGTTGACTCAGAGGCTGTCAGCTTGGTGGGGGCCTCCTGGATCACCCCAGAACCAGCTTGGGGGGAGAGCAGGGCTGCCATGCTCTTCTGAAAGCAGGGGGCTCATTTCTGATGCAGATGGAGCAGAGTGATTTGAACTGTGCCCAGGAATTGCTCCTCCTTGTGCCAAGAAAGGACAGACAAACTTAACTGTGACCCCACCATGCTGAGGCAGGCGGGACTCACAACCATTGTGGAGGGGCCAGAGCAGGGGGCAGGTAAGCCGATCTCCCCCATCCGCAGGGTGGGGGCAGGAGGAGCGGGAGAGGGGAGGCTGAAGGGCTGCTGCAGTGATTTTTTCCCAGCTGCAGTCGAGGAAGGCCCAGGCCTGGCTACCCGCCAGCTCCTCTCCACTCTGCCAAGCTATCAGCCTTGGGGTGCCTCCACCCATCCTGCTGTTGAACCGGTCGGGGGGGTGGGGTTGGGGGAACGACACCTGTGGATGGAAGAGGCAGGCTCAATGTCTTGGAGGTGCTCTAACTGGGGGACCCCCCCCATAATACACACAGCTCCCCTCAGCCCCCATCCCCCAGTTAGCTCCCATTGGCATCTCCCATCCAGCCCCCCATTTCCCCATCCAGCCCCTTCAGTAGACCCCAGTCCCCAGCTGGCCCCCCTTGGGCATCCCCCATCCAATCCACCTCACATTCTCTTTTCTGCATCTCCTGGAGTTGTTCTCAGGTTTTGGTGCAAGTTGACCCAGCCCTGGTCCCCTCGTTGTCTCTGGGCAGGGGCGGCTCCAGACATTTCGCCACCCCAAGCACAGCGGCATGCCGCAGGGGGCGCTCTGCCAGTCGCCGGTCTTGTGGCTCCAGTGGACCTCCCGCGGCTCCACCAAAGCCTGCGGGAGGTCCATCGGAGCCCTGCCTGCTGCCCTTCTGGCGACCGGCAGAGCGCCCCCCGCAGCATGCCGCCCCAAGCATGTGCTTGGTGTGCTGGGGCCTGGAGCCGCCCCTATCTCTGGGGACCAGCAGGCTGCTTTGAAATGTGCTCCAGAGGAAGAGGTGAGTGATGACGGCTGGATGAAGAGGGGGATGAAGGGGCAGCGATATGGGGAGCAGAGGGGCTGGGCGGGTGACCTGAATGGGGCCAAAGCTGAACTAGGCCAGGGAGGGGACACTTGGCTCCTGGAAGACGGCATTCTTGCTGTCCAGGTGGGGGATCAGAAGGCGAGGGATCCGGGCACCCAGCCATGGGTTAGGGGGATTCTCCCTGTGTGTGCCCTTCCCCTGACCCTGCAGACAGCCCTAGCTGGGCCTGCACCCTGCAGCCCACCCCCAGGCCTGCTCGCTCCCCGAGTCCAGAGGTGGCTCTAGGCATTTCGCAGCCCCAAGCACGACAGGCAGGCTGCGTTCGGCAGCTTGCCTGCGGGAGGTCCGCTGGTTCCGCGGCTTTGGCGGACCTCCCGCAGCCATGCTTGCGGGAGGTCCATAAGCCATGGGACCAGCAGACCTCCAGCAGGCAAGCTGCCGAAGGCACCCTGCCTGCCGCCCCCGCGGCACCAGCAGAGCGCCCCCCGTGGCTTGCCGCCCCCAGCACATGCTTGGCGTGCTGGGGCCTGGAGCTGCCCCTGCCCGAGTCCTATTGCATTGACCGCAGCAATGCTGACTCAGGGACTGAGGTTAAGGAAGCTGCTGAGCCCTGCTTGTTTTGCTGCTTCCTGGCCAGCTGCGGCTGGGAACTGGGAGCCTGTGAGTGCTCTGCTTGTCCCTCTGCCTCCAGGCCTTGGCAGGCGGCTTCCAAGAGCTAGAGCAGGAGCTGGTGGGGCCTGCTCCATCGGAGCTATTCTGAGGCTGCTCAGCTGCTGCACAGTGGGGTTGCCAATTTTGGTTGGACATATTCCTGGAGGTTTCATCACATGACATCACCTATAATTAAAGATTCCTCTTTAATTCCTGTAAAAGCAGCAAAGAATCCTGTGGCACCTTATAGACTAACAGACGTTTTGGAGCATGAGCTTTCGTGAGTGAATACCCACTTCGTCGGATGCGTGACTTTAATTCCTGGAGACTCCAGGCCAGTCCTGGAGGTTGGCAACCCCACTGTCCACTGGGCCTGCCACTAATTCACACCCTGCATTTCTCCCCCAGTGTCTCGGTGCTGAGGAGGTGGGATCTCAGCAGAAAAGCCGAGTGATTGAAACTCCATCTCCCCAGCGCTGCTGAGAAGAGCATGTTCCATCTGTCTCCAGGGGGAGTGAGCAGTGGCCTTGCCACACCAGAACAGTTCTCACTGGCTGACAGAGAGACACAGCCACCTAGTAACCTCTGCGAGCCAGGGACCCCTTTGTGAGTACCCGGTCCCCCACAGCACCGGGTGCTAACCCGCTGTGCCCCAGGCGTGCATCATAGGGACAGTTCACACCTCTGGAATTCTGCCAGCGCTGTCTGGGGAATGCAGTGCTCTGGAGGCTCCGGGACCCAGCACTGTCTCTGGGATGCCTCCTTCAGAGCTTTTCTCCCCCTGACTGTGGGTCTGGAGCTGGGCCGGGCTCCATCTTCCTAGTGCCTTAAATCCCCTTTCTTCACGGCTCCTGCTGATGGAAACTATGGTCTTCTCAGTGGCGCCAGTGGAAACCCTTCACACACGAGTCCCAGCAGCAGATTCTTGCCCTGACTGTTCCCAGCAGTCGGACCACGCTGCTGAGGCTGTGCCCAGCTCCGGGCTGTCGAGTTTGTGAAAAGTGGTCTATCGACTCCATGGTACCTGGGTCAGTGCTGTTCATCCTCCCCTGGCTGGAACACCTCAGGCAATGCTGGTAAAGACACCCAGCTCCTAGCTCACGGGACTGGCTATAGAGCAGGGGTGGGCAAATTACGGCCCGTGGGCTGTATCCGACCTGTCAGGGCTTTGGATCCGGCCCACGGGATTGCCACCCCCATGCCGGAAATGGCCAGCACCACATCCCTGCGGCCCCTGGGAGGGGTGAGGATAGAGGGCTCCGTGCGCTGCCCTCGCCAGCAGGCACTGCTCCCTGCAGCTCCCATTGGCCGGGAATGGGGAACTGCGGCCAATGGGAGTGTAGTGAGGTGGTCTGGCTCCCCTCCGCCCCAGAGGAGGAAGAGCCCAGACGGAGGCCAGAGTGGGCAGAGCTAGGGAGCTCTGAGCCCGCCCCCCAAAGGCTCCCGGACCCATCGGGGTGTAGTGAGCCAGCATGGCTCCCTTCCGCCCCGGAGAGGGTCGAGCCCCAGTGAACTCTTGTATACGTGGTACCAGAAGTGGGGATCTGATTCCTTGAGCCCTGTGAGAAGGGGCCGGAGTGGGAGATCCAACCCCAGAGAACCATGGAGATGGAGCAATTGTTTAAGCTGCTGACGGAGAGTCAGGAGTGGCAGCAGGCCACTCAGCTACAGCAGCAGCAGGCGGCCGCCCAGCTCCAACATCAACAACAGCGGGACGCTGCCCAACTCCAGCAGCAGCAGCAGCTTATTCAGCAGCTGGGAGCCCAGCTGCAACAGATGGTGACAGCGTTACCGCACCCCATAGACCCGCAGCCAGGGGACAGGGCTGGGGCACCACACCCTGCTGCCCCAGTGCGACTGACCAAGATGGGCCCCGACGATGACCCCGAGGCATTCTTGGTTACATTCGAATGGGTGGCACTGGTCACTGGGTCAATGGGCCACCCTTTTGGCCCCATACCTAACAGGGACTGCCCAGACAGCCTACCGAGGGTTGGCAATGGAAGAGGCAAGGGATTATACCCGGGTAAAGGCCGCGATCTTGGATACCTTAGATGTCAGCCCAGAGACTTTTCGGCAGCGGTTCCAGAGCCAGACCTACCCCTAGAGCACCCAACCCTGGCTGGTGGCCCAAGCCCTGAAGGAGGTGTGTAGGCGATGGCTACAGCCAGAGATGAGGACAGCAGAGGAGGTTACGGAACAAGTCGTCCTGGAACAGTTTGTGCACACCCTACCGGCCTGAGGACAGGCCTGGGTGCTCTGCCATCAGCCGGCGACATTAGCCGCAGCTGTCTCACTGATGGAGGACTTTCTCGTGGCCGAAACACCTGTGGGGCCCAAACGCTCTAACGCTGAAAAGAAAGGGGACGCCCTGACCGGGCCGCGGAGCCTTGGCTGCGGGCAGGAGGCCCACCCAGGGTCTTGGTTCAGACGTCCGGATCCTTCGCCTCGGCCTGGACCAGCGCCCCCCGTGCCGAGTGTCGCGAGGGTCCACCGGAGTCCCCCCAGAGGTCCGAGAAGAGCCTCCTCCCGGGGCGGTCACCCTGAACTCAGACCCTGTTTCCATTGTGGGAAGTCCGGACACTTGCAGCGAGACAGCATGGAAATGGACTGCAGCTTCGGGCAGGTCTGTGCAGGGGACACCAGGGCTCAGCTACCACAAGCTCCCAAGATCACAGTCCCGGTAATTGTCAGGGACCAGGCCACTCAGGCTTTGATCGACTCTGGCTGCAGTCAGACGCTCATTTGCCAGGCTCTGGGACCCCAGGCAGACCCCTGCCTGGGAACGATTCACCTGCAATGCATCCATGGGGCTGTCCGGCCTTACCCTAGTGCTTGGGTCCCGTTGACAGTAGCTGGCGTCACCCGATGAATCGTTGTCAGCTTAGCCCCTCGACTGGCGTACCTGGTAATCCTGGGGTGGCCTGGCCCGCCTTTGAGGAAGTCCTCTGGTCGACCCCAGCGCTGGAGGGGGAGCGTCATGAGGCTCTACTGGAAGAGGTGTGCAGGACCCTGGGAACTGAACCAGGGACCGAAGAAACCGACAATCCCCTGCTGGAGCCCACGGCTGAACCCCTCCTCCATACTGATTTTTGCCATGACCAGAGAGCTGATCCTACCCTTAGCCAGGCCTATGAACAGTTCGCGGCAGTTGACGGGACAATCATCGACCCCCAGCATGCAACCCAGTGGCCACACTTCGAACTACGCCGGGACCGTCTTTACCGGATCGACCGGGACTCCTGCACAAAGGAACCCCAAACACAGCTGCTGGTACTGCGGTGTCACCGGCGAGCCGTGATGAAGCTGGCACATGACATCCCGGCTGCTGGGCATCTGGGCCATGAGAAGACCCTCGCCCGGATCTTGACGTGGTTCTTCTGGCCTGGTATTCACCAGGAGGTGAGGAACTATTGCAGCTCCTGCCCAGAATGCCAGTTAGCCACTCCCCAGCGAGTGCCCAAGGCACCCCTGGTCCCCCCTATAACAGAGACTCCTTTTGAATGAGTGGCCATGGACCTGGTGGACCTACTCCCAAAAAGCGTTGCCAGGTTCCAGTATGTCCTGGTCATCGTTGACTACGCCACTCGTTTCCCCGAGGCCATCCCATTGTGGAGCACCACCACCCGGACCATCGCCGGGGAACTGGTGAAGGTCTTTGCTCGGGTGGGCCTGCCCTGAGAAATCTTAACCGATCGAGGCACCAATTTCACCTCCAGGTTGTTACATCAGGTCTGCGAGCTCCTGGGGGTAAAACAATTACGCACCTCCATCTACCACCCGCAGACGGACGGGCTGGCGGAACGGTTCAACCGGACCCTCAAGGATACGTTGCTGAAGTTCTCCCCGGAGGAGCTACGTCAGTGGGACCAGTTGCTCCCTCCCCTGCTGCTAGCCATTCGGGAGGTGCCCCAGTCTTCAACCAAGTTTTCCCCATTTGAGTTATTGTATGGGCGCCGTCCACGGGGCCTGTTGGACTTAATGCGGGAAAATTGGGAGCAGTCCCCCTCTCCAACCCAAGGACTCCTGAAGTATGTCCTCCAGCTGCAGGAATACTTTGCTCAGGCTGGGGCCCTGGCCCGTGAAAACTTAAAGACTGCAAAGGACAGGCAGGAACAGACATAACCAGAGGCGCAGGTGCATGACTTTGAACCTAGGGATTGGGTCCTGCTCCTCCTGCCCTCAAGCGAGTCAAAGCTACTGGCCCGTTGGCAGGGACCCTACAAAGTAGCTTGGAAGGTGGGGCCCGTCACTTACGAGATCCACCAACCCGACCGGCATAAGAAGACCCAGTGATACCACGTGAATCTGTTGAAGCCGTGGCAAGACCGGGAGGGCCTGCTGATTAACCCTTACCCGCCAGAGCCTGAACTGGGTCCCTGCACGCCCCAGACAGAGCACCTCGCTGCTCCCCTGCTCGGCGACACCCTGACGGAAGAGCAGCACAAGCAGGCCAAATGTCTCCTGCGGGTTTTTCAGGGAACCTTCACGGCCCTACCTGGATACACGACCCTGGTCTATCACTTCATCCAGACCAAGCTGGGGAAGGTAATCCAGGAAACGACCAGGTCACTGCCGTACCGGATTCGCCAAGAGGTGGAGGAAGAGATGCAGGCCATGCTGGCCTTAGGAGTCATCGAGCCATCTCAGAGTGAGTGGCGTAGCCCAGTGGTCTTGGTACCCAAGCCCGATGGCACCCGCGGTTTTGTATAGACTTCTGGCGGGTGAATGCCATCTCATGGTTCAATGCCTACCCTATGCTCCGCGTGGACGAGCTGCTGGGCCACCTCGGGAAGGCCCAGTTCATCACCACCCTCGACCTCAGTAAAGGGTACTGGCAGATCCCACTCAATGACACCTCTAAGGAAAAGACGGCGTTCGCCACTCCAGGACTCTATCAGTTTACACAAATTCCTTTCAACCTCCATGAGGCCCCAGCGACATTCCAGCGGTTAATGGATCGCCTACTACGGTCCCATCGAGACTATGCGGCGGTTTATCTGGACGATGTCATGGTCTATAGCTGCCATGGGGAAGACCACCTGGAACGGGTAGCAGCGGTCCTGAGGTCCCTGCGACAGGCGGGACTGACGGCCAACCCAAAAAAATGCCGCATCGGATGGCAGGAGACCACGTATCTAGGGTACAGTATCGGGGGAGGATGAGTGAAGCCCCTCATCGGGAAAGTGCAAGCCCTGGCAGCCTGCCCAATGCCTACCACGAAACACCACGTCCAACAGTTCCTGGGGCTTGTCAGGTACTATTGGCAGTTCATCCTCCAGTTTGCTTCCATCGCAGTGCCCTTAACAGGACTGTTGACAAAGAACAGCCCCCGGCAGGTATGGCGGTCCCCAGAATGTGAAGATGCCTTCCAGACACTCCAGACGTGTCTCTGCCAAAAGCCGGTCCTAAATAGTCCGTACTTTCACCGGAGGTTCATCCTCCAGACAGATGCCTCAGAGGTGGGGCTGGGGGCCATCCTGTCCCAAGAAGTTGATGGAGAGGACCACCCAGTTTTATATCTCAGCCGAAAATTATTTCCCCAGGAGAAGAACTACGCCGTGGTTGAGAAAGAAGCACTGGCCATAATGTGGGCCTGTGACGCCCTAGGCTACTACCTTCTTGGGGCCCCGTTCACGTTAGTCACAGACCATGCCCCCCTCCGATGGTTGATGAAAATGAAAAATAATAATGACCGACTATTGCAATGGTATCTGGCCTTACAGCCCTGCGTGTTCACCATCCAGCATAGGGCTGGTAAGGAACATGCGAACATAGACTTCATGTCGCTCCTCGGAGGGATGGAAAAGCCTGGCCTCGACGAATGGGAGCCAAACTTGAGGGCAGGGAGTGTAGTGAGGTGGTGTGGCTCCCCTCTGCCCCAGAGGAGGAAGAGCCCAGCCGGATGCCAGAGTGGGTGGAGCTAGGGAGCTCTGAGCCCGCCCCCCAAAGGGTCAGGCGGTGACCCGGAACTATAAAGGTCGGTCCTCAGAGCTCAGTAGGAGCCCAGCCGCCGGAGAGAGCAGACGTCCCTAGGGGAGTCCGAGACTGGGAAGCTCCTGCGGCCCAAGGCAGCCGCCCAGACTGTCCAGAGCTACCCCGTGCCCGCCGCCCAGAGGAGCTGCCGGAGCTACCCCGTGCCCACCACCCGGAGGAGCTGCTGGAGCTACCCCGTGCCCGCTGCCTGGAGGAGCTGTTGGAGCTACCCTGTGCCTGCTACCCGGAGGAGCTGTGGAGCTACCCCGCGCCCGCTACCCGGAGGAGCTGCTGGAGCTACCCCGCGCCCGCTACCTGGAGGAGCTGTGGAGCTACCCCGTGCCCGACACCTGGAGGAGCTTCCAGAGCTACCCCGTGCCCACCACCCAGAGGAGTTTCCAGAGCTACCCCGTGCCCACCACCCGGAGGAGTTTCCAGAGCTACCCCGTGCCCACCACCCGGAGGAGCTGTGGAGCTACCCCCTGCCCGCCACCCGAAGGAGCTACCGGAGCTGCTGTCCAACCCCTGCTGTGACGAACCCATGCTCCTGGACCCCACAGAGACCAACGCCAGGACCCAGGTAGGGCCCGAGGGGGAATGTGGAAGTGGCCCGGGGGCAGCCGACCCCAGTCTGGCTGCAGCACTGCCAGAGCCTATGTCGACGTGTTGTGGCCAGGATCCCCACTGACTGAGCAGCGGATCGTCGGCCGCTGCTAGGGCCCTGGGCTGGGACGCAGTGGAGTGGGAGGGCCTGCGTCCCCCCTGCCACCCATCTCCGGGGTGTCAGACTACCCCTTCCCCTGGCCTGAGGAGGCTGAAGCCTGTCGTGACTGTTCAGCCCTGCCTGAGGGCCTGAGCTCCCTGACTCAGTGTTTGGTGCCCCACCCTGACCTAGGGCCGAGCTTGTACTGTCATTATAGCTCAGCCCTGCCTGAGGGCCTGAGCCCCCTGACCCAGCATTTGCTGCCCCACCCTGACTTAGGGCCGGGCTTGTACTGTCATTATAGCTCAGCCCTGCCTGAGGGCCTGAGCCTCCTGACTCAGTGGCTGTTGCCCTGCCGGAGCCAGGCCCAGACTAACCACAGTTCAGCCAACTCCTGCAAGGGCTACCGAGGGAGACCCCGGGCCGGACTAATCCCCCGGACCCATCGGGGTGTAGTGAGCCAGCATGGCTCCCCTCCGCCCCGCAGAGGGTCGAGCCCTGGTGAACTCTTGTACACGGAGCTTCGAGGGTAGTGCCAACAGATGAGGGCAGTGCACAGAACCCTCTGCCCCCTCTCTCCGAGGGGCCGCAGGGACGGCCCCTTCCAGGAGCAGCATGGGGCCGCTACCACCCCGGAGCTGCTCCAGGTAAGCGGCTCCAGGCCAGAGCCCACACCCTGAACCCTCCTGCGCCCCCTGCACTCCAATCCCCCTGCCCTGAGCCCCCTCATACACTCCGCACCCTCCTCCACCCCAGCCCCTTGCCATGAGCCCCTTCTTGCACACTGCACCCCCTCCCACACCCCACACTCCCTCCCATACCCCATACCCCTACCCCAGCCCTACATTCATGGCCCTGCATGCAATTTCCCCACCCAGATATGGCGCTTGGGCCAAAAAGTTTGCCCATCCCTGCTCTAGAAGTTAAGGCCAGATTGGACCAGCTAGTATGACATCCTGCATATCACAGACCATTAAACCTCACCCACACCAAGCCCAACAATCAGAATTAGATCTAAGTATCACAGCCCTCAGAAGATGTGCCCCAGGCAGAGAACAGGAGGGACCGAGGTACACCAGTGCTCAAGGCCACTGCAGTGGCAGGGAAAGGATTAAGTGAGATACACCCCAGATGATCCTGGCAAGCGACCAGTAACCACCTGGTGTGCAAGAAGGTGAAAGCCGCCCAGGGTCTCTGCCAGTCTGAGCTGGGGAAAATTCCTTCCCGACCCCAAACCTAGCCATGAGTGTGACTCTGAGCATGTGAGGAGGACTTACCAGCCAAGCACCTGAGAAAGCAAATTCTCTGCTTCACATCGGAGCACTGGCCCACCTGTCCAGTGTCCCATCTCCTGCCATGGCTATCTCTGATGCTTCAGAGGAAGGAGAGAAGAAAACCTTTGGAATACACTGGGAGGGGAAATGTTCCCTTCCTGACCCTTGCAAGTGACCAGAAAAAGGTCTGAAGCATGAGGTTTTAGGGACATAAGACATGAACCAGATGGGACCCTGCAGCACCTCAGCCCCAGGTCTGAGCAACATCAGCCTCCAGGTCCAGCCCATGGAGGACACTCACAATGAAGCAGGTTGTCTGGACACAGGGGCTGGATGTTTGGGTGAGCTCGGCACGGCCGGAAACTCGGCCCCAATTCTGGGTGTTGAGCACTTGAAATGTGGCTCTTGGGCCTTTCGAAAACTCTTTGTTACTTGTTTGCAGGAGCACCTAGGAGCACTAGCCATAGTGCAGGACCCCAGGTGCTAGGCACTGTACAAAGAGCAAACAGGTGGTCCTGGCTCCCAAAAGCTTACAGACTAAGTATTTGCCGCACATGAAACTCTGCAAGGAAAGCCCACTCCTGGCTGCATTAGTACAAGCCAGCTGGCAAGCAGTCCCTTCTTGGAACCAGCTCACTAGCCAAGGGCTCACTGCAGTGCCGTGCACCCAGGGTAAGTGGCTGCTTGCCAAATCTCAAATCAGCAATCCCAGACTGGACATAGGAGTCAGAAGGTCCAGTGGAAACCTAAGGAGGACTGGCTGGGTAATGAACAGAGTTGGTTAGAAAATGAGGAGTAGGGAGGGGTACAGCAGACATTTTCAAACCTTTTTTCCCTATTGGAACATATTTTGGTTGAAAAATGGCTGATCAACAGAGATGATGAAACTGACGTGCTTTGCACAGCACTGTGCACAAAGGAGCAAGGAGGCAGTACCCTCCGGGGTCATCCCCTCATGCTTCATCCACAAGCCTTAGCCAAAGGCTACACAGCAAAGATGCAAACTGGGCACAACTCTGTGAGGAAGGAAAGATAAGGCCTCCTAATCCATGGCAGCCTGCCAGTGAGTCAGAAATGAACTGCAGTAAAACATGGGAGACCTGGTATGAGGTCCCATTACTGTGAAACTCTATCCTGCATGCAGCTATTTGATGTATTGAGCTTGGCAACACTCAGATGACTTGACATGGCAATAGCTGTTGGGATTCAAGGGAAGGAAGAAAGAAAGAAAGAAATGGAAAAGGATTGGAAAAGAGCTGGCTAGAGAAAGAGAGTGATGGAGAAAAGAAAGAGAAGCAGTGCTAGAGTGGTCGGGAGATTTGGAGAGGAGGGTTGGGCCCAGTCCCCCTCTGTCTCGGCAGTGGACTGTCTGTCCCCTCCTGGCCTGCCTTGGAACTAGTTCCGCGGGTGTATTGCGCCTCCCCTCCCAGCGACCTGTGAAGGGTTGACAAAGGGAAGTGATCAGTTCTTCCTGTTTGTTGAATCCTTCCTCCCTGGGTCAGTGCATTGCCCTCCCCAGCTGCTTTCAAAGGCAGTGGGGAGATCTATCCCCGCAGGGGTCTGCCATTCACTCCACCAGCCTCAGCCCATTAGCAGCCAAACAGGTGCCAAAATGTGACATGGGACTGCAGCAGTCTGGGAAGGCAGCGACCCCTGTCGCTCAGGCTTTAGCTAGAGGCTCCGGAAGGACTAGTCAGGGCAGGATTTATTTATTCAACTGGTCTTAATTTGGGCGGGGAGAGAGGGAGCAGGAGGGAGCCTCCTTCCTCACTCCCTCCTCCCAAGGTAGGAGAAATGAGCTCCCCCCACCCCCTGCACATCTCTGACAGGAACCAGATTGTGTTGCAGGCCAGAGCCCTGCTGTGCAGTACACTGCAAGCCACGTGGAAGCCTAGCCATGGATTTCAGGAGGGGCAGGCCTGGCTCCGAAGAGGCATGCGCAGCCTTGCGGCTGGGGCAGCCAAAGGGGCGTGCTCCGCAGGGGCGGCTCTGTGTTTTTTGCCACCCCAAGCACGGCAGTCAGGGAGCCTTCGGCGGCGTTTCTGCGGGAGGTCTGCTAGTAACGCAGATTCAGCGACGGTTCTAAGTGTGATCTGCCGGTCCCGTGCCTTAAGCGTAGCTGCCGCCGAATTGCTGCCGAAGCTGCAGGACTGGTGGACCTCCCACAGAAATGCCACTGAAGGCTCCCTGACTGCCGCCCTCACGACGACAGGCACCCCCCGCCCCGGTGCTCCGAGTGCTCAGACTCCCAGCTTGTCAAATCCCTGCCAGCCAATGAGGGCTGGAGCCACTCTGGAGCCCCAGCCGGGAGCCAAAGGACATCAAGGCCCAGGCCATGGATGTGCAGGGTCAGAGTGGCAGTGGGCACTCTAGTGGCAGCCACAGGTCCCTGTGCCAAGGGGAGCGTGTTTGGGAGGGGTCTGGGCAATGACCAGGTTTGGTCTGGCCAGTGTCCAGTGGCAGCAAAGGCGGAATCTGTGCAATGCCCAATGAGAGGGGAGGTGTGGTCTGTGCAGTGACCAATGAGAGGGGAGGTGTGGTCTGTGCAGTGACCAATGGGAGAGGAGATGGGGGTCTGTGCAGCATCAGTGGGAATGAAGGTGGAGTCTGTGCAGTGGGGTCAGTGCAGTGTAGGCGTGCCAGAACAGCGGAAGGTCCCGCCCCCGAAATACTGCCCCCAACAGAGGCGGCGGAAGATCCTGCCCCCAAAATACCAATGACAACTAGGGTGGCCAAAGATCCGGGCGCCGCGGTTGCCATCCCCCAAATGTTAGCGCTCTAGGCAACCACCTAGGTCGCCTAATGGGTTGTGCTGGCCCTGGTCCAATGGGAGGGGAGGTGGGGTCTGGGCAGTGTCCAATGGGAAGGGAGGTGTCCAGAGAGGCTCTCTCTATTAAGAGGTAGCCCAGGGTATGGAAAAAAATAATTAAAACGGGACAAATGGGGGGGCTGTATCTCAGGAACCTGTCACCCAAGGACCTCAGATTTGCACTGCAAACTCCGCCCTGGCCCATGGCCTGGCATGCCAGTTTTCAAGCCGAGTTGGTGATGCATATGGATTTTAGAGACAATAAAAATTCAGCTGTAAACGGAAACCATGTTGCCAATGTAGCTGTGGCAGGCCATGGCACTAGCTCAGACCTGCTCCACCCTGTGGAGACCTGCAAGGGGCCTGGACAGTTGGGACCACCTAGGGCCAGGGACCTTGGCTCTGCTCCTCTATTGTCTTTTTCCAGCACTGGCTCTGAACAAAACAGCCCCACCCGGCGCTGCCCCTTCCCTTCACTGTCTGAAAATATTTACACTGGGCTTGTGAACTGCTTCTGGGGCTGGAGGTGGATCACCCTGGGGGGCAGCACAGCTGCATGTGTGTCCAACCCTGGGAACCTCAGGGAGGAGAGGAGATGCCTTGACCTGAGGACCCCAGCGTAGGGGGAGGGGAAAGGTGGTTATCAGCACCTCCTTCCAGCTCCCTGCTCACCCGCTCCCCAGCCAGGTGGCTAGTAGTGAACAGGAAGTTGAGTCCTGGGGCACCACCCAACTCTACCTGCTCCTGGATTCAGGGGCTGGGGTTTTTTTAAGCCCTTGGATGCTGGAATTCAGAGCTGTTGTACATGGAGAGCAGTTGGGAGGGAGGGGAGTCTGGAGGCAGCAGACATTTGGGGAGGGGAGCAGGGCACCTCTTAGGGCTCAGAGCGCTTTGTCTCAGCCCCAATGTCCTTTCAAAGGAGTGGGCCGGTGCCTGGAGCTCAGGAGGGGACACAAGCCCCATAGCTGGGGGACAGCAGGCCAGGGCCGGTGTGCTAGTGAGGGATGGCAGACCTTGCTGAGAACCTCACCGGCACCTTCAACTGGCAGCCTGGGACCCAGCAATGGAAGGGGGAGGTTAGAACCTAATTGGCTCAGCCTGCAGCTTCCCTTCCTGCTCAGGCCTCACCCCTCCCCTCCCTGGGCCGGGGCCGAGGGACATACATACTGGCTGAGACCTGGCCCTGGCCCTAATTCCCCAGCCAAGACTGTTGCCACATCAGTGCAGGGCGAAGGGGGATGAGGCCTAGGCTTCCCAGGTGTCTGGTTTTTGACCTGAATGCCCAGTCGAAAACGCCGGTTAAAAGTCCGGTCGGCAGCACGGTGGGGCTGGCAGACTCCCAGCCCCGCTCTGCACAGCTCCCAGGAAGCAGCCAGAATGTCCCTCCCGTGGAGGGGTGGCCCAGAGCGCTGGCTCCATAGCTCCCATTGTCCTGGAACCATGGCCAATGGGAGCTGCAGGGGTAGCGCACAAAGTCCCCTGCCCCTCTGCCTAGGAGACGGACATGCCAGCTGCTTCAGTGAGCAGCCTGAGGTAAGCGCCACCAGCTGGAGCCTGCACCCTGCACTCCAGCTCCCTGCCCCAGCCTAGTGAAAATGAGTGAGTGAGAGTGGGGGATCGTGAGCCATGGAGGGAGGGGGGATGGAGTGAGTGAGGGCGGAGCCTCAGAGAAGGGGCGGTGCATGGGTGTGGCCTCAGGGCAGGGGCAGGGCAAGGTTGGCAACCCTAGGAGGCCTGGCCCCCCTCCCATCCTTGGGGCAGACAGGAGCAGGAGTGAGGAGCACCACCATTAGTTCCAGGGGGAGATTCACGTGCCTCTTTCCTGCTTGGGACTCCAGGGACTCCATAGCACCCCCACAGAGAGGCCAGCTGCAGTCCCTCACCCCCAAGCTTCAGGCAGCACTCAAATACCAGAGAGGAGTGTGGGGTGACAGAGAGATGGGGGTGGGGGAGACAGGTAGAAAGAAGGAGCCTCAGCAGAGTATCCATCAGTTTCCATCTCTCCCACTCTCCCCACTGTCTCTCCCTCCCCCATCTAGGGCACTCATACCAGGGCCCATGCCGGCTTTCCTAACTTGTGTGCCTCTGCCCCTGCCTGTGAGGGAGGGACAGGCAAGCGGCCCTGGAATGGGGCATGCAACTTGGGGGCCAGGCTGGGGTCTGCAGGAAGCTGCCATTCCTTGGTTTGAAAGGAGAGTGTGTGGGTCAGTTTCTACAGACGGGAGGAGGGTGGGGTAGGGGCCCCTGGGAATGACCAGCCTCTCCTTATCTGACTGGGCTCACATCATGCTTGTGCTCTACAGCAGTTTGCAGCCTTGTCCAGATGCAAGAATGCCCCTTCCCCCACTTGGAAATAGCTCTGCTCCCCCCACTGCTTCAGGATCTGAACCCAGAGCCAGTCTCCGTGAAGCAACAGCTTCCACAGGGTGGAGGACAGAGGCAGGAGTTCTCTGCATGGCCTCTGGTAGCCCCACGGTGAGACAGTTGCTGCCGCAGTTCCTGGAACACCAGGGCTCAAGGCAGGCAAAGTGAGATTGCAGAGTAGTTTTCAGCCTGAAACCGCCCATCATTTTGCTGCCAGGGGAGGGATAGTTCAGTGGTTTGAGCATTGGCCTCCTAAACCCTGGGTTGTGAGTTTAATCCTTAAGGGGACCATTTAGGGATCTGGGGCAAAAATCCATCTAGGGATTGGTCCTGCTTTGAGCAGGGGTTTGGGCTATGTGACTTCCTGAGGTCCCTTTCAACCCTGATATTCTGCAATTATTTTTTTAGGGATGCAGCAGCTGCTGACATCTGGGGGACTGGGGACCCCACAATGGTACTGGTTAATATTAATCCTTTAGGTAAGGCGGGGATCTGCAGGGTAGGGGTTAGAGATGGTGGCTCCTGCGTTCTAAGCCAGCTCTGTCACTGAACTGACGTGCCACTTAATAGGCAGCAGGCTTAAAACTAACAAAAGGAAGTATTTTTTCTCACAACGCACTGTCAACCTGTGGAACTCCTTTCCAGAGGATGTTGTGAAGGCCAAGACTATATAACAGGGTTCAAGAAAGAACTAGATAAGTTCATGGAGGATCGGTCCATCAATGGCTATTAGCCAGGATGGGCAGGGATGGTGTCCCTAGCCTCTGTTTGCCAGAAACTGGGAATGGGTGACAGGGGATAGATCACTTGATGATTACCTGCTCTGTTCATTCCCTCTGGGGCACCTGGCATTGGCCACTGTCAGAGGACAGGATACTGGGCTAGATGGACCTTTGGTCTGACCCAGTATGGCCATTCTTATAGACTCATAGACTTTAAGGTCAGAAGGGACCATTATGATCATCTAGTCTGACCTCCTGCGCAATGCAGGCCACAGAATCTCACCCACCCACTCCTGTAACAACCCCCTGGCCTACGTCTGAATTACTGAAGTCCTCAAATTGTGGTTTGAAGACCTCAAGCTGCAGAGAATCCTCCAGCAAGTGACCCAAGCCCCATGCTGCAGAGAAAGGCGAAAAACTTCCAGGGCCTCTGCCAATCTGCCCTGGAGGAAAATTCCTTCCCGACCCCAGATATGGTGATCAGCTAAATCCTGAGCATGTGTGGGCAAGACTCACCAACCAGCACCCAGGAAAGAATTCTCTGTAGTAACTCAGATCCCAACCCATCTAACATCCCATCACAGACCACTGGGCATACTTATCTGCTGATAATCAAAGATCAGTTGCCAAATTAATAGCCAAAATTAGGCTATCCCATCGTACCATCCCCTCCATAAACTTATCAAGCTTAGTCTTGAAGCCAGATATGTCTTTTGCCCCCACTACTCCCCTTGGAAGGCTGTTCCAGAACCTCACTCCTCTAATGGTTAGAAACCTTTGTCTAATTTCAAGTCTAAACTTCCTAGTGTCCAGTTTATACCCATTTGTTCTTGTGTCCACATTGGTACTAAGCTTAAATAATTCCTCTCCCTCCCTGATATTTATCCCTCTGATATATTTATAAAGAGCAATCATATCCCCCCATTACCTTCTTTTGGTAAGGCTAAACAAGCCAAGCTCTTTGAGTCTCCTTTCATAAGACAGGTTTCCATTCCTCGGATCATCCTAGTAGCCCTTCTCTGTACCTGTTCCAGTTTGAATTCATCCTTCTTAAACATGGGAGACCAGAACTGCACACAGTATTCCAGATGAGGTCTCACCAGTAACTTATATAACGGTACTTATGTCTTATGTTCTTATGTATGACCTTGGGTGTGGCCCCGAGGCCAGAAGTTGCCAATCTGATGGTGACCAATACGAAAGAGCTTGGCTCTGATTTTTAGAGGTGCTTAGCACCTGCAGCTCTAGTCAAATCAGGGGGAGCTGCAGGTACTCAGCACTTCTGAAAATAGGCCTCAAGGTGTCTTCGTGTTGGGCATCCAAAAACAGCACTAGTCACAATCTGTGGCCACATTCAAATGTGTTAGCTGTAATTCCTCTGTGCCTCAGTTTCCCCATCTGCAGAGTGGGATCCTGCTGATCCTGAGCTGCCCATTGGAAAGGTGACGTAGTTAATGTCTGCAGGGCCTCGGCAGCCCCTGGCAGAGCAGTGGAAGGTCACAGTATTATTGTTCCTGCTGCCATCAGTTGCATTCCGTATCCCAGCTGTGTAGTTTACTAACCACAGCAGAGCCATCCTCTCACCAGGCCAGGAACTGAGGCAGCAAAGCCGCATGCTGTTCGGGCCCCAGGGCCATTGCCAGCTGACTTCTCCTCGCTGATCCCTCCGTCCTCACCCACCTGGGGAGGCATGTGGAGGAGAAGGAGCCCAGTTCAGCTATCAGGACACCTGGCTTTTGTACCTAGCTCTGTCCCTCATTAGGTCTCAAAGCACCCTACAGAGGAAGTCAGATGGGGAAAATGAGGCACAGAGCGAGGAAGGGTCTTGCCGAGTGACACCCAGTGGGTCCATGGCAGAGCTGGGAATAAAAACCAGGTGGCCTGAGTTCCAGTCCCCAAGACTGAGACACCAAACTCTCCTCCACCTGTGATCAGACTAGGATTTGAACTGAGACCCACAAAGGAGCAATTAGCGCTTTGTACCACCAAGCCCCTGCCCCGGAGCCTCTGTGCCCCTGCCCAACACTCTGTTACCTGCTGTACCCATCAGCCTCCCGAGGGATCCTTCCTTGGCTGGTAGCAACCAAGTTAATTCCCAGCCCTGTGTGTCTGTGCAGGGCTCTGAGCCCAGCCCTGGTCAGCATGTCCGTCTAGGACTTGGAACTCTGGGTGCAGCAAGATGGGAACGGGGGGCTGGTGAGGAGGGAGGGGTGGCAGGGCCTGTGTCTTGTTGCCCTTGGTGATGAGCATGGTGGTGGATTTTGGCTTGTAATGTGAGTGGTTCTTTCCCATTGAGGAAACAGCATGCTGCCTAGAGATGGGGTGCAGGGTATGACCTGCTGGGTAGCAGTGGCACGATCAGTGCTGAGCTTCGGAGAGAATTGCACACAGGAGGGGGTTAAACCACAGGTTACATAGTGCTCAGGCTGCTGTCAGGCCATCCCGCAGCCGGGGGCACTCTCAGTGTCTGAGCCACAGCAGAAAGGCTGTCTGTGTGTGCCTGGACAGATGCCATGGGCTGCTCTGGGAACGTGGGCAAAAGCGATTAGCCAGCTGCAGGGATCAGCACTGGGATACGGGCCTTTCCCCTCCAGACCTTGGGGCTGAGTTGAGTTAATAACATGTGATGGATCTGGGCAAGAACTCAGTTCAGCCTCACTAGACAAGGGCAGTTTTGTCAGCCACAGATGTTCAACAATCACCAGTCTGGGGCCAGCTCCCAAAATTGTGAGAGTGGGTTAAAACTCACGAGACTTTAGGTCTGGGTTCTGCATAGGTGCCTTCTGGTTTGTGAGCCTTTAGGGATCATGTTTTCTGCATAACCAGCAGGGCTAGAATGTTCCCTTTATTTCAGAAAATGAAAGCTGGGATTCTCCCCATGCCAGAAGTCTGGGAGCTGGGGCTTGCAGACATACACCAATATCACAAGCCTTGCACCACAACCCAAAATACCATCACAGCTGGGAACTCACCCCCTTGTTGGCAAGGAGAGAAGCCAAGGGCTGATTGGGGAATGGAGACTCAGCCACACAGGGGGTGCTATCAGGGCGGGGGCAAGGCATGTGGGGCCCTTGCCCAGTTGCTGCCCATGCTGTACCCACTCGGGCGTTAAACAGAGGTTTTCAGTCTAGGCTGTGAAGCTGGTGCCATTTGCATGGGCACTGCAATTGCTTTTTAAAACCTGGTGAGTAGTTTTTAGTTTTGTTTATGTTATTGTAGCGTGGGAGGTTGGGAGGTTTAATGGCCAGAGCAAGGCTCTGAGACCCAGGACTCCTGGGTTCTCCTCATGACTCTGGGTGGGAAATGTGGTATACTAGCAAGAGCAGGGGCTAGAGAGTCAGGGCTCTGGGTTCTGTCTCTGGCTCTGTGAAGTAGTGTTATCTAAGGCCTCTTGGCTTTTGTCCCTAGCACTGTTATTGACTCGCTGCGTCACCTGGGGCATGTCAGAGCCGGTGCCTCGGTTTCCCCATCTCTGCATCGTGGGGGCATTGTCTCTGTCTTGCAGGGACACTGTGAAGTTAAACTCACGGGTGTGGGTGAAGCACCTTTGGAGGGAAGGAGCTGGAGAAGAACAAAGCCTCGGTAGCCAGCGGGGCCTGTCCATCACATTCGCCATGGAGCTCAGAGCTGAAGGGGAGGCAGGACCCCTCTGCTGGGGGCTGTTTCTCACACGTGACTGAGTCCCCAAACCCAGGAAGACCCTCTGCCTAGTGGGGACCTGGCCTGCAAGTTCTGCTGGGTGACACCTGGAGCTGGGATGCACGGGGACCAGGAAGAGGCGGGACCCTTTCACTGTGGGTCCAACCTGACATCCCTCCCTACCCCCGAGTGCTCCCAGAGGATGTGGGTGGCTGAGGAAATCCTTTTTGTCTCTGTGTATATCTCAGTTGGGGTCATTTCCTCCAGCTGGTCCCAGATGGAGCCTGGCTTTGGGATGTGAGCTCAGCTCTGATCTTCGGGAGGGGGAATTCAGCTTTGTTTTTCTCAAGTAACTATACACCCCCCCCCCCGGTGCCTGAGCTACCCTCGCTCCTCCACTGCTCCCTGCCCAGAGCCAGACTGGGCCAGAGCCCATTTGCAGTGACACTAGGGGAAATGTGCAGTGCTCCTTGTGGAGTCAGAGGAGCGATCACTGGAGTCACACCAGATTCACTCGTCTAACTGAATGCCGGGGCTGGCCCCTATATTTCTGCCTTAGAAAAAACATACAAGCTTTATTTAGCCATTTACCTAGATAATGTCCAAAGCCCATGAGCTCCCTGATCCTCTCTCTGGAAATGTCACAGTGTCAGCAGAGCTCGAACGCAGCTGCCCCTGCTCTGGAAACCCTCACTGGAGTTCACCTTGGGTCAGAATTAACGCTGACCAGCCGAGCGCCTGCCAACATGGGGAGCAGTTCTCATTGCAGCCAGTGGAGGGCAGGGCTCGCACACAGCAACCGGTTTGTTAGGATCGGGGCGGCTCTAGGCATTTTGCCGCCCCAAGCACAGCAGGCAGGCTGCCTCCGGCGGTTTGCCTGCGGAGGGTCTGCCGAAGCCGCAGGACCAGCGGACCCTCAGCAGGCAAGCCGCCGAAGGCAGCCTGCCTGCCGCCCTTGCGGCACCAGCAGAGCGCCCCTCGTGGCTTGCCACCCCAAGCCTGCACTTGGCGTGCTGGGGCCTGGAGCCGTCCCTGGTTCGGATACTAGCCTGCAGCAGTGACTCCCCCAGGTGAGTCCCATGCTAACTCACTCTCATGGGCTCTGCCTACCTCAGCAGCACCAGTGCAGGCCCTGAGCTCAAAGCAAATCAAACAGCCGTGCTCGAAAGGTGTTTGCAAAAGTTTGGCCTCTTTCTGCAAATGCAAACTCCCAGCTCCTCCAAATGCACTAAGGGGAGGCAGGACCAGGACATGTGCCTGAGTGTGGGGCGAACTCAGCTGTGCTCCTGTCACGTGGCCTCAGGACTAATCCCACCCACCTGTCTGCACATACTGCTGTAGGGCAGCCCCACGCAATGCAGTGTGGAACACTCCAGGCCTTGCCCCCCAGTGTCTGCTCACTATGCCTTGCATATGTTGCCTACCACACCACACTCCCCCATTCGCCAATGTCACTATACCTCCTCTTTCCCCCGGGCCATCCCCACTGGGTGCTGCACATGTCCCATCCACCATTCCTGCTAAACTGTGGCCTGCCCCCCAGATGCCCTCCTCATTGTTCCACTGCCAACCCTGATGCCCATGTCTTCCTGCCCCTACAGATGTTCTCTGCCCCCTAATGCCCACACCCACAAGTGTCCACTGCACTGTCCCTCCCCTGATTCCCACCGTGTTGTTTCCCCCTCCACTGACTGACACCTCCTGTTGCCTGCTGTGCCCTTCTCCAGTGCCAACTGCAGGGTGCACATTGATCTAGGAGCAGATTTGATCTTAGATCTGGGCATATGTCAGTGTACAATGGAAACAAGGGCCCTACCAGCAGACCTTTTCCTGCTGGTGCCTGGAGCTGTACTTGGAAGGGGCACTTCCTGGCATTCATCAGACATCCTGAAACATGAGGTTTGATCAACCTCAGCTTGCAGAGCGGCCAGAATTATTACAGCAAGGAATCCTGTGGCACCTTATAGACTAACAGATGTTTTGGAGCATGAGCTTTCACAGGTGAATTCGTATTCACCCACGAAAGCTCATGCTCCAAAATGTCTGTTAGTCTATAAGGTGCCACAGGATTCCTTGCTGCTTTTACAGATCCAGACTAACACTGCTACCCCTCTGATACCAGAGTTATTACAACAGCCATAATGTCACTCAGCCCTTTGTCAAATCCAGCAACCGGTTTTGTCTCAAGGGCCTCCTGCAGCAGGGAGTTCCACAGCACATGGTGCAGAGTAGCATATATGGCACTGAGGTGCAAAGCTGAGGCATGTGCGCAATGCAGGGTGCTCATGCACTACTGTTGGGTCAAAGTGAGGCTGTGATGCAAAGAGAGGTAGTGTGACTCGGAGGTGGAATGCATGGAACAGTGCAGTGTAATTTGGAGGCACAGTCCAGAGGTGTAGTGCAGTGCCACGAGCTAGTGCAATGCAGTGGTGTAATGCAGTGCAGAGTTTCACTGAAGAGTTGCAATGTAGCTTTCAAGTGCATTGCAGTGCAGGGATGCAGTGCATGGCTAGGTAGAAAGCAGTGACTAATTGCAGTATAGTACAGAGATGCACTACATGGCGAGTTGCAGAGTAGGTTGTAGGTGCAGTGCAGCGCACAAGTGTAATTCAGTGCAAAGGGGCAGTGTATGGAGGGATGGAAAGCAGTGCAGAATTGCAGCATAGCTCAGAGGGCCATGCACATAGGCTGTCACATATTCACCATTTCTGGTGCTAGGTCAGCCCTGTTGCTGGCCCTAGCTATTGCCCCTCACACCCCCTAGTGTTCGTCTATAACATCTTCTGATTCATTCCAACAGGGATTTTCTAGCTGGGAGCTTGGCCTAACGTTCAGTGCCATCCTTCCAAGAAAGGCAGTTCTGAGAATGGGAATTTATTGCTGTTTCCTTGGGGCTCCAAGGACATTGACCCCGAATAGAGGGATGAAGCAACACTTCTTAGCTCCTCCTCTGCCACTGCAGGAAGTCATCAGCTTACCCCAACCCCCTCCATCTCTCTGCTTGGGAAGAGAACGTGACTGTGACCCCGTGTGCCCGAGATGGGGAGCAGCAGAGAAAGAGGGCCCTGACAAATGTAGTTGGCTCCCATTTTCCAAGTCAGAGGACCCGCGGGTGAGGCCACCCTGGGTGCTCAGTGCCCGATTCTACGCTGGGGTCTGAGTTCAGATGTTGGCTTGGGCCTTATCGAGTGGCCATCAGGACAGAGATGGATTCATCTGCCCCCTCTCCCTGCTGCGGTTCTCCGGCTGTTCCCAACAGCCAGGGTCCACCCCGTCTGAGCTACTGGGAGCTTGGAATTCTGTCCCCACTGCCCAGGGAAAGTGTGTGTTGTCCTTGTTTCCTTCCACACCCCAAAAGGCCTGTGGGTTGAATTTGGGGCACCCCTCCCTTACAGCCCCAGCCCTGTGGGGGCAGGGACTGGGGAACTGAGCTGTGGGCAGGCGGGAGCTCTGCCTGGAGACAGAGGGGAACGTTAGATCAGATTGCTTAGTTGGGGGGAGAGGTCAAAAGGCACCGGCTTTCCCTCCCCCCCCCACCCCTCGATTCACCAGGGTCTCCTTGGCTGGACAGCTGTAAGCAAGGGGCCATACCTGCCTACACACCCCAGCGACGAGGGAAGTTGGGGGCAGGGCTTCCTCATTAGCCGGGGAGCTGGAGCGGAAGAGGCAGCTCCTGGACAGACTGGGAGACCTGAAGGGTAGGGTGACCAGATCACAACACTCAAATATCGGGACACTGATCGCCTCCTCACCCCCCCCCCGCCCACCCGCTGCCACTCGCTAACTCACCGCTTGCCTCTTCGCCCCCCCGCCCACCACTCACAGGGAAAAATTGCAGCCAAGCTCCCCCCTCCTCGCCTCCTTCTCCCCCCAGTGCGCCACAACCCCGCTCCTCCCCCTCCCTCCCAGTGCTTCCCGCCGCCTAACAGCTGTTTGGTGGCACTTAGCGCTTTCTGGGAGGGAGGAGGGAGGAGCGGGGACGCAGCGCGCTCAGGGGAGGAGGTGGAGAAGAGGCAGGGGAGGGCTGGGGACTTGAGGGAAGGGGGCTGAATGGGGGTGGAGCGAGGGTGGTGCAGGGGCGGGAAGAGGCGGAGGTGGGCGAGCACCCACCCTACAGAGGGGAAGTCGGCACCGTAGGTCAAGCAGCACCAGCCTGCAGGGGGCCTGTGGCAAAGCAGACAGCCAGCTCGGGGCTAGCCATTAATTCTGTGTGCCGGCCTGTGGGAGACCCAGGCTGGTCCCCACACTGGCCCAGCAGCATCTCCAATCAACTGTCCAGGCTTGTAGGGTCTGACCCAGACCCAGGGAAACAAAGAGGTTCCCCGAGATGGGCACAGCTCAACATGCTCTCCTCTGGTCCCCCTCTCCCACCCCTCCAGCCGTCTGCTCAGTGTCCCTCTGGCTGTCCATCGCACTGCCTGGCATCTGCACTGGCGTGGGCCCTGCATTCCCATGAACTGGTCTCTGCACCCAGGCTTGCAGCTGGGGCCCTCAGTCCTTTGCAGTGCTGCAGTAGACACGGCTGGCCCTGGCGAAGTGTGTCCGATCCTGGACCTCCACCAGTTTGTCTCCCTCAATGTTATTGAATGTTACTGACTCTCTCAAGAGCCAGCCCCTGGAAGGGCCTTGTACCCCCTGGGAGCAGCAGGAGAGGAATGGGAATAAGCATCTGCCCCACTGAGCTCAGCTCCCTTCACGGGGGCAATACCCGAGCTGAGAGGTCCCGAGAGCCCCCAAGACAGGGACTAGGGGTCAGTTTCCCCTGGACAGCCTCCTTGGGGGTTGGCGTTCCAGCCCGGGGAGCAGCATGGAGACCACAGACCCTATGAGCCAGTCCACTGAGTGACTAATGCCATCTGTTTCCTTTGCAGAGACCATCAGCTATGTTGCCCCACAGGAAGCCGGCCGTCCCAGTGCCCCCCTGCGCAGGCTCCCCCTCCGACCAGCATCCTACTCAGGTGGGTCTGGAGGGAAGATGTCACCTTCCTTTGGCTGGAGATTGTGCTGTGCTAGAAACCCTGCGTCTCTCCTCCCCTCAAACCCGTACTGCCCTTGCCCCTGCTCCGACATGTCTCAGGGGCAGCAAGGGGGCAGAGAGAGTGGCAGTGAGAAAAGAGAACAATAGACAGATAGGGAAAGAGGGAGAGGATGAGGGAAGCCAGGCATTAGCAGGGCCGGATTAACACAGGGGCTTTAGAGACTGCAACCCAGGGCCCGCGGATAAGCGGGGGCTTCGGTGCAGTAGAGCTCAGGCAGGCTGCCTGAATGCCGTGGTCCCACACCGCTCCCGGAATTGGATGGCTGCTGGCACATCTCTGCAGCCCCAGGAGTGGCAAAGGTGGCTCCCAGCACTGTCCCTGGAGCTCCCATTGGCTGGGAACTGGCCAATGGGAGCTGCGGTGGCAGTGCTTGTGGGCACAGGCAGTGCATGGAGACAGGCTGTCCCCCTCCCACCAGGGATGCACAGAGACGTGCCAGCAGCCGGCCGCTTCCTGAAGCGGCGTGGGACCATGGCATGCAGGCAGCCTGCCTAAGCCTTGCTGCGCTGCTGGCTGGGAGCCACCTGTGGTAAGCTCCTCCAGGACGAAACCTGCACTTCAACCCCCCTCCCCTATTAAAGGTGCAGTACGCAGACTATTCAGAGCAAGTCAACACACAGGGGGACAGCTTGCTTGCCCAGCTCTTGCTCCTGGGCTGAGGTTCGACTCAGTGGTGAAATCCTGGTTGCCCTGAAGTCTATAGGAGTTTTACCACCAAGTGCAGTGGGGCCAGGTTATTTCCTGCTGGTTTGCGCCTTTGTCCCTCAGTTCAGGGCATGTTTGGGATCTCAGCAGGGCATAAGGTGTGAGCATCTGGCTTTTCCTGGGGCTGTCTTCAGCAGAGGGATGGGGCTTGTTGTGCCTGCCCCCACCAAGGGGCCAATCGGAATGGTTCTGCACTGTCAGATGCTAACTCCCATTGTGTGGGAACAGCCCTGTGTGTGAGCATGGATGATTTGCTATTGGCTGCATGCCGAGGATGGATACCCAGGCCCCATTGCATCACTCTGGCAGTGTAGAGGAGATGCCAGATGGGTGTTCAAGGCGCCTTTTGCTCTGCCCCAAAGAAGACTCCGGCTCACCATTTCCATATCCCACAGCCGGGCTAGGAGATAGCGCTGCTGCATGTAACCGTTTGGCTCTCTTCCCGCAACCCTCCCCATGCAACAGAACAGGAACCAACCCCACGTGCATTGCCTCCTTCCCAAGCCAGCTGCGAACATGGCCCTTTGGCCAGGGAGTGTCAAGCCAGGCGACTGTATCCCTGCCTTCCGAGCATGTCACGGGCAGGAATTCCATCTATCCGGCACGACCGGGGCTGCTCTGGGGAGGGAGGTGGACATGGGAGTGCAGGAAGGAGAAGTGTCTGTGGACAGGACAGCAGTGCCAAGTATCCTTCCTCCTCATCATTTCTGAGGTTTACATGGTTTTTTAAACTTGGCCTTCTCTTCTCTTCAGACTCCGCTGCCTGGCATGGCTTGCTGAGTCCAGCAGTTGAGGGTTGGGGGCAGAGGTACCTCGCTTCCCATATGTTATCCTTTTGTTCTAGCTTCTGACTGGCATCCACTGGGACTTTCTCCAGCCTTGTGCTTTCTGAGCATACACCCCAGGGGAGTCTCGAGGGCAGGCTGGTGGGGGAATGTCCAGAGTGGGGGGGGACTCAGCTCTCACAAAGGGTACATTCCTCCAGGCATGGGAGCACATGTTCTAGCCACACGGCCCTGCCCCTTGTGCCCAAGGCCCCACCCCTACCTGAATGCTCCTTCCCCCTACAGCCAGAGGACCTCCAGCCAAACCTCTTTCCCTACATTCCCCAGTGCCCCAGGTGACACCCAGGGGAGGCCGGCAGAAGAGAGGGTGCGCCCTCTCCCTGCTTTCTGCTCTGGGTCATACCATGGAAGGATGGCAGGAGACAGCCCTAGGACTGGGCCAGCAGACCGCCCCAGCGCCGGCCACCAGTGCCAGGCCACCCACAGTGCCAGCCTGCTGGCCTCCAGCCAGCGATGGAGCTGAGCTCCTGCCAGCTTGGGCACCAGCATGGCCAAGGCCAGGGCTTGGCTTAGGGTTATACCTGTTATACCCGCCACCCATGCCACCAGGTGATCAACAACCAACCACATCCTTCCAGTCCAGTTCAACATTAGCAACTGGTCTTCATAGATACCCTCGGAACATGAAGAGGGGACGTTGGAAGGGATCCTCGGAACACAGCCCCTGGGTACTCTGTGAAACTCTTTGGACGTTCAGGTTCAGCCACCTGCCATCATTCCCAGGGTAATACAGGGTGCTCATTCTCTCTCCATGTACTTGGCCTCCAATGGAGAGGGTCCACTGGGGTAGTGGTTTCTGGGACCATGATAGGTCAGCCTCTGGGACCCAACGGCTTATTCTACCCAGGCCACCGAATGACAGCAATGTTCATAAGAACATAAGAAGGACCATGTCCAACCAATGGTCTATCCAGCCCAGTGTCCTGTCCTCTGACAGTGGCCAATGCCAGGTGCTTCAAAGAGAATGAATAGAACAGGGCCATTATCGAGTGATCCATCCCCTGTCATCCCGTCCCAGCTTCTGGCAGTCAGAGGCTTAGGGACACCCAGAGCATGGGGTTGCACCCTGACCATCTGGGCTAATAGCCAGTGACTGACCAATCCTCCGTGAACTTATTGAATTATTTACTGAACCCAGTTAGAGTTTTGCCCTTCATAACACCCCCGGCAGCGCGCTGCACAGGTTGACCGTGCGTTGTGCGCAGAAGTCCTTCCTTGAGTTTGTTTTACAAAGAGGAGAGGAAAGGGAGGAAGAGCAAGAGAGCTGTGCTCCCCCATTCCATTCCATCTGCCCCCCACATCTGCTTCTCACTGCAAGATCCCTCAGCTCCAATATTCAGCAGGCTGCAGACGAAAGGGCCTGATCCTGGTTACTCAGCCCCTTGTGCAGCCATTTGCACCAGTGGTCCACTCACACTACATCAGAACAAGAGCACTGTAAACCCACTTTGCACTGAGCGACCACATATGATGCCAGACAGAGGAGAATCTGCCCCCCACCCCCGCCAGGGCGGCTCTAGACATTTTGCCACCCCAAGCATGGTGGCATGCTGCAGGGGGCGCTCTGCCAGTCGCCAGTCCCGTGGCTCTGGTGGACCTCCCGTAGGCATTGCAGAGGGTCCGCTGGTCGTGCGGATCCACCGAAGCCACGGGACCAGCGGACCCTCCGCAGCCATGTCGCCGAAGGCTGCCTGCCTGCTGCCCTCGCGGCACCGGCAGAGCACCCCCCGCAGCATGCCGCCCCAAGCACACGCTTGGCGTGCTGGGGCCTGGAGCTGCCCCTGCCCCCCGTCCTCCAACACACACACACTCTGGAGAAGATTCCTCCAGGGCAAGGGTGGGCAAGCCCAGAAATGGGACATGAAACCTGGAGGGGCCAATCCTGCCCTGGATGGACTGGTTGGGTCGTTAATGTCCGGGACTGAGGGGGGCTATGGCCTTGGGGACCTCTCCAGCTGACTCGCGGGGCTGTGTCCATGGGATCTGCACAGAGCCCTTATCTACTCTCATCTGGGAACAGCGTCTTGAGCCATAGGGTGCGTCGATTTTTCGGGGATCGATATATCGCGCCTCATCTAGACGTGATATATCGATCCCCCAACGCGCTCCCCGTCGACTCTGGAACTCCACCGGAGTGAGTGGCGGTAGCGGAGTTGACGGGGGAGCCGCGGCCGTCGATCCTGCGCCGTGGGGACCCGAGGTAAATCAATCTAAGACACTTCGACTTCAGCTATGCTATTCACATAGCTGAAGTGGCGTATCTTAAATCGACACACACACTCCCCCCCCACAGTGTAGACCAGCCCTTAGAGACTTGGGCTGAGGAGATATTGCAGAGGAGGACATTCCTAGGACTCAGACCATCCCCCGGTGAGCAGGCGGGGAAGAGATCTTGAAATGGCAGATGCCAAAAAAAGAGATGCTGCCCCTTTAAAAGTCAGAGCCAGGCCATGAGTAACCATGGAGATGGCTTTGACTGTTGACAGGGAGGACTGAAGGCTCCTTGTTGGGGCTAGTAGCAATTAACCACAATTATCCTGGCTCCCTGTGACACTGGAAAATGAGAATGAGCCTTTCCTCAGGGGCGAGGGCCGAGAGCTCTTCTCCTTCTGCCTCTTTCACACTCAGGGCTTGTCTACATCAGAAAGTTGCAGCGCTGGTGAGGGAGTTACAGCGCTGCAACTTTGAAGGTGTACACATCTGCAGGGCACCACCAGCGCTGCAACTCCCTGTTTGCAGCGCTGGCCGTACTCCCGTTTTGTCTCGGGTGTAGAGGATCCAGCGCTGGTGATCCAGCGCTGGTAATCCAATGTAAACACTTACCAGCGCTTTTCTTGACCTCCGTGGAAGGAGGAAGCCTCTGGTAATCAAGCTGGTCTCCTTCCCCAGCTTGCTCTCGCGTTCCCGGAACCCCGAGCAAGCAGGTCTCCTTCCCTGCGGTTTGCAGAGGGGTTCGGGAACGCGAGAGCAAACCGGGAAAGGAGACCAGCTTCGCCGCGGTTTGCTCTCCCGTTCCCCGAGCAAGCAGGTCTCCTTCCCTGCGGTTTGCAGGAGGTTCGGGAACGCGAGAGCAAACCGCGGCGAAGCTGGTCTCCTTTCCCGGTTTGCTCTCTCGTTCTCCGAACCCCGAACAAGCAGGTCTCCTTCCCTGCGGTTTGCAGGGGGGTTCGGGAACGCGAGAGCAAACCGGGAAAGGAGACCAGCTTCGCTGCGGTTTGCTCTTCCGTTCCCCGAACAAGCAGGTCTCCTTCCCTGCGGTTTGCAGAGGGGTTCGGGGAACGCGAGAGCAAACCGCGGCGAAGCTGGTCTCCTTTCCCGGTTTGCTCTCTCGTTCCCCGAACCCCGAGCAAGCTGGTCTCCTTCCCTGCGGTTTGCAGAGGGGTTCGGGGAACGCGAGAGCAAACCGCGGCGAAGCTGGTCTCCTTTCCCAGTTTGCTCTCGCGTTCCCCGAACCCCCCCTTGAAGCCGCCCAACAGCGCTGCAGTGTGGCCACATCTAACACCACTTGCAGCACTGGTTGCTGTAAGTGTGGCCACTCTGCAGCGCTGGCCCTATACAGCTGTACTAATACAGCTGTAACAACCAGCGCTGCAAAATTTTAGATGTAGACATGGCCTCAGAAGAGACTCTTCCGCCTTGGCATATGCTGTTGGTGAAGCTAAGGGGTGTCTGACTTGTCTTCAGGTCTATTCGCTACAGAGCCAGGAGCAAAACTAGTTGAAGAGACAGGCCAGATTCATTCCAGGGATGTGGCCGGTTAGTTTAGATCAGAGTAGATAAAATGCCATTTCACCTCCTGCTGAAATGCAGCTGCCTCTGGGCTCCAGCACTCCACCTGTTATAACACCTCACAATAGTTCAGGGCAGCCTTCCTCACGGTTCCTGAGCACTTTCCGATCCCGACGGCATCCAGGGGAAATAAAGGGCCGTGCGTGGGAAATGATCTGACTGTGTCGAGGCTTGAAGAAAGGCCTGGTGCAGGTCTGGCTGCGAAGGCCCAGGGGTCGGTTGTTATCTGCCCAGCCCTGGTCCAGAACCAGCTTTAGATCATAATGTCTCTATTGCTCACCATTTCCATGAAATCGGGTAAAGGACCACTCCCAAGGCCCTGCTGCGTGATCCTTGGAAGTCCTTCTAACCCGGGCTCACGTCCCCAAGACCCAGAGCCTGAGGCCTTTCTCGCACTGCCCGTTTGCTCCAATGACAGCCACTGGGGTAGCTGTGCAGGTGCAGATCGAGGCTGAGCTGTGTGCCCCAATGGCTGGAACTGGGGCAGGCCCCAGGGTAGGCATCGTCTCTGCTGTGGGAGTGCTGTGCTGGCACCCTGTCTGACCCCACAGTAGAGTTCTTACTCTTCAAGGGGAGCCCCAGGGAACAAGTCCTGCCTGGAAGCGAGTTCTGGTCTCCACCAGCAGGTGAGGTCTCCTGGGATCAGGGTTAGGACCCCCTGGGGGAGCAGAACGGGGATGACAAAGAGTGACTGGGCCTGACTTGTCTGGTGCTTCCCTGTCCTGGAGCCAGCGTGTGGGTCCCACCTTGGCTCACATCACCAAGATTGAACTGGGACCTCCAGAGCGAAAAGCATGAGCTGCTGAAGCTCTGTGAGTGGGGCTGTACAGACTCCTGGCCTCTGCAGGCTGGGCACAGAGTGGACCTAGCACACGTGTGCCAGTGGGTTACGCCAGCACCTGGCATGCAGCGTACAGTCGGCTCCCCAGGGAACGTTTGGCGCAGAATGTTATGAGCCCACATCCATACTCCCTGCCCCACACTCTTCCCCTCACTTTGTTTCCTCCTCCCTCCCTCTCTCCACCCTTCCATCCTGGCCTCAGATTTCCCCCCAGTCCCTTTACTCTCCATTCTGTCGGTTGATTTCCCAGGGTGTTTGAATTGCAGCAAAGTGGTGGAACTGACGACGCGTCTCAACAGCTTGGAAGCCCAGGTCAGTGTCTACGTGGCAGGGGTTGGAGGCGGGATGTGGGTAAAGGATCAGGGAGCACAGAGTGTGGTAGGGGAACCAGCGTGACCTTCTCACCTCAGAACTTTGTATCTCACGGAGGTTGGGATCAATGGTGAGTCTGCCATTGACCCCTGGATCCCAGTGAAATCTCTTGGAAATGTTGGAAGAGGTCGGCTATTCCAGCCCCCGATGTTGTGTGTCACATGTGGAGCGGGGCTGCCAGCTTGTTCATTTTAAACAATTGTCTTTCTTTTTTCATCTACATTTTGTGCTGTCATTTCTTTAAGTACTTTTGTTTATTATTCTTCATTTCTCTCTTTTCTTTTTGCCTTGTTCCTGCTGGAGAGGTTCTTCTTTCTTTTTCTGCCCAGAAATGCAGTTCCTGGGCACCTTCCTTTGTCTTGCAATTTCTGTTTTACCCTTTGAAATGAAAAGAACTTCAACATTTCAAAATCTTGGGGCAAAATTGCATTTGTTTTGTTTTCAGGCAGCTGTGCCAGCCCCAGGAGCAGACAGCTGTCTCTCTGTGGTACTGACAAAACTCCCATTACAGAGAGCACCTCAGTGTATTTATCCTCATGACCCCCGAGGAGGGAGGGCAGCGCTATTATCCCCATTTTTACAGAGAAGCTAAGTGACTTGCCCAAGGTCACACATGAAGTCTGTGGCAGAGGGGAATTGTACCTGGGTCGTCTGAGTCCTAGACTTAGCCACTGGACGACCCAGCCTTTCTCTATAGATATGCACCGCGTGTAGGAGGTCAGTCCCCAACAGATCATCCATCTCCCTCCCACAGGAATTGCAATTCCAAAGCACTCGAGAAGTTGCATAGGATAAGATAGAGCATAGCTAGGGTGTGGCATGGCTGTTCAGAGCCTGAGTGCTTTCTGAACCAGGTGGGATTTTAACGGTTGACGTTTCAGGTTGCTATAAGCATTTCCGGGAGGACAGATGGTCTTGTGGTTATTAAACAATGGGACACCAAACTCCTGGGTTCTGTTCACAGCTCTGCCACTCAGGCATATGTGGGTGAGTTACCTGTGCCAATGCTGTGAAGCCCCAACACCTGAGACACACACAACTAACAGGCCCTGCAAACCAGACTGTAGGAGACTGGCCTGGCAGTGGAGGAGATGAGAGATGGATCTGGTGCTTGTTTTCTATCCCTGTGTGATATGAATGGTCTCCAGCTGGGGTGACACCAGGCCATATGGTGTGTTCTCTAGGAGATGACATTCCGTAGGATGGACTGTCTGAGGTCTCCAGAAGTGTCACTAAGACCAGTTGGCTTGTGGCTCTGAGGAATGTGCTGGTGAGGTTCTGTTGTGATCCTCTAACCCATTGGGGCTCAATGTCACAGGGAGGCCAGTGTATTAATGATCTGGAGAATGGCGTGGATTGCACCGTCAGCAAGTTTGCAGATGACACTAAACTGGGAAGAGTGGTAGATATGCTGGAGGGTAGGGATAGGATACAGAAGGACCTACACAAATTAGAGGATTGGGCCAAAAGGAACCTGAGGAGATTCAACAAGGACAAGTGCAGAGTCCTGCACTTAGGACGGAAGAATCCCATGCACTGTTACAGACTAGAGTCCAAGTGGCTAGGCAGCAGTTCTTCTTCGAGTGATTGCTCATATCCATTCCAGTTAGGTGTGCGCGCCGCGCGTGCACGTTCGTCGGAAGATTTTTACCATAGCAACTCCAGTGGGCCGGCAGGTCGCCCCCTAGAGTGGCGCCGGCATGGCGCCCGATATATACCCCTGCCGGCCCACCCGCTCCTCAGTTCCTTCTTACCGCCGTGTCGGTCGTTGGAACTGTGGAGCGTGGCATAGCTGTCCTCCATGTCCCTAGCTCTCCTTTGTTTCATTGTTCTCATAGTTGTAGATAGTTGTAAATTGTAGTTGGACTTTTAGTTATTGTTAACTTTTAGCATAGCTGTATATACTTAGTTAGCGGGCTTGGGCTTTGGCCCTTCCCCGCACCCGGCACTGGGCCCGTGCCTGGTTCGCCGGGATTCAAACAGTGCTCGGCCTGCAAGAAGCCGATGCCAACTAGCGATCCCCACGACGCCTGTGTGAAGTGCCTGGGGGAATCGCACATTTCAGATAAGTGCCGCATCTGTAAGGCTTTTAAGCCTAGGACAAAGAAGGAGAGGGACCAGAGGTTAAGGACTCCCCTGATGGAAGCGGCACTTAACCCTGTGGCCCCGACGCAGGGCGCCGGCACCGGACCGCGCCGGCACCGGAAAGACGCCCCGGCACCGACCTTCCCCGGCACTGGGACTCAATGCAAGGCCCTTGACGTCTGCCACTCCATCCTCGCAGACTCGAGCAGAGCGCCCGGCACCTACCTCTGCCGCTGGACCACTAACAGGGATTCCGTCGACTCCAGGCCCCGGAGGTCCGTCGAGTCCGGTCCCTCATAGCTCCCCTATAAGATCTGGGGTTGAGCTGTTGGTCCCTTCGACGCCACAGACATTCGCTTCGGCGCGGGACCTAATTGCTCTTACTGACCCCACCCAGCCTCAACCCCCGGTGCCCCTGGTGCGGGTTTTATCTAGAGGCAAGCCTGCGGCAATTCGAGCGCCGTCTCCTGACTCGCCCAGCCGGCACCGATCCCCTTCGAGGTCCCGGCACCGTGGACGTTCTCACTCCAGGCGCCGCTCGCAGTCCCGGCACCGCTCCCCTCGGCAGTACCGGTCATACTCGCGGCACCGGTCATCTTCCAGACGGTCTCGCTACTCCCAGCACCGGTCTGGATCGAATTGCCGCTTCCGGCACGGAGACTCCAGGAGCCGTTCTTGTCGGCAGTCAGCACCCCGGTCGACCTCCCGGCACCGCGCTGGTGGCAGGTCCTGGTCCCGATCGACCTCCCAGCACTGCGCCAGCGGCAGGTCCCGGTCAACCGCCCGGCACTGTACTGGTGGCAGGTCCCGGTCCCGATCCCGGCACAGGTACAGTTCCTGGTACCGGTCCCCGGCACTGAGGACGTCTTCGACGTCGAGGCCGAGGGAGCCCTATCAGTCACGTTCGGCCCCACCATGGCCGTCCCGGCCGCCGTCTGTCTCATCGCAGGCAGACAGCATGTACGCCCCGGATGCAGACAGACCCACGGCCCTCTTCCAAGACCCCCTTCTGCAGGATCAGGGACCGCAACAATGGGGCTTCTGGACACCCTGGGCGTACCATCAAGCCCAGGGCCCTCAGCACATTCCACTGCAACCAGCGACATCTGAGCGCCGGGCTCCGGAGGCCTTGTTGTCTCGCCCTCCCCCTTCTCCAATGGGGGAAGATCGGTCTAACCAGCAGGACCCTGAGCTCCCTCCAGGATCAGAGGCATTGGTACAGACGGAGCCCCCCGTGGACCCGCTCCTACCGGGGTTCTCCTCATCGTCCTCCCCCGATGAGGCAGTGGCGGGAACGGCATCCTCCATTCCCCCCCCGCTCGACCTCAGGGCGCACCAGGACCTTCTCAGGCGTGTAGCGCAAAACATGAACTTGCAGGCTGAGAAGGTCTCGGAAATCGAAGATCCTGTGGTGAGCCTTCTCTCAGCGGATGCTCCCACCAGAGTCGCCCTTCCCTTCATTAGGATTATTCAAGCCAATGCTAATACCATCTGGCAGTCACCAGCCTCCATCCCTCCTGCTGCACGCGGGGTGGAGCGCAAATATATGGCACCCTCCGAAGGGTATGAGTACCTGCATGTCCACCCAACCCCGTGCTCCCTCGTCGTGCAGTCTGTGAACGAGAGGGAGCGCCACGGGCAGCAGGCCCCAGCACCGAAGTCCAAGGAGGCGAGGCGCATGGACCTGCTAGGCCGGAAGGTCTGCTCAGCGGGCGCCCTCCAACTCAGGGTCTCTAACCAACAGGCACTCCTTAGCTGCTATGCCTATAACTCCTAGGTAGCGGCGGATAAGTTCAAGGAGTTGTTGCCTCAGGATGCGCGTCAAGAATTCGCGGCGATTCTTGATGAAGGCAAGAAAGTCGCGAGAACGTCATTGCAGGCATCCTTGGACGCGGCGGACTCGGCCACCAGAACTCTGGCTTCTGGGGTTACCATGCGCCGCATCTCTTGGCTACAGGTTTCTGGCCTTCCTCCGGAGCTCCAACACACCATCCAGGACCTCCCGTTTGAAGGTCAGGGCCTGTTTTCAGAGAAGACTGACCCCAGGCTAAAAAGCCTGAAAGACAATAGGGTCATCATGCGCTCTCTAGGGATGCACACGCCCGGGACGCAGCGCAGACCCTTCCGGCCTCAGCAGCAGCAGCGCCGGCCCTATCCCCAGTACCACCAGCGTCAAGACTTTAGTAGGTGCCGAAGCAGAAATGGCCGGCGCCGACAATCGGGCAACCAAGGGGGACAGAATCAGAGCTCCTCCAAAGCCCCACCGGGCCCAAAACCTTCGTTTTGAAGGTGCGCCCGAGGACGCTGTACCAGTTTCCTCCATGGATCCGTCCCCCCGTTTTCCAACCGCCTTTCGTTCTTCCTACTGGCATGGACCCAAATAACATCCGACCGTTAGGTCTTACGCACGGTGCAAACGGGATACCATCTGCAATTTATTTCGCACCCTCCCTCCCACCCCCCACCCTCGTCCATCTTCAAGGACCCCTCTCACGAGCAATTCCTCCTTCAGGAGGTGCGGATGCTCCTCGACAAAGGAGCCATAGAGGCGGTTCCAGAGAACGAAAAGGGCAAGGGGTTTTATCCCCGCTACTTTCTGATCCCCAAAGCCAAGGGAGGCCTCAGACCCATCCTCGACCTGCGGGAACTCAACAAATATATGGTGAAGTTGAAGTTCCGCATGGTATCCTTGGGGACCATTATCCCATCTCTGGATCCTGGAGACTGGTACATCGCCCTCGACATGCAGGACGCTTATTTTCATATAGCCATTTTCCCACAACACAGACGTTTCCTTCGGTTCGTGATCGACCACCACCATTATCAATATGCGGTCCTCCCGTTTGGCCTCTCCACGGCCCCGAGGGTATTCACGAAATGCATGGCTGTCGTCATCGCCCATCTTCGACACACTCGCATACACGTATTCCCCTACCTCGACGACTGGCTGATTCAAGGCACGTCAGAGTCGCAAGTCCTCAACCACGTCCGCACGGTCAGCAGACTCTTTGGACATTTGGGCCTTATTCTCAATGTGGACAAGTCCACTCTGCTTCCCATGCAGAGGATAGAGTTCATCGGGGCCATTCTGGACTCCATCTTGGCCAGGGCCGTTCTGCCGCTGTCCAGGTTCCAGGCGCTGTCGGCCATCATTCGGCATCTACAGGTGGCTCCCTTGACCTCTATAAGGACATGCCTAACCCTCTTAGGCCACATGGCGGCCTGCACCTTCGTTACGGGTTATGCGCGGCTTCGCATGAGGCCCCTCCAGTCCCGGCTTATCAGCCAATACCGTCCGGCCAGGCATCTGCTGGATGCGGTTATCACCGTCCCCCAGGAGGTATTGGATTCCCTCCGGTGGTGGCTGGACCAATCCGTAGTGTGTGCAGGGCTCCCGTTTCATCCGCCCCAGCCCTCGGTATCCCTAACAACAGATGCCTTAGAGCTGGGTTGGGGGGCCCACCTCGGAACCCTGAGGACACAGGGCCAGTGGTCTCCTCAGGAGGTGGCCCTCCACATCAACATAAGGGAGTTGAGAGCGGTCCGCCTTGCTTGCCAAGCATTCTCCCATCAGCTTCAAGGTCGCTGTGTCTCGGTATTCACCGACAACACGATGACCATGTACTATATCAACAAGCAGGGTGGCACGAGATCCTCTCCCCTATGTCAGGAGGCGATGCGGCTCTGGGACTTTTGTATAGCCCACTCCATTCACCTCATGGCATCCTTTCTTCCCAGTGTACGGAACACGCTGGCAGACCATCTGAGCAGATCCTTCCTTTCGCACGAATGGTCCCTTCGCCCGGACGTCACCCAATCACTCTTCCAGAGGTGGGGTTGTCCCCGGATGGACCTCTTCGCATCCAGAGGGAACAGGAAATGCTAGATGTTCTGCTCCTTTCAAGGCCGGGAACCAGGGTCGGTAGCGGATGCCTTTCTTATTCCGTGGATGACGCACCTTTTCTACGCATTCTCTCTGTTCCCGCTTATCCACAAGGTCCTTCTGAAGGTGCGCAGGGACAGGGCCCACTTGATTATGATAGCTCCAGCGTGGCCCAGGCAACATTGGTATCCGATGTTGCTGGACCTGTCTCTAGCCGACCCAGTCCCCCTGACCTTTCACCTGGACCTGATCACCCAGGACCACAGCAGGCTTCGTCACCCGGACCTCAAGTCTCTGCATCTCACAGCGTGGCTCCTGTGTGGCTGACCAGGTCAGAACTACGGTGCTCTACCCCAGTACGTCAAGTACTCGGGCAGCAGGAAACCTTCCACTAGAGCGACGTACTCGGCCAAGTGGAAGCATTTCTCCTGTTGGTGCATGGAGAGGGGTTTCCTCCCTATGTAGGTTTCTATCGCCAATATTCTAGATTACATCTGGTCCCTCAAGCAGCAGGGCCTGGTGATATCGTCCCTTCGGGTTCACCTGGCAGCTATCTCCATCTTTCATCCGGGGGGAGATGGCCGTTCGGTTTTCTCTCACCCTATGGTGACCAGATTCCCAAAAGGATTAGAACGTCTCTATCCCCAGGTTCGACCCCCTGCCCCTACCTGGGATCTCAACCTGGTTCTTACTCGGCTCATGGGCTCTCCATTTGTGTCGTTAGCGACTTGCTCCCTGCTCTATCTCTCCTGGAAGACTGCTTTCCTGGTGGCCATCACCTCAGCCAGACGGATATCAGAACTCCGGGCCCTCACGGTAGATCCCCCATATACAGTCTTCCATAAAGACAAGGTGCAGCTGAGGCCACACCCAGCCTTTCTCCCCAAGGTGGTCTCAGCCTTTCATGTCAACCAGGAGCTCTTTCTCCCCATCTTTTTTCCAAAGCCCCATTCGTCCCGCAGGGAGCAACAGCTTCACTCGCTTGATGTCCGCCGGGCACACGCGTTTTATGTGGAGAGGACCAAACCGTTCCACAAATCCCCCCAGCTCTTCGTGGCAGTAGCGGACCGAATCAAAGGACTACCCATTTCCTCACAGAGGATCTCCTCGTGGGTGACGTCCTGTATCAGGACCTGTTATGACTTGGCTCACACCCCTACGGGCCATGTGACTGCGCACTCCACCAGGGCACAAGCATCATCGCTGGCTTTCCTCGCCCGCGTGCCCATCCAGGAGATTTGTAGGGCGGCGACCTGGTCCTCCGTCCACACCTTTGCTTCCCATTACGCCCTGGTCCAGCAGTCCAGAGATGACGCGGCCTTTGGCTCTGCAGTGCCCCATGCCGCGACTTCTCACTCCGACCCCACCGCCTAGGTAAGGCTTGGGATTCACCTAACTGGAATGGATATGAGCAATCACTCGAAGAAGAAAAGACGGTTACTCACCTTTGTAACTGTTGTTCTTCGAGATGTGTTGCTCATATCCATTCCACACCCACCCTCCTTCCCCACTGTTGGAGTAGCTGGCAAGAAGGAACTGAGGAGTGGGCGGGCCGGCAGGGGTATATATCGGGCGCCATGCCGGCGCCACTCTAGGGGGCGACCTGCCGGCCCACCGGAGTTGCTATGGTAAAAGTCTTCCGATGAACGTGCACGCGCGGCGCGCACACCTAACTGGAATGGATATGAGCAACACATCTCGAAGAACAACAGTTACAAAGGTGAGTAACCGTCTTTTCTGCAGAAAAGGACCTAGGGGTTTCAGTGGATGAGAAGCTGGATATGAGTCAATAATGTGCCCTTGTCAAGAAGGCTAACGGCATTTTGGGCTGTATAAGTAGGGGCATTGCCAGCAGATCGAGGGACATGATCATTCCCCTCTATTTGACATTGGTGAGGCCTCATCTGGAGTCCAGTTTGGGGCCCCACACTACAAGAAGGATGTGGAAAAATTGGAAAAAGTCTAGCGGAGGGCAACAAAAATGATTAGGGGGCTGGAGCCCATAACTTAAGAGGAGAGGCTGAGGGAACTGGGATTGTTTAGTCTGCAGAAGAGAAGAATGAGGGGGGATTTGATAGCTGCTTTCAACTGTCTGAAAGGGGGCTCCAAAGAGGATGGATCTAGACTGTTCTCAGTGGTACCAGATGACAGAACAAGGAGTAATGGTCTCAAGTTGCAGTGGGGGGAGGTCTAGGTTGGAGGTTAGGAAACACTATTTCACTAGGAGGGTGGTGAAGCACTGGAATGGGTTACCTAGGGAGGTGGTGGAATCTCCTTCCTTAGCGGTTTTTAAGGTCAGGCTTGACAAAGCCCTGGCTGGGATGATTTAGTTGGGGTTGGTCCTGCTTTGAGCAGGGGATTGGACTAGATGACCTCCTGAGGTCCCTTCCAACCCTGAGATTCTATGATTCTATGATTAGGGGTTTGGGCTACCAGGTTAACCCTCTGTGTCCTTTAACCTTTGGTCTGCTTTAGACCTGGCATCAGAAATAGCCCCACAACAGGGGGTCTCTCCCTCCAGCCCCTCCCAGAGATTAGTGCTTGAGCTCAGCAGGTTCGCCGGGCCATGGAAGTTGGGCACCTACCGCCTAAAGGCCCAAGTCACTATGTCCTAGAAAGAGTCCCCATGACTCTGACCAGGCCTTTGGCACAAGGAAATAGAAACTGTTCCCAAGAACCCAGCCCAGGTTTTCCATATGACCCTTTGCACACCAGGGGCTTGTCTCCATGCAGAGTAGCACCAATGTAAGGTGCAGGAGGCTGTGTGGACACTCTGACCTGGGTTAACCCTGCTTCTCGAGTGCAGTTGTTCCATGAATAGCTGCAGCAGCACAGCCCAAGCATTCACTGGCCAGCTAGGTGCATCTGAGCACTGCGGTCTTGCAAAGGCAATAGGACCATACGCCCTGTCCTTACCATGGAGAACGGTGCTGTGCTCCCCTGGACCCTGTCCACAGGTGCAGGGACAAGCTCCTAAATGGGCCCAGAACAGTCAGCTATGGGTAGGGCCCTACAAAATTCATGGCCATGAAAAATGTATCACAGACTATGAAATATGGTCTTTTATGTGCTTTTACCCTATACTCTACCGATTTCTTAGGGGAGATCAGCATTTCTCAAACTGGGGGTCCTGACCCAAAAGGGAGTTGTAGAGGGGAGGGGGGGCGCATGGTTATTTTAGTGGGGAATCGTGGTATTGCCACTCTTACTTCCGTACTGTCTTCAGGGCTAGGCGGCCAGAGAGTGGCAGCTGCTGACTGAGGGCCCAGCTCTGCAGGAAGCAGTGCAGAAGTAAGGGTGGCAATACCACACCATCCCATCCTTACTTCTGTGCTGCTGCTGGCAGCGGCTCTGCCTTCAGATCTGGGCTCCCAGCCAGCAGCTGCTGCTCTCCAGCTGCCCAGCTCTGAAGGCAGCGCCACCACCTGCAGCAATAAGGGTAAAAGTACCGCACCCGCCCTACAATAACCTTGTGAAACCTCCCCAGCTCTCTTTTGGGTCAGGACCCTACAATTACAATACTGTGAAATTTCAGATTCAAATAGCTGAAATCATGAAATTTACTATTTTTAAAATCCCATAACCGTGAAATTGACCAAAATGGATCAGGAATATGGTAGGGCTGTAGTCCTGGGATAGAACAGAGGGAATGGTGGGCTTTGACCCCCTAATGCCCACAGTTCCGTGAGAGGTACCTGGGTATCTCACAATACGCAGCAACAGTTTCCTACAAGGCAGCGTGCCTGAAGGTGGCTTGGAGATGCTGGGATGCTTACCCACAGTGCAACGTGCTTTTGCCAAATCAGCATGATGCACCACCCCTACCAGCTGAGTGTGAGCGCATCCTGCTGAACAGCTGGTGGCACTAGGCCGACAGAACTTTGACCAGTTCACATTTCCAGTGTAGACAAGGCCTTAGGAAGTGGTTTAAGCTAAATCAACATAAGCTGCTTTTAAACTGAAATAGGGGTGTCCACACAAGGGCTAACTAAACCAGTTTAATTCAGCTGGTGCAAGTTTGTGCAGAGACAAGGGCTACCAAGTCAGAACACCAAGGTCCTCAAGCCCCACTCCGTGCATTCAGCAAAGCTTCAAGTTCCTCCCCTCAACCCCAAAGCTCTGAATGTCCAGGACAATGCAAAGCTTCCTCCATAGAAGTGCAACACCAGACCCTTGGGTGGGACATCAGGGGAGATTGAACCTATGACCAGGCTCACTAACCTCGGAAGGGCATGCTCAGTGGCTGTGGGTGACAGCCGTAAGTGCAGAACCGTAGTGGGGAGAGGAGATAGGCCCCAAGTCTGGCTAGCGCAGTATGTCTGGGCACACTGCTGGGAACTCTTTCTTGCTCATAGGTGGCATTGCTGTCAGCAGCCGAGTCTGCAACCTCCTCAGTACCCAACAGACACCTCGTAACCAAGGGGGCTGCCCCCTCAGATTCCTACCAGCTCTGGAGGTCTCCATCCACCCATGGGAGTCCTGGGGATGAAGGTGTGAAAGGTAAGTAAGAGCAGGGGCTGCTAGAGGAGCTGAGACAGCTGGAGGCTGCAGGCAGGCAGGACCCATCTTGAGAGCCGGATGTGTGTTTCCTGTGTAGATCGAGTTCCTTCCTGCCCCTGCAGAAATCCACATGCCCCAGGTCCCCTCCATGCCTGGCCCTGGAGATGGACCAAGCAGGACTCTGTTGGCGCTAAACATGGGGGCTGGGCCTTTCCATCAGTTCAGAGCCCAGTCCTGCCCAGTGCACTCAAGCAAAGCTCCCAGTCTGGGCTGAGTGAGGATAGCCCCTTGATGCTGCAGAGCGTTCTGTGTCCTGGCTCGAGTGGGATGGCAGAGGGTCTCTGTTGCCCCAAATCTCAGCCTGATGTCCAGGGCTGCATTAACACATAGGGCTTAAAATCCTAGGCCAGCATCCTCCTCCTTTGCTTTTCCTCCTTGCTATGCCAAGGGGGCAGCTTCACCCTCCACCATGGTAGCTGCCACTCTAATCTCAGCCTGATGCAGAGGGGAGACTAGAGGGTGAGGGGGTTGGAGAGTGCACCCATCTTGCACTCACCTCACAGTGGCAGGTCCTGTCCCATGAGGCTGGGAGAAGAGTGTTTGCCTAGGGCCCAGTGATGGGTGAATCCAGCTGGGCTGATATCCCCACTAGCACACCTTTCCCTGGGTTCCTCCACCTCCACCCTGTTATCTTTTACTTGTAACTTTCTTAAGGCTTAAAATCCTCCAGACTCTTCAGCTGCAAAGCTCTCTCATCAGGAGTTGCCACCCCAAAGCTCTGCCCCAATCCCAGCTTGGGTCAACATATTACACCTCCCAAACACTCACTCCCTTGGGGTTTCAGTTGCACATGGGATTCTTCTTGGCTGTTGCAGTGCACTATTAAACAGCTGCTGTGTTCACAGAATCACAAATTATTAGGGTTGGGAGGGACCTCAGGAGATCATCTAGTCCAACCCCCTGCTCAAAGCAGGACCAATCCCCACTTTGCTAAATGGCCCCCCTCAAGGATTGAGCTCACAACCCTGGGTTTAGCAGGCCAATGCTCAAACCACTGAGCTATCCCTCCACCCCCCAGAGGTGCAGCAATTCAGCAGTGCTGCAGTTACAGAGGTATTCTGCAGTTAAAAAGTCACTAGAGGCAAAAGCAAAGTAACTTTTAAAAGCAATTCTTATTTGCACTTGCAGAAGTCAGAGGTCAGGAATCCCATTGTGCGAGGTGCTGTTTACATGTGGTGAAGAGACAGGGGCTGGGGCACATGACTCATGGCAGAGATTCTCAACCCCCAACAAGTTATAAAAACTCCACAGCCCCCTTGTGCCACAGTAACTGATTTTCTGCATATAAAAGCCAGGACCAATGTTACGGGGTAGCAAGCAGGGCAATTGTCTGGAGCCTCACACCACTGGGGGCCCTGCAAAGCTACATTGCTCAGGCTTTGGCTTTAGCCCCAGGTGGCAGGGCTCAAGGCCCCAGACTTCAGACCTAGGCAGTGGGGCTTTGGCTTTCTACCCTGGGCCCCAGTGAGTCCAACACTAGCCCTACTTGGAGGACACCCTGAAACATGCTTCCAGCCCCCCAGGGAGCCCCGGACCCCTGGTTGAGAACCCCTGACTTACGAGGAGAGGCTGAGGGAACTGGGATTGTTTAGTCTGCAGAAGAGAAGAATGAGGGGGGAACTGATACCTGCTTTCAACTACCTGAAAGGGGGTTCCAAAGAGGATGGATCTAGACTGTTCTCAGTGGTACCAGATGACAGAACAAGGAGTAATGGTCGCAAGTTGCAGTGGGGGAGGTCTAGGTTGGATATTAGGAAACACTGTTTCACTAGGAGGGTGGTGAAGCACTGGAATAGGTTACCTAGGGAGGTGGTGGAATCTCCATCCTTAGAGGTTTTTAAGGTGAGGCTTGACAAAGCCCTGGCTGGGATGATTTAGTTGGGGATTGGTCCTGCTTTGAGCAGGGGGTTGGACTAGATACCTCCTGAAGTCTCTTCCAACCCTAATCTTCATGATTCTATAACAGCCCTTACCCCAGGTGCCTGCAGTCTATCATATGAACATGCAGAAAAACGTAGCAACAAGGGAGAATCAAATCCACTCCCGATGTGCAGAGCTATCTCCAGTGGAGAACAGCCTCCTCCGTCACTGGCGTAGGGACATGAGTCTTTGGAGGACAAGAGAAAGGCTTGCTGTCCCGCTCCAGCCCAGCCCAAAGGAAGGGGCTCAAGGTGGAGCCTCTGCCATGTCCCATCCCCCACTGACCAGGGACTGCACGGGAGTTAAACTGAGTGCAGCTGAGGACCAGGCTGATCTGGCTTTGGCTCCAGCTCCGTGCAGCGGAAAGATTTCTCAGGCCTCCTCTGCTCTGACAGGCCGTGTGTTCATGCTTTAGGGGCAGAGCAGCAGCAGGAGGGTGGGGTGATAAATGTATAGCTGTGTGGCAGGATTCCCTTCTCGAGCACCCCACCCTTCCCCCAAGGGAACTAAATGGTAGCCAGGCTAGGATGGGCTCTTGGGCGGCTCTGTTAATGAGACAGGAGGAGAAGGGGGCTGCCCAGGTGGCGCCAACTCCAGCTCCCAGACAGTCACTGGAAAGGCTCCCATTAGCACTGCTGGGCCTCTGGAAGGGGCTGTGCTGTTAATGAACCCTTGGCTGGAGCTGGTCTGGGAGTTGCTCCGTCACCCCCAGGTGGGTGTAGGCTGCCCTGCCATTGCAGTGCTGAGCAGAAGGGCAGTGGTGAGGGCCAGGACTCCACTTGGAGGACAGGACCCATCACCAGCTCGGGAGGGTATGGTCAGCTGCCATGCCCTGAGTTAGACCAGCCCTAGGTGACTGGGTGTGGTCAGTCCTAGGCAAGAGCAGAGGGGCTTACGCCTGCTGCTCCATCTCGCCCCAGGTGTGCAGGTGAAATGGCAGAGGGAGAGAGCCCTCAACCTCACAGGGCTACTGCGTGCAACAGGCCCTTAGAGCCCCAGTGAATATTGTCCCGAGATCAGCTGGCAACTGGGCTTTAGAACCAGGCAGTAAATCTGCTGGGCTCCTGGCACCTGGGGCTCCTGCTTCCCAAGTAGGCACCTTCAGAGATCAACTGAATGACTAGAGGAATTTCCCCTGGTTGCCATCGTCACAGTCTGGCTGGGATTCTAACAACAAGCAGATCCCAGCTAAATGAGCCACCAGGACCTACCCAACGCGCCCGAGACTGAAGAGATGGGGCAGGTCGGATGGCTTCCCTGCCTCCTGCCACTCGGGGCCGGGACTGGCTGGAAGAGAGGCGCTTGTGTGGGTTCAAGGAGCAGGGCAGATGCCAGCCCTATCTCTGGGTGCGGCTCCTGCTTTCCGTGCCCTGTCTCCTGTGAAGACCAAAGACAATCCGGGCACAGGGAGGGCAACCAGAGAGCTGGGCAGACACAAGGGCGAAATGAAACCAAAGCAGGCAGCAAATGGGTTAGCAGAGCCCTGTGCATGAGACGAGAGACTGGTTTATTCCCTGGTGGGAATCAGGGCCCCCTTTAGAAGGAGAGGGGACGTTCATAATGCCCTGGTGGCTGGGGAGATGAATGGAGTCTCCTTTTGCAGTGGGAACTGGATAAATCATCTGCTACTGGTAAAGCGAAGTGCTTGGAGCACCACAGACAGCGCTGCAGGTGGAATCAGTGTCGCTGTGACTCCCTAGCAGGAGGCTGGAGGCGCTGGCTTTCCCACGAGCCACACAACTCACACTGTCCAGCTGGAGTCGCTAACGATTCGAGGCCACTTTCCCCAATGCTTGGGAGTTAGCCCCAGGGTCCCAGCCATGTCCCAACATGGCCAGTCCCATTCTGCCTCCCTAAACTCAGCTGGACAAGGTATTCTGCACTCTGCCCCAGAGGTGGCTGCAATTCAGCACTGGGCAGAGCGATGCCCTTTGTGGCTGTGTATCAGTCTAAGTCCTGGGTGGTCTCACTGCCTGAGAGATGTTCTCGCCATTATCAAAGGAAAGAAAGCAAAGGCAGAGACCCGATTGCCCTTTGCTCCCAGTGGCACCGGTTTAAGGAAACCCTCTGACCCTCATGTGCACTGTTCGTTTTGCAGCAGTGCCCAGGTGGGCGCGCCAGTCGATGAGCAGAACCCGCAGGGCCAGTTGCTGTCTAAACATAGCACTGAAAGATGGCCCCACCCCCGGGAGCTTGACGTCCCAGTGGAGCACCCCTGGGGGTGGATCCCAGCAGAGCAGGGCTGAGGCCTGGGGCTGTGGGGGGCGGAGAGGAGGGGGGCTGTGGATGGATTCTTGCCCTTGCTGGATAGTCGGGGGTGTTGCTCTCCAGGACTGGCCTGGCCTTTCCCCAGCCTGGCTCGGAAGTGAAGTGGCTTCCCAGTGCCAGGTAACACCACTGCCCCCAGGAGAAGTGGGTGCCAGGGTGAGCTGACTCTGCCAGGCTGAAGGCAGAAGAGACCGTTGGCTCCGGGGAGCAGATTGATGCCCCATTCTCTCCTTTCCCAGGGAACACAGGAGTGGGAGAGACGCTGCAGGGTGCCGGTCCCGGACGGGATGGTATGTAGCATTTTCTTTCTAAGGCACAAGAGAGTTCCCAGCCCAAGAGCCCTGTGAAATACCTGGGTCTGGGAGGAAGCCACAGGGGCAGAGACCAGAAAGGCTAATGGGAGAGGCTCATGGATGCCCTGGGGGCAGTAGGGAGGGAAAGAGCTGGGGGCAGAGGAGGAAGTGGGAAGCAATGGAAGGGAAGGAGGGCGAGTCTCCACTGCAGGCTCTGCCCCTGCCTCACAGGGCTCCCTCCGGCTTCTCTTCCCTTTCCCTTGATCCCTCGGAAGGACACAGAAGCCAATGCTGAACTATTGCTTCAGTCACCAGCTCCTTCAAGAGTGGAGTGCTTGGCCCCAGCGCAGGCAGGCGGGGTGAGGGCTGACCCCAGTGCAGGCGGGAGCGGTGTGAGCCGGGCCACAGTGCAGGTGGGCAGGGTGCGGGATGACGCCAGCGCAGACTGGCAGGGTGCGGGATGATCCCAGTGCAGGTGGGCAGGGTGCGGGATGATGCCAGCGCAGGCTGGCAGGGTGCGGGATGATCCCAGTGCAGGTGGGCAGGGTGCGGGATGACGCCAGCGCAGGCTGGCGGGCTGCGGGATAACCCCAGTGCAGGCCGGTGGGGTGCAGGCCAGGCCCCAGCGCAGGCGGGCAAGGTGCGGGCCAGGCCCCAGCGCAGGCGGCCGGGTGCAGGCCAGGCCCCAGCGCAGGCAACTGGGGTGAGGGCCGAGCCCCAGCGCAGGCTGGCGGAGTGTGAGATGACCCCAGTGCAGGCCGATGGGATGTGGGCCAGGCCCCAGCGCAGGCTGGCGCGGTGAGGGCTGACCCCAGTGCAGGCGGGCGGGGTGTGAGCCAGGCCACAGTGCAGGTGGGCAGGGTGTGGGATGACGCCAGCGCAGGCCGGTGGGATGCGGGCCGGGGCCCAGCACAGGCGGGCGGAGTGCGAGATGACCCCAGTGCAGGCTGGTGGGATGCGGGCCGGGGCCCAGCACAGGCGGCCAAAGTGCGGGCTGACCCCAGTGCAGGCGGGCGGAGTGCGAGATGACCCCAGTGCAGGCCGGTGGGATGTGGGCCAGGCCCCAGCGCAGGCGGGCGAAGTGCGGGCTGACCCCAGTGCAGGCGGGCGGAGTGCGAGATGACCCCAGTGCAGGCCGGTGGGATGCGGGCCGGGGCCCAGCGCAGGCAGGCGAAGTGCGGGCTGACCCCAGTGCAGGCGGGAGGGGTGCGGGCCGGGCCCCAGTGCAGGCGGGGGGGGGGCAGGCCGGGCCACAGTGCAGGCAGGCACAAGCACAGGCCAGCCACAGTGCAGCCATCATGACCAGGGGGTCATGATTCCCGGCATGGTAATGCCTGTGGCTGCTGCCGGGCTCCAGCCCCACTTCATCCTCTGGGAGAGAGGAACAGAGAGCAGCCCAGGGCTCGGGGGGCAGCTGGAGTGCGGCCAATGGTGAGTAGGAGCATTCCCAAGCCAGCAGGCTGGAGCAAGGAGAGGTACAGTGCCTGGATGGGGGTTTTCCCCAGGCGATCGTCCTGCCCCTAAATATGGAGTCTCTAGGGCACCGCAGGGTGTGAGGCCTCTGGCCTGGCATTGAGCTGACCAGATCCTGTCTAGAACGTTTCACTAAGTGAGATGTGGGCATCCCGGGTTGGGCGTGGGCACTGGATGGCTTGGGGTAATGAGACACAGCCCTTCGCTGCCAGGTCACGGGTTCCGGTGCCCCCGGCTGAGTTCCAGCTGAGAGCCGTTACCTTAAAGCGCCCATAGGCACTGAGTTCTTGGGGTACAGCCCCATCCCTCTCTGGTGGGCAAGTGTGCCCCTCAGAATGCCAGCCCGGCATGGCCTGGGCAGGTGTGGCTCCGGGGCAAGGGGAGCCTCAGGCCCCCCATCAGCTGTCTCAGGACGGAGGCTGTGGATACTAAACATCACGGGGTGAGGCCCATTGGCAGGGACCAGCATGGGGGGAGGCTTGTCCCACCACAGACCGGGGCTGTGGATAGAGGACTTCCCCACTTGGACTTCTCAGCCCAGCCCCTTACAGCACCTCCAACCTCCACTCCCGTTGGTTTCTGACTGTGGCTGCCGCACCGCAATCCATTGCCCTGGGATGCGGCCACCCTCCTCCCTGGGGGTTCGGATTGGGGGTTAGGATCCCTGGGGTTGCCTGAAGAGGTACCTTGCTCTCCTTCTGTCCTTCCAGGGAGGCACAGCCCCTGGCAAATGCTGCACTGGCACCTAACTGGGTATTTCTTTCTGCTCTTTCTGTTGCAGGGAAACCAGGGCCCCAAGGACCCCCAGGCCCATCGGGTCCCAAGGGAGATGCTGGGAGCCAGGGGCCATCAGGAGTCCCTGGAGCCAAGGGTCCCGCTGGACCACCAGGTGAGTCTTGGACACAGGGCACTGCTCCAGGAGCTGGGGGCCACCATGGATCCCTGTACCTTGATGCCAGCTTTGGACAACCAAACAGGCATAGGGGCATCACAACTGCCACCCCGATCCCTGCAGAGCCCAGACACCTGGCATTGTCTGGCATTTATTTGCAAGCTGTACCAGTGCTCAGTGCTTCTTGGCTGGCAGCCTGACCCGCAGAGCGGTGTGCGTCGGGGTGGTGGAGAGGGAGGGGAAGACAATCCCTGCTGCACCCTTTGGCCCTGATCCAAAACTCTGAACTTTGCAGGCAGGATCCCACCAACACCATAGAATCATAGAATATCAGAGTTGGAAGGGACCTCAGGAGGTATCTAGTCCAACCCTCTGCTCAAAGCAGGACCAATCCCCAACTAAATCATCCCAGCCAGGGCTTTGTCAAGCCTGACCTTAAAAACCTCTAAGGAAGGAGATTCCACCACCTCCCTAGGTAACCCATTCCAGTGCTTCACCACTCTCTGAGTGAAAAAGTTTTTCCTAATATTCAACCTAAACCTCCCCCACTGCAACTTGAGACCATTACTCCTTGTTCTGTTATCTGCTACCACTGAGAACAGTCTAGATCCATCCTCTTTGCAACCCCCTTTCAGGTAGTTGAAAGCAGCTATCAAATCCCCCCTCATTCTTCTCTTCTGCAGACTAAACAATCCCAGTTCCCTCAGCCTCTCCTCATAAGTCATGTGCTCCAGCCCCCTAATCATTTTTGTTGCCCTCGCTGGACTCTTTCCAATTTTTCCACAGTCCAGCAGAGGGCAACAAAAATGATTTGGGGCCCAAAACTGGACATAATACTCCAGATGAGGCATCACCAATGTCCAATAGAGGGGAATGATCATGTCCCTCAATCTGCTGGCAATGCCCCAACTTATACAGCCCCAAATGCCGTTAGCCTTCTTGGCAACAAGGGCACACTGTTGAGTCATATCCAGCTTCTCGTCCACTGTAACCCCTAGGTCCTTTTCTGCAGAACTGCTGCCTAGCCATTCGGTCCCTAGTCTGTAACAGTGAATGGGATTCTTCTGTCCTAAGTGCAGGACTCTGCACTTATCCTTGTTGAACCTCATCAGGTTCTTTTGGCCCAATCCTCTAATTTGTCTAGGTCCCTCTGTATCCTATCCCTACCTCCAGCGTATCTACCACTCCCCCCAGTTTAGTGTCATCTGCAAACTTGCTGAGGGTGCAGTCCACACCATCCTCCAGATCATTAATGACGATATTGAACAAAACCAGCCCCAGGACCGACCCTTGGGGCACTCCACTTGAAATCGGCTGCCAACTATACATGGAGCCATTGATCACTACCTGTTGAGCCAATCTAGCCAGCTTTCTATCCACCTTATAGTCCATTCATCCAGCCCATACTTCTTTAACTTGCTGGCAAGAATACTGTGGGAGACCGTATCAGAAGCTTTGCTAAAATCAAGGAATAACACATCCACTGCTTTCCCCTCATCCACAGAGCCTCATAGAAGGCAATTAGGTTACTCGGACATGACTTGCCCTTGGTGAATCCATGCTGACTGTTCCTGATCACTTTCCTCTCCTCTAAGTGCTTCAGAATTGATCCCTTGAGGACCTGCTCCATGATTTTTCCAGGGACTGAGGTGAGGCTGACAGGCTTGTAGTTCCCCGGATCCTCCTCCTTCCCTTTTTTAAAGATAGGCACTACGGTAGCCTGCTTCCAGTCATCCAGGACCTCACCCAATCACGATGAGTTTTCAAAGATAATGGCCAATGGCTCTGCAATCACATCCGCCAACTCCTTTAGCACCCTCGGATGCAGCGCATCCGGCCCCATGGACTTGCGCTCATCTAGCTTTTCTAAATAGTCACAAACAACTTCTTTCTCCTCAGAGAGCTGCTCACCTCCTCCCCATGCTGTGCTGCCCAGTGCAGCAGTCTGGGAGCTGACCCTGTTCATCAAGACAGAAGCAAAGAAAGCATTGAGTACATTAGCTTTTTCCACATCCTCTGTCACTAGGTTACCTCCCTCATTCAGTGGGCTCTGGATCAGGCTTAGCCCAGCAAAGGATTTTGCCCCGTGGATGATGTTGGCTGGCTAGTCCATCGGAGAAGTTCCTTTTCTTGACAGTTTTTTTAGAGCTGGGATGTAGGAATCAGGGCAGGGATCTGCCCCATCCATCCTCCTCTCTCCAGCTGCTTCAGAAGAAGATACTGGAACTCACCCAGTGGAACACCCCTTCCATGGGGGAAGAACCTGGAGCCATCAGTTAGAGGTTGGCTCATGCCCTGAAACAGGAGGATTTGTATCCCCTTAAAATAAACACCCCTCTCTAGTGTAACTGTGGACATTCTTCTCATCCAGAGTCACATCTAACCCTTTCTTACTGCTGCTCAGCTCTGAACCTCAGTGTCACCCTTGATATCTTGTGGCAATGAGTTCCGCCAGCTACACATCCATTCCTAGATGAGTATTTCCACGGTCGGTCTTAATTCAGCTCCCTTTCAGTGCCATCGAACGCCCATTTGTCCTTGTGTGCCAAGGGAGGGAGGCTAGGAATGCCTGACTGACCTTTTGTAGCCTATTTGTTTCCTTGTACCCCTCTGTCATAGCCCCTCTTCTTTGTCTCCTCTCAGCAGCCCCAAGCCTTTCAGTCTCCCCTCAGTGAGAATTCTCCAACCATTCACATTACCAGTCTCTTACCCCCACCCCCCCCGTCTGTATTTCTGCTGTCCCTTTTGGAAGCAAGGCAGCCAGTATGCAGTATCTGAGCTGAGGCCAGCACATTGATTTAGATAAAGGCATTATAACAGTTCCCCTCTTTTTCTCCATCCCATTCCTTTTGCATCCTCATGTCTTGGTTGCTTTTCGGACCCCAGCTGTGCATTGAGCAGAGGTCTCTATGGAACTGCCTGTTGTACTTCCCAGGCCTTTCTCCTGAGATGCCCCAGTTCATTTGGAACTCAGTTAAATGTGAGTCGTTCAGATCATCCCTCCCAATCTGCATTGCTTTGTGTTTGTCAGCACGGCATTTCCTCTGCTGCCCAATGCCCTCGCGCAGTTTAGGCCCTCTGAATTTCCTCCCAGACCACTCTAGTCTTCTTCCTCTTGGGTCATCTGCAAAGTGCTGCTGCCTCATTGCTCGACTCCTTTTTCAGGTTATTATTTATTTATATTACGGTAGCATCCACACAGCCCAGTGTGCTAGGTGCTGTACAACCACAGAACACAAAGGCAGTCCCTGTATGTAAGACATTAAACATATTTGTCAGTGTGGCCTAGTGAATAGGGCACTGGGCTGGTCTCAGAAGATTTGGGTTCAATTCCCATTTCTGCCATTGGCCTGCTGGGTGACTTTGGGGTCCCATCCCCACTCAGTTCCTCAGTTTCCCCACCTATGAAATGGGGATGAGGACACTGACCCTCAATGAAAAGCGCTAGCTAAGAGCTAGGTATTATTATTGTAGCAGAATGCTCTGGCCCTAGCACAGAGCCACTTCGCACCCTGCGATGAACCTTTACCCATGTTGGAACTAGCCCATTTAATCCTGCTCAGTCTCTTTGCCACTTTCAGACCCAGGACGGCGTTTTACCTCTTTCCCTGTCAATTCCTTAATAGGCTTAGGGGGTGAGGTCTGACAAAGGATTTGGAAAGTCCAAATAAATGACATCAGCCTAGTCCATGGCGTGCTAATCCTTCCTTGAGGGAGTGCTGCGCCTCCAGGTCAGGGCTGGGGATGCACACCCAGGGAACCCCCTGCTCCCAGGGCATCTTTGGGGGAAGCTCATGACTGCATGGACCCTCCACCTCCCAGGTTAGCGCTGCTGGGAGTGGGGCAGGTTTACATTGCCATGGAGATGGGATCCCCCGAGCATGTATGGGACGGCGGAGGGGAAGATCGGCTCCCTCCCTACAAGGCTGAGCCGGGAGCCAGCTGGGGCAAGGAGTTAATGCTGGGAGCTGCAGTTGCTCTTGGCAGCATGTCTCGGAGTCCCAGTGCTCTGTGTAATGTTTATTAGGTTTGGAAGGTGTCCAGTGCCATGTCGCCTCCAGCCATTTGGAGTTAAACATTAACAGCCATCCTCCCGTAGGCCCCCACCAGGTCCCTATGCAGCGCTCCTGCCCTGCTCCCTTCAGCCTTGGCATCCCTCTTGCATCTCCTTTCCTTTGTTCTCCACCTCCCTGCATCCTCAGGGAGGCCTGCGCAGGTCCAGGCCAGCTCCTGCCCCCTCTTGCTGCATGCTCCCTGTCTTCTAATGCCTGGGGGGAGCTGGATCTCCAGGGATCACCGGAGCCATTGAGTCAGCAGAGCTGATCTCTGCCCTGCACCTGGGAGATGATGGGGCTCACTCCAGAGGCTGTGGCTGGAAACCCGCCTGGCACTGAGCAGCCTGCTCCCCATGGAAGTAGAAGCAGCTGAGCATGGCAAGGCAGGTGGGGGGAGCGGAACAGAAATTGGATGGGGTTGCTGAGCCTCCCAGGAAGGAAGGAGACCTGCGTGTTGTCTAAGCCCTCTTTGTCTCTCACTCACTGTGATTCCTCCTCCCTGCGATTCATAATGGGGCGTATGACTTGTCACAAACATGCCAGGCTAGGTTTCCCCACCCTGGCAGTGCCGGGGAAGTGACCGGGACATAGGTGGTCTAACCTAGAGGTTACAGCCAGAGCCCAGCCTAGTGGTTGGAGCCAGGAACAGAACCAGGCCTGTGGCACTGCCAGGGCTAGAGCCCGCTGCGCACTGACCCCACTGGCTCCAGTCAGAGCAGGCTCGAGTGGGTGAGGGGCTGAGGGCAGTGGGCACCCCATGCAGAGCAGGGTTTGGCTCCCACTCCTGCAAGCAGCCCAGGGAGCATTTCCTCCCCACGCCAGGAAATCAGCTGGTCAGCAGCTGGGGTTAGGAGGAAGCCAGTGCTAGCTAAGCATTTGGGGGGCACTGGTGGCTTTTACACCTTCCTGTGAAGCATCCAGTGCTGGATACTGCTGGAAAGGGGCGAGGGGCCTTTGGTACCAGGCTGCAAGAGGGCCAGGGGAGGGAAACAGAGGGGCACATCAGGAGGAAGCGGAAGAGCCATTTCCACCCCTCGCCTTGCCCCGGTTTGCAGCCTCTCTGGCCATATATAAGGGCAAAGTGAAGCACAGTTTGGGCCTCTGGCGGCAGAGCCGGCATTCGGAGAACTGCCTCATCCCCTGCTCATGCAGGTAGGTCCCGTGGGGCGGGGGTGGGATAAGTCACGCATCCAGATCCGGGGTATTGAGGACAGTTCGGGGCTCTACCATTGTGCAGCTTTCTCCAGCCAGGGCTGAGAGAAGGGGGTGGCACCCCAATCCCCAAGGCAACACACGGCAGCTTGGGGTCTGCCCCACACAGCACTGGAGCCTGGGAGATGAGCACCCTGCTAGCACGGGCTGCCAGGCTGGTGGGGCAGGACTGCCTGGAGCCCGCTGCAGATCTGGCCTCGTCCTCCCACCCAGGCTAAGGAAATATCCACAATGCCTTTCACTCAGGGCCGCTGTGCCCACAAGCATGGCAGCTGTGCTGTGCAGGAAGGGTCCCCCGCGTGGCAGCCCTGCCCAGGTGATGCCAGCAACTGTAAAGCAAGAGTTGCTTTCGCTCAGCCCTCAAGATCTTTCCTGCCTTTATTCTTCCTTTCTAGGCCCCCCAGGTCTGCCAGGGCGGGATGGTGCAGGGGGCATCCCCGGAGAGAAGGGATTTCCGGGCCTTCCAGGGCCCCCGGGACCCCCAGGACCCCCTGCCCCAGTGGGGCCTACAATATCCCGCATCGCTGACCCAAGTAAGTAGCTGGGAGGGAGTGGGGAAGGTACCTGGTTGGAGACAGAGCATGTGCTGGGGGCACTGGGCTGCAGTGAGGGAGTCAGTAGGGGATGGTCCCAGTGTGGCACTTGGGGGTGATGTGCCCTGGAGGGGCTGTTTTCCAGAGGAAAGATGAAAGGCCCTTCCCTCCTGTGCTCATTAAAGGCCCTGGCACTTTACCAGCGAGTCAGTATGAACATGGCCTTCTGGCTGTAAAGTGCTGATGGGCAGGGGCTGGGAGCCGGGCAAGCTGGGCTCGATTCCTGGCACCGCTGGCTTTGGCCAAGTGACTGTCCGAGGAGACACCCAGTGGGGCTGGAGATGCATCAGCCTGTCCCTGCCCCGCCCGCCCCGTCCCAGGTGCTTGGGCTGGTGCTAATGCTAACCAGAGGTGGTGCTGGAAGGCAGGTTGAGCCCGCGGGTGCTGGGAGGGAGTGGGGTCAGATTTCACTCCCTCAGAGCTTTCTCTCCAGCAAATTGGCAGAGAGGGCTCAGTGTAAGGGCCCAACCCCCACATGCCAGCCTTCGTTTACAGGCAGGCCAGTCGGTACCATTGCTCATCCAGGCACCAACACTCTACACCCTGCAAGACTCGCATGCAGCTCCCCCCACTCAGACTCGCACTGCACCCCTGCCCTCCAGTGCCCACATGTGCAGGGACCCAAGGCAGACAGCGAGACAGGATGGCTGCAGCTCAGGCAGCAGGGCACTGGGACCGGCAGCCCAGGAGAGACTGGCTAGTGGAAATGATCACCGTAGTGTAATACAATGGTTTAGATCATGGATTCTCAAGCGGGGAGTTACCAGCACACATCCTCAGGGGGCGCGAACACACTACAGGGGTTTGCAATCACCTAACACCTTCCTTAATAATTTTGTGGGGTGGGATCCCAACCCCCTTTTCTGTTGTGATACAATGAGTCACTGTTGAACTGGGGGGACGTGTCTAGTGAGGTTCCACAGGAGTCAGTCTGGGTTCACTACTATTCTATATTTTTATTAATGACTTGGATAGTGGAGTGGAGAGGAAGCTTATATCATTTGCAGATAACACCAAGATGGGAGGGGTTGCGAGCACTTTGGAGGTCACGATTAGACGTCAAAGCGACCTTGACATACTAGAGAACCAGTCTGAAATCAAAAAGATGAAGATCAATAAAGACAAGTGCAAAGTGCTTCACTTAGGAAGGAAAAATCAAATGCACAGCTACAAAATGGGGAATAACTGGTGCTGCAGCAGTACTGCTGGGAAGGATCGAGGGGTTACAGTGGATCACAAATTGATTGTGAGTCCCCGGTGTGATGCAGTTGTGAAAAAGACTATTATTATTATGGGCTGTATTAACAGGAGTGTCGTATGTAGAAGAGGAGAGGTGATTGTCCTGTTCTACCCTGCACTGGTGAGGCCTCAGCTGGAGCACTGCGCTCAGTTCTGGGGGCCCCCTTTAGGAAAGATGTGAAGAGAGTCCAGAGAAGAACAACAAAGATGATTATTCTGAGCTATGAGAAAAGATTAGAAAAACTGGGCATGTTTAGTCTTGAGAAAAAAGGGCTGGGGTGGGGACCTGATAAGAGTCTTCAAATATATGATGGGCTGTTATAAAGAGGATGGTGATCACTTGTTCTCCATGTCCCATGAAGGTAGAATCATAGACTATTAGGGTTAGAAGGGACCTCAGGAGGTCATCTAGTCCAACCCCCTGCTCCAAGCAGGACCATCCCCAGATTTTTACCCCAGTTCCCTTAATGGCCTCCTCAGGGATTGAACTCACAACCCTGGGTTTAGTAGGCCAATGCTCAAACCCCTGAGCTATCCCTCCCCCCCAAAGCCATACAACAAGGTACCACTGGGAGTTGAACCCAGGATCTCCCGTTTACTAGACAGGGGCTTTAGCCAGCTAAGCCATGCTGCCTGCCTTGGACAAGAAGTAGGACAAGAAGTAATGGGCTTCATCTGCAGTAAGGGAGATTTAGGTTAGATATTAGGAAAATCTTTGTAACTCACGGTTCAGCTCTGGAACAAGCTCGCAAGGGAGGTTGTGGAATCCCCACCATGGAAGGTTTAAGAACAGGCTGGACAAACACCTGTCAGGGATGGTCTAGGTCAGTGGTCCCCAATGTGGTGCCGCGGGTGCCATGGCCAGCAGGGGAGAGAAGCCGTGGCCCCGCGCCTGCCGGAGACAGAGAACTCCAGTGTGCAGGCTGCGGGCACTGGTGTTCTCTGTCCCTGGCAGGCGCGGGGCGGCGGTTTCTCTCCGGCTTCTCCTGGGCTCTGGGCTGCGGGTGCTGGTGTTCTCTGTCCCTGGAAGATGCAGGGCTGTGGCTTCTCTCCGGCTTCTCCAGGGCTGCAGACTGTGGGCACCGGTGTTCTCGATCCCTGGCAGGTGCAGGGCTGCCGCTTCTCTCTGACTACTCCGGGGCTGCAGGCTGCGGGCGCCAGTGTTCTCTGTCCCTGGCAGGCACGGGGCCATGGCTTCTCTCCGACTTCTCCTGGGCTGTGGGCTGCGGGCGCCGGTGTTCTCGATCCCTGGAAGGCGCGGGGCCGTGGCTTCTCTCCAGCTTCTCCTGGGCTGCAGGCTGCGGGCACCGGTGTTCTCAGTCCCTGGCAGGCGCGGGGCCGTGGCTTCTCTCCGGCTTCTCCTGGGCTGTGGGCTGCGGGCGCCGGTGTTCTCAGTCCCTGGCAGGCGCGGGGCCGTGGCTTCTCTCCGGCTTCTCCTGGGCTGCAGGCTGCAGGTGCCGGTGTTCTCTGTCCCCGGCAGGCGCGGGGCCGTGGCTTCTCTCCGGCTTCTCCTGGGCTCTGGGCTGCGGGTGCTGGTGTTCTCTGTCCCTGGAAGATGCAGGGCTGTGGCTTCTCTCCGGCTTCTCCAGGGCTGCTGACTGTGGGCACCGGTGTTCTCGATCCCTGGCAGGTGCAGGGCTGCCACTTCTCTCTGACTACTCCGGGGCTGCAGGCTGCGGGCGCCAGTGTTCTCTGTCCCTGGCAGGCACGGGGCCATGGCTTCTCTCCGACTTCTCCTGGGCTGTGGGCTGCGGGCGCCGGTGTTCTCGATCCCTGGAAGGCGCGGGGCCGTGGCTTCTCTCCGGCTTCTCCTGGGCTGTGGGCTGCGGGCGCCGGTGTTCTCAGTCCCTGGCAGGCGCGGGGCCGTGGCTTCTCTCTGGCTTCTCCTGGGCTGCAGGCTGCGGGTGCCGGTGTTCTCTGTCCCCGGCAGGCGCGGGGCCGTGGCTTCTCTCCGGCTTCTCCTGGGCTCTGGGCTGCAGGTGCCGGTGTTCTCTGTCCCCGGCAGGCGCAGGGCCGTGGCTTCTCTCCGGCTTCTCCTGGGCTGCAGGCTGCGGGTGCCGGTGTTCTCTGTCCCTGGCAGGCGCGGGGCCTGCCTTTGGCCCAGCAGGGGAGAGAAGCCAGGGCCCCACGCCTGCCGGGGTCAGAGAACTCCGGGGCTGCAGGCTGCTGGCGCCAGTGTTCTCTATCCTCCCGGCTTCTCTCCAGCTTCTCTCTGCCCTGCCCAGAACTGGCACCAAAAAAACCAAGAAAAAAAACAAAACAAAACAAAACAAAAAAAAACCGCTCTGACTCTGCAGAATGGCCAGAGTGCAGCCCCGTAGCATGTGCTGCCCCAGGCACGTGCCTGCTCCACTGGTGCCTGGAGCCGGCCCTGCATTATGTGAGTAATTGTTGGCGCCCGCCACACTGTCTGAAAACATGACTGTGCTACTGGCCACAAAAAGCTTGGGGACCACGGGTCTAGGTTGACTTGGTCCTGCCTCGGCGCAGGGGCTGCACTTGATGACCTCTCGAGGTCCCTTCCAGCCCGACATTTCTGTGATTCTATGGGAGCGTCACTATATGGCAAAAGTTGAGAACTGCTGGTTTAGATCACTGGGCATCAGGGCTCCTGGGTTCTCTTTCTGGCTCAGTGTGTGATCTGGGGCAAGTGGTTTTCTCTCCCTCTGTGAAGTGCACATTTAACCCTCACTATTCCTAGTATCTGTGTCGCTACACACCACTTTGGGACAGGAAGTGAAGGAGAGTGCTGTCTCCGTTTGGAACGGAGGGCAGGAGCTAGCTCCTTACAATAAAGCCCAGCATTGATAACCTTGTGTGGCTAGGATCTCAACTTGTGTCTGATGTGACTGAGACACTGTAGTGGGACATGGCCTTGGGACTGACTCAGGGCACCACCTCCTGAGTCCCCAGCTGCTCTTCCCACAGCGCCTGGGTTTCCCTTGGTGTGGGATCTCTTAGCCAAGCACCGAGCAGGCACCGGCCTACCCAGACAGTGAGTGTTACTGTGTCCTTGAAGAACCCCGTACCTGGAAGCCCTTGACAGTCACTATGTCGGGCTCTCTGGTGCTGAGGCGGGCGGGAGCTGATTCCTGCACTCAGTCAGATGCAGCTAAAACAGCCCCGTTGGACTCGCTCAGTGTCTCATGCCAGTCTCCTAATTGTCCTTTGCCTGATGCTGTAGTTACCCTGCGCTTGCACTAGGTAGCAGCACGCTGACAGCACCACGAGTCTTCACAGTGACAGGAAGGAGAAAAAAATGATGTGTTTGTGGCCGCGTGGCTGGCTTCTGAGGGAGAAAGGCAGCTGGGGAGGCGCTGGCGTTGGAGGATTTTAAAGGGTTTTTCTTCTTAGAAACGGGTGAAAGTAACTTACAGGACTTAACCAGTACTGCTGGAGTCCAGAAGAGGCGTGGCCTCTCAAGATTTAAAGGCCCTGGGGCACCAGCTGTGGCTGGGAGACCCAGGGCCTTTAAATCAACCAGCGGCTCCCAGCTGAAGAGGTGGCTGGGAGCTCCCCGGGCTCAGGGGCAAATTAAAGAGCCCGGGGCTCCGGTCGCAGGGGGAACCCCGAGCTTTGCGGGACTGGGGCAGGTATTTAAAGGGCCCAGAGCTCCTGCTGCTGAGGAGAGCCCCACGCCCTTTAAATCCTGGCCCCAGCCCAGCAGCCAGAGCTGCGGCCAGGATTCAAAGGGCTCTGGGCTGCCCGCAGCAGCAGGGAGCTCTGAGCCCTTTAAATCTCTGTCGCGGCGGGGATTGAAAGGGCTCTGGGCTGCCCGCAGCCACGGGCAGCCCAAAGTCCTTTCAATCCCCGCCGTGGAAGCCGGTGCGGTCCAGCACAGTGTGCTGGCTCTTGCTGGTACGCCGGCCCGGCCCGGCCTGGACCGGCTTACTTTCACCTCTGCTTAGAAATATCAGAAACGGCAAGTCTGGTCTCCTTGGGCTTTGCTGGAGGACTCCTTGGTGGCGTGGCAGGAGATATATGCTGGGAGCTGTCACGTTTTCATTAAAGGGGCGGGAGATCCTTAACAAAGGCCCCTTTCTCCCCTTGTTGGTTGGCTGTTGGAGTTTGATGAACTGAGTGGGCGTTGGCACACTAGCGGAACGCTCCTGCATGGAGCATGGGGCAGGCCCTCAGGTTCAGATCCTGGCCCAGCTGCTCAGAAGCTACGGGCTCGAGGTGGGAGTCACTGCGTGAGGGTCTCTGGCCTGTCAGACCAGCGGATGAAATCCCTCCCCCTCTCCAGTGCCCAGCTTTTACTGCCATGAGATGCCCCAGTTCTCCAATCAGCCACAGAGTCTCCCCGATTAGATGAGACTTGATATTTGAATGTAAAATATTTCTTTTTAAATAAAACCATTCTAGGGTGTCTTTCTCCATCATAGAAAAGCAAAAAAAAAAAAAAAAAAAAGGGGGAGGGGGCTGAGCCCAACTGTGTGTTTCCTTTGAGGCTCACCTTTGCCTTTCTCATTCACACGCTGGGAGCCGGGGTCCCTAGCCCTAAGCTTCTGGCACCCACAGTCCTCATCAGACCCTTGGAGTGTGGCCTTGTGGACTGAGCACTGGACTGGGCCTCAAGAAACACAGCTTCTATTCCCAGCTCTGTTTGGCCTGCTGAGTGCCCTTGGGTGCCTCCCTATGCCTCAGTTTCCCCTCTGTGAACTGGGGATGATGACGCTGGCCTCCTTTGTCAAGCACTTTGAGACTTCCTGATGACAAGTGCTGTGTGTGAGCTAGGTGTTGTTATTACATTTCAGCCTGTACCAGGTGGACTGCCACCCAGCGCGCAGTGCACAGCCCTCAGGGAGCTGAGCTGTGCCAGCGAGGTGACCCGGCCCCAGTAACCCCTGCAGCAGCAGCAGCACTGTACGCTGATGTGACTTCACTGGGCAGGTGCAGTGTCTGAAGCCATGACTCAGGGCTGCTGACAAGGAGCAGGAGCCTTAGCTGTACCTCAGCTAGAGGTGTTAACCCCTTCACTGCTGCAGGGTTCAGTATGTGAGCGGTCACTGTAGCGGGGCCTGCCTGGGCTGTCCCGAGGGAATGTCAGCAGGAAGAGACCAGGAGTCATCTCCAGTTGGGTCCCTCCATGTGACAAAGGACACAATGCAAGGCAAGGACTCTGATGCTGGGAGTCTCCTCTGTGCTGGGTCCCAGATCAGTGGCCTTGTCTGGCTGGGAGGGAGGCAGAGCAAGGGGCCAGGCTGTCCCTCAACTGAGACTTGTGTAGAGCACCCCCAGCAGAGGCTCACCTTCCATGGCTGCAGGTTCCAGTGGGTACATTTAATATTGGCCCTTGTCCTCTATTGGATTGGCCTACTCTGCCCCCTAGTGGCCAGATTTAGCAGCCCACCTCCATGGGTTAAAGTGCAGCTTCTGGACACATGCTAAACTAAAACCAAACTTGGCTTGGGCATGGATCAAACCATTTCTGGGCAAGGCTTCCAGCTGCACGCACACAGATGCCTCTCACTGTGTCCGTGCTATGGGTCTGTTCGTGTGCCTCTGCAGACAAGAGTACCCTGCTCTTGTATAGCTCTTTTTAGTGGTTGAGTTCAAAGTGTATTACAGGGGAACGCAATAGCATTATCCCCATTTTATAGATGGGTAAACTGAGGCACAGAGCAAGTGACTTTTTCAAGGTCACCCAGAAGGTTAGTGGCAGATCAGGGAACAGAATCCAGATCTCCTGAGTCCCCATCCAGTGCCCTCGCCACATGGCCACATGTATGGATCTGGGCATGCATGTCTGAATGTGCAGGGACGGGTATATGTATCTGAACGAGGCCTGCCATGCATGGCAGTCAGTGCCTATGGACTACACAGGCAAAGTGTGTGTGATTCAGATAGCGGCTGGAGTATTGAGAAGAGCCTGCCGCTCAGTCAGTGGGAGAAGCTTGTGTTGAAGGACCGTGCCTGACCCCTGCTGGTAACCGTGGTGGCCTGTGCATGCTGGCATGTGCAGGCGTGAGTCTGATCAGCTGTGTCTCCGAGTGGCTGGCTGGCTGCTATGTCCCTGCTGTGCCATACCCAGCAGATCTGGCCCTCTGCCCAGATCTCGCTGAGCGAGCAGCTGGACTTGTGTGCAGTTGACCCACGCTCAGGGATGTTGGGCACATTTCACTGTGGCCCCAGGAGGAAAAGGGGGCTACCCAGAGTCCTTATAAGCCAGCACCACCTGGCAGTCTCCTTTAATCTCTTCTCCTTCCATGTCCCAGGGGACCCGCTTCTGTCAAACACCTTCACCGAATCTGGCAGCGTTGGCACCATGGGGCCTGCAGGACCCCCAGGGCCTTCAGGGCCAATGGGTAAGTTCCCCTCCTCCCCATTCCTCACTGGAGCCATGATATTCAGGTCGCTGGCTACCCCATCCAGTGGAGGTCTCCCTCCAGTTCCCCACAGTCTCCATGGGGCTTTATGGGATGGACTTTGCCCAGGGCAAGGCTGGCACAAGGGATACACATCTCATGGGAATGTGCCGCCAACTGATGAGTGTAACAGCAGAGATATGAGCCTGGTGCCAGCTGAGGGTGTGCCACCCTGGGGTGCCACTTGGAACTGGGGTACCACTGAGCCCACCTGACCCACCATCCTGTGCCCCCTTTACACTGTACTGCTATGCAGCCTGTCAAGCCCGTCCCCGGGCTTCAGACTGCACTTTACCAGCACACATGCAAGTAGGAGGACACACAGATGCTGAGATCAGCTCTGCATGGGAAGGCTCAGCTAAGGACCTGCCCAGTACTCAAGTGCACACCCCCCTCTGGAGTGTAAACCCCAAATTGCACCATCTTGTGCTGCACAGAGAACTGTACAGTGTAAGCTCGTGAAATTCGCCCCTTCCTTCAATGTGGAGAGAGATATGCAACAGCTTTCTGTCCCAAGTAATGATTTCCACAAACGGGTCTTAAACAAAACAAAACAAGTTTATTAACTACAAAAGATAGATTTTAAGTGATTATAAGGGGATAGCAAACAGATCAAAGCAGATTACCTAGCAAATAACACAAATACGCAATCTAAGCTTAATATACTAAAGAAATTGGATATGTGTAACAAATTCTTGCCCTAAATATTGTTTTAGGCAGATTGCAGAGATTCTTGAAGGCAAACTGCACTTGCTTGCAGCTTAAAACTCCAGGTATTCCTTTCACAGGCCAGACAATTCTCTAGCCTGGGTTCAGCCCTTCTCCCCTAGTTCTGTCTTTTTTTTTCTTAGGTGTTTCCAGCAGTCCTCTTTCTTGGGTGGGGAGTCAGTGAAGAACAAACCACGCTCATGTCACTTCCCTGCCTTAATTAGTTTTTGCATATGGTGGGAATCCTTCGTCTCCCAGTTTGAGTCCCACGCCCGGTCAGTGGAAAAACACTAGCATTATGATGGAGTCCAGTACCAGTCACATGTCCCTGTAGGGCGACCGCAGCCATGACTCAGACGTCCCCAGGAAGGCTTCCCAGTGGAAGATTAGCATCTTCTAAGACCTGTTGGTCTCCCTAATGGCCTCTCCTAGCCAGCCTTCTAGACTGATTGCATGCTGCCTAGTGGGCATTCCCCAGTGTAAACACATTTGTAATAGATACATAGACAATATTCCTAACTTCAGATACCAAAATGATATATGCATACAAATAAGATAATCATATTCAGTAAATCAGAACCTTTTCAATGATATGTCACATGCCTTATCTGGCACAAAAACATAATTATGTCATACTTATAATAATATTATTATGAAGAATATGGGGCATAATGACACAGTGTGTTCTGCTGCTCTTGTCCCAGGTCCTCTGGGCCCCCCGGGGCCAGTCGGGCTGCCAGGCCCTCCGGGGCACGATGTAAGTGCTGTATCTGGGGGAGAAGAGGCAGGGGGCACGGGGAGCTGCCCATGGGCGGGGGACAGGGCCTGAGTATCTCATCTCTCCTGTTGGGGTGGGTACATGATCTGCTGCCCCAGGTCATCCCTTCCCTGAATACACGAGACCCCTTCTCCCCTCCCCATGGCACTCAAGAACTGCCCTCCCTCTCCTGCATACACAAGAATCCCCCATCACCTGGGCATCTGGAGCCAGCCCCTTCCAATGGTTCCAGCTAGGCTGTGGCCAGGCTGGGGAGAGCGGCCCCTGAAACAAGGATACTGATCCTTTCATTGTTGTGCAGGGTTTACCCGGAGCGCCAGGTGCTGACGGAGCCACTGGTCCCCCAGGGGAGAAAGGAGACAGAGTGAGTGACCCCCAGCCCTTGCCACGTGGCTAGTAGCCGGGGCTGTGCTTGAGGGGACAGGGCTGCAGAGGAGTGCACAGGGCAAGGCTGAGGGCAGGGGCAGTGGTGGAGCAGGGACATCCTACCTTTGAAATACCAGGTGCAGACTCCGGCGTTGCTCTGGACCGGGCCAGCAGGCACTGCCTATGTCCTGCAGGGCCTGGGACCAGCCAGCCCCCTGCCACCTGAAGGCTTCCCGGGCCATTGCCAGAGGCTTGAGCTCAGCCCTGGTGGGTGGAGGGGTTACCACTCGCAGGAACAGCTCCCTGGCTCTGTGGCCATCAAGTGGGGCAGAGAGCAGACCCTTTGCTCTCAGACTGAGGTCCTGTCTGTCTGAGACAAGGTGGGTTGCTGGACACATGCCTCTGTCTCTGCCACAACGACTGGCTTCTTCAGTGGCAGCTTGGGCAGAGAGGCCATGGAGACAACATTCCCCTCCTGGGGCAGGCTTGGGCACGGAAGCAGGGACAGTGTTGGGACTCCATAGGGGACCCCTTCCACCTCCAAGGCCGGCAGTGCCGCTTCCACCAGCAGAGGGAGAAAAATGGCTCTCCCCATCCATCCATTCCCAGGCTGTGCCCTCCACCCTGGGGATGGCAGAGACCATTCTCGGGCTCATGGGGCCTGTAGCTGCTCCCCAAGTGGGCGATGCTGTGCCAGATGAACAGGCACACGAGGGGCTGGGGTCTGCCCAACGGCCATGTGCCGTCCCACTGCTCCTTACTCTGAGGCCTGGCTGTCTCTGAGATGCTGGAGGGGCTGGGGCAGCGTGCCAGGCCACAGCCAGGCACTCGCCTTCTCCTCCTCTCTCTAGGGCCCTCCTCGCTCTCCTGGGAGCAGAGGCCTGGATGGGGAATATGTATGTTGTGGGGCTTGATCCCTCAAATCCATTCCAGTGCTCTGTGTGCTAGGGGGAGCCCCTGATCCAAGGTTCCAGAGCCCCACGGCCTACATGGGGAGGGGCCTCTTCTCATGCCCTTCACCCCAGAGCCCCACGCAGGGAGTGGGCTGTCTGTGCCCCCTCCCCCCAGAGCCTCCGTGCCCCACACTGAGAGACAGCTGTCTGTGCCCCTTCCTCCCAGATCCCCCGCACCCCACGCTTGGAGACAGCTATCTGTGCCTCAGAGCCCCCTGCCCCATGGTGGGAGAGGGCTGTCTGTGCCTTTCACCCCAGAGCCCCCGCCCCACACTGGGAGAGGGCTGTGTGTTCCCCATCTCCCCCAGTGCCCCCTGCCCCATGCTGGGAAGGGGTCAGTTGGCCTCTGTGGGTCTGTTACACATCGGAGGGAGGATGGGGGCCAAGGCCAGAATCCCAGCTTGAGCAGGAGTTGGTGCCAACTGATTGCTCATCCCAGGGTGTCCCCTGTTCTGTGGAAAAGGACCTGCCTGGGGGTGGAGGAAGGAAAGATGTCCCTCCTCATGCTGCGGGGTGCCCTGTGCTCTCCACTCTGGGGAAGGGGGGATCCTTCCCATATGCCCCTCCCAGCAGGCCTCTTTTGTCCCTCCCCCACCCCCAGGCTTCTCAGCCTCGGGTGCCCCTTGTGTCAGCCACCCTGGGCTGGCTCCGGCTCACGCTGGCATCTCTCTTGTCTCTGTTTCAGGGGAAGCCAGGTCCAAAAGGAGAACAGGGGGAGAAGGGCACCTGGGTAAGCACAGGGCACCAGCCGCTCCCTCATCCACTGCTGTTCTGCACACTGCACCCAGTCCTGGCACTAGCCTCCCGGGGGGAGGGGCGCTTTGCATTGCAGCATCCTGCCACGACCCTTCAGCCCCATAGACAGAGCCTGCTCCGCCAGGCTCCAGGGGCCTGGTGCGGCCCCAGCTCCAGAGAGCAGGGCACAAAGCCAGAGAGGCAGTGCTGGGGTCTCCCTTTGGCATCCCTGGTTAACGCGGTGTCCCATGTGGAGGGGATGGGCCCACAGAGCCCCTTCTCTCCCCTCATGGCACAGAAGCTGCTTGGAACCCCCCTGCCCTGCCCTTGAGTGCCACCTCCTAGGAGAGCAGAAACCTTGCCCAGCATGAAGCCCGGGGCTCCCTAGAGCCTGCAGGGCACAGACCCCCTGCCATGGCGCTGTGGCGCTGCGCGTTCCATCCCCCCTCACAATGGAAGTGCCCCCGGCAGGGCCATGGCCAGGAGCTCCCTCCTCCAGTCTGCTGGAGGCCCAGCTGGCCCGCTAGTCTCTGGACCTGGCCCCTTCCAGGGGGCACCCAGCATGACACCCAGCTAATTCTGGGCCTTTGCACTGCCATCGCTGCCACGCGGGGCATGGTGGGGGAAAGCTTTGGGCCCATTCCAGCCTGACCTCCCTCCGCCTGAGCCTCCCCAAGACCGGTGCTAGCGGTGCTGCCCGTCGCCTCTTGTACACAGACACAGCCGCAGCTGGCCACGCCTTGGCTGCTGCAGGGGGGCTTGCCCTGGGGTGAAAGGTCAGCGGTGCCGGTCCGAGCTGCCTGGTGGGGCAGGGCTTGGCATAGGTGCAAGGAGAGCGAAGTGGCTGCCGGGCTGGATATTGGTGGTGTAACTCCAAAGAGGGGACGGGCTGCTGGGATCTGCCAGACTGCCACCGGGATGGCACTGTGGAGGGGAATTAATGGCACTGGCAGGTTGTGGTTTGTGGCATGGAGCCAAAGGCCATGGCTTGTTTCCCCTCACCTGCTCCAGCTAGGTGGGATCTGGGGGCCCTGAACATGGTGGCAGCCCACACTGAGCACTCTGGTCCCTCTGGAGCTCAGCCCACGTCCCATCCATCTTTCTCTCTTTCTGTGTCTCTCGTGCTCCATTTCTCCCTCCCCCCCACCCTGGGATCTTTCCCATCATCACCCCCCATCCCTGGGGCCCACTCCTCAGCCTTCCACTCTTTGGGCCATGTCTGGCTGGAGGCGCTGGCACCTCCCACTTTCATCCCTTTGCCCAAAGCTGGAAAGGCCTCTCTGGGGATGCGGGCAGGGGCCAGCACCGGGGCCCGGCTCATAGTACGGGACCTCACCAGGCCAGTGTGAATATTAGTGCCTATGGTGAAGCTGGGTCTGTCCCCGCGGTGCCTGGAGCGTGTGGAGCTGCAGGGCAGGCCTGGCCCAGAGAAGTGGGTGGTGCCAGGGCTTCTGATCCCCCTCGTCCTGGTTGTGGGGTTAGCGATTGATACAGCTGTGGGAACCTCTCTTTACATTTCTCGCCATCTGCCTGCTGGCTGCAGTGAGTCCTGCTACTAACCCGCAGTATGTGCCCTCTCCACTCCCTGCGTGACCCCCGCTCCGCCCCGGCACAAGGCTAGCAGCTGTCCTGTGCTGCTGGGACAGCTCTGCCTCCCCCCCCCCCACCTCCCAACCACTGTCTGACAGGCACCAGCTAGCTCCTCCTTGTTTCCTTAATGGCCCCAGACTGCATGTCCCCCATCCTCCTGTCTCTCACCACCCTCTCCCTGCACTTGGCTAGCCCCGCACATGGCCCTGGCTGGCGCCTGACCCCCATGCTTTGTTGCACCCTGGCAGTGAATCTCTGTGGGCGGAGGAAGAAGAAGGGTGGTTGGTTTGGGGAGCAGGAACAGAGGAGATCTGCTCTGGGTGTCTCCCCTGCCCCGTCCCAGGGATATTCTCTGGGCACTTGGATGCTAAGGAAGCCAGGAGGGATTGCAGGGGCTGCAGCAGCATCCAACCCTCCAAAGCCCAGAACCAGCTTGGCCCTGAGGGGAACTGAAGTCACCAGGGGTGGAGGGAGCGTCTGGCTTGGGGGTGCTGCCCTGGGCTGTGGGAGCCCTAAAGCCAGTTGGGAGAGAACTCCCCCAGCAGGCCCTGCCGAGGCCAGCCCTGGAGTAGGATTGAGGGGAGACCTCCAGGGTGCGTGCTGGGCTTATGCTGCAGTGCTGGCCCGGGCACACTGTAGAACAGCTCCTGGCTGCCCTTGTTCCTGGCAGGGCCACACCAGCCCCTGGGGCAGCCCAGAACAGGAGGTGTGGAGAGGTGCCCCCATTCCCACCCCCAAAGCTGCACCACTGCCAGAGGCCCCACTAGGGAGTGGAGTCAGCAGCATGTTTCAGGAGTGCTTGGGCCAGGCCAGGCCACCTGCAGCTCCCATTGGCCTCACTGGCAGCTGTGGGTGCCCAGTGCCTTGGAGATCCAAGCCCTGGCAGTGACCTGGGCAGCGCAGGCTGGGAGCTGGGAAGCCAGAGAGCCCCAAGGTCTCTCTGTGTGTGGCAGTCTCAGCACAGACCCCCTTTTATATACCAGGCTCCCGTTTGTGTCATACTGCTGCAGCTCACGCTAGAGGCAGGGGCCTGAGCCCTGGGGCAGGCCAGCATCTGAGGGGTGGGAGGAGACTTGTCCCAGCTTGAACCCCACCAGCTGACTCAGCCAGGAGATAAAATGGGGGTCTTGCCCCCTGAAGGCAGCCCCAGGGTGAGAATCCTGGTGTGGCCCAACAGCAGCCCCTGCGGGCCAACACGAGCACTGCGGCTCCCCGTTATTCCCACCTGGGAACTAACAATGGGCGCAATGGATGAGGGCACTCAGCAGTGCAGGGCCCCCAGGAGTAAAGCACCCCACTCCTCGTGGCAGGGCTTTGCCAGGGTCCTTGTGGGACAGTGGAGGGTCGTGCTTTGGAGCCAGAACAGGCAGCAGTTCCAAAGGCTACTGCATTTCCTGAGTCCCCCAAAGCCCTGGCAGGCTGCACACTCAGCAGCCACTTCCCCCAGGCTCTGAAATGCAGCCAGCCCTGGGCTGGGCATGGCAGCCATGCTGCACAATGGGCCCCTGGGGCTAGCTGGATGGGATAGATTAGCACCTGCAGGGGTGGAGGGAAGGGGCAGGGGATAGTGGGCAGCGATGGGGTTCAGCCAGGGCACTGCTGCTCAGTCTGGCACTCATGCTCTTTCTGTGTCCCCCATGGGCTGACCCAGCTCTTCCCTCCCCAGAGGCATCTGTTTGTCATGAGCTGTGCCAGGTGAATGCTGCATAATGGTCACCCAGCCCAGCCTGCTCCCTGAGGCACAGCGTGTGCATGCCTGTTACGTCAGTGCCCAGCTGGGCGGGATGGGCTTTTTAACCAGCTGCCCACCCCCTCGAGAGAGGGCGGCTGGGCTGTTCATCCCTCTTCTCCCCACCCTTTGCCTGAGGTCCCGGGGGTCAGAGGGTACCCACAGGCATTCCCTTCACGGCTGGATCTGTCTGTTTCGTCCACAGGGGGAGGGGTTACACCAGCTCCGAGAGGCTTTGAAGATTTTAGCTGAGAGGGTTTTAATCTTGGAAACAATGATTGGGCTTTATGGTGAGTAGAGACAGACAGAAGGACAGGATTCCAGGCTGCTGGTGTGGGGCTGGGCTCCCAGCGAGGGGCAGAGCAGGACGCGGAAGGCCCACACCCGCTGCCACCAAACAAACAGTGCTCCCTGCTTCCGGCCCATGGCCCTGCTCATCCCATGGTGCGAGCAGGGCCAGTGAGTCAGGTTGTGGGGGGGACTGGGGCTGGGGCTCGCTGGCCCCACACCTCCCTGACCTGGGAGCTTTGCCTGTTTGTTTATGGCAGCCGCCTGCCATGTGGGTCGGCGGTGTTGGCTGCGATGACATCATCCCACTTGAACAGGGCTTAGGGCGACTGTGGAAACCCACGCTTTGATGACATCACAGTGGCCTCCCACCTGCTGATGTAATGGAGCCGCTGGAGGAGGAAAATCCCAGACCTCCCCACCCTGCTCCGCACTGGGGGAGGGTCCTGGGAACCAGGACAACAGCATACCCCCAAACCCCAACACACTCACCCAGGCCCTGACATCGCCAGGGAGTGCAGCTAAACCAGCGCTGTGGGGAACGGGCCACTTGGATTCATCTGAACTCAGTGGGAAGAGGGCAGCTTCCAGTGCGGAGAATGGACCTGCTGTGCATGCCGCAGACCAGCTAGGGTCTGAGTGCCGGGTTGCTCCCCAGGGATCTGCCTGCAGTTGGAGCACACCCCCTAGTGGCAGCAGGCAGATGGGATTGTTAACTACAGCTTTCCCTTTCTGTTATGGTGAGATAATATTTGTATTAGGGCTCCATTGTGCTGGGTGCTGTTCAGGTTCCCAGGGAAAAGCTGGCCCCTGCCCCTGAGCCCCTGGCAGAGGCTCTCCTGGGCAGAGGAGAAGCACCTTTAAAATGACATTGAAATATTTTTAAGGATGAACTAAAAACAGCCACTCAGTCCCAGTGGCATCCAGGTTGGTGCCCTTTAATGGTGAAAGGGCTGGGGGCGTTGTATGCGGCTGCCACTTCAGAATCCCTTGATTTTATGCTGGTCCTTTCCCTGCCACTGCATCCCGCTGTGCGTGGAGTAATGATCAGGGCCGAGGGAGGTGAGGAGGCAGGAGAGGAGTTATAGGAAAGGAGTGCAGGGGTCCCTGGGGGTGTTCCACCCACAGATGCAGAGGGGAAGCCTCCCACACCAGCAAGACATTCTGGGAGGGCTTGAAAGAGGAGGCGAATGCTGGCTGAGCAGAGAGAGCCAGGAGAGGTAGGGAACCCCAGTTCCGGGGGATGGCTCTGAGTTTAGGAGTAAAGGATTCCTTCTATTCCCACCTGGACTCTGATTTCAATGGGAGCTAGAGGTCTGACTCTGCTTGCTCCTGGTGAGCCTTGCAGTCTTCTCCCCTGGAGCCTGGTGGTATGCATCTAACAGCCTGGAACCTGCCTCCTGCTCCTCAGAACAGCCTGCTGGCCCTGACACCAGGGAGAGAGGGGAGAGTGTTTAACCTGTGCAAAGCACCCATCCTCCGCAGGGAGCCCAGGAGCAATCGCCTGGCTGGGGCCGGCTAAGATCCCTTGAGGCTCCCTTCTCCTTGCAGAGGAAGTTCTTCTCCCAGCCCTCCAAGCTGCTGTCCTGGTTCCCTGACTCAGCCCTCAGTGACGGATCCCCCTCCCTTCCCCCGTCGAGGGTGAATGAATTCGCACTCTGTGCTCTTCTCGATCTCCACTAGGCCATTAGCTTACAATCCTTCCTACAGCAGCAGGCCCAGCTGGAGCTCCTGGCTAGAAGGGTCACCTTGCTGGAAGCCATCATCTGGCCAGGTAACAAGAGGCTCAACTTTTCCTACTCTGTTCTTCCTCAGCATGATTTCTGAACCGTGTGCGCTGGACTCCTTGAATGGCTGGGCCGCTGGGAGCCAGCCCTTTGTCGGGGACTCCATTGTATCCATGGGCTCCCCTTTGCATGCCGAGTTTGTGGATGACAACTCCTCTGTGTGTTTGGAGCCAGATGGTTGGGATTCCAGTTAGGTGCTGATACAACCCTTCCTGTCTCGTAACTGCCAGCTGGGGAGGGGGAAGAGGTGCTAGTACTTGAAGCCGCAAGTGGGACTTCCCTAACTCAGACTGCAAGGCAAGTCTGCATGGGTCTGTCCTGCAGGTCTCGTCCTCTCGTGGCACCACTGGAAATTAGCAGCATGAGCTATGGCACAACAGTGCCCTGGGTGTCTGCACTGGGTATCACTCAGGCGCACTGACCATTCCTGGTTTAGCTTGAAGGAGAGTTTCCTTTGCTCTGCCCTGTGGGAGAGAAGGCACGACAGACGGCTCTGTACAGGGCTAGATGCTGCCTTGATCATGGTCCTGCGCAATGTGTGTTACCTGCCTGTGGCCAGGGATGCTGGAAAATCGCAGGAGCAGATGGTCCATGAAATGGGCTGGAAGTGCTGAGCCCATCACAGCAGGGTCTTCTGGCCATTTCCTGCAGTCTAAAACCTGGCTTCAGTGGGAGCAGAATCCCGCCTCCCGTTGTCATTAACAGCCCCTGACCACTCCTCTGAGCTGCCACTGCACAGGCTGTAGACTGAATGCCATCAAACCGGGCAGCCCCAGAGCGCTGAGCCCAGCTGAGCCATTTCACCGGAGCCTGGCTGAGTCCAAGAGGTGCTGTATTAACATGCTGCATTATTCTGGGCTCTGTGGTCACCCACTATCCCCAGCCAACTGCTTAGATTGGAGCCTTCCCCCGTTCACTCACCCTCTCTAGTAGCTGCAATGGAGAGGGAGCACTTGGACCCAGAGCCATGAAGGTCTTTAGATGCCTCCACAGGAGTTAGGCACCTACAGATCTTGGAGGAGCTGGACCTTGACTCCTTTGTCCATATGCCACATACATCACCTGGCTGGAGAGCAGGGACGTGAAGTGACAACCAACCTCTCCCAGACCTGGAGGGGGAAGCCAGAGCCCCGAGCTGAACCTGACACTCCCACTTTGCAGCCCATTGTTGCCTCATGTGGCTGCATTGTTGCTGATCACGTACTCCTTCACGGGAAGGGCAGGCTCCAAAGGGGGCCAGGCAGTGGCAGTATAATGCACAGGCCATGCCCAGGGCCCCAGCCATTTTAGGGGCCATCAGGCGCACCAGAACTGTGCCCCCCCCCTTCCCTGGGAAAAAAACCTTCTGGATCCAACATATGGATTCAAATAAGGGCGTCAGTCTCTCCTTGGCAGCTCTTCTGAAACAGCCACATCTGGTGTGTCGGGCTCATGCCTGGACACAATGCGACTGTCCTTGGAGATGGCGCAACCGAACCCTGGGCTCTGGGGAGATTAGAGGCTGAACTCTGCAGTTTTATCGCTGCCGCTGCCCACAAAGGCAGGGAGACCGACAGAACATGGCTAATCTCTGAGACTAGCCAATGCCCAGAGTTTTGGCCTGCAGCACCAGGGCAAACACATGGCTGCTGGGTGCTCTGCCTAGGCCACTGGTACGCTAAGGAATAGCCAGACACTGACGCTGTTCAACAGAGCCAATGCCCTGCGATCGGCCAAGCTCCCTGGTTGGGTCTTGATGGAGAATCGTTTGGAGTTGACTCTGCTTTTCTTCCCTCCCCCTGCTAGAGCCAGAGCCGGGTTCAGGTGCCGAACCCTTCCCCACTAGTGCCCCCAGCTTCCACCGGGGCAAGCGCAACAGGCTGGCAGTCTACAGAATCAGCCCACACCAGCTGGCACAGAAGGCAGAGGACGAGAACAAGTGAAGAAGGGGCAGCCCACCCTGAGCGGGGGGCATCTCCCAAAGCATGAAGGCCCCTTTGGGTACGCCCCCCCCCCACGTCGTTCTGGACTGTGGCATGAAGAAACGCTCGAGGCGCCTTCCCAGGCCGTGGCGCTGGCTGGCGTGATGTCGTATTTATTTGTGCTCTCATTCTAAAGAGGCCTGTACCCAGAGCTATGTGTGTACTAACTGACCCCCTGCTGGCTCCAGGACACCCCCCTCCCCGTGCTCCCCTCATTGTACTGCAGGGGGCACTCGTAATCTCTTGGTGCTATTGTGTGGGATGTCTTCTAGATGACCTTGGCCTGTAGCTCCCGGCCTGGCAAGGATGGCACAGGGGGCTCCGTTCCCCCTCCTGCCCCCAAACTGCAGAGGGTTTATCCTGGGCACATGCCAGGAATTCAGTCTTTGGCTCCCCCACTGAGGGGGTGCAGAGGATGCTACCTTGGTCTTTCCTAGTCCCCAGGGATTGGCTCAGCCCCATAGAGCCAAGTTCTTGCCTTTTCACTTGTGAATCCAGCCCCCGAGCAGGGGCAGCTGGCACCTGTAGCGCTGCCCAGCACTAGGCTCTCCACCAGTCCGTTACCTCATTATGGGTTTGGGCCCCGGCAGCCCCTGAGCAGCTCTGCCCGTACCACTGGACACTAGCACTAATGTGGGGTGGCTCCAGCTGAACACTGAAAACCAGGCTGAGCCTGGGTGCAGCATACACCTGCTCGAACCCTGCCGGGCTGGGCTCTGGCTGCCTGCTCTTGGCCACCCTGCTTATCTCTGATGGTCCAGACCTCTCTCAGGCCCAGGGGCTTCCACCATCCAGCCCATTCTTCCCCCAACCCATGTGGAGAGCAGCCCATAACCCAACAGCCAGGCCCCCACACCGGCTGCTGTGCTGGGAAGGTGTCTGCACACAGACGGGGATGATGCTAGAACCCACTGTGGCAGGGGCACCCTGCAGCTCAGGCAGTCTTGCTCCCATGTGCCGGCTTCTTCCACCCCAAAGGCTTTACCTGGAGAACAGTTCTTCTGGGGCAGGCTCCAGCTGAGCCTCAGGCATATCCCCTTCCAGCATCCCCAGCCCCACCCTGGACACCTTCCCCCAGGGAGGAGGGATCTTCCACCTGGAGGCCAAAGTGTCATCAAGGGCAGTCACCATGGGCATGGCTGAACACAGGCAGAGGCCAGGCCTCAGCTCCCTGCTCCATCTCCTTGATCAGCATTCCCTCAGCTAACCATGGCTGGGGAGGGCTCCAGGGGACACATAACCAAAACCTACCTAGCAGCAGCACAGCCTTGCCCCACCTCCCACCATCCTTCCCTGTGGGCCCTGAGACCCACTAACAACTGGGAGAGCTGCTGTAAAATAGGAAGAAAGGAAAGGAGCAGGGAAGTCTGGGGCCATTAGGGCGGAGGCCTGTCTGAAACCAGCAACCAGTGCAATCCTGCCACCAACTGCACAAACGGCTGGGGAGGGAACCTGCCTTTGTATTGTGTATGCTCATGATCCCGGCCAAGTGGGGGACAAATGGTCTAAAGGTCATTAAAACGTGTCCCTAAGCTCCAGCGCCATGGCAGTCTGGCTGTGCTTACAGAGCTGGGGGGAGAGCAGCGAGGCTGTGGGACTAGCACCACTGACAGGCATCAGCTGCAGCCAGGAAGGATGCTGGCTAGGGGCCTGGCGCTCCCAGTGCTCTGCAGCTCTGCCCTCACCCAGAGGCTGCACCAAGGGGAAGGACCTGAGGGAAACAAATGACTGGCTGAGCCCAGCCACAGGCAATGAGAGCAGCCAGCAGCCTCCCCAGGGTTTGGTGAAACTTTATTTCTCTAGCAAAGAACAGTGACAGGTCACTTCCACGGGTCCACAGGTCAGCTCCCCAGGCAGGCACATCCGGCTGGCCAGGCAGCAGGCACTTCTGCAGGGGCCCCTAGCAATGGTGGCAGGGCTCGCTGGCTCAGAGCCTGTGGCAAGCCAGAGCAAGGCTGGAAAGTAGCTGCAGGGCCATGATGCTGGCAGTCTCCAGATGGATCCCATGTAGCATGGGAGCTGGTGGGTCCAGGAGCCAACCCTTGGTAAAGCCAGCCAGAGGGCAGGCAGAGAAAGCAGGTACCACCTTCAGGCAATAAGATGGGAGCTGGCAGGCACCTTTCCCTGGCTAGCCCTCCCCTCTGCTTTCCAGGGCAGTCGGCCTTTGGGGAGATGTCACGGTTACGGACTGTGTACAATTCCCAGACTGCTGGTGACATAACTCCATACCCCGAGGCCATGGGACTGCCTGGGATGACACAATGTGTAGCAGAGTTTAGGCTCCAGAGAACACAAGCATGGATCTGGCCTGTTTTCTAGCATCCCCTGCACCCAGCAGCAGCATTAAATCTGGAGTTCCCTGGGCTGTGTTCATCTGTGCTGTCCCCAATACTGGCCTCACCCCCCGCCCCAGCTAGTGACGATCTGTCTACACTGGTGCTTTCTAACACCAGTCACTCAGTCACCAATTAGCAAATATATTTGCCCATGCTAGCATGGACGCTCCCTAAATGTCAGTTCCAGGACAGCCTGAATCCCAGCCTCAATCATAGAGGCTTGTGCCCTGGAATATTTGGGAGGCCCAGAATGGCCAGTACTAACCTGGCTGCTAACTCAAGTTAAAATTTAGCATAGCCTTACCAAGAAAGGGATGGATCAGGCAGAAAACAAGAGGCCAGAGCCCGTGGGGGCTGGTACGAGGGGAGGGATGGAGAAGGTAGGAGACACCATGCTGCAAGTGACTCCTCTGCACAGCCCAAGCCATGCCTCAGTCATGCAACTGCTCTTCCTCCCTGCAGCACTCAGCTCAGCACCTGCCTCACCTGCTCCTGCTTCCTCATCCCCAGGTGCTGGCTGGTGAGTCTTGCCCATGCTCAGGGTTTAACTGATTGCCATACTTGGGGTCGGGAAGGCATTTTACTCCAGGACAGATTGGCAGAGGCCCTAGAGGTTTTTCACCTTCCTCTGCAGCATGGGGCACGAGTCACTTGCAGCTTGAAGTCTTCAAACCACAATTTGAGGGCTCCAATAACTCAGACATAGGTTAGGAGTTTGTTATAGAAGTGGATGGGTGAGATTGTATGGCCTGCATAGTGCAGGAGGTCAGACTAGATGATCATAATGGTCCCTTCTGAACTTAAAGTCTATGAGCCTAACCATTCCCCATGGAGCCCAGGCCTGGAGCTGAGCCCTACAGGACTCCCCCATCTTGGGATAGAGGGTGCATGCCCCCAAGCTCATGGTGTTTCCGGTAATGGGCTTTGCTCTCTTCCTTCCCTCAGGGCCTGGTGATCTTAAACCCAGTGGTTCAGCCTGGGGCCGTTATTTCCACTGTTAATTACTGGGGCCCTTTATTCTGCGGTGGGAAAGCACGGTACGGCTTGCTCTGTGGGAAGCAGATGCTCACGGCAGGCTGGCCTGCTCTCCGACATTACCACGGCTTCGTCCCCGACCTGGCCTCCAATAAGCAGTGAGACGGCCCCCTCCACTCGGCCCGTGGCTGCCAGTGCCACCACCGCCTGCTCCGTGGGAAAGCCCATCCTCTCAAGCTGCTGCAGCCTGGGGAGCAAGAGGGAGACAGGCATAAGAACGGCCAGACTGGGTCAGACCAAAGCTCCATCAAGCCCAGTATCCTGTCTTCCAACAGTGGCCAGTGCCAGGTGCCCCACAGGGAATGAACAGAACAGGGAATCATCAAGTGATTCTGTCGCCCATTCCCAGCTTCTGGAAACCAGAGGCTAGGGACACCATCCCTGCCCAATCGCCACTGCTGGACCGATCCTCCATGAACTTATCTAGTTCTTTTTTGAAGAAACCTTTGGACTGTGGGTGGAGACACAGGGTCAGGCAGGGAAAGCAGGGGCAGGTGGGGAGAACTTGGGCCTGTTTGATACAGATGGCTGTATGGTTGCTGGTGGGCTGCCCACACTCCTGCACGGTCCATCCCCAGCAAACGCACAAGCAATGGCGCAGACAGCAGCCTCCCTGCCCATCAGGTGGCTCGTAGACTCCACAGTTCCTAGTGTGCAATGCTCCGCCTGTCCGTATCACTCAACAGGGCTGAGCTAGCCCAATCTGTCCAGGTCGGCATGACAGGACCTTGGCGGCAGGAGCCATGGAACATGAACAAGTTGTACCAAGACCTGCAGCCCAGCAGAGATGGGAGGGAGCCAGAGGGCAGCCCACACTATGCTCTCAGGCTTGGTGGGTGCTGCCCAAACAGCCCCCCAATCTGGTTCTGAGTTAGAAGCCAAGTGGCCTCTGGTCCACACTGGTCACCAAGGGGTTGCCTCCCCCTCCATCCCCTTGCCCCCATGCTGCCATGCCCCTTACCGCAGAGAGGAGACAGAGGATTTGGAAAGCTGCACTCCGCTCACGGCAGCCTCCAGGCTGGCGTCCCTCAGGGAGGCCTGGATCCCGGCCAGCAGCAGCTGCTCATCCAGCAGGACCTCTCCCAAACCCAAGAGTGATGCCCCAGAGTGCAGGCTGGGGCTGTCCCAGGGGGGAGGACTCCCATGGAGATCTGGGAAGTGAGCCAGAGGGACAGACAGGTATGGCATCCCAGAGCTCTGCCAGCACCCCGGTCTTTCAGCAGCCCAAGAAGAGGCAGGTGCCATGGCCAAGGACTGGTCTGAAAGGCCCCCTGAGAAGCACTGCTGGGCTGGGGGGGCAGAGAGTCTTGGAGACCTGGGAATCAAGGAAGGAATTAGAGGGGGGTCCAAACAAACAGCGGGAGGGAGCAGCCTCCCAGCCCATCACAGAGGGCAATCAGGGTGGCCCCCAATTGAATGGGGCTGGGGGGGGAGTGCCTTTCCTTCACTGGGAGGGAGAGTGCCCCGTGACTCTAGCAGGGACGTGATTCTCATGCTGGCAATGCCAGACCCTAAAGCAGTGATTCTGGAGACTCCCTGTGTCTGGGGGAGGAGGTTCTGGGTCAGTCCCCACCCCACATCCCATTCCTAGGACTCCTTGCTATGCAGCACTAGACCAGAGGGGTCGCTAGTGGGTGACCCACACCACGGCCTCCCTCCTTGCCCTCTCCAGCCAGGTCTCTGCCAGGCAGTCAGGGAGGGAGATGAATGGCGGTAACCAGTGGGTCACCAGGCCTGCCTGGGGGCACAGGGGGAGAGCCAGGGGCCATGAGCTGATGGTGTCTCTCGCCTCATGTACCTGCCCCTGGTGCTGGCCGCATGGCTAGTGGGAAGGATCCCCGCTCTTGGACACAGGATAAAGCGGACGAAGCCACTTCTCGCCAGTGTCCTGCAGACAGCCCCATCATGTAGCACTTCCAGGCGCCTCTCCGATAGCTCCAGCCACGACAAGACCGGGACCAATCTGCCACCAGTTCCTCTGGTCAAGGAAAACATCTGCTGGCCCCAGCAGGAGACGCTTCCTGGGCCCCAGCCTGGCTAGCTAGGAGCCAAATAACCAAGGGTCTGCAAGGCATGTTGGGATCTGTAGTCTCCATAAAGATGATGGCAGCTGTGACTGGCTCTTGTTATAACCACATCAGAGGCAGAGCTCAGGTGCCTAATAATGCTCCCTTCAGCTGGGCAAAATCCCCTGGAGTAACCACAAACCCCGGGATGGTTAGTTTACGATCAGTGTGTACATCTGTTGTGCCAAGGTCTGCGAGCATGAGCCAGAGACGGGCACCTGGAGAAAGCTCGCGGGAAGGAGAGTGTCTGAGGCCGTGCAATGGATGCCAGGCACTCTGTGCTAAAGAGGCATGGGATAGCACACAGGCCCCCAGATCACCAAGCTTCTGGGGGCTGTGAGATATTACGGCGTGATTAGTGCTGGTGGAACACCAACCTTGGAGACAAACCCCTAAGCTAATAAAAAGATACCAGCAGTGCCAGCTTCCTACCCAGCAATGTGCCTCTGCCCTGGCTTGAGAGATGGGAAGGAAAAATCCAGCCTCTACAGCCCAGACAAGAGGTCAATTAGTGGTTGCTGGCATGGTGGTTTCTGTAATGTGGGGACACCTATCCCCTAAGAGCTGGACTGAGACCCATCAAACGTCTTTCACATGGGCCACTGAAAAGCTACCAGATGGAAAGGACTTTCACTCCCTCCCAGCCGGGGCAGCATCCAAACTAGGTTCCATATCCCATATCCCATCTCCAGAGTGGGCAATCTGGGACATTAGCTATTTTCCTGTGGAGTGGACTGTTTTCTCCACAATCTTAGCTTTCATTTAAAAGAATTAATGGCTGAATTGTGACCCCAGGCACTCCCCCACCACTGACTTCCGTGGAGTCACATCTGGGGGAAGCTGGGTGGAACATTCTCCTGTTTCTTGCCTTTCTGTTTGTGAAGACTCCTTCTGAATGCAACCAGTGTCACTCTTCTGAGTCTGCAGCCAGGCTTGGGGGGCAGGGGGGCTGCTTTAGTGGACACTGCTCTGCTACTTGCTGTCCCTGCTGCCATCATGGCACCTAAAATACATGTGCTCTTCAAACCTCCTGGATGCCAGCTCCATGTGTGTGATACTTGCCTTGTCCCCACTGACTTTGGCATAGTTGCTACAGGCTGCACCCACTGGCTCCATTGGCCCTGTGATGGGGCATATAAACCCCCCTCAGCCACTGTCACTAGGGACAGTCACTACCTCCCCAGCTGTGGCTAATTAGCTGACCTGCAACAGTGGGGCTAGGAGGCTGCAGCCCAGGCAGGGGGCTGGCTGCCGATGAGGCTGGGACACAGATTGATAGGAAGCTGCCTAGCAAGCAGGCCCTGGCACCCCTGAGGAGTGAGGTGAGGCTGCTGGTGGAGGAAGCAGAGGCCCTTAGTTAGGATCCCTTCTCCTACCAGCTGGAGCAGAAGTGGACTCACTTGGGGCGCTGACAGCGGGCCTGGGAGGGCCATGACACACCGATCTGATGATGGCTGGGGTTGAACTATGATCAGGAGAGCAGGGGCTTTAAGGGCTGGTGCACTTCCAGGGACTGAGGCCCCTAATATCTAGGGGTGTCAAAGCCCTGTGGAGTCCCAGGGCAGGATTGTTCACTGGAGCTCTATCCAGGGGCACCCTCCCCTTCCCTGGGGACCCCATTCCACAGGCCAACTGATCACACCGGCTTGCAGCATCTGTGGGGACACCAGTGCCCCTCTTCAGGGCCCAGTCGATACCTTGCCAGGCTGGCAAGGCCCCGGGAACACCCTGCCCATCACACAGAGGATACAGGCCAGCCCTGTGAGCGCACCACTCAGGTGGAGGAGGAAGGGGCACCCGGGGGAGAGAAGCTGGCTGAACGCGAGGAGAAGCCAGGGCAGGGCCCCAGCCCCAACCTGCCCCGAGGCCCCAGCCCTGCTCCTCAGTACCAGATGGCGCCCCAGCATGGCCAGGTGGACCGGAGTGTAGCCGCTGGCAGCATCAGGGGCAGGCGCCCAGAGCCCAGCCAGGATGAGGTAGAGCAGAGCCGAGATCACCGCGCTGAGCAGGGAGGCGTGGAGGTAGCGCAGGGTCCCCTGCTGGCGCTCCTGGCGCCAGCCCAGCACAGGAAAGAGCAGCAAGTTGAGGAGCAGGAGGGAGGGGTCCGTGTGGCACAGGCAGTAGGTTGCCAGACGATACACTGGGGAGAAGAGCAAGGGATGACCTGTTAACATGGGACTCCCTGGATTCACCATCCTTCTAAGGGAGCCCAGGGCTGGGGAAAGACTCAGCACAGGCCTGGGCCTGCCCACGTCTGGTCCGGTCCTACGCGACAGCTGCTGCCCTACCATTGGTATCATGTCACAGCACGCTGACAGCCCCTCCTGGCCTCCGCCTGCCCACTGAGCCCCTCGGAAGACATGCCTACGCTGGAGCTGCCCATGTCACGCCCAGCCCCACGCAGCCAACACGCTAGAAATAGCCAGGGAACCTCTTCTGCCAGCGGGAGGCTCCAGTCTCCCACCAGTGGCCTGTTAAACCTCCAGGCATCAGGAGTGAGAGCCCTGCAGCAAGGCTGCATCCTGAGGGGTGGGCGAGAGGAGGGGGCGGCAGCAGAGGCAGGGGCAGGACAGTACCCACCTTGGAAGTTTCTGAACAGCAGTGCCGGCGCTAAGGACAGATTCTCGCAACCCCCCAGCAGCCAAACGACGCCAAGAAGCAGCATTAGGGTAACGGAAGCAAGTGGGGGGCCCTCCAGTCCCCACAACCATGTTAGGCGCCTCCTGGACAACATCACCTTGAGAGGGGAGAGCCAGCTACACCATGGCTCTTGGAGGGACCCTGGATTTCAGGGGACTCAGCAAGGCAGGCAGAAGCAACCAGGGCCTGGGAAGTTCGCAGCACTCGGGGACTGTCTGTGGGGAGAAGTGGGGACTGAGTCTCCCAAATATACAAGCAAACCGTATGAGGGCAATGAGGGTGTCCCCAGGTGAGGGCAGCCCACCAGGACCCGTTTTATGGGGAAGCAGAGAGCTCTGACCAGGACATCCCAGTGTGTCTCCCGAGGCCCAATACATGAGCTGCCCTCTCAGAGCCCTGTGTCTGGCAGGCTGCACCCTGGCACCCAGTGCTGGTACAGGAGGGGAGCAGGGTGCCCTGCCCCTTTGATCCCCATACCCAGCACCCATGGGAGCTGCAGGCAGATGAGAGTTCTGTGCAGCCGTGTGACTCTGTACAGAGCTGAGGTTCAGGATCAGGGCTACTGGTTTCCTGTGGGGCCCTGCAGCGAGGTGTGAACTGTGATCGCTCACAGCACTTACCAGCCTGCAAGGTGCTTGGAGCTGTGCGGGACAAAAGCACAGACACGAGCCACTCATGCTACATAACAGGGACCCCAAGACAGCCAACCCACAGCCAGCTTGGCCTCCCGCTGTGCACACTGCCCCAGGGGGCAGGAGAACTGCACAGCTGGCCTCAAACACAAGACAGCGGGTGGCAGCTGTTTCTGAAGCCTTGTGTTGCAAACCCTGCCGCTCATGAGCTGGTCTGTGCCCTGTGACCAGGGAGATCAGTCAAAAACAGACCTAAAAGTGGCAATTCTTCAACAACAAACTTCAAAAACAGATTTCAACATGAAACTGCTGAACTGGAACTAATTTGCAAACTGGACACCATCACATTAGGCCTGAATAAAGACTGGGAGTGGTTGGGTCATTACAAAACCTAAACTTAATTTCCCCTACTGTTACTCACACCTTCTTGTCAACTGTCTGAAAGGGCCACTCTCTTACCACTTCAAAAGTTATTTTTCCTCCCTTGGTATCCTGCTGTTAATTGAATTGTCTTGTTAGACTGACCTCACACTTGGCAAGGCAACTCCCATCTTTTCATGTATTTATACCTGCTCCTGTATTTTCCACTCCATGCATCTGATGAAGTGGGCTTTTTTACCCACGAAAGCTGATGCCCAAATAAAGTCTCTAAGGTGCCACAAGGACTCCTCCTTGGTTTTGCTGATACTAACTAACACAGCTACCTCTGAAACCTTCCCCAAACAGTAACTCCTGGCTTCGGTTCCCCAGCCCTGGCTGTTGCTGCAAGGGGCATATGGGAGGCACTCAAGTCTGGGTCCGTGGATTCTCGGCCTGCAGGATGGTGACCCTGAGGGCCCGTGCACCCAGCAGGGACATAAAGAGAACAGCTGTATTTGGGCCTGGGGGGAGGGATGCCCCCATTTCCGCGTGCTGCTCTTCGCTCTGCACCTAGGTTAGCGCTGGTGCAGCAAAGCAAAGCTCTTCCTACCTCTCCAGGCTGCTCTGAAAACTTGGTTGGGGACGTGGCTCATCTCCTTCCAGCAGGCCAGCTTTCCCTGCGGCTCCGGGGCAGGGGAGGAGGCGGTGTGGCCTTACCCTGGCCAAGAGGGGAGAGAAGGACATCACACAGCCATTTTGCCATGCTCCTCTGCTAGGCACTTCCATCCCTGCACAGAGCTTGGGCCAGCCAGGGAGCGTCAAGAAAGTTGAACCCTTGAGATGAAAAGGAGCATCTCAGCTAGATGTGCTCTCGGAGTTACTGGGGGCAGGCTGTGGCCTGGGCTGAACAGGAGGTCAGGCTGGATGATCGCAATGAGCCCCTCTGGCCTGGGACTCTGGAGGTGTGCTCTAGGCCGGCTGGTTAAACAATCAGAGCGTTGCCCATGGCAAATCTCCCTCCCCAGGCGGCTGAGAGCTGGAAGGGTTTGTAAAGGAACTCGCCTGCTCTGGTCTCTGCTGCTTGTTCCCTGTTTGCATCTGACACAGAAAAGTTCTCTTTCGAGTCCCTTTTGCTTCCAGGTTTGGGCTGCAGACACTGCAGGGGAGGATCTAACCCACAACGCTATGGAAGAGATAGCAAAACTCATGCTTCAGAGCTCAATGCCTCACTGCCACAGACCAGAGTGGGGGCAGATTGCCCCACCTCTGCTACCCCCAGGTTCTTACACCCTCCTCTAAAGCAGCACTGGATCCTAGCTCTTGTCAGGCACGATCCGGGGCAAGCAGGACCTTGGTTCTGAGCTGGGCTTACAACGTGCCATTTTCTTCATTTATTTTTAATTGAATAAAATATTTCTGTTGCCACTGGATTTTGTGACACAAAACACAACCGTGGGGCCCAACAGACTTGGATGTTGCAGGCCCATGATGCATAATACTAGGGGTCCGAGACGCAGAGGTGCTTAGTCGCCTCATTGAAATCAATGGGAGATGTGGGTGCTCAGCACCTCTGAATTTCATCAGCAGGGGCAGCTCCTTTAAAGGGCTCAGCACCGGCAGCTCCCAGGCATGTGCGGACGTGCGACAAGCTGTTTGCGTGGGTTCAAATGGGACACAAGGGGAATGAGGCCCAGCAATTCAGCATGGTTGTTGCTGGTGCCATCTGAAAGCTCTGCCTGCAAGCCATGCCCCACCCCGCTGAGCTGCCAAAAGGAGTCAGTGGGCTGTGGGGATGGTCATAGCTGCCGAGTTTTGTGCAGCTGCATGTAAGAACATAGGAAAGGCCACACAAGGTCAGCCCAGTGGTCCAGTAGCCTGGTTTCTTGTCTTCTGACAGCAGCCGGTGGCAGATGCTTCAGAGGGAATGAACAGAACAGGGCAATTAGTGAGTGATCCATCCCATCAGCCAGTCCCAGCATCTGAGGGACGCCCAAAGCTTGTAACTCTTCCCAATCAGCTTTGGACTAAAACTATCTTGAGTAGTTTCGTATCATCTACAGTGGTCCACCTCACTATTCACCCCTTTTCCAGCTCATTTATCAGTATGTTGAACAGCACTGGTCCCTGTACAGGTCCTTGGGGTACCCCACTATTTAACTCTCTCTATTCTGAAAACTGACCGTTTATTCCTACCCTTTGTTTCCTGTCTTTCAGTTAGTTACTGATCCAGAGGACCTTTCTTCTTATCCCATGGCTGCTTACTTTGCTTAAGAGCCTTTGGCCTTGTCTACGATACAAAATTAAGTTGATCTAATCAATATACAGCCACTTCAGTTCATGTCCACACTCTGCTTTCTGTTGGCAGTGAGCATCGTCACCAGGACAGGTGTGGGGCACTGGGAGGCGCCAGGAGGGAGCCCTGCGTGAGGCTGACAGACAACGGGTGATGTAAGTAATGCTGAATCTACACATACACTGAGCCGCCCAGATACACTGACCTAAGCACTATGCCTCCTGCACAGCTGGTGTTATTAGGTTAGCGTAGTGGGTGACTTACATCACCGGGAGCGATGCTGAAGTGTAGACAGTGGCATAGTTAGGTTGATGGAAGCTGCATTATGTCAACCTAATTCTGCAGTGTAGACCAAACTTTCGGGGAGGGACTTTGCCGAAGGCTTTCTGACAGTCCTAGTACACTGGATCACCCTTGACAACATGCTTGTTGATCCCCTGAAAGAATTCTAATAGATTGGTGGTGCACAATTTCCCTTTACAAATGACATGCTGACTCTCCCCCAACAAATGGGTTCATCTATGCGTCTGACAATTTTGTTCTTAGTTTCAACCAATTTGCCGGTACTCAAATTATGCTTATTGGTCTGTGATTGCCATGTTCACCTCTGGAGCCTTTTTAAAAAGTGGTGTCACATTAGCTATCCTCCAGTCATCTGGTACAGAAGCTGATTTAAATGCTAGGTTACACAGCACAGTTAGAATGGTAGTTCTGCTATTTCACAGTTGAGTTCCTTCAGAACTCTTGGGTGATACCGTCAGGTCCTGGTGACTTATTACTGTGTAATTTATCAATGTGTTCCAAACCCTCCTCTAATGACCCCTCAGACTGGGACAGTCCCTCAGATTTGTCACCTAAAACGAATGGCTCAGGTTTGGGAATCTCCTTCACATCCTCTGCATTGAAGAGGAATGCAAAGAATTAATTGAGCTTCTTCACAATGGCCTTGACTTCCATGAGCGCTCCTTTAGCACCTCAGTTGTCGAGTGGCCCGACTGATTGTTTCACAGGCTTCCTCTTTCTGATGTACTTAAACTGAATTTTGCTGTTAGTTTGAAGAGCAACTAGCAAAGGAGACTGAAACTCTTTTTTTTTAGCCTGACTAATTATACATTTAAACGTGATTTGCCTGAGTTTATGCTCCTTTCTATGTTCCTCAGTAGCATTTGACTTCCAGTTTTCAAAGGATGCCTTTTTGCCTCTCGCTGCTTCTTTTACTCTGTTGTTTAGCCACGGTGGCATTTTTGGTCCTGTTTACTATTCTTTTTAATTTAGGAAATACATTTAATTTGAGCCTTTATTATGGAGTTTTACATTTTTTCCCCATGCAGTTTGTAGGCATTTCACTCTTGTGACTCTTCCTTTTAATTTCCGTTTTACTTGCTTCCTCATTTTTGTGCAATTCCCCGTTCTGAACTGAAATGCTACCATGGTGGGCTTCATTAGTATTTCCTCCTCACAGGAATGTTAAATTTAATTACATTATGGTCACTATTACCAAGCAGTTCAGCTACATTCATCTCTTGAACCAGATCCTGTGCTCCACTTAGGACTAAATCATGAATTGCCTCTCCTCCTGTGGGTTCCAGGACTATTCTCCAAGAAGCAGTCATTGATGATGTCTCTGCATCCCATCCTGAGGTGACAGGAGCCCAATTAATATGGGGATAGAAAACACAATAATAATGGGGGATTTCAACTACTTTCATACCCTCTCTAACCTGCCTGACATTTCACAGTCACCATCACCAGCCCGGTCAGGTGGTCAGTAGTATATTCCTATGGCTGTACTCTTGTGACATTGTAATGGGGTGCACGCCGTGCCCCATTGGATTCGGATCCTTGGCACTGTTCCTTAAAGACTCAGGGACATTGCAACCTGGTGCAACACCCGTGCTTTTTATTTGGTATCTGTTCCCACCACCAGTTTCCCACTATTTACATGGCTTGGCCTCACACAGGCCTGACCAGCAACAGACTGGTGGGCAATTTCCTCCCTCTGAGCCTGACCTTTCCCTCCAGGTTTCTGCCCCCTTCTCTTACACTTCCTCACACCTTTAGCGTCTGCTAATGAGGCTGGCAGGTGCAGGCGCTTCCCAGGCAAGGGCTGGCTATATAGCAAGGGCTGGCGATTGAGGCTTGGGTGGCAGGAGCTGATTAAAGGCTTTCCTAGCAGTGTCCTGCCACACATCTCCCCTCTTAAGTGACTGCCAGAGTGGGGGCTGGTTCAGCCCCTCCTCCCTCTGCCCTGGAGGTTGCTTCAGGGGGGCCCATCAGCCACTGCTGGGAGGTCCCCGGGGTCTTCCTCACGAGGTTTATCCATCCCCCAGCCACAAAAGGCACATTGGGAAGGGGGTGGATTGCTCCACAGATCTACAGCTACCCACTGGTCCTCGCACCAATTGCAGCCTTTCAGTTGCTCTATCAGCTGCTCCCTCTTGTCTGGCAGCGAAGCCAGGTGGGTCTGGATGTAGGGGTTTCCCCTTCCTTCAATGGGGTCTCCCCCCTCTTTCTCCCAGAGGGTCCCCTCCCATGGCCTCCATTCCCTTTTGCGACTGGGCCCTAATCTGTCCTCAGGACCATGGGGTGCAGCAACCGCTCTACCACCTCCACCCATTGCCAAGAAAACCAGCCCCCACCTCCTGGGACATCTTGGCCACGGCCTCCAGTCGCCCTGGGTGCACTCAAGCATCATTCACATCCCTGCAATAAACCACTGTGGCTTCCCCAGTCCTCTTTGAATGAGGGTGTGGGCTGAGGCCATATCTACTAAGCCCCTCCGGGGCTTCCTCCCCACCCGCATGGGGATGGTGCCCAGTCCTTTCCCCCACTTCTTCCCACCACCATTCATCCAACTGCAAAACTTGGCTAGCCCACATTCCATTTCCGGGCAGTCCCGGCACTCATGTCCCTGCCACCCACATCGCCAGCAGATCAAATGCCCCGGGCGTGGTGACTAGGGCCCCCCTTAATCTCCTCTCTTTTTCTCAGGACCTCTCCTGAGGAGAAGTTCTTGGGGTTTCTTCCCCCATTCCAGGTCCTAGCCCATCCACTCCTCTTTTCGAGGAAAGGCCGCCTCTGCATATGCCTCCGTCAGTTTGACAGCGGCCTCTACCATATTTGGCTGGTGCCGCTGGACTCAAACTTGCACGTTTTCCAGGAGGCTCCGCACAAATTGTTCTAGGATCACCTGGTCCATTATCTCTCCCACCATCCAGGTGTCCGGCCTTAACCACCATGTGGCCCAATCCATGAGCTTCTGGGCAAAAGTGTGGGGCTGCAAACCTCCTGTCCACCACGCTGCCCAAAACTTCTGCCAATACTTTTGATCAGACAGTCCCATCCAGTCCAGGACTTCCACCTTCACCGCCTCATAATCTTTGGCTTGTTCATTAGTTAGGGCCATGTAGGCAGCCTGCGCCTCTCCAGCCAGATATAGAGCTAGTCTTAGGGCCCAGGTCACCTTGTCCCATCTGGCACCTGTGGCTACCCATTCAAAAGTCCACAGGAAGACATCGTGGTCTTCAGTGGGGCCCATCTTACAAAGCCCCACCTGCCACCTGCCATCACCTCCCAGGGGACTCACCAACCAGTGCAGGAGCTGCTGCTGTACACTGGCCAGCTCCCTGATGAAGTCCTAGAGGGTCTTTCATTGCTTGGCCTGTCAAGTGAGTAAGGCCTGTCTCTTGCCCTGGTGGGACTGCTGAAAGGTCTGCAGGATTTTCTGCAACTCCTCCTCTTGCTATTTCACAAGCCACTGCATGGTTCCCTCCATGCTCGGGTTGCCACTCCCTGGTGCTGGCTTCAAATCCCAGACAAGCCCCAGACAACAGGGTACACACTGAATCCCTTCAGAGTCAGCTCCTTGGCCCCATTCCCTAAAGACTCAAGGACACTCCAAGCTGGTGCAACACCCATGCTCTTTATTTGGTGTCCATTCCCAAATCCCACCACCAGTTTCCTGCTATTTACATGGCTTGGCCTCACACTGTCCTGTCCAGCAACAGACTAGTGGGCTCTTTCCTCCCTCTGAGCCTGACTTTTCCGTCCTGGTCTTTCCCACTCAAGCCTTTTAGCTCTTGCTAATGAGGCTGGCAGGTGTAAGCTGTTCCAAGCACTGGCTATTTACCCAGCCCCAATCCATTCCCCCCAATTAGGGCTGGGGTGGCAAGAAGTGATTAAGGGCTTTCCTAGCAGTGCCCTGCCACAGAGATGTTGTGCAAATTTGCACACATATCACTTAGCTCATTACATGATTTTCATATAATTTGGGCATGACCATTAGCTTTGGTGTAAGGTCAATATATCCCATTCTGAGCAGGAGCAGGGAATAGGGTACAGAGCTGCACAAAACTTGGGTGACATGGCAACTGAATGGGTGCTGAAGTGTCTGGGGTGTATCTGAGTGGTAAGAATCTTGGGAGCTGAATTTGGGGTGTATCGGGGTGGAAGATGACAGTGGCTGTCAGAGGATTGGCTGGCTGGAGGAACTGGATTTGTAGGGAAAGCTTGTGGTAGAGATACAGGAAGAGGGGATTGCTGGGTGGTGTGCAAGGAAAGCAGTAGGGGATCTGGCTGAGAAGAGCTGGCAGGACTAGGTTTGTGGCATGCTAGAGGCGGGAGGAGCTGGATAGCTTGGGGAAGAAGCTAGAGACAGCTTGGTGTGTGGAGGAGATAGCTGTGGAGGTGGCTTTGGGAGACATCTGAAGAAGATGGGGGCTTTATGAGAGCTGAGAGTTTGTGTCTGAGTGTTGGGGGCAGCTGGGAGGGATGGTAGGCTGTGGAGCTGGTTGGTGAGGAGAGGCTGGCTGGCAGCTGGGGGGAGGAGCTGGGGCCAGCACTGAGCCTCCCACCTTCTCTTCTTGCCTCTTCCCTGCTCAGATCCGCAGGGGGTGCAGTAAGAAAGAGGCCACTGAGCTGCAGTTGCAGGTCATTCCTGCAGCCCAGCCCATGCAACCTGGCTGCGGGCATGCCAACGGAGGGTGTGGGGGTGCATATGTGACTATCACATGAAATGCCTCACGCTTGACTGAGTCCGATTGTTCAGCGTGTGACTATGCACACTCTGCTGGCCTCCGCAGCGCTTCTCAAGCCAGGCTTCTGATGAGTGGGGTCCAGCTACACCCATGGACAGGCTCCCCTGCAGTGAGGCTCAGCTGGGCTCCTTGAGCGTGGTTCTTTCTCCACTGGAAGAAAAATAAATGCCAAGCGCCCCCTTTCCCTGTGCCAAACTGAGCTGTCACTCAAAGGAGATTGTGCAGTTCCTCCGTCTCCTTTCTCTGATCAGCAGTGAAACAGCTAACAGCCTTGGAATAGGTAACCTGTAATCCTCCGCGCTAACATGCCATTGAGAGGAACACGGCAGTTCACGCCTCGCACAGCTCTGGTTTCAGGCTCTCTACAGCACCAGGCAGATATCACTGTGTCCATCCGGTACCCTCCAGGCACCACTGAGGGGTTTCTTTACAACTATAAAGGACACAGACTTGCTTTTTCTTTTTGAGTGAAAGCTGAGGCTTTGAAGCACAAGATGGCAACTCATGCGAAATGGAGATAAAGCACATGCTCACGTCCACCCCCAGTTCAGTTCTTGCTGCTCTCACCTGCTATGCTGTGCTGGTTCTAGTTTTCATTTTCCTAGGAGAGGCTGCTTGTGTTATTCTGTGTTTACCCATGTGGGAAGCTAGATAACTGGGGGGCAAATGACAAGGAGTGGGGAAAGCTAGTTATGGGACTCAATTAGAGCTGGGTGAACATTTTCAGACAAATGCATGTTTCCTTATAACCTTTCCTCTGGGGGGGAATTCTGTGCCAAAAAGTAAAAATTCTGCATATTTTGTCAAAATAACACAATATAATCATGCCAGTTTCAATTATTTTGGTAAATTATTTCAAAATACCTGTGAGCAAGTACAGTATGTCTGTAACAATACAGACAACAAAAAAGATTCAGGACATGTCTTTTGACAAATAGATACCTTACTAGGCATATTAATGCAGAACATGGAGTAATAATTCATTTAAACTACAATAGAGAACTGTATTTCCTGCACCCCTCAGAAGCAGTGCAAAGGCTTGGGGGAGTCAGGGGTAATGAAGGAGCTCAGGCAGAGGGAATCCGGGGAGTGAATCTGGAGAGTTGTTGGGTATGGGTGGAAGGTATGGAACAGGGTTTTTTTTTATGGGGGCGGAGGATGGTTAGGGAGTTGGGGAGCCTCCCCCATGCAGACCCTGGCTGACTCTAGCATCTCCCATTCTGTCAGTCTCATCTGCCCCATCCCTATGTGTCCTTGCACCCCCACTCAGTCACCCCTTCTCCCTCATCTCCATGTTTACCTGCACTCTCTTCCCCATCCCCATGTGTCCCTACACCCCCACTCAGTCACCCCTTCTCCCTCATCTCCATGTTTACCTGCACTCTCTCCCCCAGCCCCATGTGTCTCTGCACCCTCACTCAGCCACTCACCTCCCCCTGTCCCCACGTGGCCCTGCTCCAACTGCCATTCAGCTCCTGCCCCAGTCTGTCCCTTCCACTAGCCCTTCTGAACCCAGCTCTGCTACAGAGTTTGGGCCTGCTGCGTCACAGCTCCCCAAATCACTTTCAAAGCCTATGAAACACTATAACCTGTGATGATGTTGCATCGCACAGAAGGCCACCACGAAGATGCTGTGTCAAAACATCACTGCACAGGTCTATGGATTAACCTTGTGCTAACTCACTCAGTGAGTTACCCTGCGGCTCTGCGCATTGACATCACAGCTACCTGCTCTGACTGCATGAGATGACATCACACCAGCACCCCACTGCTCCAAGCGTTGACCTCATACCAACTCCCCACAATGACATCACACAGCGCACTGCAGGCTGTGTCATGGGACTTTAAGCCGAGATATGACTCGTGTATGTGGGTCATTTCAATAAGGACAATCTGTGATGGCAGCTCTCCCCCGTCCCCGCATTCCCCCCCATGTGCGGCACAGCCCCGCGAGTCTGGCCTCCCCGTCCCTCCCCCAACCTCGGAGGCCCATTCTGCGTTTCCCTAGAGTGTCTCTTGAACGACGGTCCCTAACTGGGTGGACTGAACCATTCTCCACCCCAAAGGGGAGACATGCCTAGAAATAAATCTCCGTGGTCCCTGTCTCCTCCCTTGCCAGGCTCCCGACTGGTATTTGCTCCCTGCCGGGGGGAGAGTCTCCGTGCGGAGGGGAGTTGGGATCAGGCGAGGCGGTGGGGAGGGGAAATGGAGTTAGCCCCCCCTCCCGTTCGGAGTGGTAGGAGCCGAGGTTGGAAAGGCTGCGCATGAGCGCGCGGCAGAGCGACCAGACGGACGTTGAGAGAACGAGGAGGAACAAGCGAGAAAATGGCGTCGACGGGTGAGGCGGGGGGCGGCGATAGAGAGACTCGGCCCGGCCGGCCCCCAGCCGGGGGAGCGGCCCCTCGGCGCGGGGCGCATGGGGCAGGCCGAGGCCCGGCCCCGCCGGGCGCTTCCCGGGAAGGGGGGGGGCGGTTCTGGAAGCTTCTCCGGGCCGCGTGTGACGGGAGGGTCGGTTGGGGCGGGCCCGGCCCCGCTCCCGCTCCCGTTGTGTCCCGTTCAGGCGGGCGGCGCGGGGGGCTCCGCTCCCCGGCCCGAGCCGCCCGCCAGCGCCGGGCCCGGGTTGGCCTCCCGCAGCCGCCTCCGTCTCCCCAGCGGGCTGGCCGGAGCCGCGCTCGCACAATGGAGCCGCCCGAGGGCCGGGCCGGGCCGCGGGGGGCCAATGGCGGAGACGGAAGGCGGGAGCCAGGGCGTGGGGCCGCGGCACCCACTCGTCCAGCTCCGCCGTGGGGCCTCTGCCCTGGCAGCGCCACTGGCTTCAGCGCCCTGTGGGGCCGAGCCCGCGGGGAGCTCTGGGCTGCGCCGGCCCGCGGCTTTGGGGCCAGGTTGACACACACGCGTAGGCCGCTGGCATCTAAATGCCTCTGAAAAGCTGGGTCCGTCCCAGCGAAACACGGGCAGTTACCTTCCTGCGGGGGAAGCGGCTCCTTTTCATGAGCCGAGAAGCTGATGAGAAGTTCAGTGTTCAGTGCGCTGATTGTAACGAGAGCCGCTCTCCTGCTGAGGCTGGGCTTGTAAAATGGGTGTTATGTTAAAAGGCATTTACCATTGAAGGTTTGCACTGTGGTGTGGCAGTGAAGGTTGGGGCTCACTAGACAGTTAGTTTCCTAGAAAATCTTTACTCATCATGAAATGTCTTTTCTCTTAACTCTTTCAGATTTAAGTGCTCTGCATGCTTATTGCCAAAAATGAGAACACCTGTATGCTTCAACATCTGTTACCTAATCTGTATATCCCATTTTGCACCAAAACACACACCACCTCTAGTACTTTAAAGCAGTTTTAACACATTATTTTTGAAGAATGTCTTTAAAATATTTTTTTAATTATTATTTAAATTTCCACTGCATGTTTCCGATGAAGTGGGTATTCACCCACCAAAGCTCATGCTCCAAAACGTCTGTTAGTCTGTAAGGTGCCACAGGATTCTTTGCTGCTTTTAAAATATAGAAAACTGGCTAAGGAATGAGAGTGTGCTTTTGTTGGTACAAAACTTACAAGGCATTAGATTATTCGTTACAAATCCCATCTTGTATTCTTGTCACAGTCAAAGTGCATTCTTAAGTAACCTTTACATTAATATTCTCTTGTGTATTGTTCAAAATTTACTGCTCCTCACTCCACTTTGGCAACTGTCCTCTCTAGGATCCAGCTTCACTAACTATTGCTAACTGCTTTGCAAACGTGGAAGTACAGAATGGCTGGCTCTGCATGAGTCAGAGCAGCTGCTGGTTTAAGAGATGATCTGAAAGGGTGGGAGAACAGTTCTCCCATTATTGCCCCTCTAAAATCACTAATTATTCTGTACACTTCTCAGTTTTTGATGGCAAATGCCCCACCTGCATAGATGTTCTTAAAGCATATATTCATACTTGATAGTAGATCATGAAAATTATCTTAAATTAGGGGTTGACGGTTAGTGCTGATATAGTGCTTTCTCTTTCTGGCTTAACATCAGATTAATTGCCCTGGAGAGAGACTGATCTTTACCCATCTTTCAGACCAAGGAGTAAGAGATTACACCAAAGCATTAAAATTCCAAGATCTAGAAACAGTCATCTTGAGTTTTAGGATGTATATCTACAAGTATTTACATCTCCATGTAAGCAAAAAGAGGGGCTGAATAACAGTTTTGTTAATATAATTACATGACTAAAGATCTTTTGCAAAGTACACATTTGAATATAGAGTTAGCATATCAGCAGCTTTTCATCAGCATGTGTTGTTGCTGGGATCACAGAACAACTAGGATTAAGTATTTGGTTAGAGTAAAAGCAAGAGTGCCTCTATTGAAAATTGTGTATCAAAATGGAGGAACTGTAGTTTTGTTCTACTTGTTAATCATGTAATACATTCAGTAATTGTGTAATGCAAAATGCCTAGGATTTCTTAAGGAACTACAACTTTAATTACCGAAACTCAAGTTTTCTATAGGAGTAGAGCGGGAAATAAGATGGATAGGGCCATTACAATCCCTCTCCACATTAGGACTCAGTACTTGAAGTTTATTTTAAAATATGCTTTGGGCTAATATTGTTTCTAAAGCATTTTTTTTTAATGTGGATTAAACATTTACATCTTGTCCACATAGGCAGGCTAAACTGCAAAAATTGTCTTTGGTAAATGTTTGTTGAGCCTCATTGTGGATGTGGTTTATATAGCAGTGAAAAGATAAACAGACTAATATTTGGCCAACAGATATGTCATGAGATCCTGTGATGAATATATCTGGTTACATTATGTTTCAGTTGTATAGGATTGATAGTAGATTAACTTTTTCTGGGACTGTGATAGAGCCTGGTACAGACAAAGGTGTTTTTGCTGTTTGGGAGTGTGGTTAAGAGTCCATCTATGCTAAACAGTGGAATTGTGGTGTAACTAAGGACCTGTTATATTATACTGTGGTTTGTTTGGTAGCCTTTCTGGCACCAGAGCAGCACCATAGTATTTATATACACAACTTGGACAGTATTTCTTTACACACCAAGGGTCCTCTTTGTCTTAGGAAAGGACACATCAGAGAAGCCTAAATCTGCTCCAGTATGCCTTTAATTTGAACACAGTGATTCTTGCAGCTTATCTTTAAAAATCAGTACAGTGAAGGTATTTAAACAGATTTCTAGAACTTTAGCACCAGAAAACAGGGTGGATAAAAATTCATGCTGCTTTAAAAAAAAAAAATAAAAAATTAAGTATGAGTTTGGTTTTTTAAATAAACATTTAAAATTATATTTGAAATTGACAACCTATGTTGTCTTAGATTTATTATAATCTATTAAAATAATTTCAACTAAAAAAATTAAGCAGTACATGTTTAATCTGAATAAAAAGTATGTAATAGGGTGTGATCTTCTTGTTCTAAAATTTTGAAGAAGGTGGTAATCAAATAATCAGTTCACTAACCAGTTTTAAACGTAAACCGTGTTTTGAATTATTTATTTACTTATCCAGCACATTTAAGGTAATTTTATTTAACAACAAGTGCTGGATTTGTGCACTCCTGATTTAATTTTAATTTCATTCAAATACCACTTGACACAAATCATAAGCAAACAATCATCTGATTAAAAATTAATCTAGATAATTGGTTAAATAAATGTGTATAGCTGTAATGTAGCCTCCTTGCTAGCAAAAAAGCGCCACTTGTAGTGTAAGTTAGTTGCAAATCTACGTATTTTAGTGATTACCAATCAATGGGAATCAACCCGGAAACTAACTAAAGTGCAAATGCAAAACATGACAAAAACACCCCACATTGATTTAAATCAAGGGTTCCTGACTTTTGTTTAATTGGTGCACTCTGCTAGAAAACTTGCAGTACTGAAAAGTTAGTTTGATTCATGTTTTTTATTTTTAAATTTAGTGTTTAATGATTTACTTTCCTTCATGTGTACTAAGTTCTTTTATGGGTGCTTTTCACTTAGTTTCTGACAGATAACTTTTTTTCTTTGGAGAAAACCAATGAAGCATTTCTTTGGAAGAAAACGCAATCGTACATGAGCGTTGCAAAAAATTATAAATAGGTCAAACTTTGGGCTTATCAACCTAAAGATCTAATGACTAAAGAAACATGTAAGAGTGAAATTGTCAAAATGGTTTTAAAAAAATGTGCCTGTCTTGCCATTCCCTAAAGGAGGATGTTTTTTCTTCAGGAGCTGCTGTATTAGTGCTGCACCATTGCATTGTCGGGTCTCGTGAAACAGAAGAGGGCTGAAGATTCAAGTCCCATTGAAATGAGTTTTTGAAATGTTATAACCAGGGATCCTAGAAATCCATTTGCCATGGAAAAATGTGGAATTTGCACTTTTATGGCAAATTTTTATTTTTTACATTTTATGAAAAAAATGCAGTTGTATATTAACTATGGTGGAACCCCATTTATCTGATCTAATTGGGACGGGCTACACTGGATAAGCAAAAATCTGGATAATCTGGAGAATGGGCAAAAAGCTTCAGGCCCAGGCAGCAGGGCTTGAGCTGTCAGTGGGAGACCTTGGTGGCTGAGGCTGAAGCTTTTTGTCCATTTTCCAGATTATCTGAATTTTTGTTATCTGATTGGGCCTCAGTCCCAATTAGATCGGACAAACGGGGTTCCACTGTATAATATGGCTAAAAAACACTGGATTTTTTACTTGAGAATTTTTTTTATATAATGGAAAGCTAGGATCCCTTGTTATAACAATTAACCAAAATATTTCTTATTTAAAATGTTCACTAGTCCATTCAAGCACATTAGAAAAGGGAAGTTAAAGACAGATTTCATAATGTATTTAATTAAACTGATTAGAGTCCTAATAGTAAAAACACTATCTTAGGTTGTTTAAAGGACATAAAAGGGGAGATGAGGGGAAAAATAAGTGTTACAAGTAACTGAAGATTGCGTAGTAAAGATTCTCAAATTTGGGGCTGTTTCTGAGGCTCAGCTCATTGTTGTGGGTGTAGTAATTTGCTTGCCAGTGTCCTTCCACTGAACAGCAAGAGCAGTGGGTTTCAAACTGTTTTACTGGTGACCCCTTTCACACAGCAAGCCTCTAAGTGCAACCCCCTAATAAATTAAGCACACTTTTAAATATATTTAACACCATTATAAATGCTGAAGGCAAGCAGGGTTTGAGGTGGAGGTTGACAGCTTGCAACCCCCTGATGTAATAACCTTGCGACCTCTTGAGGGGCCCAACTCCCGGTTTGAGAACCCCTGAGCAAGAGGAAGCAGAGCTGGGGACTCACCTGTCTCATCTCAGCACATAAGTGGTGGCCATATGTACATATTCTCCCCAGCTACAAGAAATAATCTCAGAAGTGTTGAGTGTGTTCAGTGAAAATGGATGGGGGAGTTGATAGATACTGTATATAGAAAATAAGGGGAATGAGGAACGAGGGGGAGGGAGAGTTGGTTAGGAATAAGATAAGGTGGAGCAAACCTGGAAGGAAAGGAGGGAAGTTAAGACGTAAACACGCCTCTACCCCGATATAACGCTGTCCTCAGGAGCCAAAAAATCTTACTGCATTATAGGTGAAACTGCTTTATATTGAACTTGCTTTGATCCACCTGAGTGCGCAGGCCCCCCCCCCGCCCCCCCGGGCGAGCACTGCTTTACTGCGTTATATCCGAATTCTGTTATATCGAGGTAGAGGTGTAGCATGATGAACAGTGAGGTGAAGGAAAGCAATACAAAGTGTGAAAGAAACAAATGGCATTGCTCATTTTAGGTCAACTTTAACTATTTTGTTAAATGAATGTTTTAAAGACTGAAATGATAATGCATCTGAGCTGGGAATGGGCACACATTTTAAACGTCTATAAAAGGCAGAGTCAAAGAATTGGATGTAGCAAGTTGTACACTTTAAAAAATGTTTAATTTTAAAAAATTTAGAAAAAACAAGTAATGCTAGAATATAGTCTAATTTGTGTGAGGGATTTTAGGAGCTTGGATTTTTCAGAAGAGCAGTTTAACACATTTGGTTCTGAATGGCATCAAATGGCAGGTGTTTAATCTAAAAATAAATTTGCGAAGACTTTCTACCCCATGACCTTCCATTCCCAATACAATAACTTTATTTCTTCCTACTGCAAAGTTCAAAATAGTGTGCAGTCTGGTCAGTAGTTATCATCCAAGCCACTGCAACTTCCTTACTAATGCACTCCCCCTCAAAATCCCAACCAGTGCATGAATCCCCCAACAGCAACACCAAGATTGAAATGGGAGGGGAAAAACCCATATGATTAATTTTAATCAGCATTATATGTGAATGGGGTGAAGGGGTGGGAAGCAGAGATCTGAAAATTGTGTTGCTGAGGAGTCCTCGGCTTTAAGAAATGTGAGCCACTGATATACAATAAAAATACTCTTTTCAAAGAGAAACTGCTGAGCTTCAGTTCATCTGCAAATTTGACACCATAAACTCAGGATTAAACAAAGACTGTGAATGGCTAGCCAGCTACAAAAGCAGTTTCTCCTCCCTTGGTGTTCACACCTCAACTGCTAGAAGAAGGCCTCATCCTCCCTGATTGAACTAACCTTGTTATCTCTAGCCTGATTCTTGCTTGCATATTTATACCTGCCTCTGGAAATTTCCCCTGCATGCATCTGACGAAGTGGGTATTCACCCACGAAAGCTCATGATCCAATATGTCTGTTAGTCTATAAGGTGCCACAGGATTCTTTGCTACTTTTAATAAAAATACTACGTTTTTATATTGAACCATTGTTTATTCAGTGCCACACACATTTCAGTTACAAGAAGCTAGAAAGATAAATGAAAGAATTAAAGCAGATCCTTGAATTCTGCAGTCAGACTCCTCAGGTTTTTTTACTTCAGTTTTCTTGCCTATACTAGCTAACTCTGAGGTATTGTCAAAATAAAAATATATACATCTGTTCCCATTTGGGACTACTTGACTTTTTGCAAGAAAAGTGTAGCAATATCTGGTCCCAAACTGCTTTCAACTAAATTAGATGCCTTAGCCTGAGCTAGTAGCAGTGTTTCTCAACATTTTTGATACCAGAGACCAGCTTGCTGCCTTCCTGATTGTGTCTGGGAGATCTCAGGGATCAGTTGTTGAGAAACACTAATTTAGAGAATGCATAGATACAGAGAGTTCGAACAATGTCCGATCTTTCCATACTCTGTTAATCACACTTCCCTTACCCTGGAAGCTTTCAAAAGTAGTGATTTGTTTGGCAACTAAGGCCTTGACCTGTTGAGGAACTTCTGCTACCACTTGTTCTAGATGTCTGAAATGCAGCTAAAAACACTTCATAACTTTCAGTGAAGCTTTGCATTTATGATCTGTAATAATCTGAAATATAGCATTGTCTTTGACCAAGGCGATGGGGTGGGTGGGAATATAAAAACTCATTGCCAACTGAATATCTTGGATTTTGACACAAACTTTTAAGCAATCTTCCAGTGATTCACTTTTGGCCTTTTAAAGTCAAAATACAAGGAGCAGGGCCTTATTTTAGGTTCTTCAATTTTAAATAGTTTGGAGCAAAGCCTCCTGAAACTGACCTTGTCTTAAAGGGGCCAGGCATAGTGTTTCTTTAAAAAACAAAAACAAAAAAAACCCTGCTGCTTCTGTAGCTGGGTGCCATCCAAGGTGACACATTAAAATGGGGTAACCCAAGATAGCTGGAAGCAGCAGGTAACAAAGGGAAAGTTTTTGCTTCCAAACCAAAATGCCTAATAAATGTGTTTATTTTTAGCACCTTTGAAACACTGGTTTCTGATTGTTTGTAATGGTTTCTCCTCTTCCAAGCAGCTGGAAGAGATTCTGGCAACTACACTCTTATACCATTAATTTTATTAGCTGTCTTTGTCAACGTTCTTACTCTTCTTTCTTTCCTGCAGACTATAGTACCTATAGCCAAGCTGCAGCCCAGCAAGGGTAAGTAACATTATAGTCTCCGTTTGTGTTTTTAAAAGGCATACAATAGTTTCCTCTTTAGTGAAGATTAGGTATATAGTGTATTTCTTAACGTGTGTGTGTGTGTAGATTTCTAAATAAAAAATGGATTCTACTGTTTTCTTTAAATTAGACCTTTTATATTCTGTTACCAAGAACTACAACAAAAATAGTTTGGGAACATTGAAAATGTTTATGTAAAGTATATATTACACAATTCAATAGTGTATATCTGCATTTTAAAATTTCATTACATTCTTTTTATAGCTACAGTGCTTATGCAGCTCAGCCAGCTCAAGGATATGCACAGACGACCCAGGTAAAACATGGGGTATTTTCATAACAGCTACTGAGTCACATGTCTACCAGTAAACTAAGCCAGACTTGACCAGCCATTAAGTAACCAAAGAAAAAGACTGAGCTTTAATGTGAAATATGTTGGAAAGTTTTCTGATAACATTTTAGAGTGCGTAGAAGTCTTCCTTAAAGGGACATCAACCATAAAATCTGGAACTGTTCACTTACTGTTAAGAATTTCTTAGCCTACTGCTGTAACTGAGAGAATTGAGAGAAAATAATTCTTGGCGTGTATTTAACAGTTTCCCTGTTTGTGAATATTTAATTCAGCAGTGCAGGAGAGAGAAACCTGTTAAAGTAGGGAAATGTAATTTGCAAAGTTGCAGCAGTCATTTGATGGAATGGGAAGAGAATAGACTTTAAGTACAGGTATTATACCAGAAACAATTGTTAACACTTGAAATTGACTAGATTTCAGGCTGATGGCCATCAAAAGGAAACTAAAATGTTTGGGTTTAAAAAAAAATCTTAAGGATCCAGATTATGCAGACACAAACATCAAATGCATTTTAAAGGAATACTGAGTTTCCTTCTAAAACTCTAGTTTAGGTTTCTGTGTTTCTGCTAGCATCATTTGATAGTTTCACTTTCCAGGGAGCTGCATGCCTTACACTACAGCTGTAAGGTACCAACTGTTGCCAGAGAGATATAATCTTTGCATTTGGGCCTCCTTAATCAGTGACCTACACACTAATTTAAGTTTTGTTTACATAATTGTATTGATGAAAAATGACTTTAGAACTAAATATAGCAGTTCTCAAACTGGGGGTTGGGACCCCAATGTGGGTTGTGACACCATTTTAATAGGGTCGCTAGGGCTGGCATTAGACTTGCTGGAGCCAAAGCCAGAGCCCCTCCTCCTGGGGCCAAAGCCCGAGCCCCACTGCCCAGGGCTGAAGCCGAAGCACAAGGGCTTCCGCCCTGTATGGTGCGACTGAGGTTATAAGCCCCCTCACCTGGGGCTGAAGCCCTTTGGCCTTGGTCCCCCTGCCCGGGGTGGTGGGGCTTTGTCTTTGGCAGGGATCGGCCTCCTGGGGTCATGTAGTAATTTTTGTTCTCAGAAGGGGGTTGCAGTGCAATGAAGTTTGAGAATCCCTGAGGTAGAGTAATAGGCATCCTTCAGTCTCAAGAGACCATGGGTATGCACCCGTGAAAGGTAAAGAATTTACTCAGTTGGTTTTATGTCAGCCACGAGGGTGGCTGAAGAGACCCACTCGAGAAACAATCTCTGCCACATCTGTCACATTTTAAGCCCTTTGGGCTCTGCCTTCTGCAAGCTCTTTCCTCCTCTGTTAAGCTGGACTGCTTCCTCTCGCAACTCTGGAGACCTTTGTTAAGCTCTTGTTTCCAAAGGCTGCAGTCTTGACTGTGATCTTCCCATTTGTCCACATCCATGTCCATTTCTTTGAGGTCTCACTTGCACACATCCTTGAAATGCAATTTTGGATGTCCTTTGGGTCTTTTTCCTAATGCCAATTCGCTGTAGAGAGTGCCCTTTGGGATGTGCCCATCATTAATTCAGCACACCTGCCCAAGCCAACGGAAGTGTCTGTCTGTTTGGGAAGTGTTTGCATGCTGTTATGCTGGCCCGTTTGAGCACCTCAGTGTTGGTGACGGTCCCTCCAGAAGATTCCAAAGATTTGATGAAGGCAACACGTATGAAAGCTGTTCAGCCTCTTTTCCTGAAGAGAGTACAAGGTCCATGTCTCGCTTATGTACAAAAATGTGCTGATAGCACACACATGATACACACATCTTTGTGTGTTCTGTGAGTTTGTTGTTTTGCCATACCCTCTTGTTCAGTCTAGACATTGTTGTGGCAGCTTTTCCAATCTGGATGTTGAGTTCTGTTTCAAGTGAAAGGTTGACTGTGAGAGTGGACCCCAGGTATGTGAACTCCTTCACTGCTCAAGTTCATAGTTGTTTATCTTAATGGAGGCTGCTTCCTCAACTTCTTGGCACATTTAGTCTTTTTTAGGCTTATAGTAAGCCTGAAGTCAGGCAGGCTGTGGAAAAACTGTCCATTAGGCTTTGAAGATGCGCTTCTGTGTACGCTGTCACTGCTGCATCATTAGCAAAGAGAAAGTGTTGGATAAGGGCCTCCCGAGTCTTGGTTTTAGATCTGAGTCTTGCAAGATTGAACAACTTTCCATCAGATCTTGTGTGCAAGTAGATTCCCTCAGTTGATGAGCCAAAAGCTAGTTTCAGTAGCAGAGAGAAGATGATCTCAAACAGAGTGGGGCAAGTACATAGTCTAGCTTAACTCCGCTATGCATCTGGAAAGCCTCAAACACTGAGCCATCATATTGGACCGTGCCTTACATATTTTCATGGAAGGATTGAATCATGCTTAAGAGTTTAGAGGGACATCCAATCTTCTGGACGTCCAATATTCTGAGATAGAGTATCCATACAGATAACTCCTTTTTCCCCCAAATAACTAAATAATAACAGATTCACATTAGTCAAGCCACCAGTATGCTGTAGTGCAGGGGTAGGCAACCTATGGCACGCGAGCTGATTTTCAGTGGCACTCATACTGCCTGGGTCCTGGCCACCGGTCCGGGGGGGCTCTTCATTTTAATTTAATTTTAAATGAAACTTCTTAAACATTTTTTAAAATGTTTGTTTATTTTACATACAACAATAGTTTGTTTATATATTATAGACTTCTAGAAGGAGACCTTCTAAAAACATTAAAATGTATTACTGGCACACGAAACTTTAATTAGAGCGAATAAATGAAGACTCGGCACATTGCTTCTGAAAGGTTGCTGACCCCTGCGATAGTGGATGTTTTATACTTTTCTTTAGTTTTTCTAATTGTTAGAATTTCAGATTTTATGTAGATTTTTTTCTTCTGAGAAGTTTCACACTTAAAATGTTCATCTGTGTTGAAAAAGAGAAGACCAAGGGCTCACTAGGGGCTTGTCTACATCAGAAAGTTGCAGCGCTGGTGAGGGAGTTACAGCGCTGCAACTTTGAGAGTGTCCACATCTGCAGGGCATCACCAGCGCTGCAACTCCCTCTTTGCAGCGCTGGCCGTACTCCCGTTTTGTCTCGGGTGTAGAGGATCCAGCGCTGGTGATCCAGCGCTGGTAATCCAATGTAGACACTCACCAGCGCTTTTCTTGACCTCCGTGGAAGGAGGAAGCCTCTGGTAATCAAGCTGGTTTCCTTTCCCGGTTTGCTCTCTCGGTCCCGGAGCCAGCCAGCAAACCGCGGGGAAGGAGACCTGCTTGCTCGGGGTTCCGGGACCGAGAGAGCAAACCGGGAACGCCGCGGTTTGCTCTCTCGGTCCCGGAGCCAGCCAGCAAACCGCGGGGAAGGAGACCTGCTTGCTCGGGGTTCCGGGACCGAGAGAGCAAACCGGGAACGCCGCGGTTTGCTCTCTCGGTCCCGGAGCCAGCCAGCAAACCGCGGGGAAGGAGACCTGCTTGCTCGGGGTTCCGGGACCGAGAGAGCAAACCGGGAACGCCGCGGTTTGCTCTCTCGGTCCCGGAGCCAGCCAGCAAACCGCGGGGAAGGAGACCTGCTTGCTCGGGGTTCCGGGACCGAGAGAGCAAACCGGGAAAGGAAACCAGCTTCGCCGCGGTTTGCTCTCTCGGTCCCGGAACCCCGAGCAAGCAGGTCTCCTTCCCCGCGGTTTGCTGGCTGGCTCCGGGACCGAGAGAGCAAACCGCGGCGTTCCCGGTTTGCTCTCTCGGTCCCGGAACCCCGAGCAAGCAGGTCTCCTTCCCCGCGGTTTGCTGGCTGGCTCCGGGACCGAGAGAGCAAACCGCGGCGTTCCCGGTTTGCTCTCTCGGTCCCGGAACCCCGAGCAAGCAGGTCTCCTTCCCCGCGGTTTGCTGGCTGGCTCCGGGACCGAGAGAGCAAACCGCGGCGTTCCCGGTTTGCTCTCTCGGTCCCGGAACCCCGAGCAAGCAGGTCTCCTTCCCTGCGGTTTGCTGGCTGGCTCCGGGACCGAGAGAGCAAACCGCGGCGAAGCTGGTTTCCTTTCCCGGTTTGCTCTCTCGGTCCCGGAACCCCCCTTGAAGCCGCCCAACAGCGCTGCAGTGTGGCCACATCTAACACCACTTGCAGCGCTGGTTGCTGTAAGTGTGGCCACTCTGCAGCGCTGGCCCTATACAGCTGTACTAATACAGCTGTAACAACCAGCGCTGCAAAATTTTAGATGTAGACATGGCCTAAGACCCTGTCTGTGAGAACAACACAACTCATATTTATAGGCAAATAGTGCATGTTACACTTGCAGCCTTTCCTCAACTTCTGACCTACTGAACTTTCCACAAGTCAAGAAAGCTTGAAATGCTTTCATGTGAATAGGCTATCCTCCTTTAGGATTTGCAATTTGAAGTCAATGAGACATGTGGTCCTAAGTCACATCAGGCTTGTCTTCACTGCAGTTTTAGCTCGAGATATAACTTGAGCTTTGCTCCTCACCCACACGCAGATCTTGTTCACACACAAATCTCTAGCACGAGAGATGTGGTGCTTTAAGCTTAGGTAGGTGAAGGAAAGTGTTTGAAGCTCCAGCTTGTAATTCAGTGGGGGTGCAGCAGCTCCAGTTACAGCAACTCAACTGCTAATCTAATCAGTGTACTAGAACAATTACTCTGTGGGTATCTACACTACAGCTCCCAGCCCAAGTAGACAAACTCACTTGAACTAGCATGCCTAAAATAGCAGTGTGTCTGTTGCAGCATTGTCAGTGACTCAGACTAGTTACCTGACCTCAGACCCATAGGTCAGCCAGGCTTGGGCTTGGGTTGCTAGCAGCAGCCTGAGTTGCCACCCATGCTGCAGTGTCCATACTGCTATTTGTAGCATGCTAGTTTAAGTGGAGCTAGCCTGAGTCTGGCTACCCAGGCTCAGAGGCACAAACCCAGCTGCAGTGTAGACATATCATGTGCTGCTAATCACTTTGTAGTTTGTGTGTTTCTCAGGATGATACTGGAGGTAGGCTAGCTCAGCTGGTGTAATAAACCTCCTTAGGTGCTTTTGAAAATCATGCCCTCAAGTACCTAAATATGGGTTTAGGTTCCTGCTTTGGAAAATGTTCACAACAATTTTGTTAATGCTTTGAAAGCCTAAGTAACATTTCACAGTTAACACTGAAGGAATTTTGTTTTGAAGGGTCAAAGATTTTATTCCACTAAGAAAAGTTTTAATAAAAAGTATGTTTTTTAGCTCCTCAGGCTGCATACACATATATTCATATGATTAACTTTAAACATGTGAGTACACCTGTCAAAGTCTGTAGGAAGCCTGGGATTATGCATGTGGATAAAGTTATGTATTTGTGTTTGCAGGATCAAAGGCTTAGTTTTCAATATTTTGTTTGGCTGTGGGGTTCGTAAAATTCTAATAAAGATACCAGTAGTGACATTTAGAAACTGCACTTATAATTTACTTGAATATAAATTTATAATCTAAAGATACAGTATCTTAAATTAGCTTTACAAAGCCTCAATCTACTGTATATACTCGTTCATAAGCCGAATTATTTTAATAAAAAGGGAAGCACCAGAGAAGGGGGTAGGCTTATGAATGGATATAGAGAGGGAGAGGTGGGACACCACCCTTCCCCCCCCAACAAAGAGAGCAAGGAGAGGCAGCACAGCCAGCAGAGACAGAAGGGAAGAGGCAGGGCCAGTGTGTGTCTGCTTCTGGCCATGCTGCTCTCCCCCCAGCCTCTGAAGCAGCTGCAGCTCCAAGACTGGCATGCTGCTCGGCCCCGCCCCCAGAGCAGGCTGTGGCCACCTAGGCAGCCGGAGCAGCTCTAGCCAGGTCAGAGACATCCTCCCCAGATAAGGTGGGATGGGAGGGGAGAGTGTGGGGAACTGGGGCTAGGGGTGGGGTCATGTGGGGGATGGTCACAGGGCTTACTCCCCTGACTCCCAGCTTCCCCCCCCCCCGCCAAAAAAAAAAAAATTCCCCACTAGTTGCTGTCCTGACTATCAGGGTAAGCAACTGGCGTGCTGGGACACTTTGTTTACTTAGGTTTACCTCCATTCCTGTGGACGCTTGAGGTAGACAAACCATCTCGGCCCACCAGCGGCTTATCCTGATGGCCCAGGAGCCAAAGTTTGCTGACCCCTGAATTATAGGGTCAGCTTTTGAACAGGTTATAAAATTTTTCCATTTTTACTTATCCATCTTGGGGGCGGGGGGGAGGGGGTTGGCTTATAAACAAACTGGCTTATGATCGAATATATATGGTCATTTAGCTCTGTTATTAAAACAAAAATAAATCGATTTAAATTGCTCCACACTGCTGCCTTTTTACTCCGTGTCCCCAAAATGACTGTTTATATGCCTCTGTGTAATGAAATACAACTCATCTCAGTGCTTGAATTAAATATATATTTTCTTTGGAGCAGGCCTATGGGCAACAGAGTTATGGAACTTATGGACAACCCACTGATGTCAGCTACACACAGGCTCAGACAACTGCAACATATGGGCAAACTGCATATGCAACTTCATATGGGCAGCCTCCAACGGGTAAGAGCCTCAACACTGTTGCATGACTTTGTTTTTACTGGGGAAAGAGCTTAGTTAAAATCTTCTACCTAAATATGAACCTAAACCATATTGAATTGATCAGGGCAGCTTTGACGTAGAAAAGGTTTTAGTCTTCCTATAGCTTTTCTTGTAGGGAATGCTGATTTAAAACGATGCTGAGATGTGGGTGGGGTGAATGCCAGGAGTAAACATACCCGTTTAATCTACAGAATGTACTTTGTTTAAAAAAAACAAACACACACACACAAAAGCTATGTAACAATGCTCATTGGGAATGTGTACTCAGGGCATCTCTTCAGTTGCTTGAAAATCAAATTGGTTAAAGTAACTGTTTGCCTGTTCTGATAGTGTACCCTCTACTTTTTGTCTTGTGCTTTCCACAGTAGAAGGGACCAGTACAGGTTTGAATATCCTGCTCACTCTTGCATGGGAAATGCTGTTTCATTCTGTCTAAACTTGTGATGTTAACCCTTTAGGTGTTTCATTTGCTTTAGCCCTAATAACATCACATTAAACATATAGTACTATTTAAAATTTGGTAGTATTTAGTGCCATTTATAAGTTCCATGTCTGTATAATAAGTACCATTGACAAACTCTTGAGTGCCATGCTCTATGAATAAAACTTTCCAAGCAATCTAGTGACAGCTGTACCAAGATGTTCCAGATGAATATAACCCAGCTGTCTTTACCATTTCCTAAAGGGTAAACAGCATGATTAGACATGTTCAGATTGTTCTTATCACCACCTTTGCATGTTCCATGTTATGTCTATGGGTTTCCAGTTCAGACATATACTTGACATCTTCATAAATGCTCTGTAAATTACTTAACTTTTGCTTTTTAAACTGGAGTCTTGTTCATAAAAATACCTTAATATTTTTACTTTTAAAAAAACAACTGATCTGGAGAGACTTGATACATCATTTGAAGACTATATTCTGGTACACTCAGTTTGAACCAGGAGTCCATGCAAAAACATAGTCTCTAGTGGTTCCTAAAGGTTCCCTAGAAATATCCAGGGCATACAAGTAGTGCTTCTATTATATCTGGGCATGGATGGATGGTAAGGTGGATGCCTTGCAATGGAAAATGTGGAGAAAAAATTTCCCCATAATGTATTTAATTGTGCAGTTCTTTAAGTGGGGGAGGGTTTCTTTCTGGCAGTAATCTTATGCCTTGAAGAATTAGAACTGATAGCTTTTAGTGATTAACAGAATATATTTGTAGACTTAAACTTTAAAAATATCTCTGAAAAAATCTCTGCTGATGCTAAGGCCTTGTCTACACTAACAAGGTAAGTTGATCCAAGTTACGCTAGTTAAGCTACATAAATTGTGTTATTTAATTGGGCGTAGCTTAGATCGATTTACAACGATGTCTGCGTTGATGGGAGAGTGCTTCCCCCATTAACTTGCGGCATCTTCTCCAGACCTGCTAAATCGATGCTGCTGCTTCTGTTGCAGCACTGCTGATTTAGCCTTTAGTGAATACATGCCCTTAATGTGCAGGGGTTATAGGAACAGTAGTCCATAATGGATTATGTTTTTTGCATGCACCATGTTTAGCTCAAGGTACATTTACTGGGCTATATAACAATATTAGATATTTTTCCTATGCTGCTTCCTCTCGCATCCAATAAAAAATGCCACTTAAAAAAAAATATGGTCAGATGGAAGACCACATTGGCGTAGGTCCTTAGAATATGATTTGCGTGCCTTCCTGTCCATCAGTTTGCCTCCCTGTCTTTAACTTTGGCAGAACTGCTTATATACGCTACTTATATGCACCTAGTGCCGAATGCTAAAGTCACTACACCATCCTCTCCTAGAAGATTCAGAACCATCCAAAGGTGAACTGATAGTAGTACTGTTTTAAACAACCTGAAACCTCCTAGGGGCCTAATCCAAAATCCATCAAAGATACTGTTCAGTATGCAGTTTCTGTGTTTTCGTGCTTTATAAAACATGTAGTGCTGTAAGGCACACACAGATTAACACCTTAAAAAGGATCACATTTAGACTTCCAGTCAAATTGCAACTAATTTTCTCTAAAAGCTGACTTCGTATTGCATAAGACAATTATTTAAATAGTGCTTTTTTATCTATTTTCATAATTAATTAAAAGGCTTTATGTTGTCTCAGAGCTTTACGTTGCTCTGTGAAGCTCCTTAGAATCATAGCATCATAGAATATCAGGGTTGGAAGGGACCTCAGGTGGTCATCTAGTCCAACCCGCTGCTCAAAGCAGGTCCAATCCCCAGACAGATTTTTGTCCCGGATCCCTCAATGACCCCCTCAAGGATTGAACTCACAACTGTAAGTTTAGCAGGCCAGTGCTCAAATTCCCCATTCCCCTTGAAATACCACTGAAGCGGGTTCTGACTGCATGAGTAGTAGAGCTGGTTCTTCTGCACCATGATAATGGTCCAGGCTAAGGTTGTCTCTGCCTGCATAGGGGCATATTTTAGTCCCACATGAGAGGCTCAATCAGTCTCCCCTTAGTCCCAGCCTATTTGGTCCTGTGTGGCTGGCACTGATTTGCACTTGGTGTGAGTTAATCCAAAGGTTATCAATATCTTCTATATTGTTACCCCAATGAAGCAGTTTTTTGGGACTCCCTTTCCCCTCTAGGCGTAAAGGTTGGGAGGAAGGGTCATAACCCTGGTGACCTCTTTGTGATCTCTAGATTGAGAGTTATCTTGTTCAAATAACCAAACCCATTCTTTCTTTTTGCCCCTGTATCTTAGTATTATGTATTTAAAATGTCAGTACTTGAAGTTGATGGCCCACCATCATGAAGAATAATTTATTATGGATGGTGAACATAATTTCCTGTGTCTTGGTTCTCACTTATAGTAAGTTTACCTATCCCGTATGTATTAGGATTCTGCAGGAACCTATTAAACACCATAGTAGTTTATGATGCTGGCTGTTTAAATTAGAGAGAACTTTGAAAACTGCCACCACCTGAAGAGAAGCCAGCCATTTCAGAATAAATCCTTTTCAATCCAATATTTTAGCTGAGTATTCTTTTACGATTGAATCCTTCCCTTCTAATGCAGAAAGAAGAGCTGTTTACATAAATGGGAGGGTTGTGTGCAAAAGGCTTGCTGGGTTAGATCCTGTGAGAGGAACTGGAGCTGACTAAGGAATATCTTTACTGGGCTGCTTAAAGCAGATTATGAAGTTCTTAAACTTTTTTTTTTAGTCTGTTTTGGAGACTCCCAAATTGTTCAGTAAGTGGGTGGTTACATTGTCTAAATCAGGGGTTCTCAAACGTTAGCAACCAGAGGACTCTCAATTTGATTTAAAAAGTTTTGCAGACCCCCAAAGCCCTTGCTGAGCCCCAGGCCCTGCCCCCACTCCACCACTCCTCCAAGGCCCCACTTCTTCCTGCTCCCACTCTACCCCTGCCCCTCCTCTTCCCACCTCCTGCCCTAAGCATACCCTATCCACATTCCTCCCCCTCCCTCCCAGTGCCTCCCAGTTGTGTAGGAGGCACTGGGAGGGAGGGGGAGGAGTTAGTGGGCCCTATGGACTCCAGTTTGAGAGGTGCTGGTCTAAATGTTCCCCCAAAATGGAATCTAATACATCAAAAGATACAGCTCTAAGTGTTTTATATTAAACTATGCTGATGTGCAGCTGAAATTAGAATTTACAGTAAGGAGTTCCTAAATCACTAACTATTTACATATTGAGGCTTAAATATTAAAAGCACTTTTACAAATGATGTGCCAAGACTAGAGTTCACATGTGCTTAAAATTCAAGGTTCCTTTTAGTAGGAGAGTTAACAGCCTTTGTGACATCTGGCAGTGTGCACACTCTACTACCTGCTTTGCATTTGGTTTTAATAATACCATCAAATGTGTCAGGGAAAAGGGTCCACAGTTGGAAAGATCTAGGTAAGGCCTTGATCCTGCAACAAATTCTCTCTGAGTGCAGGATTGGGACCCAAGTGCATTAGTTTGCTGTGAAGTTTACCTCTGACCACTCGGAACTGACTTACTGCAAAAACCTGATGTTGTCAGTGAGCGCTCAGGGCTTAGTTTTTTGGAACTGGGGTTCATCTAACTTTAGGTTGATCAGCTAGTCTTTGTGGAATGCTTTTGTGGCTCATGTTTGGTTTTTTTTGAGTGTTTGAACTGTTTCAATTTGCTGAACACAAAAAACTGTGCTCATTTTACACCATTCAGCATCATCCCATTCACCTTTCTTCCTCACTAGCACGCTTAGGCTTCAGAACAGGGATTTGCACTCTAGACAGAAATGAGTACCCAGAATATTATGAAAAGCAAATATTGTTGATCTAGCCTTCCTATAGGAAGGGAGAATAAATACCTACTTGCACTTTGGCTTTTGTAGCTTGGCTGAATTGTAACAAGTGCAATTTAAAATGCTGGGATTCATGAAGAACACTTGAATTATTACACGTGTGCTGGGTTACTACTCAGAATGTTGAACTGAAGTTGGTTTTATAGTTTACCAGTGTAGCTGTTTTGGCATGTGCTATGAGGTAGTTTCCTCTGCTCAGTTTAAACACTGCTTCATTAACCAATTAGGAAAAGGCTGGATTTTGTTGACAGGTCACCTACATAGCACAATGATTAGTGAAAGCAGCCTTGTGCATTTTGAAGACACTGAGGATGAAAGGAAAAGATGCTGACTAATAAACACTACAGTACTGGAGATTCTCTTTTGAAAATCAGGCAGTGGAAAGGAAAACTCCAGTGTAGTTAGTCTGAACACTACATGTGATGTATTCATCTTTGTGATTACAAGTTTATTAATTATAATAAAATTAACAAGTAAAAAGGAAGCTGTTATCTTAACTGATGAAAAATAGGACTGAGATGGTGTTTTCCTCTTACTGTCCTCAATGCTAGCTATCAGTGCCCTTTTGCAAAATCAAGCTGAGCTGCTGGAAAATACCAGTAAAGAACATCTCCTACTCGCTAACTGGAGATAGGAGCAATGATCGATATTTCTAAAAAGTGTCAACGATTTGTTTATATGAACTACTGTATATTTTGCCTGTGGCATATTAAATTGCTATGGTCTTCCTTTAACCAATGACATATTAAAACAGCAGAAACAATTTGACTTCTTGGTATGTTTCTTTATTGAAATACCTCTTCTCTAACTTACTAGAGTATGCTGTTCAACATATTCATAAGTGATCCAGAAAAAGAGGTAAACAGTGAGATGACAAGTTTTGCAAATAGTAAATTTCTCAAGATAGTCAAGTCCAAAGCAGACTGTGAAGCGTTACAAAAGAATCTCACGAAACTGGGTTACTGGACAACAAAATGGCAGATGAAATTCAGTGTCGATAAATGCAAAGTAATGCGCAGTGGAAGACAAAAGCCCAACTATACATACAAAATGATGGTGTCTAAATTAGCTGTTACTACTCAAGAAAGAGATCTTGGAGTCATTGTGGATAGTTCTCTGAAAATATCTTCTTACTGTACACCGGCAGTCAAAGAAGCTAACAATGTTAGGAACCATTAGGAAAGGGATAAATAAGAAGACAGTAAATATCATAATGCCATGATATAAATCCTGGTACCCCATACCTTGAGTACTGCATACAATTCAACTTATCTCAAAAAAGATATATTAGAATTGGAGAAGGTATGAGAAGGACAACACAAATGACTAGGGGCATGGAACAGTTTCCGTGTGAGGAGAGATTAAAAAGACAGACTCTTCAACTTGGAAAAGAGATGGCTGAGGGGGGATATGATAGAAGGTTATAAAATCATGAATGGTATGGAGAAAGTGAACAAGGAAGTGTTATCTCCTTCACATAACTCAAGAACCAGGGTCACCCATTGAAATTAATAGGCAGCAGGTTTAAATCACGCAAAAGGAAGTACTTCTCCACACAATGCAGTCAGCCTGTGAAATTCCTTGCTGTGAAGGCCAAAAATATAACTGGGTTCAAAAATGAGTTAGATAAGGTCATGTAGGATAGGTCCATCAATAGCTATTAGCCAAGATGGTCAGCGTGCAACTTCATGCTCTGGGTGTCCCTAAGCCTCTGGCTGCCAGATGCTGGGACTGAATGACAGGGGATGGATCACTCGATAATTGCCCTGTTCTGTTCATTCCCTCTGAAGCATCTGGCATTGGCCACTGTTGGAAGTCAGGATACTGGGCTAGATGGACCATTGGTCTGACCCAGTATGGCCGTTCTTATGTAAGTGCAAAATTAAAGTTCATTCTTTACATTTCAAGAATTACTAATGATTGCAAGTACATAGTGCTTTTATGGTAACCTGTAAAGATCATCTTAAAAATTAGCCTTATGCCTTTTCTTTGTGCTGTATTAAGGCCTAATATGGGTGTGACTTAGCTAAAAGTTTCTGTAATTGTTTGGGTTTTTTTATGTTAGAAATAACAAGAATGTTCTCTGACTCTTCCCTGTTTTGGAGTATTTTCTACAGGTCTCTGCCTGTATTGTACTTTTTTTTAAATTAGATTTTGAAGTTAAATAGTAGTAAACAATCAATCTTTAGTCTGACTGAGAAGGAACTCACCCTTGGTCAATCAGCTTTTTTGTTCTCAGTGATGTAATTATTTCTCTAGTCATTAGTTGGACCTGGAAGACTAGCCTGGAATTTCTAATGTTTAAAGCAAAAACACTGTTTGGGGGAAACAAATTTCCAGGCCTTCATGTACCATGAATAAGCAGAAAAGGGGCATAAGTCAATTTTTATGTTTTCGGATTACCTATATTGCATAGTAAAAGTAAAATTGGTAACATTTATAACCTCTGGGTAAAAGTCTTTGAAGAAGAATAAAAGTAGTCTGAAATAGGAAATCTAGATTGAACATCAATGAAATCTAGATTGAACATCAATCTGACAAAGCTTTTGTTTGTTCTAGGTTATACCACCCCAACTGCCCCCCCAGCTTATAGTCAGCCCGTCCAGGGGTACGGCACAGCAGCCTACGATACCACCACACCCACAGTTACTACCACTCAGGCTTCTTATGCAGCACAGTCCGCTTATGGCACCCAGCCTGCCTACCCAACCTATGGGCAGCAGCCTGCAACATCTGCACCTGCAAGGTAATACAGAACAATTTCATTTAATTTTTTTCTTTTTAAATGAGGGTCTTTCTGCTCTCCTATCAGTTAGAAAGGTGGGCCATTGACAGATCCAAAAGCAACACCGAACATGCTTGGGCCTCCTCCTCTCTCTCTCTGCATATGCCTCTCCTTTTGCATTTTTGGTTTCAGCTTTGCTGCTGTATCTCATAGCTCTTTCAGTGCCTGGGAAAAGTGTGTACATGACTTGCTCCCTCTGTGTCCAGCACAGGGTGCCAGCAATGTTACCAAGCGATTGCCTAACACAGGAAATTCTACTGATCATCGAAACAGTGCGTCTGACTGTAGATGCAGTGCTATCAAACTGTAAGATAGGAAAAATAGTGGAAAATTAACACTTGTCTATCTTTTAGTTATGGGGTTACTTAAAGCAATAGTATTGCCTAGCATGTCGTTTGGGAATGGGTGTACGTGGATAACTTGATACAAAATATCTTCAATGTGTTTGGCCCCTGTTGACAATAGACCTCTTAGCTTAATTGTGTGTTCAGCAAATGTAAGATAGTCTTTAACTAAAAAGAGGTTTAGAACAGTTATCTCTAAATCAGATTGAATGTTAAACAAAACAAGCTGATGCCATCAGGTGGCAAAGCTGTTTACAAGCATAGTGCAGGAAAACCTTGAGTGAATGTCTGAGTTAATTGGCTCTAGAATGTGATCTGTCTGGTGTTACCAGATTTGCCCATTTGTTTGGGGTATGCTTATTTATTCGGGTTACTCTTCAGGGGGCGGGCGACATGTTCTGTAATTCTATCAATGTTCTGCTTGTGTCACATGTGTTTTCATGTGGAGCTCTACTTCGCCCTTAAGCAAGTCGCCTCCTGATGGAGCTATCCTGCAGGACCTAGGTTCACTAGGGCTGGGTTCCTCCAGAACCAGATGAGTGCACGCGCGCGTGCGCGCACACACACACACACTCTAACAGAGCAAGTCTGAACGGACCGGGTCAGTCGGCACTTTCAAGCTGACCCCTTATGTGCCCCTGGGCTCAATGGACTGGGTCAAGCAGCACTTTCAAGCTGCCACCTTTATCTTTAGCTTAGGTAAAAGAAGTGTTTCTGTAGAGTAAATGGGGGAAGCTAAAAACACAAAAGAGTAAAGTTCAGCAAGAGAGAGAGAGACGCAACCAGCTTAACCATAAAAGTTATTTATTGAATAACAGTGGTAACTACACAAGGAGGGCTAAACCAACATAACATACATTATTAAAGGTTAATACCTAAGGTAGAAAGGAAAACAGAGAGAAAGAAGGGGATCTCACCCACTGCAAGAGGCTTGAACTGGTCAGGGTTCCTGGATGATGGTGGTAGCTCAGGGTCCTGAGTGCTGGAGACAGGCAGAGACTCCAGCATGAACAGTCAGGAGAAGATGGAGTCCCAGCAGAACTGATGCATAGTTTGAATCTAAGCATCAGAACACTTACTTGAACATAGGTAGGGGTTTTTTGTAGAGAAACAACAATGGTTCAAGGGAGAACACTAGATTTGTTTATGGGTAAACTGATGACTCAAGGATTTTCTTTAGGCTAGACAATAGGAGCTGATCGCTCTTAGCTATGGGTGGTGTTTTCTTCCAGGGAGCTCACATTGCAGCTAGGCTGCTTCAGTATTTTGGATATCAGTCAAGGATTCATTACTAGAATTGGTCTGATAACTGCTGAGCTGGGTGGGGGCAGGGGAGGTTCATTAACATCTGGAGCAGAGATTCCCATGATGCAGTGCTTCCCTGCTTTTCTGGTCCCAGAGTTCAGTGCGGTTCTCTGTTCTTCATTCTATATGCTAATCCTGTCCCATCTTCCATGCAGGTGAGGCTAGGTTCTCTGCTCTCTATTCTGTATGCAAATGGAGATGTCTTAATCTTTATCACCCTTGTCAGGAGGGGTCTAGGTGTGTCTCCCAACGCCTTTTCTCTGATTGGTCTTGGTTCAAGCAGAGACCTGCGGGGGGGGGTGTGTGTGTGTGTGTGTATGTGTGTCCGTCCCTCATGAGTCAGATAGGCCAGGCACTGTGCCCTGCTTCCCCCAAAACACAGAGCTGACTGGTATCACTGGGGCCATGCTGGAGTTGGTATAATTCTAAATTATGTGCTTTAGATTTGAGATTGCACCTGATTAATAAGGTAAATGGAAGCTGTAGCAAAATTGTATTTTTAATTATTGTTAATGAGGTAGCCAATGATTTCTCTAGTAGTGGAAGAATGTATAAATTGTCAGTCAGAATATAAAGTCTTGAATTTATCTAATGAATTCTATCCTTCCATAGTGATGAAACGGATCTTGATTTGAAATTAAAATGCATTGGACTACCTAATTGCAATTTTAGGTCATAAATTCCATAAACTAATATATCCTGGTCTTCTGCTGGTATACTTTGGGTATCATTACCTGTTGTAAGGAGAATTGGGGGAGAGGGGAGTTTGGTACAAGGTAACTCCTCATTGCTGAACTTTGCTTTTAGACCCCAGGATAGCAGCAAGCCAGCGGAGACTAGCCAGCCTCAGTCAAGTACCACAGGTTACAGCCAGCCGAGCTTAGGATATGGACAAAGTAACTACAGTTATCCTCAGGTGCCTGGAAGTTACCCTATGCAGCCTGTCACTGCTCCTCCATCCTATCCTCCAACGAGGTAATTCTTTCAGAAAATTTCAGTTGGCGAAGGTGGTGGTGGAGAATTAAAATTTGTTTGCTTGGATAAAAGTGTTGTTGCCTTTTTAAAATGGACTTTCCTAGTGTGTGAAAACTTTAAATATTTTGGATTTTAAGCATTTGTTCTTTATAAGGCTTCTAGCCATGCTTGCAGATTATCAGATATTTTCATAAACAAGCTTACTTGCATCTAACCAGTCTTCTGTTCACTGCAGGGTCAAAGAGGAAAGAATACAGGGTTGTGATTAAATAAGTTCTAATCAAATGATAGAGATCTATAATAACAAAAGGCAAAAGTGACTACTCAAGAAAAATGTTTATATAAAGATATTCACTTAACTTTTAAGTGTGAAAGCCACTTTTTAATTACATGTCATTGCCTCCTAAAACTTTGGGTCCTAAAGAGAGGATGTGTTTCAGGCACTCTTAGTGTTAACTTATACAAATACTGTTTCCACACACGTCATGAATCTGAGGTGAGTTGTTCGTCCTGAAACGTAGGACAGATGTTGCTTTTGAACTTCTCAAGCATGTCTGAAAAGCCTACACATGCCAAGCAGAATTAAATAAAGTGGATTGGCAATAAAGTGAATTAGATTGCTTTTTATTTATAAGAAGCCAGGGAAACAAGTTACAAACAAACCATATTACCAGCTGGTATTTTATAGTCTTCAGTGGCATTGAAATTCTAGATGACATATATCAATCATTCACTGAATCTGTTTGTTTTAAAGTATTTATTTAAAGTGCAGTGTCCCAAGGGGTGCAGATTTCCCACTTGGAAACTAGTGGTGATTTCCATGGCATAGTTATCTCTTTTTAGAGCTATGAAGAATTTGATCATTGTTTTGTTTTGAGCAACCCTTCTTATTTTGTTTCTGTTCTTGCAAATCATCCTCCATAGGATGACCTCACATTTTAAATGACTTTTGTTAATACACGTTGTCTGACTTGCATTACTGTCTAGTTAAATACCACTGCAACCTAATGTGTATTTCCAGGTGGCTTGATTTATCTTCCATCGAGAAACGCTTCTTAATTCTTATGTCTTTCAGCTATTCTTCTACACAGCCAAGTAGTTATGATCAGAGCAGTTATTCTCAGCAAAGCACCTATGGGCAGCCAAGTACCTATGGACAACAGACTAGCTATGGCCAGCAAAGCAGCTATGGCCAGCAGCCACCTACTAGTTATCCTCCCCCGACTGGATCCTACAGCCAGGCCCCAAGCCAGTACAGCCAGCAGAGCAGCAGTTACAGCCAGCAGAGTGAGTTTGCGTAATGAAGCTCATCTAAGGAGGTGAACTGTAATGATTGTACTATCTCAGTAGTGTTTATCAAACAAGATATACTAGTAAATCTCTGAAGAAGGCTTTAGCTCGTTTAGCATTTTGCGTCTTTTCCAGCCAGCAGGCAATCTGCCAACTAGTAGTTCTGTAGACTTTTCCTGACTGTGGGTATAGTTTTAAGTTTGACTGCAAGTCGAATGCTATGCATCCTGCTTTTAGTAGAGCCATTGTATTAAGACTCATGTTAAACGTTTAATTCACAGTATTGCTACAGTTCATGGTACTGAAGGTAGGTGCAAAGAGGTACAGTAACTCCTCGTTTAACATTGTAGTTATGTACCTGAAAAATGCTACTTTAAACAAAACTATGTAGGCGAATCCAATTTCTCCATAAGAATTAATGTAAATGGTAGGGGTCAGGTTCCAGGGAAAATTGTTTTAAACAATTTAATACTGTACACAGCAATGATGATTGTGGAGCTTGGTTGAGGTGATGAAGTCAGAGAGTGGAAGAGGGAGAGAGATTTCGCAGGGAATGCCTTATTGCTAAATGATGAACTAGCACTCAGCTCAGCCCTCAAGGGTTACCACATTCTTGTTAATATAGCCTCTCATTCTACAAGGCAGCAGGAATGGAGGGAGGGGAGAAAGAGACGTGCATTGCCGCTTTAAGTGCGCTGACGCCACTATAAGTACATTGCCTTTTTAAGTAGATCAACAAGTTGAGACAGCAGCTGCTGCTAGCAAGCTCCCTCTATCCTGAGCCCTGTAGTGTCTCTCCCTCTCTCTCTCCTCTTCCCCCCCCTCCCCCACATACTGTGGAAATGGGGTAAAGTAGGAAGGGGCAGGAGTGAGGGGAGCGGAACACCCTGACATTAGCATTCCTCTCCCCTCCCTCCCCACTGCAGAGCAAGCAGGCTGCTCCTGAGAGCAGCTCCAAGGCAGAGGGCAGGATCTGCACTCAGGAGTCGGGGGAGGGACAGCTGAACTGCCTGGCAATTGATAGCCTGCTGGCTGGCTGCCCCACAGGGAACTTAGGGGAGCGGGGAGCTGACAGTCCACCCTGCTTCCAAGCCCCCACCACTAGATCCAATGGCCTGCTCTTTCTGTAAGCAATGGACAAAGCACGTGTCTGCCAAATAACGTTAGAAGGGAGCATTGCGTAACTTTAAACCAGCATGTTCTCTAATTGATCAGCAATGTAACAACGTTAATTGGGATGACTTTAAGTGGAGAGTTACTGTAATCGGAAAAGGCACTTCAGAATGAGTCTGACTTTATCTGCTTCTGCTTTAATATCTACAATACAAATTCTCCTCAGGTTCATTTCGTCAGGACCATACCAGCAACATGGGTGGATATGGACAGGAATCTGGAGGCTTTTCTGGCCCAGGAGAAAGTCGGAGCATGAGTGGCCCTGATAACCGGGGAAGAGGAAGAGGAGGATTTGATCGTGGAGGCATGAGCAGAGGTGGGCGGGGAGGAGGACGCGGAGGAATGGGGTAAGAGCAAATCTTTTCTTCTTTTACCTAATTCTGTTTTACCCATAGGATTTGAAATGGAAGGAACGGCTGAAAGATGACATTTCAAACCACACTTCCATGGAGAATATTTATTAATAGGGAGATTGTTTCTAGTCCATGGAAATGTTGTCCTAGGGGAAGTAGGGGCAGGATCTGGTTTTTTTTCCTGCAGTTTGTTGGGTTTGGGGGAATTAAGGGTTTTATGAAATACAGAACTTTCAGCTCCCTTCATGGTTATTCAGAGGTGAAATCCTCTGTGGGATTTAACAATAACTTAGGATAGAACACACACAAACCTTCCAGGAAATCCAGGTTTCACTTCCTTTGCCTCACTACTGGGGGTCTTGATGTTTCAGGTATGTACATGGCAGAAGCCTAATGTCAGCTGTTTTATACAATGTTTCCCCTCAGCCTCTGTTTGCACTAGAAGTAGCACTTGGAGCTACTGTCATAAGTGAATGTATGGGTCAGTTTATTGTTGAAGCCACAGCTCTAGAGTGGCTTGGTTAGGAGTGTGAAGAAAAGCCCCAAGAACACCCAGAGATCTGACTCGACTTCCAGAACTGCTCCCCATTGGAGCTTTCAGGTGGTCTAAATCAGTTTGGTCATTTTAACTGATGGCATAATCTGGTTTAGTAAACCTATTTGTTCAGATCAGTAGTTTATAGGTCCCTGTCTTTGGTGTCTGTTTTAATAAAGGTGAGGATGATGGACTAATTATGAAGACTAATATAAGGTGCCACAGGATTCTTTGCTGCTTTTACAATATAAGGAAGGTTTAGCTTTGTGTGTGTTCAGTCCCTGTGAAACTTAGTTTAAAGCTATGCAGAGTGTTTGTTTCATGTGGATTAGAAATGCAGGTATTGATGTGCAAAACATCGGAACAACCTCAGTAAAATGTTACCCCATATATTTGTATGGCTGGGCTAGTGAGTCAACAGCCTTAAATAAATGTGCAGCATTTATTGGCAACTTGTTTTAGAACCCCGTTTCACCTAGAAATTGGGAAGTTACTCTGTCATTCTGCATAGCTCTGCTAAAATGAATCCAAATGGCCTGAAATCTTTATTGGAGAAATACAACTATCTGGAACTTATATTTTAAAGGTAAACACTTGTTCACATGGAAACATTACTGATTTAATAAATTGGCTTGAATGGAACAGGGTTCCATTGTTCTATATAAAGATTTCATCCATAATGTATTTATTTCTAATGTTTTTAAAGTAGATGTAGACACTTGAAATTACTATCATCACGTCTTAAAACTTCTAGCCATTTTGGTGCTGTTCACTGCAAAAGTTTCACAATTTTTTTCTCTAATTTCACACCTGTAATCAAAAAATAAATTACTTCTGTAGTGATTTCCAGCTGACAGTCTATTAAAGAGGCTGCCAGCTTTTTGGATGTAGTTTTTCTACTGTCCATAGAAAAGGTGGCCTTCCCATGAAGCAGTAGGTTGAACACCCGGGGACAGGGTAGGGGAACTCGGCCCTTTTATCATGGTGTGGTGATGGATTTCAGTGTCTCCTGCAGGTAAGGAGCTCAATGTTATTAACATGCCCTTTTTCATTGACTCAATTATTTTATATTTTCATTGGCTGTTAAACATGGAAACTTTTTAACATGCTTTGTCGCATTTATATGCTACAGGTTACAAAGTGAGAGCCTTGTATACACTTCAATACTTAAAAAGTACCCGTACTCAGTACTCAGCCGGCAGCATAATGAAAAGTGGGACTAGACACGGTGTCCATATGGAGAGGAAAAATATACATAGAATATTTTTAACCAAATGTATTCATTGTATAAATGGAATCCTTCTGTAACTTTGGTAACTGCATACTGGTATAATACTTTAGAATTGTGTAACATTAAAAAGTGTAAACGTATGTGTTTTAAAAAGAGAGACATTACATATATGGTGTGTACTTTTTAAAAAAAAAAGGGAAGCAAAGCTGCATGCAACAGCTTGGAATTGTGTATTTAAAACCTTTTTAGAGATTAAAGGTGCAATACTGGCTAGCAAGTAGATGGCTCTCTCCCTCCTCTCTTCCCTCCCTCAAAACAACCTCCCCCCAAATAAAACCCTTTTCAGGTGGCATTTTCCTAATTAACCAGCACTTGGAAGCAATTGAAAACTAATTGCCTAGCCTGTGCTTTTGTATTAAAAGCTAGAGGCTGTGATTTTTGGATTGGCACACAGTAAAATCTTAATTTCTGGTTTGTGTCCACAAAGCTGCACCCCCAGGCCTTTGAGCCCTGATATATTCTGTAGGTTCTCCTTCCACAGAGACTGTTAAATCCAGTAGTGTCCTGAATGTATGGCGTTATACTACGGTTTTAGTGGAAATGTCATCTGAATTGTGTTCTAGGTATTACATATGGTTGTCTCCTGCCTTTATAACTGTTAATGTTAGGGACCCAGGAACTCATTTTGCTCTCCTGCTGCAAGAGGCTGAGGGTGCACCTTTATGTACACATAAAGGGGAGGGAGTTGACCTATAGGTGACTTCTTTTTTTTTTTTAAATCAAACACAATTTGAAATTCTCTAAATGTTTTTGCCAAGTATTGTACTGTTAATACCAATACAAGTAATGAAAGGGTACAGCAGCAAAAGTGGTGTCTAAACCAGACAAGCAAGGTTGTGCGTAAAGGAAATTTGAGCAAGCTGCCCTGAAGAAAGGCATAGTGACGAGATGAGAGAGAGACAGACAGATGCATTGTTTGGAGATGTTTAGCCAGTGCCATTCTTCCCAGTGAGCCCCAGAGGCTCAGAGCGGTACTGGCTTTTTAAAGGGAAAGGCCTTCATTTCTTCGTTTATCCCCCCAGCAGCGCTGGAGAGCGAGGTGGCTTCAATAAGCCTGGTGGTAAGTTTTTGAGCATTACAATGGATAGTGTTAAAAAAAAAATCAGTCAGTTTTTAGAAAAAAAATATATAATTTTTATTAGTTTCATAAGTGGTTAAAAATGACATATACAACAAGACTTTAATGGGTACTGCCGGCAATGCCTAGGGGTATAAGGTTAACCTATGGTTACAAAACAAAGGGTAACTTGAAGTATTGAGAAACTACTTTTGTAATTTGGGGAGAATAAATTTAATTTTGTTTGGATTTAATAAAGAAAAAAGTAACTTTTCTTATAAATATACACTGATTGGCCCAATAAAGCTAAAGAAGTGTAATAATGGTTAATGGTTTTAAAGGCTGCTAAAAGTAGCAAACTGATCACAAAAAAACCATAAAAAGGTGCATTGCTAAAAATTTTTGCAATGCAGGTCAATTTGAGTTTAAACAACACCATCATATGGTGGTTGTAAGTAGATAGATTTGTGTGTGTCGGTTTTCAGCCTGCAAGACGTGCACTAACAAAACTTTATATGATTTTTTTCCCTGACTGTCAGGACCCATGGAAGAAGGACCAGATCTTGATTTAGGTAATTTTGAATACCGTTCAGAATATTACCTGGGCATGATGAAAAGAAGGATTTCTCACTTGTTCTTTCTCCGCAAGTGAAGGCAGTCATTCACATTGCTTGTCCGCAAAGGATTCTCTCTGCCTTATTTCTTTCCTGCCTGTATAAAAAGTTCTGGGGCATTCACTCACTGTATTTCAGAGTCTTGATTCATTCCTTCTGCTTTCTTAATTAATCAAATAGTTGGCTGACTTATTTAAATTTGGAAAGATTCATTTGGATGCTTATCCTTCTCTTCATGAAAGAGGAGGGTATTTAAGCAGCATGTCCATGGCTATTCAAATATACCAGGCATCTAACTTCAAGCAGTATTGAAATAACTACCATAGAGGCGCATACTATCTTTACTTTTCTCTTCCTTTCCTCTACTCCATCACCCATAGCCTGTGAATTTGTAATTTTTGCCTTTCTAGTCCTGTACAAATGTGCATTTTGTGTGTCTAGCTGTTTCCAGGATCAGCTTTCATCATTGCCTATATAATTGCACAAAAGATATAAAATCTAATGTGCACCTGCAGTTGGATATCTATTTTTGCACAGATGATCTCAAATTATTCCCCAGAAATACTTCTGTTACATCAGCCACCCAATTTTGACTACAGTTTCTCATGGCACTTGAATGGTATACATCCAGCCATGGCAAGAGACCAGACCAAATTTCCCTGTCTGGGAAATAAATCAGCTGGTTATTTGTAAAGGATGAGCCTTTTTACAGATACTTTGCTTAGTGATCAGTATGCGGTATGGCTCTTCCTTATGTATAGAAAAGGTGCCACTGTATCCCCGTGTTGTATGGCTGGATTTTCTTCTGACATTTCCATAAATATACAAGTATTTACCCTCACTGAAAGAGATGTAGCAATCCATTTAGGAGATTGTCACTAAAGTTGACCAGACAAAACTGAACTCTGTCCTTCATTATCTTTTGTGATCACATGGTATAATGAGACTTCTGTGAATCTGATCTCCTTAGGCCCACCCGTAGACCCAGATGACGACTCAGACAACAGTTCAGTTTATGTACAGGGACTGAGTGACAATGTGACCCTGGAGGAGCTGGCAGACTTCTTCAAACAATGTGGTGTTGTCAAGGTGGGTGACAACATGGATATGCATGGGAAATGCAACCTAGGGGGAGCTACTGTAAGGTGAGTGCATAACAGGTTGGAAAATTGTTCCCAGAGAGGAGTTATCAGTTGTTCACAGTCAAGGTGGAAGGACCTATCGAGTGGGGTCCCGGAGGGATCAGTTCTGGGTCTGGTTCTGTTCATTATCCTCATCAATGATTTACATAATGGCATAAAAGAGTACACTTGTAAAGTTTGCGGACGATACCAAACTGGGAGGGTTTGCAATTGCTTTGGAAGATATGATTTAGACTAACTGGAGAAATGGTCTGAAGTAAATAGGATGAAATTTAATAAAGACAAATGTAAAATACTCCATTTATGAAGGAGTTGTCAGTTGCACACATACAAAATGGGAAATGACTGCCTAGGAAGGAGTACTGCAGAAAGGGATCACAAGCTAACTTGTGTAAGACTATTGCAAAAAAAAATGCGAACATCATTCTGGAATGTATAGCAAAAGTGTTGTAAGCAAGACATGAGAAATTATTCTTTTGCTCTACTCAGCATTGATTAGGCCTCAACTGGAGTATGGGGTTCAGTTCTGGGTGCTGTATTTCAGAAAGTTGTGGACAAATTGGAGGAAGTCCAGAGAAAAGCAGCAAAGATGATTAATGGTCTAGAAAACATGACCTATGATCGAAGACTGAAAAAAATGGTTTTGTTTAGTTGAAGAAGAGAAGACTGAGGGGAGACAACAGTTTTCAAGTATATAAAAGTTGTTACAAGGAGAAGGGAAAAATTATACTCCTTAACCTCTGAGGGTAGGACGAGAAGCAGTGGGCTTAAATTGAAGCAGGGGTGGTTTAGGATGGACATCAGGAAAAACTTCCTAACTGTCAGGGTGGCCCAGCACTGGAATAAATTATCTAGGAAGGTTGTGGAGTCTCCATAATTGGAAATTTTTAAGAGCAAGTTAGACAAACACCTGTCAGGGATGGTCTAGATAATACTTAGTCCTGCCATGAGTTCAGGGGACTTAGATGACCACAACGAGGTCCCTTCCAAACCTGAGATTCTATACAGGACTGCTGGAGTGTGGAGCAGTAACTATCTCACCAGCTAGTAGAGTGGGATGGAAATAGAGCTGTGATTCTCAGCCTTTTCCGTACTGGGACACCCCCACCCAGTGTATTCTAGGCCGGTCCTTCTCCCATATAGTAGCATGGTCCCCAACCCGGCAGGCTGAGAACCCCTGAAGTAACCTGCAGAGTTGTATTCCAAAAAAGCCTTTTAGGACTTGTCCTTAAATGTCTGTATCAGGTTTCTGAATTCTACTGTAGTTGTGCCCCTCTAGGTGGGATAGGGGATTAGTCACATCCGCTAAGTGGGATTGGGGGAGATCTGTGTGAATTTGCTTCTTCCTGATACGTCTAACTGTATAATTGAAATGGAGTATTTGACCTCTAACTCAGAGGAATTGGGGATGATTTTAAGAATAGTGGAGAAGGATATATTGGGAATCTTTGTTTAAATTGCAGTGCAATGAATTGTAAAGTGATTTTATTCTCCTAGATGAACAAGAGGACTGGGCAACCTATGATAAACTTCTATCTTGACAAAGAAACTGGAAAGCCAAAAGGAGATGCCACAGTGTTCTATGATGACCCATCAACTGCCAAAGCAGCAGTAGAGTGGTTTGATGGCAAGTGACTGAAATTAACTCATGACTCTGAGCATAGTTTTGACTGGGGGTTATTTCATAGCTAAGTATTTGGCTAATTCAGAGGATAGAAAAGTGGGGTTTTATGTCCTCCACACAGGCAGGTCATACATACATACATGGTAAAGCAGATCTTACTTGGAAAGACTATACCTGGGAAACTTTCTGGTCTTAGTCAAATCAGATGAGATGAGCCCGCTCCCTAGTGCGTTAACTTCCAACTGGTCTGGGCAATTCTGTGTAGAGTTTCTTTGGCTCTACAGGTCAGAAGTGGAATTCCCACCCACCCCCCAGCACTTGATATAAGGACACCTTTCTCTTTGATCAGTGACTACAAAGAGATGTATCCTGTAGGATGCATGTACATGGGTACCCAAGCCCTATTTCCCCTCCAGTAGTGGAAGTTTGTGACCATGTAAGCAAGCCACACTTCTGTTTTTTTTTTTTTTTTTTCCAGGAAAAGATTTCCAGGGGAGCAAACTCAAAGTTTCTCTCACTCGGAAGAAGGCGCCAATGAACAGCATGAGGGGTGGGATGCCCCCACGTGAATCACGTGGATTGCCTCCCCCGCTGCGTGGAGGTAATGTTGGCCAGAGTCTGTATGAATGAGCTGAATTCCCCGAGAACCTTATTGTGCAGAGCAGCAGGGGTGTCATGTACACCAAACAGCATAGTTCCTTCTAAGGTGCACACCTGAGGGAATGAAGGGCCGCGCCCCTAATTAGTGGCATTGCGCAGGCATGGCTCCACTAATTAGTGCTTCCTGACCCTGCAGAGAGAGAACATGGAGAAGGTGAGCTGGTGGGGGTAGATGGGGGGAATAAGTGAGGTGGAGGGGAGACTTGAGTCTCAACTCTGGTCCAACTCTCTCCCAGGCAGCCCCAGCTGGGCTGTGGACGAGAGATGGGAAAGACAAATAAAACCCCACAATACCAATAAGAAAGATTTAACTAAATGTCACTTTTTAAAAACCATATTTGTTGCACTGTGTTAAAGATTACCCCATGTCATGTGTGCCATTTACAAATATATGCATTTTGCTTCTGCCTTTTTAATGTAAAAAACTAGTGCATAGATACAATCATCAAATGTATTTAGCTTCATTTTCATTATTTTACCATTGATTATACCTGAATTTTGTACACAAGTCAAGCCAACTGAATAGAAAAAGTAGAAACAGGATTTGAGATGTGCTTTATATATGACAAGTGCTTTTATTCCTCCAAAAAGGAGATCCCCATAGATGATTAGTTCTGGCTGGAGAATAACTGCAGTAACTGTGGTTTGTTTTTTAAAAAGAATCCAAACAAATCATCTTCTCCCCAAAACTGTCATTAAAAATCACATTCAATAACTATTTCTGTAATCACAAAAGTGACAGTGTATTATTTATACCTAGCTTTTGCATTGATTGGCATTTAGGAATTGCTTGTTTGGTACATAGGTTAATTACTCTAATTCCTAAAATTAACAGTACCTCCACTAGCAGCTTAAAATGTTTGGATTTAGCTTTGTCTGGGAACATGTACTATCGAAATAGCTTTAAAGATTGATTTGCAGTATTGCTCTTGTATTTTCTAACCTGTCATGTCCCAGCCTCAGCTTTGGGGCTGCAGTGTCCAGAGGAGAGGCCCCCAGGCAAGTTTTAGAATTCGTTTGGTGAGAGAGATTTGGAAACCATTAAGGCCATATCTGTGCTATCTGGTATAGTTCTGGCTCTTCAGAGTACTCTCTTTGACTCATAAGTAGCAAGCACTTGGTGCTAGGTGTTTTGTAGGATAAAGACTTTATTTGCAAATTATTTGAAGCAGAGATCTGTCTGCAAACTCTGAAGCTATGTGTTAATGTGCTCCATTTACTTAAGGCTAGGCTTGTAAAAACTTAATGAGCCTACTCTGAGTTTTTGAGTTGGTGACATTGACAAATTACGGGAGAATTTTGCCTGTTTCTACAGGGCTCTGTTTCACTTACACAGCGTGGGCCCTGCTAAACACCGCTAACAGCCAACCACTTGATGTTTTATTTCCCATTGTATTTTCAGTGTTGTCACTTGTTTGTGGCTTGTTGACTGTCTGTGTTGCTGCTTTATTGCTTATTTTTACTGTTCTATGTGTGTGAAGTATTAATCAAATTAAGAGTTGACATCCTATAGAAATTGTATAAGCCTGAGTGAATGCCTTTCACTCTCCTTTCCAGTATCAGAAAATACTGTATTAATATTTGCAAGGCGAGCGTGACTATTTCTAGTTGACACATAGATTTGTTTAGCATCTTAAAGCTGAGCTATGTGTGCAGATAATATGCATGCAAGAGGTATGGTTTTGTGGACTGCAAAAGTCCGTAGCATGCTAGTGTTTTGGCAGATGCTTTATTTTTTGAGACCAGCTTTTCCTGAAGATTTAGTGGTCTATGGGAGTAGGTTATTAAATTGGGCCCCTGGCACACTTTTTTTTATGCTTTCACTTAATGACTGTGTCTTTGTTTTATCTATATAGCTGTTTTCAATATGCCACATTTTGGTGTGTTTACTAGCTTGAGTTGTTAGAAAGGATGATAAAATGCATGTACTCCACTCCAAGGAATACTTAATCAGCTCCTATCCTAAGATAGCATGGGCTATAACTGAGCCTGGGTGGGTCCACAGCAGTGGTGCCCCACATGGTGAGAACACAATCAGTCACATAGTCTACTGTCTTCTCTGTCCTATTTCAGTGTAATACAGCCATCCATGTCAATTTTCTTTATCTGATTTCATACTAAATAAACATCTTAAGCAGTGCACCTTGTTAATTATGCCTTGTTTTAATAATCTTTCTCCTTCCATACCTATAACTTTAAAAAAAAAATATCTAGGCTTTTTGTTTGTACTAGTGGGCGCTGGCACACATCCACACATTACCTTGATATTGGTGCTGCACATAACAACTCATTCTGCACATGGATGTAAAAAATTAGAGGGAACGTTGCTGAGCAACACCCTAAGTTGTGGAGGTGACCAGTGTCTGCACTGGAATTAACTGACTTCTTCCTTTAGGCCCAGGGGGTCCTGGTGGTTCTGGTGGTCCAATGGGTCGTATGGGAGGCAGAGGTGGAGACAGGGGAGGCTTCCCCCCAAGAGGACCACGGGGTTCTAGAGGAAACCCTTCTGGAGGGAATGTCCAGCACCGAGCTGGAGACTGGCAATGCCCCAACCCGTAAGTGTTTGCTTTACCAACTATGCTGATCTTTGTGCCCTGTAGTCCTGCTTCTAAACCCAGGTGCCGTCTTCCTTACATGATACCTGGCACTGTAGCCCACTCAGCTTTCATCTCCTGCAGAATGTCGCAGCTCAATGCCCGGGTACTTGTCAGTTAGGAAATGGCTCATTTGGGGCCAGAACTTCTGGTAATAAAGTACAGTTCAAATTATGAAAAATAAGCTGTTGAATTTACTGCAGTTGAGAACTTGGACTAAGCACAGATACATTAGTGATTACATACAATCCTTGCCAATTTAACACCTCTGCCATATTAGCGATAGTGGTATTATTTATATGTATTGCAGTAGTGCCGTTGTGCTAGGTGCTGTACAAGCACAAAAAAACAACAACCAGTCCCTCCCCCAAAGAGAAGCATACTTGGAGCAGCCACATCATTTGGTATAATGATACATTGCCATTCTTTTGTACTGGCAAGGTAGACCAGGAGATAAAAAGGGTGCTGTTACCCAGAAGTGTGGTGCAGATACTAACTAGTTAGTCATCACAAACCCTGAAGATGGAGAAAGATGGGCTTGCTCACTTACAGACTCTGTATCAAAGTTGAGAATAAAATCCTTACATTTGTCTCCCATTCTGTACTAGGACCAGCCTCCTCTCCTAGATCAGTTACATAGCCATTAAAAGTTAAGGTCATCTTTGAACCTTGTCTCTCAGATTTACTGTGCCTGATAAAAATAACTGTTTTTTTTAAAAAGTGACAGAGTCCAGTGGCACTTTATAGACTAACAGACTATAGTCTATAAGGTGCCACAGGACTCTGTCGCTTTTTACACTTCCAGAGTAACATGGCCACCCCTCTGATACTGTGTTGGTTTTTTTTTTAAGTCTTCACTAACTGATGGTTTTGTCTAGGGGATGTGGAAACCAGAACTTTGCCTGGCGAACAGAGTGTAATCAATGCAAGGCTCCTAAACCAGAAGGCTTTCTTCCACCTCCCTTCCCACCTCCAGGTATGTATGTGACACAGCTTTTAGGAAAGAGCTCAAGTTATTCCCAGAGCATGGGAGATGAGTACTCAAGATGAACCACCTCCTTTGTGTATGTGATTGACATTGCTTATATAGTGTTCTCTGTGACTGATCGCTAGACATGGATAATTACTGGGGAAATAATACCCTCTTGGAGCTGTAGAGGAAGCAGTTTATGGTTCTGCTCTGCCTGAGATGATGTGCCCTCACTTACCCCTATAACTGTGACTCTTTCCTTGCATCTATCTGCAGCAATCCAGTTCCTTACAGGCAGGTCTACACTACCGCTTGAGTTGATCTAATTTGCGTTGCTGAGGGGTGTGAAAGACTTGACGCAAGTTACAGTGACCTAAACGCTGTCCACGCTGGCACTGTGTTGACAGGAGACGCTCGCCCGCCAACATAGCTTCCGCCTCTCGTGGAGGGTGGAGTAATGCCAAAGGAAGAGCGCTCTCCCTTCAGCGTAGAGCGACTTCACTAGACATGCTGTAGCGGCGCAAGTGCACCAATGTAGCATTTCTACAGTAGACCTGCCCTATCACACTGTCACTGGATGTGGCTCCAAGCCAGAATGGTCTCTAAATCAGCCATTTGCCTCTCGGGCTTCCCCAATGGATTTCAGGGTAGCACATTTTCAGTGGCACTTCTGGAAACATGCAGTTCATGCAGTGTGGCATTAGCCACCAGTGGCTAGCCGAGAAAGCGGCCTCATGTTGCTTCCTGGGCATCTCTGCTTTGTTCCTCCAGCTTGTGCAGTGTTGCCAGCATTCATGTTTGTGACAAGGGCCAGCAATTTTGGTTAGAGTGAAAAGTTGGGTTTCCTGTGATTGGGGTGGCTGCCCTCTGCATGGTTCCATTGCCAGGCTGTTAGACACCCTCTGTCTCAAAGCTCCATGCACACATCTTTTACTGCTTCCTCTTGCGTCAGGTCTGGAGGAAGGTTAGAGATGATTTAATGTGAAAAGGCTAAGTTTTCAGTCCTGAAAGTCCGTTTAGAGCAGGCATGTTTTCACCTTAGAGAGCCTGGTTTCAAATGTACATGGTGACGTTTTTCTTTACCAGGTGGAGATCGTGGCAGAGGTGGCCCTGGTGGCATGAGAGGAGGCAGAGGAGGCCTCATGGATCGTGGCGGCCCTGGTGGAATGTTCAGAGGTGGACGAGGTGGAGACAGAGGCGGATTCAGAGGAGGCCGGGGTATGGATCGAGGTGGATTTGGAGGAGGAAGACGAGGAGGACCTGGGGGCCCACCTGGGCCTCTCATGGAACAAATGGGAGGCAGAGGCGGCAGGCGTGGAGGACCAGGAAAAATGGACAAGTATGTAGAAGAGAAAACTAAAGAACCTGGCAGTGGGCTAGGACAGAGGTCCCTGAACTGTGGGGTGCACCCCTCTAGGAGGGCAGGGAGGAATATTTGCAGGGGGCAGGAGGGCTACTGGGGCCACGACCAGTCCCCATGGGGGGCCAGGAGGGAGCACCACCCAGCCTCGCTTCTGCTTCTGGTTCCCAGCCCTGTGCTCGGGGACCCAGCTGCCAACCTCATGCCCAGGGCTCATGGCTGCTGGCCTTGGCTCTGCTCCCAGCTGTGGCCCCACCCTGAACCACCTTACCACTGTCCGCATCCCCCTTCCTGGAGATGCAGCCCTCCTCCCAGCCCCAGCTTTGGGGGGAGGAGGAGGGAGAGGTAAAAAGTTTGGGGACCACTGGGCTAGGATGATTTTACAACTTCAAATAGGTTTTGGGGTGGAGGTGGGGAATGAAACAAGATCTGATGTGATCAAAGGTAAGTGGAGAAATAAAGCTTAGAAAACCAGTAACCCTTGATCAGAAACTTGATGGGGACAGGAACAAACACTGAATAATGAAAATTGTGATAGCCTCCTCTTGTGCTAGGAGCGTGTGCATAGAATCCTAGAAATGTCAGGCTGGAAGGGACCTGAAGAGCTTATCTAGTCCAACCTCCTGTGCTGAGGCAGGACCAAGTAAACCCTAGACCATCTCCGAGAGATGTTTGTCTAATCCAATGGTGGGGATTGCACAAAAACCTCCAGTGGTGGGGATGCACAGCCTCCTTTTGGAATCCTATTCTAGTGCTTGAGTTAAAAAGTTTTTCCTAATATCTAATCTAAATCTTCCTGTGCTGCAGATGAAGCCCATTACTTCTTGTCCTACCTTCTTGTACTTGGAGAACAATTGATCACAGGCCTCTTTATAACTGCCCTTAACATTTTTGAAGACTGTCCCCTTAGCCTTTATTTCCAAAGACTAAACGTGCCCAGTTTTTTTAATTTTTCCTTGTAAATCAGATTTTCTAAACCTTTTATCATTTTCCTCTTCCGTCTGATGGAACAGCAAGATTGTGGGTGTGTCCTATGAGCTATAACCAACCAAGCTTTTTCCTTTTTGTAGGGGTGAACATCGTCAGGAACGGAGAGACCGGCCCTACTAGAGGCAGAAACCTGCAGAGCTGCATTTACTACCAGATTTATTTTTTAAACCAGAAAATGTTTTAAATTTATAATTCCATATTTATAATGTTGGCCACAACATTATGATTATTCCTTGTCTGTACTTTAGTATTTTTCACCATTTGTGGAGAAACATTAAAACCAAGTTAAATGGTAGTGTGCTGAGTTATTTTTTTCCTTTTAAACAAAATGGTTGTTTAACTAAAATTAAACCAATGAGAAAACATTGTTGTGAGCATGCTCAGTATCATTGTTTGCAAAACCAGGAGGAGAACTAACTGTAACAATGTTAATGGTTGTGATGTTTTTTTAAAATAAAATTCCAAATGTTTATAAACTTAATACTTCTCAGCCTCTATGCGACAGCACGCTGATCATCTCCACCTAGAGTTGGCATCGCAACCTCCAGCTCTGTGGGCTCTGCAGAAGAGGCAGTGAGTTTCACTCATGACTTGTATGTATTATATGGCTTGTAATCCTTTAACATTGAATGTTGCATTGTATGGAGGGTGCAGGGGTTGAAATCTATCATGAACCAATCCTGAAGTGTATTTGGCAAGGCAGAGCAGGCACCTTAATCTTAAACTGTAAAGTGTGGCTTAGTGCATTCAGAGGGTGGAATTGAACACACCATTTCAAATGAGACGTTGGACTTCAGAATTGCGTCCTGGCTGTAAATAAAGACATATTGCTGGGTACATTCATGACTAGACTTTTTGTAAATAGCAGATGAACATTTAAGTTCTCTCTGGTAGTGTTTTTATTTCATGCATACCATGCTCACCATCTTGGTATCTGAGTGCAGCTGAGGAGCCAGTGCGCTGTTGAAAACATCCAGGGCAAGGTAGCCCAGTAAGTAGAAACGTAGGACTATGAACTTGAAGGGTAAATGAAATCATCTTGAGTAATAAATCTTCCTCTGAAAGTAATACCGGCAGTGTGGTTTGAAAGTTCAAGCAAGGTTATCACACGGAAACAGCAGATGCCCTGTGAATACAGGCTCTGAACAGGAAACACTATTCCCTCTCCATTGTAACTAATTTATAACACAACCAATTGAATAATTTCAAGGGTTTGAGCCTGGTCTTCTGTACCCTGTGCCTGTGACATCAATAAAAGAAAAAATGCAGGCACAAATGTCACAATAGGCTAGAAGCAAAACAACCACCAACTTACACTCCTAGGGATTCTTCAGTGTACACACTACCCATTGCCAGAATGCCATTTCTGGTGTGAAATGCAGTGCAGGAAAGTAGGAGTCAGTGCTGGCGGAGACATCAAAGAGCATGTTGCATAGCACAAGCACCCGATTAGTGCCAGGCCCTGTATGTGTTCCTATGTGCCCTGCAAGCATCTCAGGGAGAATACAGGTGCTCTAACAAGTTTGTGTAAGGGACACTTTCTTCTAACTGCTCCAGAGTCCAGCCTGGGGATAGTTGGGTTCTTTGCTGCTGGACAGAGCTGCTTCTATTAGAGCTAGAGCTGAGACCACAGCTATTTATGGTGACTAAAAATTCCATCTCAGTTTGCAGAGGGGGAGTTTTAATTGAGGTGACTTAACTAAAATCAGGATTTACCAGTTGTCCGATGAGATTTCCTTACCTCAATCCCTACATAAACCTTATAACTGTGATAAAGTAACCGAGCTAGTCTTGCTGTTATACCATCGCCAGGTGAGCTTAAACATAGAGTTGTGAAAGTGCTATAGTGTGCCCGTGTAATCTTCCTGCTTGAGGGGCAAAAGACAGTGAGCAGTTTTCTTCAGGGAGGGAAACATGCTGGTTCTGGGGCATTCAAAACTTCACTCAGATAAAGAACTACAGCGCCTCCATGAGCACTTACTGCACAGCAAGATGGATTACGAATCTCTACTGCTCTGCTGTGCCCTGCCCTAGCTGTGGACCCTGAGCTGCGCATTAATGTTCAAACTACAGTATGTCTGCACACTAGGGAGCTTTTAGTGTGAAGGAGCAGGATTGACATGGACAGTGCACAGCGTGTCGGAGCGCGGCAGGTTTACATCCAAGCTGGCTGTAGATGCGCCTGTAGAGGTGTCCAAGTGTTTTATGCTCCAAAAGAGGTGAAATCAGACCTCTTAATGCTTGAAAACCTCTTAAAAAGTTTTTGCAACAATTTAACTCAGTTTCTTCGAAGTATGTCCCTGGGGGTGCTCCACTTTAGGAGCCTCTAGGCAGTGCGCCTCCAGTCAGAGAATTTCGACAGCAGTTCCTAGCTGGGCCGCACATGCGCTTTCTCCAGTTCTCAACTGCGGTAGCAGTTAACTAGCATTGTGCGGCTGACCTTCAGCCCCATGTTCTTTCTCAACTGCCCTTGGTCCAACTCGGCTTCAGCAGTGATTCCACATATTTAACCTCAGAGTTCAAGTTAGGAGTATCGGTATATAATAGATTCGTTTCACTCCCTTTCTCTTTTTTTTTTTTTTTAATCTTTCTTTACAATTTCACCCCTTTAGATCAGGGGTGGGCAACCTATGGCACATGTGCCTGAGGGGCACGCGAGCTGATTTCAGTGGCACTCACGCTGCCCAGGTCCTGGCCACCAGTCTGAGGGCTCTGCATTTTAATTTAATTTTAAATGAAGCTTCTTAAACATTTAAAAAACCTTATTTACTTGACATACAACAATAGTTTAGTGATATATTATAGACTTATAGAAAGAGATCTTCTAAAAACGTTAAAATGTGTGACTGGCATGTGAAGCCTTAAATCAGAGTGAATAAATGAAGATGTGGCACACCACTTCTGAAAGGTTGCTGACACCTGCTCTAGGGGATAGTTTCCTTTAGAATGCCTGGATCTCCTGGCTTGAAATGTTGCCCCTCCTGTTGTGAGGCAATCCCAATTTTAGATGGACATTCTCAATATGCCCAGTGCCTGGGGGCAACGCACATACCCCAACAGTGCACTCACTGCCATAACCTTAAAGAAAAACAAGGCCTTAAAATAATTCTCAATTCTCATGGAGAAGTATTTCCTCCCAGCCTCAGACCTGGGATTGCAAATGTCTCCTGGCGACTGATAGCTGAATGGGGCTTCTGACAGACCTTCCTCCTGAACTCTGCACAGGAGGGGCCCATCTCCTAAAAGATGTGCAAAGAAGAAAGCTACTACTCCTGCAAAGACCAGCTTGAAAAAGAAGCCATTCCCCAATTCAATCTACAGCATTGGTACTGACTGCGCTACTGCTAAGTACCTACGAGTTGGCAGAGACTTCTGGTACCGCCAGTACTGTTAAGGCCAAAGACCATAAGCAGGCAGGTTCTGAAATGGAAGGCAGAGAAGAAACTACCCTTTCCACAATGGCACCGGCTGCACCAATGAAATACTACCGAGTGCCTCTGCAACATCCCAGGCACTGGCGCCCACTTTCTGGCTCTCTGGTCCATAACATATGGTATGGCACTGAAGCCTATGATGTCTTCCTTGGTGCAGTTGACATTGACACCAATTCTGACACTGCACCAGTTCTCAGCACTGCAACAAATGCAGTTCTTCACACATAAGGACCTAACAATGACCCTGGCATTGGAGTCCCCTCTCCTCAGTACCAATACTCTTGCTACCAACTAGATCTGCCCCTCTTTTCTCCAGCGAGTAGGACAAGGGGAAGTTTTTTCATCCCAACACACTGCCCCTATGCCAGGCAGTATCGGGTCTGAACTACGAGAGCATCCTAGACACCCATGTTAGTCAATAGGTGGACTATGTGCAAAATCTGTACCACCAGATGCTTTTTAAATTACCACAGTTTTTTTTATTATTTTGGTATTTTCTCTGGGGTCTGGAACTTGACTATATTTTGACCAAGAAATTTGGACCTTGACAAAAAATAATTATTCCTGCTAGACCATCCCAGACCTGATATCCAGGGGGTGGCAAGGACCCATGACTACTACCACCAGTGCCTTTCCCACCACAATGGCTGTACTGGGACCCATGGACAGTATACAGGCAATGCTATCTCAAATCCCCAAGTGTTCCCAGGGAAATGTGTAGGCACTCCCCACCACCATCAGCAATGGTATCTGACATCTCCCATGCACAGACTTTTGAGGAAGCTTTAGATCAGGAAGGTACTCCTGCAACGAACACCTTTTTCTCACCCAATAAGACCATCATGCCTCTGCTGCCTACTACCAGAAATTATTTCAAACAGTTCCAAGAACTGTTCAAAAGAGTAGCTGACAAACTCTAAATACCTCTCGAGGAGGTTGCTAAATCACAACACAAGCTGTTGAACATACGCCAAATATCAACAACCTCCAAGATCACTCTTCCTATAGTCTGGAGCTTGCCACAACCATCTGGCAGACGCAGACCCCGACCACAATCCCACCTGCATGTAAAAGGGTAGATGTGCCTTTGAAAGAATAGGAATTTTTACTCACACCCCCAGCCAAATTCTCTGGTGGTAGACATAGTTAACGAATGGGTAGGCAACATTACTCCAGGGCCACCTCTTATAAGGAGTGGAAGAGATTGGATTTACCTGGTTGCAAGGCCTGTTCATCTGTGACATTACAGTTTAGAATCACCAATTATGAAGCTCTGATGGTGAAATATGACCACACAAATTATTCAAAATTATCCAAATCAATCACTCATCTCTGAAGGACACTTCCTGGCTCGAACAGCCCTTCAGGCATGTTTAGACTCTGCAGACATGGTGGTGAGGTCTATGCAACCGCCACTGTAATGCCCCAAGCCTCTTGGATCCACTTGTAGGGGTTTCCATGGGAGGTGCAATCCACAGTAAAGAGCTTTCATTTGAAGGTCCCAAATTGTTTGTGGATAAGACTAACGAATCCCTTCATACATTAAAAAATGCAAGAGCCACTCTCAGATCTTTAGGCATCTATTCATCTACAATAAAATGGCAACAAGGCAGATATTACACCACAACATTCAAGACAGGCGCCCTACACGCAGAACCAGAGACCACATGATCCTCAGACACGCAGACAAAGACCATCCAAATGTAGATCAAATTCTTCTCAACCCACTGCGTCACAGGAACTGACATCAAATTAGAAGGTTTGGGGGGAGGGGGGGCTTGACAGACCTCCCCCAATTACCGTTGCTAAAACCATTATCCATCAAGCATTGATTTACAGACCACCTAATACCATTCTACCCAACATGGTGAACTATCACTTCTGACAAATGGGTACTGGAAATCATTAAGACCAGCTACTCCGTTCAGTTCATCTCCATCTCCTCTACCCACCCTCTCTCCCCATCCCTCTTCTGGGACCCCTCTCATGAGCACCTCCTGAGACAGGAAGTAGACCACCTTCTACAGCTGGATGCAGTAGAATCAGTGCCAGTACAACATCTCTTCCTATTATTTTTTAACCCAGACAAATTTAGGGGGATGGAGACCCATCCTGGATCTCAGAAAGCTAAACAAATTTGTCAAAACACAGTTCAGGATGGTTATTTTAGCAACAATAATTCCAGCACTAGAACCAGGGGATTGGTTTGTAGCCTTTGATGTGCAAGACACATTTTCACATCCATACACCCAGCACACAGGCAATTTCTCTGATTCGTCTTGGGGCAGGATCACTATCAATACATGGTACTGACCTTTGGCCTCTCCAGGGCTCCCTGAGTGTTTTCCAAAGTTCTAGCGGTGGTGGTGGCCCACCTATGCAAGCAAGGGGTCATGATATGCCCTTATTTAGGCAATTGACTACTCAAGGCACCCATTCTAGAAGAAGCTGTCGAAGCCACACAAAAGATGTCACTCTTCACAAACCTTGGCCTACAAATAAACTTTCAGGAGCTGGAATTCATTGGGGGCCCACCTAAATTCACTGGAAATTGAAAGCCTCATTACCACGACACAGGTTCATTGCCCTAGTGAACCTGGTCAATACTACGGTGAACAGTCCACGAATCTCCACAAGGACCTGCCTTCAATTACTGTGTCGTAAAACAAACTAGACTATGGCTCAGGACAGTGTACATCCCACACAGTATAGTCTGAACAAACCTCTAAGCATGCCACGAAAGGGCAAGGACTCACTACAATGTATGCCCTGGCATCTCTTTTCTACAGATTCTACAGATTCATTGATAACAGACAGTTAATGATAATAGACACTTCCCTACTGGGCTGGGGTGCCCACTTAGACCATCTGCCCTGTACTGAGAGATTGTTTATTTCGGAATCAACCCTGCACATAAACATTTTGGAATTGTGAGCAGTTCGCAGTGCTTGTGCACACTTCCTGCCTCTGATCGAAAACAAAACCATACAAATTATGACTGACAATGGGGCCTCGATATTCCACATAAACAAGGAGGAACGAGGTCACTCCCTATGTACCACAGCTATGAAACTGTAGAAAAGGTGCATTCAACAGATCACCATATCAGCTGCCTACCCTACTGGGATCTCAGAACATCTGGCAGACATATAAAGCAGAAATTTCTCCCATGACCACAAGTGATCCGGAGCATATTTCAACAATGAGGTTTTCCTACAATAGATTTATTTGCCATGAGTCAGAACAGCAAATGCCCAACATTTTTCTCCAGAGCAGGCCTGGGACCAGGATCCAGAGGTGACGCCTTTTTCATCTGATGGGATGCACCTCTCATGTACATCTTCCCTCCTACCACATTGCTGTCCAGGGTCATACAGAAGCAGGGCCAGCTCTAGGTTTTTTGCCGTCCCAAGCAAAAAAAATTTTGGCTGCCCCCCCATCCCAGCCTTGGGCGCCCTCCCCGCCCCACCACACTCCCCTGCTGCCCCAGCCCTGGGCTCTCCCCCGCAACCTGCACCCTCCTACTGTCCCAGCCCTGGGTCACTGGTAACTCACTCCCAGGGCAGGTCATTCAGCAGGAATTTTAGATGTGCACAGAGCACAGACAGGATTGGTTCCCATATGGTTGCAGAACTGCAGTAAAGTGGAACAATTTTCAGCTTGTGTGATTGGAGGATATCTGGATGCATATTATAAGACTGTCCTCCATAAATGAGGAAAAATTGAGGTGCCTATATTATTCTTTTGTTCCACTCTTCCTTTCTCTGGGGAATTTGCCAATGTAATATCACCGTCTTCCTTTTAAACAAATAAAACTTAAAAAAAAAAAAGGCAATAGCTGTTGAAAATCACAATTCCAGCCCTAAAAGCCACTGGGAAGCATTTCTTGCTTCTTCATTTCTTATCCTACTTTTTCTACAGCAAGTTACAGTGGATCAGGATATTTGATTTGGGAGAAATGAAGTAACAGCTGCCCAAACTGAGCTTGAGCACTCCTGAATTTTGAGGTGTTCAAATCTGGAAGGCAGGTGCTAGATTCCCTTTCTGAATATTAGCTACATCTGGAAAGGAAAAGTCAATTTCGGCTTCCATGGCTCAGAAATGGAAATCCTCCTACGTGCCTGGCACGGTATGTAAAGCTGTCGAAGTCCCCTAGCAGAGCCTCCCCTCCCTTACTTTTCATTTTAAATTCTAGTGGGATCCACATACCTCCCCTGCTAGGCTTCAGATAGAGAGGGGCACTGTCCATTTAGTACACCCAATTCCTTCTTTGAGGGCTGCATGGTGAGGTCACATCAGTATCTCTAATGCAGTCTAGGGAAGTCTTCTGAAAGGGATATCTGGGCCAAAGACTTCTACTCCTTGGGCACACTTGTTCCCCATTCACAGTGCCACCCCTTTCGACTCGCAGCATGGCTTAGCTACCTCACTCCCTACCCCTCCCTTTCCTGTTGATAGCTGCTAAGGGATTGCTGGGAAATGTAGTTCTTTCCCTGCTCCAGGGCTGGGTCTATAGGCAGGGAGCTAGGCAAGGAATTACAGCTCCCAGGGTCCCATGGGTTCTCAGCTCCCATGCTGGATCCCCAGCTGCTCCGTGGCTCCGCTTCTGCAGGGTTGTGAGAGGGGAGGAAGTGAGTTTAAAAAAAAAAAAGGATGGCCAGAATGCCGCGCCCTGGAAATGTGCCACCCCAAGCACCTGCTTGTTTTGCTGGTGCCTAGAGCCGGCCTTGTCCAGAAGATCAGGATCAACCAAGCCAACATCATCTTGATAACCCCTGCATGGCCCAGGCAAACCTGGTATCCATACCTACAGCGGATGTCAGAATGCCCACTGCACATCCTCCCACTTCTTCCAAATCTCCTGTCATAGGACGCAGGCCAGACCTTGCACCCAAACCTGGAAACACTCCACCTAAGAGCTTGGCTCCTCAGTGGCTCTAAGGCGAGATGATCTGCTCTGAGGAAGTCAAAGACATCTTGTAAACAGCATACTGTCAACTACATGCTCAACATACCTCCACAAATGGAAGAGATTCCACACATGGTGTTTAAACAAACAAATCGAAGCCACCACCTCTATCCTATTGATACTCCTGGACTACATACTGCAGTCTAAGAAATCAAATCTATCAATGAGCTCACTCAGAGTACACCAGGCAGCAATCACAGCCTCCCACCATAAAGTGGATGGAGTTTCAGTCTTTGCACATCCAATTACCAAATGATTCCTATAGGGTGTATGTAACCTCTACCCCAACTCCTCCATGGGACCTCAATTTAGTCCTTCAATCTCTCGTAAGTGCTCCATTCAAACCTTTGGCTACGTGCTTGCTACTACACATTTCCATGAAAGTAGCATTTCTCATCGCCATCACATCCACAAGACATGTAGAACTCGGGACCCTCATGGCATACCCATCATATACAACCCTTTTCAAGAATAAGGTCACCCTAAGACTGCTTTCTAAATTTTTACCTAAAGTCCCTTCTTCATTCCACCTCAACCAACCCATCCATCTTCCCACATTCTTCCCTAAACCTCACAAGAACAGACAGGAGGCAGCATTCCACATCCTGGATGTCAGAAGGGTGATAGCATTTTATCTAGAAAGGACCAAACCATTCAGAAAAACTTCTAAATTATTTCTCTCACTATGGAGCAGTCTAAAGGCAGACCCATATCTAAGCAGACACTTTCCAAATGGATTTCAGGTTGCATCCAACTTTGCTATTGTCAACATGAGCTACAGTCCCTATCACAGGTCAGAACACACTCCACCAGATCAATAGCCACCTAAGTAGCCCTCTTGAATAACATGCCTATCATTGTCATATGTAAAGCAGATACTTGGACATCATCTCACACATTCATTTAACACTGTCATTGACCAGGACTCAGCATCACGACACTGGGCTGGGACGCACGGTCTTATAGTCAATTACAGATCTAACTCAGAAGCCTCTCCTTCCCCCTGAGGGGCAGTGCTCTGCCGTCACCTAAAGCAGAGCCACCCACAGGGACATCACTTAAAGAAGAGAGGGTTATTCACCTTGTGCAGTAACAGGTTCTTTGAGATGTGTCCTTGGGGGTGCTCCATTAGCCACCTTCCTCACCTCTACTTCAGCATTCTGTCTAAGGCTCTGCAGTAGAGAAGGAACTTTGGGGGTGGTGAGGCAACCCAGTGCTAGTTAACTGCAGTTGCAGGCATGAGATGGGGAGAGTTCATGTGTGGCACAGCCAGGTACTGCTTTTGGGAGGTGCAGGAGCACCCAGTCACCTAAAATGGAGCCCCTACAGGGGGACACAGGTCAAAGAACCTCAGTTACTGCACAAGGTGAGTAACCCTCTCTTGGGCCCACTGCCAGATCCCCCTGCAGTAGGTCAGGTGAGTCCCACCCGTGCCACAACAGTCCATCTGGAAGTTGGAGAGAACTCGAGTTGAATTAACGCTTCCGGACAGGTATGACTTGCAGATGACCTAGTGTGCTAAGTTGAGTGTTAGTCATTTCTGGGAACCATCGAGGCCACACTCCTACCTTGTGTAATTCCCATTTCTGTACACATGCGTGCACAAGTCTAGTGTAGCTGGGGTAGCACGAATAACGGAGGCACAGCTGAGCCACGCCGAGTACAAACCCACCTGGGGTATGTACTTGTGTCTTGGCTACACTGCTGTTTGTACTCATGCTAGCTCAATGACAGCTCTCATGAGCGTGCATACATGAGCTAGGAAATCACACCCCTAGCTCGTACTGTAGATGTAGCCATAGTTGGGGCCAAAATGTCTACTCTCTACAACTGATTGAAAAGGTAGCAGGAGCATAGCCAGCATGCCATCTCGGCAGCACTTAATCTGGGAAAGAGCACTTGTCCTATGCTATTACACAGAAGTACTTTATATCTGAAACTCTCTAAGGGTGGAGTGGGGTCTGAATAAACTGGTGTGATGAAGAGTAGGGTGGCTGGGCCGTAGCAGTTTTATTTCTTTAATCACACTCAATTCTGCCATCTACTTTTGTGTACGTGTGGAACCCCAAAATCAGGACTTCACAAGCTGCTGCTTTCATTACAAGCGCTAGGTGGCAAAGTTACACGGGTAGAACATTCTGGTTCTAAATTCTGAACTTTAAACAGCCAGACGTGAGAACTTCGGTGCTCAGACACATGTTCCAATTCATTTCTTCTCCCTTATGGCTTCAGTCACGCTTTTCCACATCTGTTTCAGTGCATGGAAGACACTTCCCTGCTCTTTCTTCAACTCTGTATTGCCTAAGACAACTTGATGAGAGTTAAATGTGATGTACATTTGACCTAGCCCATAGTCTGGTCTACACTTTAAAATGAGCTCAACCTATCTATATCACTTGGATTGATTGTGCAAAATTTCACGTCCTGAGCATAGTTAGCTCAACTTAACCCCTGCTGTAGATAGAGCGAGGTCAATGGAAAAATCCCATCAACCTCAGGGCTGCCTCTCTGAGAGGTGGATTAACCACATCAATGCAAAAACCCTTCCGTCAGTGTAGGAAGCATCTGTGTGTGCAGTTTTCATACTGTGGGGCGGGATGTCATTTTAATGGGATCACAGGGCTGGCTTAGACTTCCTGGGGCCAAAGCTGAAGCCCGAGCCCCACTGTCCAGGGCCAAAGCCAAACCCAAGGGCTTCATCCTTAGGCAGTGGGGCTCAGGTTATAGGCCCCCTGCCTGGGCCTGAAGCCCTTTGGCCTTGGTCCCCTCGCCTGGGACAGCAGGGCTTGGGTGGGCTCAGGCTTCGGTCCCCCATCCTGGGGTCGTGTAGTAATTTTTGTTGTCAGAAAGAGGTTGCGGTGCAATGAAGTTTGAGAACCCCTGGTCTATGCTATGGTGCCACAGCTGCAGTACCCTAACCATGCCACCGTAGTGTAGGCATAGTGAAGTCCAAAGCAAGCTGCGAAGAGCTACAAAAGAATCTCTCAAAACTGCGTGATTGGGCAACAACAGGGTGTTGATAATGCAAAGTAATGCACATTGGAAAACATAATCTCAACTATACGTATAAAATGATGGGGTCTAAATTAGCTGTTACCTCTCAAGAAAGAACACTTGAATACTATGTGCAGATGTGGTTGTCCCATCTCAAAAAAGATATATTGGAATTGGAAAAGGTTCAGAAGAGGGCAACAAAAATAATTAGGAATATGGAATGGCTTTCATCTGTGAAGAGATTAATAAGACTGGGACTTTTCAGCTTGGAAAAGAGATGACTTAGGGTATGTCTACACTACGAAATTAGGTCGAATTTATAGAAGTCTTTTTTTAGAAATCATTTTTTATACAGTCAATTGTGTGTGTCCCCACACAAAATGTGTAAGTGCATTAAGTCGGCAGACTGCATCCACAGTACCGAGGCTAGTGTCGACTTCTGGAGCATTGCACTGTGGGTAGCTATCCCACAGGTCCCGCAGTCTCTGCCACCCACAGGAATTCTGGGTTGAGATCCCAATGCCTGATGGGGCAAAAACAGTGTCTCGGGTGGTTCTGGGCACATGTCATCAGGCCCCTCTCCCTCCTTCCCTCTGTGAAAGCAAAGGCAGACAATCCTTTCATGCCTTTTTTCCTGGGTTCATAGAATCATAGAATCTCAGGGTTGGAAGGGACATCAGGAGGTATTTAGTCCAACACCCTGATCAAAGCAGGACCAACTCCAACTAAATCATCCCAGCCAGGGCTTTGTCAAGCCTGACCTTAAAAACCTCTAAGGAAGTAGATTCCACCACCTCTCTAGGGAACCCATTCCAGTGCTTCACCATCCTCCTAATGAAATAGTGTTTCCTAATATCCAACCTACACCTCCCCCACTGCAACTTGAGACCATTACTCCATGTTCTGTCATTTGCTACCACTGAGAACAGTCTAGATCCATCCTCTTTGGAACCCCCTTTCAGGTAGTTGAAAGCAGCTATCAAATCCCCCCTCATTCTTCTCTTCTGCAGACTAAACAATCCCAGTTCCCTCAGCCTCTCCTCATAAGTCATGTGCTCCAGCCCCCTAAACATTTTTGTTGCCCTCGCTGGACTCTTTCCAATTTTTCCACATCCTTCTTGTAGTGTGGGGCCCAAAACTGGACGCAGTACTCCAGATGAGGCCTCACCAATGTTGAATAGAGGGGAATGATCACTTCCCTCGATCTGCTGGCAGTGCTCCTACTTATACAGCCCAAAATGCGTTAGCCTTCTTGGCAACAAGGGCATGCTGCTGACTCATATCCAGCTTCTCGTCCACTGTAACCCCTAGGTCCTTTTCTGCAGAACTGCTTCCTAGCCATTCGGTCCCTAGTCTGTAACAGTGAATGGGATTCTTCTATCCTAAGTGCAGGACTCTGCACTTGTCCTTGTTGAACCTCATCAGGTTTCTTTTGGCCCAGTCCTCCAATTTGTCTAGGTCCCTCTGTTTCCTATCCCTACCCTCCAGCGTATCTACCACTCCTCCAAGTTTAGTGTCATCTGCAAATTTGCTGAGGGTGCAGTCCACGTGTGATGAACTAGGAATGTTCTTAATGTTTTCTCTGAATACTGTGTTGGTGCCTCAGTGTCCCAATAGCAGTTCTTAAGTATCTGTCAGAGCAAAGGGCCAGTGCACCTAAATGCCTGACACTCTGACTCCTAGCAACTGATGGCCTGGGCCCCTCCTCTGCAAAGGTGCCAGCTGAAGGTGTTGAAGACAAAGAGATCAGGTGACCTCCTGGCCCGGGAAAGGGGCTGAGCAGAGAGGAGGGGCTGGGGGGGGGTTAGTCTGGAGCTGGCTGGGGTCAGAGTGAAGTGCAGACATGGGGGGTCTGGTTCACTGCCCCCCAGAATGGACCCGGCTGAGGGGTCCGGTTCGCTGTATCTACAAGCTCTGTTTTAGACCCTGTTCCTGTCATTGAATAAATCTGTTTTACTGGTTGGCTGAGAGTCACGTCTGACTGCAAAGTGGGGGTGCAGAACCCTGTGGCTTCCCCAGGACCCCACCGAGGCGGGCTCGCTGTGGGAAGTGCACGGAGGGGCAGAGGATGCTGAATGCTCCAAGGAGAGACCCAGGAGATAAAGCCATGTGAGCTGCTTGCCCTGAACAAGTCTGCTCCAAGGAAGAGGAGGCTCCCCAAAGTCCTGACTGGCTTGGTGGGGAGCAGTTCCAGAGCATCGACCGGGGACTCCGTGACACCACGCCATCCTCCAGATCATTAATGAAGATAATGAACAAAACTGGCCCCAGGACTGATCCTTGGGGCACTCCATTTGAAACCGGCTGTCAGCTAGACATGGAGCCGTTGATCACTACCCGTTGAGCCCGATGATCTAGCCAGCTTTCTATCCACCTTATAGTCCATTCATCCAGCCCATACTTCTTTAACTTGCCGGCAAGAATACTGTGGGAGACCGTAACAAAAGCTTTGCTAAAGTCAAGGAATAACACGTCCACTGCTTTCCCCTCATCCACAGAGCCAGTTATCTCCTCATAGAAGGCAATTAGGTTAGTCAGGCATGACTTGCCCTTGGTGAATCCATGCTGACTGTTCCTAATCACTTTCCTCTCCTTTAAATGCTTCAGAATTGATTCCTTGAGGACCTGCTCCATGATTTTTCCAGGGACTGAGGTGAGGCTGACTGGCCTGTAGTTCCCCGAATCCTCCTTCTTCCCTTTTTTAAAGAAAGGCACTATAGTAGCCTTTTTCCAGTCATCCAGGACCTCCCCCGTTTGCCATGAGTTTTCAAAGATAATGGTCAATGGCTCTGCAATCACATCCGCCAACTCCTTTAGCACCCTCGGATGCAGCGCATCCGGATCCATGGATTTGTGCTCGTCCAGCTTTTCTAAATAGTCCCGAATCACTTCTTTCTCCACAGAGGGCTGGTCACCTCCTCCCCATGCTGTGCTGCCCAGTGCAGCAGTCTGGGAGCTGACCTTGTTCTCGAAGATAGAGGCAAAAAAAGCATTGAGTACATTAGCTTTTTCCACATCCTCTGTCACTAGGTCGCCTCCTGTAGTAAGTGAAGGCCCTGATAAAGGCCCAGTATGAGGCCTGAGGCCTGAACTAAAGTAATGGTCAAGACTTTGCTAACATAAAGCAAAGTGAAGCTGTGAGCCAGAGGCAGGCCCTGCTCGCAGAAGCTGGCAAGGAAAGGGCTGATGCTGTGAAAAGAGATGTACCTAAAAGGTACTGAACACTAGAGGTCAGAACATTCACATACTTGCACATTCCACACAGATAACAAGGAACAGACTGACCCATCCCAATGACAGGGGCAAAAGGGTAATATGATGGATAGAGTTGTTTTGATCGAGCCAACATGTACAAGGTGAGAGGCGGCACCTTACTATGTAGAGGGATTGTACCTTGCTGCGTAGAGGGGTTGCACCTCAATACGTCAGGAGTGATGTGTAACTTGTTTGTACCTGTGTATAAAAATGTATCCCTGGGGCAATGTCTTTGTCCGGCTGAGGGGGCAGTGGAAAGTCCCGCCACTGACTGAGCCGAGTCCATTGCCAAGAGGCACTTTCTCGTAGTATGCCCTGTAGAGTAACAATCTCAGAGGAACTGCAATTGTGTCCGAGCGCAATAAACCTGGCCGACGTGCCTTTGTATCTTACTAGACTCTGTGGTCATTGGGGGTTCTCTTCGGGTCTGCTGTGTCAGCTATCTGCGCAGAGCTGGGGCAGCACACAGAGGGAACACACGCACGCAGCCGAGTGATACCAACAAGGAGAGAGCAGAGCAGAGCACCACACCGGTAGCATCTGACAACACACATCTGACAACACCTCCCTCATTCAGTAAGGGGCCCACACTTTCCTTGACTTTCTTATTGTTACTAATATACATGAAGAAACCCTTCTTGTTACTCTTAACATCTCTTGCCAGCTGCAGCTCCCCAGGGTTACCTGTGCAGACACCATACCACAGCAAACATGGAGCCCACTCAGCTCACCATCACCAAACGACTGCATTGCTACACAGCAGCAGCTCATTGCCTTTTGGCAGCAGATGGTGCATTATGACGGGTATCTGATGTCGTCATACTCCTGGGTGCTCTTTTAGTCGACCTCAGTGAAGTCGGTCAAGGGCACCTTGGCAGACATGGGAGTGACTCAGCCAGGTCATTCCCATCTTCTGCTAAGCAGCCAGGAGATGACGATGGCTAGCAGTCGTAATGCAGCATCTTCTGCTGAGCAGCCAGAAGATGATGATAGCCAGCAGTCATACTGCACAGTCAGCTGCCAGCCTAAGATGTAAAAGATAGATGGAGTGGATCAAAACAAGAAATTGACCTGATTTGTTTTATATTCATTTGCTCCCCCCTCCCTCCCTCCCTGCTGTGAATTCAACAGCCTGCTAAACCCAGGGTTTTGAGTTCAATCCTTGAGAGGGCCATTCTGTGTGACAGTTGTTTGTGTTTCTCCTTGATGCAAAGCCACCCCCTTTGTTGATCTGAATTCCTTGTAAGCCATGTCGTCAGTAGCCCCTCCCTCCGTCAGAGCAACGGCAGACAATCATCTTGCAGCTTTTTTCAGTGCAGAAGCCTAGCACTGGGAATATTGAGCCTGCTCAGATCACCGTGGCAATTATGAGCACTGTAAACACCACGCGCATTATCCTGCAGTTTGTCAGAACCAGAACCTGCCAAAGCAAAACCAGGCGAGGAGGTGACGTCAGTGCGGTGATGTAAGTGATGAGAACACAGACATGGACATAGACTTCTCACAAAGTATAGGCACTGGCAATGTGCACATCATGGTGTTAATGGGGCAGGTTCATGCCATGGAACACCAATTCTGGGCCCGGGAAACAAGCACAGAGTGGTGGGACCGCATAGTGTTGCATGTGTGGGATGATTCCCAGTGGCTGCGAAATTTTCGCATGCGTAAGCGCACTTTCATGGAACTTTGTGGCTTGCTTTCCCCTGCTCTGAAGTGCCGGAATGCCAAGATGAGAGCAGCCCTCACAGTTGAGAAGCGAGTGGCGATAGCCCTGTGGAAGCTTGCAACACCAGACAGCTACCGGTCAGTCAGGCATCAATTTGGAGTGGGCAAATCTACTGTGGGGGCTGCTGTGATCCAAGTAGCCAACACAATCAAAAAGCTGCTGATAGCAAGGGTAGTGACTCTGGGAAATGTGCAGGCCATAGTGGATGGCTTTGCTGCAATGGGATTCCCTAACTGTAGTGGAGCAATAGACGGAACCCATACCCCTATCTTGGGTACCAAGCCAGCCAGTACATAAACCGCAAGGGTTACTTTTCAATGGTGCTGCAAGCACTGGTGGATCACAAGGGACGTTTCACCAACATCCACGTGGGATGGCCAGAAAAGGTACATGACACTCACATCTTCAGGAACTTTGGTCTGTTTCAAAAGCTACAGGAAGGGACTTTCTTCCCAGACCAGAAAATAACCATTGGGGATGTTGAAATGCCTATAGTTATCCCTGGGGACCCTTGATGCCATGGCTTACGAAGCCATACACAGACAGCCTGGACAGTAGTCAGGAGCTGTTCAACTATAGGCAGAGCAAGTGCAGAATGGTGGTAGAATGTGCATTTGGACATTTAAAAGCGTGCTGGTGCAGTTTGCTGACTCGGATAGACCTCAGTGAAACCAATATTCCCATTGTTATTACTGCTTGCTGTGCACTCCACAATATCTGTGAGCGGAAGGGGGAGATGTTTATGGCAGGGTGGGAGGTTGAGGCAAATCGCCTAGCCGCTAATTACACACAGCCAGACACCAGGGTGGTTAGAAGAGTACAGGAGGGTGCGGAGTGCATCAGAGAAGCTTTGAAAACCAGTTTCATGACTGGCCAGGCTACGGTGTGACTGTTCTGTTTGTTTCTCCTTGATGACCCCTCCCCCCCTTGGTTCACTCTACTTCCCTGTAAGCTAACAGCCACCCTTCCCCCCACCATGTGGCTAACAGCGGGGATGATTTCTGTTCAACCATAGGCAAACAGCCCAACAGGAACGGCCACCTCTGAATGTCCCCTTAATAAAATTCCCCTATTTCAACCAGGTGACCCATGAATGATATCACTCTCCTGAGGCTAACACAAAGAAATAAAGAACGGATGTTGTTTGAATGACAGCAAACACCAGGACCATACACTGCCATGCTTTGTTCTGCAATGATTCCCGACTATGTGCTGCTGGCCTGGCATGGTAAAGTGCCCTACCATGGGGGACAGAATAAGACTGCCCTCCTCAGAAACCTTTTGCAAAGGCTTTGGCAGTACATTCAGGAGAGCTTTATGGAGAAGTCCCTGGAGGATTTCCGCTCCATCTCCAGACATGTTAACAGATTTTTCCAGTAGCTGTACTGGCTGTGAATGCCAGGGCAAATTATTCATTAAACATGCCTGCCTTTAAACCATGTCTAATATTTACAAAGGTACACTCACCAGAGGTCCCTTCTCCGCTGGGCGGGTCCAGGAGGCTGCCTTGGGTGGGTTCGAGGGTTACTGGCTCCAGGTCCAGGGTGAGAAACAGATCCTGGCTGTTGGAGAAGCTGGTTTCTCCGCTTCCTTGCTGTGAGCTAACTTCAATCTCCTCATCATTATCTTCCTCATCCCCAAAACCCACTTCCATGTTGCATCCTACTCCATCGATGGAGTCAAAGCACAGGGTTAGGGTACTGGTGGCTGCACCCCTTAGAATGGCATGCAGCTCATCATAGAAGCAGCATGTTCGGGGCTCTGATCCAGAGCAGCTGTTTGCCTCTCTTTTTTTTTGGTAGGCTTGCCCGAGCTCCTTAATTTTCATGCGGCACTGCAGCGAGTCCCTGTTATAGCCTCTGTCCTTCATACCCTTGGAGACTTTTTCAAATGTTTTGGCATTTTGTTTACCGGAATGGAGTTCAGCTAGCACGGATTCGTCTCCTCATACAGTGATCAGATCTCGTACCTCCCGTTCGGTCCATGCTGGAGCTCTTCTGCGATTCTGGGACTCCATGGTCACCTCTGCTGATGAGCTCTGCATGGTCACCTGTGCTGATCAGCTCACCACACTGGCCAAACAGGAAATGAAATTCAAAAGTTCATGGGACTTTTCCTGTCTACCTGGCCAGTGCATCTGAGTTGAGAGTGCTGTCCAGAGCAGTCACAATGGAGCACTCTGGGATAGCTCCTGGAGGCCAATACCATCGAATTGCATCCACGCTACCTCAAATTCGAACTGGCAAGGCCAATTTCAGCGCTAATCCCCTCGTCAGAGGTGGAATAAAGAAATCGATGTAAAGAACCCTTTAAGTCGAAAAAAAGGTCTTCATCATCTGAACGGGTCCAGGCTTAAATTGAGGTAATGCTGCTAAATTCGACCTAAAATCTTAGCGTAGACCATGTCTAAGGGGTGTTATGATAAAGGTCTAGAAAATCATGACTGGTCTGGAGAAAGTAAATAAGGAAGTGTTATTTACTCCTTCTCATAACTCATGAACTAGGGGTCACCCAATTAAATTAATAGGCAGCAGGTTGAAAACAAACTGAATTATTTCTTCACACGACACATGGTCAACCTGTGGAACTCTTTTTCAACGGATGTTGTGAAGACCAAGACTTTAACAAGGTTCAAAAAAGAACTAAATAAATTCATGGAGGATAGGTCCATCAATGGCTATTAGCCACGATGGGCAGGGATGGCATCCCTAACCTCTGTTTGCCAGAAGCTGGGAATGGGCGACAGGGGATGGATCCCTTGATGATTACCTGCTCTGTTCATTCCCTCTGAGGCACCTGGCATTGGCCACTGTTGGCAGACAGGATACTGGGCTGGATGGACCATTTGTCTGACCCAGTCTGGCCATTATTATGTTCATACCCTTAGAAACATTAATATCTCTGTTCAGTCACAGAAGGATTAAGGCTTTGGTTTTCAAAGGAGTCAGGTCCCAGCTCCCTCTGAATTTCAATGAGAGGTGGATGCCTACTGCCCACAGGCTCCTTTGAAAAGTACCAGCCTAAACTGCTATCTAAATAGGAATCTACTATAAAACCAATGCGCTGTGCTACAAAGAGGTTCCTAATAAGGGGGCATTGTGTAGGCAAAACAGTGAAATGGAGAGAATTTTCCTGGCCTGGCTCCTGCGGATGCCAGCCTGTGCAGGAAAGGGTTTGCTGCTGCTGGTTAACAACTGAAAAGCTGTGTCATAAACAGATTGTTAAGGGTTAATGTCTCTTGTACCTGTAAAGGGTTACAAGCAGGGAACGGGACACCTGACCAGAAGACCAATCAGAAGACAAGATACTTTTAAATTTGGGCGGAGGGAAGCTTTTGTGTGTGTTCTTTGTCCGTTGTGTGTTCTTCTCTCGGAGGGTCTGAGAGAGACTAGACATTACTACAGGCTCTCTAAGTTCTTCTTCGAGTGATTGCTCATATGCATTCCAGTTAGGTGTGTGCGCGCCGCGTGCACGTTCGTCGGAGAAACTTTTACCCTAGCAACCCAGGCGGGTCGGCTGGACGCCCCCTGGAGTGGTGCCGCTATGGCGCCCCATATATATCCCAGCCGACCCGGCCACCCTTCAGTTCCTTCTTACCGCCCGTGTCGGTAGTTGGGACTGTGGAGCATGGCTTCGCTGACCTCCACACTCCCTAGCAGCTCGTTTTGCTATCATTGTATATAGTAGTTATAGTTGTTATTGTACATATATAGATATATAGTTGTTAGTTAGTCAGTTATCTAGTGTTGTTAGTCTAGTTATTAGTAGTAGTGAGGGGATCGGGGGTACCCCCCCCCGCACCGGGAGCCGGAGCTCATGCCCGGCTCATCGGGCTTCAAGCAGTGCTCGGCTTGTCACAAGCCTATGCCAGTTGGAGACCCGCATGACTCCTGCTTGAAGTGCCTCGGGGAGTCGCACTTATCTGCCAAGTGCCCGATCTGTAAGTCCTTCAAGCCGAGGACCAAGAAGGAGCGGGACATTAGATTGAGACAGCTCCTGATGGAAGCGGCCCTGACACCTCCACCCTCGGCACTGAGCACAAGCCAACCGGTGAGCAAGGGCACCGCGGCACCGAGTGCTACCACCAAGAAGCCGGCACTGAAACCGGCCCAGAGCCGCTCCCTCTCCCCGAGGCCGAAGGCGGCGAAGGCACAGATCATCTCGCCACCAGCTGCCCCACAATCAGATCCTGCGCAAAAGGCGGATCGCCCGGCACCGATACCTGCCGCGGCACCGTCTAAGCCGGTACCGTTAACTCCAAACCTGCAGGGGCCGTCGAGTCCGGCACCTGGCAGCTCCCCGGTACGCACCATGGTAGAGCTTGCTTCACCCTCTACCCCGGAGATGTTCGCCGCGGCAAGAGAGCTAATAGCCATCACCGAGGCACCGATGCCCTTGCCCCCGGCACCGCCGGTGTGGGTACTATGCTCTATGGGCAAACCGACCCTGACCAGACCAGCTTCGGTCAGTGTAGCAGACCGGCACCGCTCCAGATCGCGGTCCCGCGGACGCTCGGCATCGAGGCGCCACTCAGACTTGCGATGTCAATCCCGATCCCGGCACCGGTCGGACTCCCGGCACTGATCGCCTCGCCACCGCTCAGGCTCCCGGCACCGATCACCACGGTTCCGATCGCGCTCTCGGCACCGGTCGGGCTCCCGGCACCGGTCGATGTCCCGAGCGTCAACTAGGTACTCCCAGCACCGCTCCAGCTCATGGCACCGCGGTGGACACCGCACCTCCAGGAGCAGATCTAGACAACGACACTCGTGATCCCGGTCGACCTCCCGGCACCGAGCCGGTCGCAGGTCCCGGTCTCGCTCTCAACACCGATACAGACACCGGTCACTGCTATCCAGAGGTGTGAGGTCGGTCGGTACCACGGCACCGGCTTTCACCGTTCCACCGTGGCCATCCAGGAGCACGTCGGCATCCTCCCAGGCGGGTAGCTATTATGAACGGGACCAGGACCCCGAAGCACCGCTGGGAGTGTTCCAAGACCCCCACCCGCAGGACACAGGGGCCCAACAGTGGGGCTTTTGGACACCCTGGGCTTACCATCAGGCCCAGGGTGCCCCCATGCCTCAGGCACTTTCTACCGCCTCAGAGCATCGGGGGCCAGAGGCCACTGTTTCCCGCCCCCCCGTGGTCGAGTCAGACAAACAGCCTCCAGACTCCCGGGGCAACACGAACAGGAACCAGGCCAAGAACAAGAGACCGCGCAGGATACCCTCATCCCTGGAGTATCCTCCTCGCCGGATGAGGCAGTGGCTGGGTCGTCAGCGTCGGGACCCCCACCTATAGATCTCAGGGCCCACCAGGACCTCCTCCATAGAGTGGCCCTTAACATCAACCTCCCGGTGGAGGAGGTCTCAGAGGTTGAGGACCCAGTAGTGAGCATCCTCTCGGCCGATGCTCCTACCCGGGTAGCCCTCTCATTCATAAAGACTATCCAGTCTACCGCCGACAACCTCTGGCAGTCACCAGCCTCCATCCCGCCGACAGCTAAGGGAGTGGAAAGGAAGTACATGGTACCCTCTCGGGGGTACGAGTACCTGTATGTCCACACTCCTCCTTCCTCCCTAGTGGTGCAGTCAGTCAACGACAGGGAGCGGCATGGCCAGCAGGCACCGGCCCCCAAATCCAAGGAGGCAAAACGGATGGACCTCATGTGTCACAAGGTGTACTCAGCTGGGGCCTTGCAACTCCATGTGGCCAACCAGCAGGCCCTACTGGGGTGCTATAACTACAACATATGGGCGGAGGTGGGTAAGTTCGCCGAACTGCTACCCCAGGACTCGCGCACGGAATTTAACGCGTTCATGGAGGAGGGTAAGAAGGTGGCCAGGACCTCCCTCCAGGCCTCCCTCGACGCTGCAGACTCGGCAGCCAGAACCCTGGCGTCCAGCATGACCATGAGGCGCATTTCATGGCTTCAAGCCTCTACACTACCCCCGGAATTACAATATACAGTCCAGGACCTACCCTTTGACGGGAAAGGGTTGTTCTCGGACAAGACAGACTCCAAATTACAAAACCTGAAGGACAATCGAGTCATCATTCGCTCGCTGGGGATGCATACACCTTCCACCCAGCGTAGACCCTTCACGCCCCAAGCACGGCACCCATACTTCCCACCCCATCAGAGGCAGGATCTCAACAGACAGCGTGGCCGGGGGGGATGCAGACGCCAACCCAGCTCCCAGGGAGCCAAAACCAAGGGCCTTCCAAGGCACAGCCGGGCCCCAAGTCCGGCTTTTGAAGGTGCGCCCAGGGACGACATACCAGACTCAAGACAGGATTCTTCCCCTTCCTTCTCCAACCGCCTCTCCCACTTTCTCCCGGCGTGGTCCCGGTTAACATCAGACCGTTGGGTGCTACGCACAGTGAAGCACGGATACCATCTACAATTTGCTTCCTCACCCCCTTCCCGGTCCCTCTTCAGGGACCCCTCTCACGAGCAAACCCTCCTGCAGGAGGTTCGTTCCCTCCTGGCGGCGGGAGCTATAGAGGAAGTACCTCTAGGCGAGAGAGGCAAGGGATGATACTCCCGATATTTTCTGAACCCCAAATCCAAGGGAGGTCTCAGACCCATCCTAGACCTGCGGGGCCTCAACAAGTGGATGCTAAAGTTAAAGTTCCGCATGATCTCCCTGGGAACCATTATCCCATCCCTGGATCCTGGAGACTGGTATGCCGCCCTCGACATGAAGGACGCGTACTTCCATATTGCCATCTTTCCACCGCACAGGAAGTACCTCCGCTTCACAGTCAGACATCAGCACTTCCAGTCTGCAGTTCTGCCCTTCGGCCTCTCTACAGCCCCGAGGGTGTTCACCAAGTGCATGGCCGTCGTGGCTGCCCACCTCCGTCGGCGGAAAATCCACGTCTTCCCGTACCTCGACGACTGGCTCCTGAAGGGGTCCTCCCAGTCGCAGGTGCGACGACATGTCGAGGCCGTCACGGACCTCTTCTCCCGGCTAGGCCTGCTTATCAATGCCGAGAAATCCAGCCTGATCCCCACACAGAGGTTAAACTTCATAGGCGCGACCCTGGACTCTACTCAGGCCAGGGCCTACTTACCTCAACCTCGCTTCCAGACGATCGGTGTGATCATTCGGAGCTTGCAGGCATCCCCAATCACCTCGGCTCTCACCTGCCTCACACTTCTAGGGCATATAGCCGCATGCACTTACGTGACAAAGCATGCCAGACTCCGAATGAGGCCCTTCCAGACGTGGCTTCATTCCGTATTCCGCCCGAGCAGGGACCACCTAGATGTATTGGTGACGGTCCCCCCTGACCCTCTCCGCTCCCTCGACTGGTGGCTGACCCCATCCCTAGTATGTGCGGGGATGCCCTTCCATTCTCAGCAACCATCAGTGACTCTAACAACCGATGCATCATCACTGGGGTGGGGGGCCCACTTAGGGGACCTGCGCACCCAGGGTCTCTGGTCGTCCCAAGAGCTGTCCCTCCACATAAATGTCCGGGAGCTGAGGGCAGTCCGCCTCGCCTGCCAGGCGTTTCAACGACACCTACACGGCCGTTGTGTTTCTGTACTCACGGACAACACAACGGCCATGTATTATATCAACAAACAGGGGGGAACCCGTTCGTCTCCCCTATGTCAGGAAGCCATTCGACTCTGGGACTTCTGCATAGCCCAGTCGATAGACCTGGTGGCATCCTTCCTCCCAGGGGTCAAGAACACGCTGGCAGACAGACTCAGCCCATCCTTCCTCTGCCACGAATGGTCGATCAGACCGGATGTCATCCATTCCATCTTCCAGAGGTGGGGTTTCCCCACATAGACCTCTTCGCAACCAAGTCCAACAGGAAGTGCCAGAAGTTTTGCTCCTTTCAGGGTCTCTCTCCCGGGTCGATCACGGACGCATTTCTCCTGCCATGGACCCGCCACCTCCTGTATGCCTTCCCTCCATTCCCTCTGGTGCACAAGGTCCTGTTAAAGCTGCGCAGGGACAAAGCGCGTCTAATCCTGATCGCACCTGCGTGGCCCAGACAGCACTGGTTCACCGCCTTGCTGGACCTGTCTGTGGACCCCCCAATTCCCCTTCCTCTCCACCTGGACCTGATTACGCAGGATCACGGCACACTTCGTCACCCGGACCTACGAGCCCTGCACCTCACGGCGTGGCTCCTGCATGGCTGAACACGGCGGAGCTCAGCTGCTCCACACCGGTCCAACATATACTCCTTAACAGCAGGAAGCCTTCCACTCGCTCAACATACAGGGCAAAGTGGAAACGTTTCTCTTGCTGGTGCGCTTCTCAAGGGGTGAACCCTACGCAGGCCCCAATTCCCATGGTCCTAGACTACCTCTGGTACCTTAAGCAGCAGGGCCTGGCGACATCCTCCTTAAAGGTACACTTAGCGGCCATATCCACTTTTCGGCCAGGAGAGGGTGGCCGCTCCGTATTCTCCCACCCCTTAGTCGCTAGGTTTGTTAAAGGCCTGGAGCGTCTCTACCCCCCCGTACGCCGTCCTGCTCCTACCTGGAACCTTAACCTGGTCCTGAACAGGCTCACGCTCCTGCCATTCGAGCCACTGGCGACTTGCTCGCTCACGTACCTGTCGTGGAAGACGGCCTTCTTGGTGGCCATTACATCGGCCAGATGGGTCTCAGAGCTGAGAGCTCTCACAGTGGATCCACCCTACACCATCTTCCATAAGGACAAAGTGCACCTGCGACCCCACCTGACGTTCCTCCCTAAGGTTGTTTCCACCTTCCATACCAACCAGGACATCTTCCTCCCTGTCTTCTTTCCGAAACCACACTCTTCTCGGCGGGAACAGCAACTGCACTCCTTAGATGTACGCAGAGCACTCGCTTTCTACATCGAGCGAACAAAGCCATTTCGGAAGTCCCCTCAGCTGTTTGTGGCGATCGCAGAACGGATGAGAGGTCAACCAATCTCCTCTCAGAGGATTTCCTCCTGGGTAACCGCATGCATTCGCGCATGCTACGACTTAGCTCGTGCCCCCTCTAGCCACTTCACGGCACATTCCACGAGAGCTCAGGCGATGTTGGCAGCCTTCCTGGCGCACGTGCCTATCCAGGAGATATGCCGTGCAGCGACCTGGTCATCGGTCCACACATTCACTGCACACTATGCGCTAGTCAGACAATCAAGAGATGATGCGGCCTTCGGCGTAGCAGTTTTAAATACCGCCACATCTCACTCCAACCCCACCGCCTAGGTAAGGCTTGGGAATCACCTAACTGGAATGCATATGAGCAATCACTCGAAGAAGAAAAGACGGTTACTCACCTTTGTAACTGTTGTTCTTCGAGATGTGTTGCTCATATCCATTCCAAACCCACCCTCCTTCCCCACTGTCGGAGTAGCCGGCAAGAAGGAACTGAAGGGTGGCCGGGTCGGCTGGGATATATATTGGGCGCCATAGCGGTGCCACTCCAGGGAGCGCAGCCGACCCGCCTGGGTTGCTAGGGTAAAAGTTTCTCCGACGAATGTGCACGCGGCGCGCACACACCTAACTGGAATGGATATGAGCAACACATCTCAAAGAACAACAGTTACAAAGGTAAGTAACCGTCTTTTTCTTTTCAGATAGTAAGTAAAAACAGGCGGTTTAAGCTTTTTGATTGTTTTACTCTATTTGCAATTGTGGATCTGGCTGGTTAACTTTTATATGTGTAGTTGCTGGGAATATTTTGATTTGTATTGGTACTGGGGGGAAAGTCTCCTTCTGGTGTCTGTAAACTATAGGACCCTGTAATAATTACATCTTGAAGTTACAGAGATAAATTCTTTACTTTTTCCTTTCTTTTATTAAAAGATTTCTTTTTTTAGAGAACCTGATTGATTTTTTTCCCCTTGTTTCCCTTGTGTTATTCCAGGGGATTGGGATAACTCACCAGGACGGGTGGGGGGGAGACGGGAGGGGGAGAGATAGAATCTCTCTTTGTTTTCCTTGATCTGTTTGCCTCTTTGTGGAAGGGAAGGAAGATGCTTCTCCATATGGTGATTTAAGAGGTTGGATCAGTATCTCTCAGGATAGCCCAGGGAGGCAAATTCTGGGAGGGGGAAAGGTGGGGGAATGGTTTATTTCTCCTTGTTTTAAGAATCCAAGGGATCTGGGTTCTTGGGGTCCCCAGGGAAGGTTGGGGAGGTCAGAGTGCCCCAAAACACTATATTTTTGGGTGGTGGCAGCACTATCAGATCTAAGCTGGTAATTAAGGTTAGAGGATTAAGGTGCTAGTATCTCATTTTCTGACCTCTAAGGTTCAGATCTGAGAAGGAATGCTATGACAAGCTGTGTCTGCTTGTTGTAAACAAAACTAGCATGTGAACACGGGCTGAGATGAATGGCAGCAAGCAGGGCCATGCTGTGTGTTTTCCTGCAGGGGCTGGCTTTAACATCATGTCATTAATGTGCATCTGCTGGTGCTGCAACAGAGAGGAAGATCAAAGCTCTCGGCTCTGCACAATCATTGAGAGTTTTCATGTTTATTCATTGACTCTCTCTTGAACTCTTCTCCAGCCCACCACTGCTCACTTAGGAACCCCAGGCCAACCCCGTTTGGTCTCAGTGCTCTTTGTACCAGCATTCCTTGTTCTGGCACGGCTTGCAATGGCACCTCTAGCCTGGAGCAGTGACACTGCAACGTGCTGTGATGAACCAGTAGCTTGATATTGCAAGGCGCTGCTCTGTAGCTAGCCTGGAAGCAGAGCGACAGGTTAGATTGAGGTGGGGCCCCTGGGACGTAGCTAGAGATCTAAACATGGGACAAACAGGCTGATCTGCTGGCCCTTTGCCTGCAGCACCTCTGCTCTTCAAAAACAAAGGGTCTGATTCTCCCCTGCCTTCTGCACCCATTTAGAGCTGCAAAGTGAGTGTGTAAGGAAGTGTAGAATGAACTGTTCAAAAAATGTGCATTAGGTAAAGTTAGATAAGCAGATGTGGATTGTTATAAGAAAATGTAAAAGGAAATGTTCTTGCTTTCTGTATGTGTCTTGCCAGCTTTCAAAGTTTGTCTTATCTACAGTGGATTCTTGGTTTGTGTAGATACTGGGATGAAGCAAACAGACAAACGGTTGATTTGCTAGCCAGACATAGAGCTTTCAAGGGTGGATAAAGACTGGCCAAAACTAGTCAATAACTCCAAGGCCAGAAGAAGCAGATCAGTAACAATATGGCAGCTGTTCTAAGAAATAATGAAGACATAGTTTAAGGAAATAAACCAGGAGGTATCAATGTTGGTGTTAGCAGAGTAAGTAAAATGTATTAGAAAATATATTTAGAACGGAATGTTTCTAGATGAGTTATATCCCCAGTATAGCAGCATGTTCCTGCATGGGACCTTAATTTGGTCCTCTCCAAATTAATGGGGTCCCCCTTCGAGCTGCTGGTGAATTGCTCCCTTCTCCACCTATTGTGGAAGGTAGCCGTCCTAATTACAATCATATAAGCATGAAGGGTGTCTGAGTTAAAGGCTCTAGGTTGTTACCTCCAACCCATCTTATGCAGTTTTCCACCAGGTGCAGCTTGGACCTCACCTGGTCTTTCTACCTGAGTTGGTATCTCATTTCCATACCAGCCAAGACACATTCCTGCCTGCTTTTTATCCAAAGCCTCATACCACTAGCTGTGAGCAGAGGCTGCACTCCTTGGATGTTCGGTGAGCATTGGCCTTCTATATCAAATGCACCAAGCTATTCAGGGAATCAAAGCAGTTGTTCATAGCTGTGGCTGATCGCATGAAAAGCCTAGCAGTCTCATCTCAAAGAATATCTTCTTGGATCACATCCTGCACCCGCACGTGCTACGAGCTGGCCAAGACACCAGCCCCGACACTTACAGCACACTCCACAAGGGCACAGGCCTCATCCTGGCCCAGGTCCCGATACAAGAAATCTGCAGGGCAGCAACTTGGCCCCAGTTCATATGTTCACCTCTGATTACTGCATTGCCCAGCATGCCAGAGATGATGCAGCCTTCAACAGAGCGGTGCTCTGATCTGTGATTCCATAACCACAGAGGTAAGGCTTGGGAGTCACCTCACTGGAATTGATATGAGCAATTACTCGAAGAAGAAAAAATAGTTACTCATCTCTCGTAACTGTTTTTCTTCAAGATGCGTTGCTCATGTCCATTCCAAACCCACCCGCCTTCCCCTCTGTTGGAGTAGCCGTCAAGAAGGAACTGATGAGGCACCAGGTTGGCAGGGTCATATATTGAGCACCATGATGGTGCCATTCCAAGGGGCTCCACAGCGGACCTGACGGGTGCTGCTAAAGGAAAAACTTTCCAACGACTCTGCACACCTAATTGGAATGGACGTGAGCAACACATCTCAAAGAACAACAGTTACAAGAAGGCGAGTAACCGTTTTTTGCTGCAATTTTCATAGTCCTGAGTGGGACTCAGCCAGGGGACAGGGCATGCCCTGGTCCCCAGGCTTTAAGCCCTGTGATTGCTGCAAATGGTCTATCCCCATCAGCAATCCACATACCAGCTACCTAAGATGCTTAGGCAAGGGGCACATAAGCAGCAAGTGTTGTATCTGCAAGTCCTTCAAACCTAGGACAAAGAAGGAGTGCAATATCCATCTAAGAGCACTCCTAATGGAGTCGGCTTTCACTCTGGCATGGAGCAGTGGCCTGACTCCTAACTGGGCACCGCCGCCTCTGTGAGCAGTGCTCCGCTGGTGCCATCCATGAGCCGGCACTGGTCTCCCTCCACAGCTCCAGTCGAGAAGCTGAAAAAGACTGTGACGGGAAGATCTCCTACCTCCCGTAAGGGAAAGGAGAGGGCTGGAGACAAACCAAGACCCATGCTGGGCAGCTCAACGCCCACTTCAGGAAGTCGGGCCCCAGCTCAAATCAAGCAGTGCAGCCCATCCTGTACTTCGCCTCTGACTCCACATAGCGGTGCAGACCCAAGCCAGCTTCAGGTGCCATCAAAGCCCTTCAAGCAGCTCAGGAGAGCCTGATGCTCCCAGTGCCTCTCATACCGGCTCCTGCAGTACCCTGGTCTCAGGGAAAACCCACGTTGGGACCTATGCATGTGTCCTCGCCTCAGCAGCACCTTTCCCCATCAAGAGGGATGTCATGCCATCACTCGCCCACTCAAAGCCATCATGCCTCAGGACTAGAGCAGCAGGCTCACCAGAGCCCTCTTCGGTCCCGGCACCGGGGGCACCGCTCGAGGGACTTGAGGCATAAAGCGATGGTAGATTGGCGCAGACCCTCTGAGGAACGTGCCACCCAGCAAGAACTCCGGGACTGGCCCCAACCGTCTCCAAGGGCCCGGTACCTATCACTGGACCGATCGGGGATCAGAGACCACCGATCGCCCGGCTGTCATCGCCCGTCTCCAAGCAGTAGGTCGCTCTACTCAGGAAGCAAGTATCAGGTGTAACCATGTGTCGTAAACAGATCAGTAAGAGTTAATAGAACAAAAGAACTTCATGTCTCTTTTGCCTGTACAGGGTTAACAAGATCAGTGAGCTGGCTGTCACCTGACCAGAGGACCAATCAGGAGACAGGATACTTTCAAATCTTGAGGGAGGGAAGTTTCTGTGTGTGCTGTTAGATTTTGGTGGTTGTTTTCTCTGGGTTCTGAGAGTGACCAGACATGCAACCACGTTTCTCTCCAATCTCTCCGATACAGGCTCTTATAAGTTCACAATAGTAAGTACTAGGTAGATAAGGTGAGTTAGGCTTATGGTTGTTTTCTTTATTTGCAAATGTGTATTTGGCTGGAAGGAGTTCAAATTTGTATTTTGCTGAAAGGATTTTAATTTGTACTAGTATACTTAGGCTGGGAGGGTATTCCCAGTGTCTATAGCTGAAAGACCCTGTAACATATTCCATCTTAAATTTACAAAGATAATTTTTACTGTTTTTTCTTTCTTTAATTAAAAGCTTTTCTTGTTTAAGAACCTGATTCTTTTTTTATTCTGGTGAGACCCCAGGGGACTGGGTCTGGATCCAGCAGGGAATTGGTGGGGAGAAAGGAGGGAAGGGGAAGAGAAAGGTTAATTTTCTCTCTGTGTTAGGATTACTTTCTCTCCGAGGGAGAGTCTGGGAGGAGGAGAGAGAAGGAGGGGGGAAGGTGAATTTTCCTCTCTGTTTTAAGATTCAAGGAGTTTGAATCACAGTGATCTTCCAGGGTAACCCAGGGAGGGGAAGCCTGGGAGAGCCAATGGTGAGGGAAAGGGTTTACTTTCCTTGTGTTAAGATCCAGAGGGTCTGGGTCTTGGGGGTCCCCGGGCAAGGTTTTGCGGGGACCGGAGTGTACCAGGCACTGGAATTCCTGGTTGGTGGCAGCGCTACAGGATCTAAGCTGGTAATTGAGCTTAGAGGAATTCATGCTGGTACCCCATCTTTTGGACGCTAAGGTTCAGAGTGGGGAATTATACCATGACACCATGTTAGTCTGTATCCACAAAAACAATGAGGAGTCTGGTGGCACCTTAAAGACTAACAGATTTATTTGTGCATAAGCTTTTGTGGAGAAAAAAGAAGTGGGGTTTTTAACCCACAAAAGCTTATGCCCAAATAAATCTGTTAGTCTTTAAGGTGCCACCGGACTCCTTGTTGTTTCTACTCAGGAAGTTCTTCCCAGCAACCAGCCTGTAGTAGCTCCAGGTCCCGTTTGACATCCTGGTACAGGTCGAGTAGTGTGAGGTGTGGATCGCTGGGTATCTGATGCAGATCCGCCGAAGGCTGTCGGTTCCTGAGACCCCGACCAACACACCAGTCTTGCTTGGACAGGTTGGCTTTGGGATGCAGCGATGGGCACTGGTTGGACAAGAACTACCACTCTGCTTGATCTGGTCTCCCAGTACTGATCACTCTGCTTATAGCTCCGGCACGAAGCGAGGTTCCCTGACTATGGGACAAGCCCCGGTACCTGCAGTGGCACCTACATCATCAGCATTGAAATCTGTCCCATGGCCCCAGACGCAGTGGCCGGCACCATGGTACTCGTGGAACCCTTTGGGGTTCACTCAACCTTCCCAGGCTGCCTGGTTGGCATTAGGAGCCTCGGAGAGGCCAGCGACCTCGGTATCCCGTCTCCCTCCGATGCCTGAGGCTTTGGGGGGTAAGACCCCACAGGTCCAGGAGGACCAAGGGGAGGAAACTGCTGGACCACCAATGGAAGTGCCACTAGCATCATCTTCGTCATCACCAGATGACGCTGTCACAGGTTCCCCACACCCAGTTCCTTAGGATGACACCAAAGCGCACCAGGAACTTTTGAAGAGGGTCCCTTCTAACCTGGGGCTTCAGGCAGAGGAACTGGAAGAGACCTCAGACTCTCTCTTTGTCGTCCTCTGTTCCTCAACTGCTGCCAAGGTTCATGAAGGGGTTTCCAAAATCACTAACAACCTGTGGCAGACCCCCTCCTCCCTGGCCCCTATCTCTAAGAGGGCCAAACCAAGTACTTTGTGCCCACCAGAGTGCATGAGTACTTATACTCCCACCCTGCCCCCAATTCCCTTGTGGTAGAGGCAGTTAACCACAAAGAAAGGCAGGGACAACCTGGGACCACCCCCAAAAATAAAGACTCGAGGAGGCTGGATCTCTTTGGATGTAAGATTTATTCAACTTCCAGCCTTCAGCTGAGAGTGGCCAACCACCAAGCCCTCCTTGGCTGATATGACTTCAATATGCGGCAAGCCATGGCCAAGTTTGAAGGGTTGCTCCCTGAGGATTCCAATAAGAAGTTCTGAGCGATCCTCGATGAGGGCACGACTGAGACCAGGCCAGCCCTCCAGGCAGCGTTGGATGCCACTGATGCGGCTGCCTGTACCATGGTTTCCGCTGTCTCCATGCGGCGAGCCTCCTGGCTGCTCCTCTCTGGGTTGTCCAAGAAGGCCTAGCAGTCATTGCAGGACCTGCCTTTCAACGGCTGAGCCCTGTTTGCAGAGCAAATGGACAGCAAGTTGCATGGCCTCAAGGACTCCTGCACAGCCCTGAAAAGACCTGGGTCTCTGCGTCCCAGCCCTGGCACATAAGCAGTTCAAACCAGAGCAGCCTCAGGGCCAGGGGAGAAGCCTCAGCATGATCAGCCCCACAAATGAGCCAAGGGCTACAAGTGCCACCTGCCTCCACCCTTTGGTACAGGTCGAGCCCAGCTGGGCAGGACTGTACCAAACAAGGGGCCAAACGGTCATTTTGAGGTTGTGCCTGTGGGCAGCCTACCAGATTATTCCCCGAATCCATCTTCCCCAGTGTTCTCCAACTAACTGCCTTTCCCTCTTCCTCCTTGCTTGGACCACTATGATCTCAGACCGCTGGGTCCTCAGCACAGTGGAGCAGGATTATACCCTCCAGTTCTTTTCTACACCCCTTCCCCATCCCTCTTCAGGGACCCCTCTCATGAGAGTCTCCTTGTGCAGGAGGTAAAGGGGTTGTTACAGCTGGGCATGGTGGAGGAAGTTCCTCTCGAGCAGCAGAACAAGGGGTTCTATTCACAGTATTTTTTAATCCCAAAGGCAGTCTACGGCCCATCCTGGACCTGCGAGACCTCAAGTATCCACATGGTCTGTCTGGCTTCCATTATCCCCTCGCTGCATCCAGGAGACTGGTATGCCGCCCTCGACCTCAGGGACTCATACTTCCACATAGCAATCTTTCCAGGGCACAGATGCTTCCTCTGGTTTACAGAGGGGCCCCACCACTAGCAGTCTGCAGTCCTCCTGTTTGGCCTGGTGACAGCACTGAGAGTGTTTACCAAGTGCATGTCGATGGTAGTGGCTTGCCTCAGGTGCCAGGAGGACAGTCCTGGAGTGGGTTCTGTTCAATAACCCCCCTCACTCCATCAAGTTGGTGTCAGACGCCTCGGACCTCGGCTGGGAGGTGCATCTTGGCAACCTCCAGACACAGGTGATGCGGTCCCCAGAGGAGGCGAAGTTTCACATAAATGTCAAAGAGCTCAGACCAATCCGGCAAGGTGGAATGAGTCCTGACAGACAACACAGCCTCGATGTTCTACATCAACAGGCAAGGGAGAGCGTGCTCGTTGGCTCTCTGACAGGCAGCACTCCATCTGTGGGACTTCTGCATCAGCCATGTAATCCACCTGGAAGCTTGTCACCTTTCCAGCATCAATAATATGCTGGTGGACCAGCTCAGAAGGGACTTCTCTCACATGAGTGGTCGCTCCACCCAGAGGTAGCCTGCATGATCTTCCAAGGGTGAGGAACTCCTCAAGCGGATCTGTTCGCCACCAGACAGAACAGGAAGTGCCATCGGTTCTGTTCTCAATGTCTGAGCAGGGGATCCCTTTCCGACACCTTCCTCCTGTTGTGGTCAGGGAGCCCGATGTACATGTTCTCACCAATTCCGCTCACCAGCAAGGTACTGATCAAGAGGGACAAAGCACAGGTAATCATGATCGCGCTGGCGTGGCCTCGCCAGTACTGGTTCGGCACACTCATGAGCTGGGCACACGGCCCCTCTCTGGGCCTTTCCCAACTGTCCGGACCTGCTGTCACAGGACCCTGGTCAGCTATTGCATTCCAACCTCGTGTTCCTCCACCTCTCTGCATGGATGCTGCGTGGCTGAACCCTGAGGAATGGACTGTTTGGATGTGGTACAACAGGTCCTCCTAGAGAGTAGGAAGCCCTCAACCAGACTGACTTACCAAGCGGATGAGGTTTTCCCACTGGGCTTCTGAGTGGGGCATCTCTCCCTTGCCTTCTTCCGTTCAGTCCATCTTGGACTACCTGCTTCACCTGAGGAACCAGGGCCTGCTACACTCCTCCAGAAGAGTGCACCTCAAGGTCATCTCCTCCTTCCATCCTCCAATCCAGGGCCAGATGGTGTTTTCTCGTGACATGATGGTCAGATTCTTGAGAGGCCTTGAGAGACTCTTCCCGCAGGTGCAGACCTCTGTCTCATAGTGGGGTCTTAACTTGGTCCTCTACAGGCTAATGGGCCTGCCCTTCGAGTCTCTGGCCTCCTGCTCTCTTTCCCATCTGTCATGGAAAGTTGCATTCCTGGGGGCGGTGACATCGGCGAGACAAGTTTCTGAGATTAAAGCCTTGACCTCAGAACCGCCATACACGGTCTTTTACAAGGACAAGGTTCAGTTGCGGCCACACCCGGCCTTCCTGCCAAAGATGGTATCTACTTTCCATATGAACCAGGACATCTTCCTTCCAGTACTCTGGCGTAAACCACACAAGACCAGTGAAGAGAGGCATCTGCATGTGCTGGACGTCAAAAGGGCGTTGGCCTTCTATCTAAAGCATATCAACCCCTTATAACAAAGCGGCCTTTGGCGGGACACTACTGAGAGTATCATTTCAGGAGAAATTGTTTGGAGCAGGGCAGTTACAGCCCAAGCTCTGGGTCCTTCACTACTAAGGCATCAAACCAGCCAAACAGAGGACTTCGGTTTTACCCCACTGGCTAACCAGAAGTCACACTAGCAATTCCCTCAGGGTATGGCTACACTTGCAGCTGTACAGCGCTGGGAGTTAAACCTGTCTTCGTACACCTGAGTAGGGAAAGTGCTGCAGTCTGTCCACACTGACAGCTACCAGAGCACTGTCGTGGCCACATTTGCAGCATTTGCAGCATCTGCAGCGGCTTTGGGAGCGGTGCATTACGGGCAGCTATCCCAGCATTCAAGTGGCTGCAACGTGCTTTTCAAAAGGGGGGGTGGAGTGGAGTGTGACAGGGAGCATGGCGGGGAGAGAGAGTGGATTTTTGGAGTTGACACCGTGTCAGCAGCTGCCTTGCAAGTTCCGACTCCCTCCCCCACCCCTCACTCATTGAAAGCAAATAGCCCTTTTTGTTTTTTTTCTCACAGACCAGATAAGCAGCCGATCTGAAACGGACCCCCACTTCCTGCCCACCACGCTGCTTCTCTCCTCAAGCCCCCTCCCTCCCCCTCTCTTCAAGCAAACACTAGCTGTGGGCGTTCCAAAGGGAGCTCATTCACAGCAAACAGGAGCTGTGTTTGTTTTTTTGATAAGCAACTCTGGGAGCCCCGAGTTCACAACAAAACGAACAGAGGCATCACAACAAAACAAAGAGAGTTATCTTTACTTAAAAGCATTATGGGAAGGTTCCGGAGGTCAGTTACAGCGTTCTAAGATTATTCCCTGTTTACACTGGCACCCCAGCGCTGCAGCAGCAGCGTTATTCTCTTTATTCCTCTCGTCAAGGTGGAGTACAGCCAGCGCTGTAGCCAGTGAGACACAGCGCTGTATGTGCCTTGCCAGTGTGGACAGGGAATGAGTTACAGCACTGTAAAGCCACCACCAGCGCCGTAACTCTCAAGTGTAGCCAAGGCCTCAAACACTCCAGTTTCCCAGTATCATCACCAGCACCGCTCCTTATGGGGATGAATGGTTATGAAAACCACTACCCCAGTAAAAGAAAAAAGGTTCTCCCGATCTCAAAGGACCAAGCCCCAGACCCAGGTCAATATACAAGTCAGATCTTACCCACAAAGCATGCTGTTGCCAATCCTTTAGAATCTAAAGGTTTATTCATAAACAAAAGAAATATAGATGAGAGTTAAAATTGGTTAAATGGAATCAAATACATACAATTGCAAAGTTCTTAGTTCTGGCTTGTTTCAGGCTTGATGGGATTACTGCTGATTTAAACCAATCAAGTCTCTGGATTACAAACATCCCAGCTTGGATGGGTTGTTCAGTTCTTTGTTCAGAGCTACAGTTTCAAGCACAGTTCCTCCAGAGGTCAGAAGCAGGATTGAGGACAAAATGGAGGGGTTTCCAGGGTCTTTTATATCCTTTGCCACGTGGAAGGACCCCTTTGTTCTTACTGTGGAAAATCACAGCAGCAAGATGGAGCTTGAAGTCACATGGTCAAGTCACATGTCCATGCATGACTCAGTTTGCAGGCGGCAGCCATTGCTCACGTGGTACCTTTAACATTCCCAGGAAGGCTCCTCAGATGTGGATTGGAGTCTCCCAAGGTCCACTGTCAGTTAAGTGTTTCTTGACTGGGCACTTACTTGGAATAGTCCTTTCTCAAGAAGCTGACCAAATGCTTCACTGATGCTATTTAGAATCAAACGCATTGAGATATAAGTATCTGGCCAATATTCATAACTTCAAATACAAAAAGGATACACGCATACAGACAGTATAATCATCACCAGCAAATTACAACCTTTCCATAGACACTTCACTTGACCTCCTTTGTACAAGATTTAGTGCAACTATAGGACCTTGGTTGCAATAATGATCTATATGGTCACAGTTCATGTCAATAACATCACACCCCTTCTGGAAATCAACTCAGCTCTTCACTGCCACAGCAGAAAGGATGAAGGGTCCTCCGAGGGAAGAGCAAAGGGAGCCTCCCGGGGCCTGGGCTGCAGCGGCAGCACCTGAAGACAGTTCCTGGGAGCAGTGTCCTCCCAGTGTCCTCACAGAGGATTTCCAGCTGGATCACCTCTTGCATACACACCTGTTAGGAGCTGGTGGGGGTACCGCCTTTGCCAATAGAGCCCACTCAACTGGAGCTCGGGGTCCTCGGCTGCCTTCCTGGCACACGTCCCCATCCAGGACATTTGCAAGGCCACAACATGGTCCTCTGGTCACACATTCACGGCACATTATGCCATCACACAGCAAGCCTGGGACGACACTGGGTTCGGCAGAGCTGTGTTGCAAGCTGCACATCTGTGAACTCCTACCTGTCTCCGTTGGTACTGCTTGCGAGTCACTTAATATGGAATGGAATGAGCAGTCACTCGAAGAAGAAAAGACAGTTACCGTTTCCATAACTGGTGTTCTTCAAGATGTGTCCTCATGTCCGTTCCATGACCCGCCCTCCTTCCCCACTGTCAGAGTTTCCAGCAAGAAGGAACTGAAGGGAGAGGAGCTGGTGGCGCCCCTTATACCGTGGCATGTGTGTGCCACTCCAGGTAGCGCCAGAGCTGGTCCCCTACAGATACTGCTGAGGGAAAGCTTCCAGCACCGGTGCATGTGGCGAGCACACACACCTAATATGGGCTGGACATGAGCAACACATCTCAAACACCAGTTACAGAACAGGTAACTGTCTTTTCCTCATGGTTCCAGACAGTTAGCTTTTTTTGACTGCCACTGCACATGCAGATGTTTTCAGAGTCATGAAAACAGAGTCCACAATGACTCCAAGATCTCTTTCTTGAGTTGTTAACAGCTAATTTAGATCTCATCCTTTTGTGTGTACAGTTGGGATCACATTTTCCACTGTGCATTACTTTGCACTTATCAACATTGAATTTCATCTGCTATTTTGTTGCCAGTCACCCAGTTTTGTGAGATCCCTTTGTAACTCACAGTCTTGGAATGGCGAGCAGGAGATGGTTTGCTATTAACTCTTCAGAAAGGACAAAGTGCTTCTCTCACTAAAGACAGCTAAAAAGGCACACACATACTTTTCCATGGACCAAGTTATTTTAGCTGCTGCAGGGGTCTGATGCAATTAGGAATGGGGAAGGGAGGTACCCAATGTATCTCTGTTAAGAAGTGGTCCTCATTAGGAAAATGTTTGAGACCCTCTAAACTTAAAATAGATAGGTTGTACCAGCCATGCTCTAAGTCCTTGGCCAAGTCACCCAATTTCTCTGTGCTTGTTTTCTCACCTGTAAAATGGCAATATAAGGCGTGTACCTTGCAGAGGGGCTGCAGTACTGAATTCATGAACGTAAACTATTTAGGAGTCTTAGGCTACGTCTGGACTACACACCACTGGCAGCGGCATGTGGAGTACATGTAGCTACATGTCACAGTGAAAAGCTCCGGCAGCAACGAAAGGCTTCAGCAGGCCCCTGTTGCAGGACCCTTTCACCGGCAAGGAAAGGCGCTGGCAGGAGGGAGGCAGCAGGACCCTAGACTGGTAAAATTAGCAGTGTAGACAGAGAACCTGGTTTGGGTGAGTGGAGAACTGTGTAGGATACGTTCCCTCAACCTTCAGGTGTGTCTTTACTTGCCTGAGCCATGCCTCATGGGCCACATTGCTCTTTATACCCCTACTATGGGGGCTACCCATACCTGTACTCTACCCACGGCCGAAAGAAGCATGCAGTGGAGCCGAACCCTTTGACGAAAGATGCTCTAGAGAAGCAAAGAAAGCAAATGGTGAGCTGAGACTCCTGCTAAACGCTATTTTATTGTTACCTTATTCCCCCCCACCCTCCATTGTGTCCTGACTCCAAACTGGGAGCGCCTTCCCTGGGGTTGGGACTGCTTTCTTTGATACCTCTCTGTACAATGCCTAACACTTAGGGCCCTGATGCTTGATTGGAGGGAGGCAGTGTGGTCTATTGGTTACAGCACATGACTGGGGCTCACTACACCTGGGTTCCAGTTCTGGCTCTGCCACTGGCCTGCTCAATGACCTTGAGCAAGTCACTTCCTGTTCTAGGCCGCAGATTCCTCATCTGTAAAATGGGTATAATAATCTTGACCTCCTTTGTGAAGTGCCTTGAGATCAATTGATGAAACGTGCTAGATGAGAACTAGGCATTATTATTAGATGCTGCTGTAATAACACTGAATAGGTAATAATATTAAGTATTATATTTCAAAGCTGATTAGCACTAGGGTGACTAATGGATCATTCATCTGATTTCATCACTTGGGCAGCTCTTCATTTCCTGCTATCACAGGTTTCTCCCAATAGACCATGATTTTCTCTGGTGCATTTGTGATTCTAAATTTATTCACTGAACGGTTTCAGCTCATCATCCTCCCTCAGTAGCTTATTCGCCAGCAGCTTGTTTTGGGGATTCGACAGTCACAATCCGAGCTGTTTGGATTGGACGCTGGTGTCTCTGGCTAGGTTCCTGTTCCCTCCTGGATGCACATAATGAACTCTTTGAATCAGGTTTCTGGGGCAAATAGTCTGACAGTTTCAAAAGCGTGATGTGCTGGCTGGACAAAATACAATTCTATGCAGGGGGCCAGTGGAGGCAGATGCACTAGGGTAGGGCAGTATGGACTAGTGGCTGGGCCACTAATCTAGGACTTGAGAGATCTGGGTTCTAGTCCCCACTCTACCATTGGCTTGCTGGGTGACCTTGGGCAAGCCACTTCTCTACTCCATGCTTCAGTTTCCTCATCTGTGCAATGGGAATAATAAGACTGTCCATTGTGAGCTCTACCTATAAGGTATTATTATTATCTAAGACTTGGCCTCCTTTTGCACAGGAGGAAATCCATCTCCAGGAATAGTCCCCAATATTGGCTCAAACCCAATGGTTTTGGTTAATGCTCTTCACGGTAAACTCACTTGCTAGGCTATTAATGAAAGTGAGTCCTGGCCCAGCAGAATCAAATTAAATACAAATGTGTATGGATGTTGGCTGGTTGTTTTGGGTCAGTCTTGGCCCAGCTCTGACGCTGACTCTGCATCAACTTTCCAACTATTACTTAAAATACAGAACCCCAACCATTTCTCCTCCTCCAAGCACAAAAAAGATGAAATGAAGCAGATGGGTGAGACCCAGTCATTGATTCCACGACCAATCCTTCAGCCCTGATTCTGCAGCTGGATCCACTTGGGTAGACCCTCAGGCCTGCTCTGAGTCAGTCGGGGGCCTTGGTTGTGTGCGTGTGCATGAGAGAGCCAGAGAGCGAGACTGACTCCATTAGAGTTCCCCCCCCACACCATTTCCCAGTTGCTGTCACCAGTTCAGCAGCATGTAGGAATGCTGGCGCGCAGAACACACCTATACATAGGCTTGGCAGAATTTGATGTTTTTCAATATAATTTTGATGGTGTTAAAGTTAGACTCAGGACTTACAGTTTGTCAGACCACTCTGTTTTATTAGCACAGCGCTCTGCTAATAACATCCAGATAGTTTGTGTCTTGCATGATGCTCACATTATCTTATTTATACAGATAAAAGAGCGGGAATTAGACAAAGGGACAAAGAAAGCAAAACAGTAAAATTCACCTGGGGCACAGCATGCATATCCTATTTCCTTACTAACTGTTATCGATCTAAGGCTAATACTTCACCAATTGCCCTTAAACGGCGCAATTGTTCTATGTTAATGTCTGTATTCCTGACACCTGGATTGCAGCATTCCAACAATTTTGCTGAAAGGTACAGACAGCATTTCTTTAATCCTTTCTATTTTCACAATATAATTCATTCTACTTTCACAATGGATAATATCACTGTTTATTTCAAGCAATTTTTTAGATTTGTGTCACTTTAAATGTTCATAATTGTGCAAAATTATAGTCCCCCCCATTTTTTTCTTGATTTAAATTTTCACAGTTGTGGGAAATGATGGAGGGTCAAACAATTATTTAATGACAGCAGACGTTCAGGTTCAAAAAGTTAAAACTTTGTAACCATTAAGACCTGAATTGTCTACATCACATAGCTAAATATACAAAGTAAATAATCATAAATCAACCTCTAATCTCAAGCAGCATTTTTTTTTACTTTGCTTATGTGTAAATTTCATTTATTATTGATGGAAATGTTTTTGCGTGGGTGAAACTGATGTTCACCATCATTCATGGAGAAAAATCAAATCCTTCCAACCTATCTATACAATGTGGTGGCTACAATGCTGCTAGTGCCTGTGATGGCAGGGGTGGGACATTTTAGAGCAAATATCATCCAAGGATGTTGTGTACGGGCAGCGGGAAATCAGGGCACTCAAGCATCAGCTCTGGCAAAGGTCCCCTCCACCTCACATTTATTTACATCTCACATAAACAGGTGTGTACGTGTGTGGGTGGGTGGGGGCGTTCCTGAAGCTATGACTGGTTGGAAGTGATCTCCTATAAGCAGTAAAAGAAGAAATGCATGTTTTTGTAAAGTGAATCCCCCTAGATTTGCTTTATGGGTTTGATCTAGAAGCTCAGTGTCATGGCCTAGCGATGCCTGCCAAGTGACACGCAGGCCAGAATCCTGAGGGTTTTATTTTTCGGTCGAGGAGATTCACTCCTGTTTTTAAGGTAGAAGGTTGAAGTTCACATCCCTAACGCTGAGCATCCCCTGGCCCCCAGGCACAGGGACTAATTACCTGCTAATACTGGAAGGATCTTCAACAAAAAGACAACCCCGTTCAGCACCACCTCAGCACTGCTCTACTGGGTCACTCCAGCATGGAAAACGCCTTCCCTCTGCCTGTACGTACCTGTCTGCCTGGCAGGTGCTTGCCCAGAAGGGAGCCTCCGTTGACCATCTCTCGGACAGACCACTGAAAGCTTGAGATCTGCGCTCCCCCTGCCCCTAACCACCAGGGGGTGGCAGCATTTCCCAGCCTATCCTCCCTTCCTCCTCCTGGCTGACAGTAAACCTGCTTTAACTCTGGGCTCTGCAGAAGTGCGGACCAGAGCTGTCTTTCTCTGTGGATTTCTAGCCTGGCCTTTGTTTCCAGCTGTACTGTCATCCTACCCTGCACCCACAGGGGAACAGGGCTGGCAACAGAGCACAGAGATCTGGGAAGCAGTGGTGCTGACACCTGTCATTCTGACACCAGGCCTGTCATTCCCCCAGTTGCTGGTGGTGGGACCCCAGAGCGTGACCTTCCTCATAGCGGTGCCCTACTGCTGGAAGGGAGAATGGTCTCGTGGACAGGATCCTGGGCTGGCACACTGGAGATGCAGCTTCAGTTCCTGGCTAAGCTACAGACTCCTTGGGCGAGTCACCTAATTAAAGGAACTGGGAAAACAGATAATAATAACCCTTGGCACCTCCCATTATGTTCTCTGTAAAGCTGTGAGGTTGGTATTATCCCCCTTTGAAAATGGTGAAACTGAGGACCCAAGAGGGATTGTTTTTGGCATCTCCATTCTGGGTGCTCAGTTTGGGTCTGAGTTTCAGGGATGCCGCTGGGCATAGGCTTCCCCTAGTCTCACGTGCAGTTTGAGGGCACTAGGAGCTTCTGAGAATTGGGCCCCAGGTTTCTCACCCCACCCCAACTACCAGTGCTTTTTGGGAGTTTTAGCCTGAGATTGCTCAGCCAGTGGGAGAGCTCGGACTAGAACCCAGGAATCCTTAGGCTGGGCCCTGCTCCATCCACTAGACAAGACAACCTCTCCTAGAAGCTACTTACCATAACCCAGTGCTGCTGCTTCGAATGCTGGTCCCTGTGTGGATTCCAAACGCAGGTGCGTATGCGTGCCATGCACCGGAGCCAGCCATTGACCCGCACATGTGTTGTGCATTGACTGCGTGGCACGCCTGAGGCTTTAAGAGGCTGCGCAGGTCGACGCCCCTCCAGTGCCCTCTTACCGCCGCATGGCCAGAGTTGGAATCTCTGTTCCTCGGTGCTCTTCGCTCACTAAGAGAGCTGCTCTCCGTTCACTGCTTATAGTTTTCCTCTAGTTCTTAGCTGTCCGTTAGTTAGTTGTAGCTCTTAGTTCTTAGGTTTGCGTTGGGCTTTCCATTTCCCTCTCTCCTCTGGGGCTCTTTCCCCAGCCCAGGGACCATGCCCTGGCAAGCCAGTTTTAAATACTGTGCTTCCTGCCTGCGCTCCTTTGCTGTGACAGGCACCAGCACTGTCTCTACTGTCTCGGTGAGACTCGTATCGCCACCTGCTGCTCCATCTGTCACTTTTTCCTACCTCGTACCTGGGAAGCCAGAGAACTTTGCTTCTGCAAATTCCTTATGGAGGCGTCTATGCGCCCACATGCGCAATCAGATCCGGTGACCACGGATCCATTAGAGTGACTCCCAACACCGGCAGCCAGTGCCTCCTCGGGCCCTTCCTGTCTAGCACCAACCCCTCCGGCCAAAGCCCACTGTGCACACACGAATCGTGCTCATGGGCATAAAGGGGGCTCCCCAGCAGGGACAGCCTCCAAGCAAAGTGTTGCCTCCCCGAGCCGTGCCAGGTCAGATGAGAAGTCACACATTGATCCAGACACTCCTGATCTGAAGAAGCCTTGCATGGAGGACAAGTCCAAGCACTGCACCCCACTGGTGCCACCACCACCCCTGGTGACTGATCTGCCACCATCACTTCCAGCTCCACCCACTCATCCAGAGCTATCAGAACTTGCAGCTCCGTGTACACCTGGTTGTCTCCTGCCTCTTATGCCCATGGCTGAACTCATGTGGGTTCACCTCCACGCCTTCAGGCACCTTTTGTCTGCTGTCTCCCACCAACGAGCTGTTCCTGCTCCAGCCTTCTGCTCCGCTCCATCTTTCTCCACTGATGCCCTCAGATGCACCTTGCCTCTCTCAGATTGTCCATCCTTCACTGCACCACCAGTACCGCTGGCTCTGATAGCCCCACCCTTACCGGACCTGTCTTCAGACTCTGAGTGGTCTCAGAACTGGACATGCCTTCTTCCCTGCCCGATCGTACAGCCCAGATCCCCAGCACCAACTGTGCCATCCGACGTATGTTCCGCCAGCTGATCCTGGTTCTGCCACCCACAAGCTCTGCTGTTGCCTGGCGACCCCTATGTTTGGCCTACTGGACCGCTTGGAACCCCGACTGAGGCATGCCACTCCACCTGTCTCATTGCCTTTCTCCAGCGCATACTACTCCCCCTTCTGTGCATGAGGAGCCTCCGACATTCCCACTCCTGCTGCACCAGCAGCACCGACAGTGCCATCACCCCTCTGGTCCATACAGGCACCTTTTCATCCCCTGATGATGTTCTTATCCCGCCCACTCTCTGCCATCCTGATGACCACGTGCAGTACCAGGACTTGCTTCGACTCATGGCTACAGCCCTCAACCTGCCTGTCAGAGATGTCCAGGTTCCACAAAACCAATTCCTGGACATCCTGCAACCCCCTGGATCTTCCTGTATCATCCTCCTTATTCATGACCTCCTCATGCAGCCAGCCCAAGCTGGTTGGCTGACCCTGGCCTCTTATGCCCCTACCCTGAAATGGGTGTGTGCCATTATTTTGTTCCCTCTAAACAGGGTTGGATTAAACTTTTGTGGGCCCGGTGCCAAATTATTTGTGAGTCCCCATCGGAGCAATGACACATGATGCAGGAAGATCGGTCCTCGGAGCAAGGGGCCGGCCAGGGGCATGGTATGGCAGGGGCGGCCCTGTTCTGCCCAGCCCAGTGCAAGGGCACTATTTGCAAATTGGCAGTTGCCAGACGCAGTGTGTCCTGCCTGGCCCTGTGCTGCCAACATGCCCCTTCCTGTTGGGGGTGGGCCCATGCCGTGCCACACAGCCCCCCCCCCCACTCAACATCCTCCCGACTCACTATGGCCAGAGGCTCCCCTGGACTCACTATGCCCAGCACCCCCGCCAAATCCTTCCACAAATGCACAGCACTCCCCTGCCCACAGCCCCACCACAACTGCCCAGCACCTCACACAGAACCCCCACTGCCTAGTACCCCAACACACACATCTTCCCTGCCCCCTCACAGCCCAGCACACACACCCCCAGACCCCTCAAGAGACCCACTCCCCCATGCCCTGCCTCCCAGCCACACTCACCCGCCCAGCTGGGAGGTGACTGTGTCTGCCAGGTTGAGCCAGCAGCCTGGTCCCGGGGTGGGGAATCACTCCGGCCCCTCTGGAGTGGTGCAATCAGCCAGGCCAGGGCCTGCCCTGTCTGGGTTCCCTCAGGACCCACTTTCCCGGAGGGGCCCAGCCAAGCCCCACAACACTGTACCCCCACCCCACCGCTAGCAGTTTCTTCTTAATTGGCTCCAGGTGTCCTAATTAGCCTGCCTGCCTTAATTGGTTCCAGCAAGTTCCTGCTTGTTCTGGAACTCCCCCTGTTACCTTACCCAGGGAAAAGGGATCTACTTAGTCTGGGACTAATATTTCTGCCTTCTAACACACCCAGTATGCATGGGTCATTTTTGTGTTCAAAGTTATAGATATTGGCTGTGTACTTGCTTGATTTCTAAGTAGCCTCAGTAAAGCATTTGGTCAGCTTCTTGAGAAAGAAATGTGCAAGTTAAGTAACCAATCAAGAAGCACTTAACCGACAATGGATCTTGGAAGGCTCCAATCCACATAAGAAGTCTACTTGAGTATGTTCAAGGCAGCATGTGAACCATGGCTGCTACCTGTAAGTTTTGAGTCATACATGGACATGTGACTTGCCCAGGTGACTTCAAAACTCCATCTTGGGCAGAACTTTGCATAGGAGAGAGGAGGGGGTCTCAAGAGAAAGTCTATTTAAACCCCTGAGACACCCCTCCATTTTGTCTTCAGATGGCTCAAGAGAGAGCCTCTCCACCCCCTAAGGATACCTGAAAGAAACTGGAACAAAGGACAGTAACTACAGGGGGTGTGAGTGATTGCTGGACCCAGACTAGAAGGAGACAGGTCTATAAAAGAAAGCTTACTGGAACACCTCTGAGGGTGAGGTTTTATCTGTATTCAGTTTTCTTACTGTATTTGGCACAGACTTGAGGGTTTTATTTTATTTTACTTGGTAATTCACTTTGTTCTGTCTGCTATTCCTTGGAATGACTTATATCCTATTTTCTGTATTTAATAAAACCACTTTTTACTTATTAATTAACCCAGAGTATGTATTAATACCAGGGGGCAAGGGGGAAACAACTGTGCATCTCTATCAGTGTTATAGAGGGTGAACAATTTATGAGTTTAACCTGTATGAGCTTTATACAGGGTAAAATGGATTTATTTGGGGTTTGGACCCCATTGGGACAGGGCCGGCTCCAGGCACCAGCTGCCCAAGCATGTGCTTGGGGTGGCACCTTGGGACAGGGTGGTGCTCAGGGGAGTGCAGGGAGCTTGGTCAGTGCAGAGCTCAGGGGGGCGGGGGCTTGGGAGGCGCAGCACTGGGGGGCGCGGGGACTTGGGTGGCATGGCGCTCATGGGGTGGTGGGGTTCGGCGGCATGGCACTGGCGGGGGGGGTGTTACCGCGGGGCAGTGCTAGTTTTTTTGCTTGGGGCGGCAAAAAAGTTAGAGCCATCCCTGCATTGGGAGTTGGGCATCTGTGTTAAAGGCAGGGGCACTTCTTAAGCTGCTTTCAGTTAAGCCTACAGCTGCTAGGGGACATGGTGCAGACCTGAGTCTGGGTTTGCAGCAGGCTAGCGGGTCTGGCTCAAACCAGGCAGGGCACTGAACCCCCAAGCTGGCAGGGAGAGTGGGCTCAGGGGTAGTCTCAACACATCAGTTGGCAACCCCAAGGGGGTTTCTGTGATCCAACCCATCACAGGCGGATCCATCTTTCACTGTCTTCCATGAGGTCAAGGTCTCCCTACTTCTCCATCCCAAATTTCTCCCCAAAATGGCCTCGCTGTTCCACCTTAACCAGTGTGTGCACCTCCCAACCTTCAACCCTAAACCACACACCTCTCCTCGAGAATGTGTGCTCCACACTCTCAATGTTCGGGCCTCTTATTTTCCGTGTACTCACGCCTTCTGTGTCTCTCTGCGACTCTTCATCACCATTGCTGAATGGTGCCAGGGTCACACACACTCTTCACTGTGACTCACTAAATGGATTAATTGGTGTATTGCTGATTATTGTGTGCTCTCCCATGTCTCCGCATCTCTGGGGGTCACGGCCCACTCTACGCGGGCATATGCTGCTACGTTGGCCTTCCTCGTGGACGTCTTGTGGCCTGACGTTTGTAGGGCAGCCACCTGGACCTCCATCCACACCATTTTCTGCTCATTTACGCCATCACCCCTGCCACTGCAACGGATGCAGCAATCGGTTGCACACTATCCTATAGGCTGTCTCTTCTAGTGAGCCCTCCCACCCACTTCCTCACTGACCACTGTTCGCTACTCTCCCACCTAGGGACCAGCACTTGAAGAAGAGAAAGTTACTTATTGTAACTGGAGGTTCTTCGAGATGTTTGGTCCCTATCTGGATTCCAATCCTGCCCTCCATCCCTCTGCTCTGGGCTCCCTTGCTTCCAGGTAAGAGTGAACTGGAGCAGCGTTGACACATGTAGCTCCCAAGTGAGTCTTATTTTCAAACATCGGCTCCTACTTGCAAACTGTGGATTTCTTTGTGCAGCTACCAGTCATTTAAATATTTAAACTTGACAATGAGGTCATGACTGAGTGGCTGACAAATAATGTTCGAACTGGCTGTGTCACAGGCAGGAAGAATTAGATCATTTAATGTCTTAAAGACACAGCCCCTCCATGTCCAAAACCAACCTTTGCAAAGAACTCACTGTCTGAGTTGTAGCCGTGTCAGTCTGTATCAGCAAAAACAATGAGGGGTCCTTGTGGCACCTTAGAGACTAACAAATGTATGTGGGCATAAGCTTAGTGGGTTTTAGTCATCAAAACTTATGCCCAAATAAATTTATTTGTCTCTAAGGTGCCACAAGGGCTCCTTGCTGTTTTTACTCTCCTCATGGTGGGAGACCTGTTCCTAAGAGCCCTGCTGAGATGAGGCCTCATGGCAGGCTCCCAGCTCCAAACCAATGCCTAGCTTGGCCATCCTTAACAAACCTGAGATGCCTTCTGGACACTGAGATTCCAGGGACTGTTTTGCTTGTTTTTCTCTTTTAAAATGGAAGAGAAACTAGATCTTGCAAATTTCAATGCCAGTTCTGCAACTGCACAAAACTGCTGCGTTCAAGTCCTTGTGTAAGGCAGGGATCTCTGTTAGAATATATTGTGCTAATAATTCTCTCCCTAATAACACTCAGCACTTCAATAGCACCTTTCTGCTGTAGACCTTAGAGCGCATTTCAAAGCTTCATATCATTGTGCCCATTGTACAGATAGGGAAACTGAGGCATAAAGCCACCTAGCGAGTCTATACAGATCTGAAAACAGAACCCGCAGCTCTTGACTCCCAGTCTGCTGCATCTATTGCTTTTCCTCTGTAGGTCTCAAAGTGCCTTAGCAAAGTCCCCCCGTGGTGGCTGGCACGGTGCTAATCCCACAGCCTAGCTGTAGGTACAGAACTTCCATTGGCCCGGAGCCGTTTACAGGATCAGGGCCGCCACTAGCCCTGTTCGCCAATGAGCCTTCTCTGGTAGCCACAGGAGAGAGTTAACCTGGCTTCTGGCTTTGCCCAGCACAGGTCACTGCCTCCCTGATGGAGATCAGCCATCTCCCCTGATCGCTGCCAAGGCCCAAACCCCACCCCCGGGCGGGGCGCAGCCAGAGCCCCGCCGCAGGAATAAGGCAGCGCGGTCGCTTTAACGGCGGGTGCCCTCGCTCCCCAGCCCCCCTGGGCCGGCTCCCGAGCCGAGGGGGCGGCCCGCCGGGTTGCTTCCTGCGGCCCCTGGCGGCGGCGAGCAGGGCGCAGCGGGGAGTTTCCATAGCGAGCGGGCACCACCGAGCCGCCCGCCCGGGACCAGAAGCGGCCCGGCCCCGGGGAACTCCGGGCGCGGGCCGGGGGCGGGGCTGCTCCCGGGCGAGGCTCGGCCCTGGCGGATTTCACCTCGCTCCGGGCTCCGCCGGGCGGATTAGTCTAGTCCAGGCGCTGGCGGCCGGAGGCTCCGGGTCCCCGCGAATCAGCTGGAGGACGAAGGACGAGGGTGAGTCTCCTCCCTCCCCCCCCCCCGTCTGCTGCTGTGACCCGCCCCGGCCCCCGGAGCCAGCGCTGAGCCCCCGGCCCGGGACCGCTCGGGCGAGCGCCAGCTGGGGAGAGGGGCGGGGAGGATGGTGACTCAGGTGAGCAGCGCCGATCTCTCGCCTCTTCCCTGGGCCCTGCACGTGGCCTGGCCCTTGGCCTGCGCGGGGCTGGGTCAGCTGCAGCGCCCGGCAGGGAGAGGCTGAACCCTCCCGGGGTGACCTGGGCAGCTCCAGCGGCTGCGTCTCTGTCTGTCTGTCCGGGGAAAGAACTTGGCAGCCAGGTCCTGAGCTCCTGGCTTTACAAAGGGCCCGTGCTGCAGCTTGGGGGTGTATCCTGCATGTCCCCTCCTAGTGCCAGGCCAGTAGGTAGCGCCCCTTCTTCCCCCTCCCCAAAAAGCGCCTTAAGGCCCAAGCTTTCCAAGCTCCACGGCCGGCTGGTAAATGCCAGTTGTGAGTCATCCTTGCACAAGGATTGCAGCCAAAAGTGGCTTGTTAGGCACCTGAAAGGAGCTGGTAAATATGGTCCTGAAAGCGAACAGGCTGCTGCCATTTCACTCAGGGCAGGCCATGCCTGGCTACGGGGGTGTCTCCCAGGGCCGCCCAGAGGATTGAGGGGACCTGGGGTCTTCGGTGGCGGGGGACCTCTGCCTCGGCGGTAATTCGGCGGTGGGGGGTCCTTCCACTCTGGGACCCACCACCGAAGTGCCCTAAAGACCCACGGCGGGGGCTCCACACCACCAAATTGCCGCCGAAGACCCGGAGCGGAAGAAGCTCTGGGGGCCCAGGCCCCGCGAGAGTTTTCCGGGGCCCCCAAAGTGAATGAAGGACCCTGCTCCAGGGGCCCCGAAAAACTCTCATGGGGGCCCCTGTGGGGCCTGGGGCAAATTGCCCCACTTGCTCCCCCCACCCCCCCCGGGCGGCCCTGGTGTCTCCCCTCTGTTCAATAACTGGTGACCAGCTCCTTGTTCCGTTAGTTAAAACATAACTGATGATCAAGGGCTGGAAATATTCCCAGAGTTTGTTGGCATGCATGGCCTCCCCACCCCCACAGGAGGAATGAGGACAGAGCAGAAGGAAGGGGCCATGAGATGAAAGCTTCAGGGTGTCACTGACTTGAGCTAAGGGCACTGAGTGATGGGGCCCTGTTTGCAGAGGTGCTGAGCACTTGCAATTTCCGATGGAGTAAGTGGGATTCAGGGTTGCTGAATACTCCTGAAAATCAGGTCCCAACACCTCAAAGCATGTGGGGTGTGGCTCACAGTCCCCAATTTACAGATTCAGGAAACTGAGACACAAAGGGGGAAGGGAAGCAGCTCGCCCAAAGTGACGACAGCCCTGCCCATGGGACCATGCTGCTTCCACTCGATAGCTGGCATCTGGATCCCAATGATGCAATCTGTTCCCATTGCTGGACTTGTCTGCTACACAGGAGGAGCTGGGCCTAGCTTCTGGCTCACTGGAGAGGTGGGGGAAGAGTGGTGGTCTCTCTGCCTTTCTCTGTCTCTAACGTGTGTCATTTTCTCACTGAAGTGACGCCCAGGGACGGGATGTAAGATGGCTGACCTGAGCAACATCCAGTCCGCAGCTTCCAAGAGCATCCGGCCTTTCCGGTCCAGTGAGGAGTATCTCTATGCCATGAAGGAGGACTTGGCTGAGTGGCTCAACATTCTCTATGGCTGGGATGTCCGGGTGGAGAATTTCATGGAGACCCTGGAGACCGGATGTGATCTCTGCCAACATGCCAACAATGTCAACCACATTGCTTTGGAGTTCCAACAGCAGCACCCAGAAGTTGCTGCCCACATGAGGGTGCCCCAGAATGAGGTGGTCTACCAGGCCAAGAATGTGGTGCCCGGCTCCTTCATTGCCAGGGACAACGTCTCGAATTTCATCCAGTGGTGCCGGCAGGACCTGGGCATCCAGGACGTGCTGATGTTCGAAACCAATGACCTGGTTCTGAAGAAGAATGAGAAGAATTTTGTCCTGTGCCTTCTAGAGGTCGCTAGGAGGGGCTCCAAGTTTGGGATGCTGGCCCCCATGCTGATCCAGATGGAGCAGGAGATTGAGGAGGAAATGAGGGATCAGAGAGCCTATGGGGGACTGGAAACCCAGGAGGCTAGCCATCACCTGGGCCCTGAGTCACCTGTCTACCCTAGCAGGGCGCAGAGAATATCCTTGTGTGACCTCAAGAACCTGGATGAGCTGGTGAGAGACGGTTCCATTTTGTTGGTATCTTGTGCCCTCAAGTAACATACAAGCAACATGAAACCCTCTCCTCCCACCTTTACCCAGTGTGGCTCTCCTAGTGATCTAAGCCACTTTAATGTTGTACTGGGGGGAGGTAACTGGAAGGCACTGGTTCTCTCCAGTGGTTACATTTCCTCCCACTCCAACTTGTTTCTGCTCATCTTGCTCAGAGCATCTGTAGGCCTGGTGCATTCTCCTGCCTGGTTCCCAGACCCACCCACAAAGACGTGCTGGCCCCAGGGTGGGAAGAGGACCATCACATGGTGTATTATAGCTGAGGGGGATCAAGGCAGGTCTAACTTGGATAGCCTGGGGGAAGAGTTCGAACCGAGATCTCGCCAAATGTGGAGGCTGGAGTGCTGCGTAGCTTGGAGGCTTTGGTGATGGGGGAGCATGGGGCCTTCCACCTCCAGTGGGCAGATGGAATTGGCCTCAAGTTATTGGTGAGCAGTTGCCCCTCTGATGGCAGTGTTGTGGCCTGTGTGAAATGGGGATGGGAGGGCAGGAGTTGTGTCCGCATCCCAACAAACCTCTGTTGTGACTGGCCCGCTGGGATAGTCCTGGGCACTGACTGAGCCTTCCTGTCACTGGGATGGGTTTGCCAGGCCAAGCGTGAGCCGTGGTTTCAGCCGAATGGGGCATCGGGGAAGTGTGCGGTGCCACCACCCGGTCTGCGGGGATGGGCGTTGGGCTGAGCTGGTACTTGAGGATGTACCAAACCAGCGATTCCCTGGCCACCCCAATGGTTCAGACAGGGTTTAAACTTTCACCATCTTTAAAAATGGGAAACATTCATTCTGCATGAGCCCCAAAGCAGTGCTGTCTGATGCTGTCACTAGAAACAGCACTGCAGTGAATTTCTCCCATCCATCTCCCTGTGGCATTAACTCTGAAACCTAATGACAGAGAGAGTGACATGCATCCAACAAAGTGGGTATTCACCCACGAAAGCTCATGCTCCAATATGTCTGTTAGTCTATAAGGTGCCACAGGACTCTTCACTGCTTTTACAGATCCAGACTAACACAGCTACCCCTCTGATACTTAGCATCCTTAAAGGGGCAGTGCCACCTTAAAAATGCAGCGTAAGCAAACATTTGTGACCAGTGATGTCTTAGACGAGTGAAAGTGAAATGTGCTATTTGTGGTTTGCTTTTTTTCCCCTCTCTCAGGTGCTGGAAATCAGTGCCAGTGGCTCTTTGTCTTTCCAGTCCTTCATGCTGCTGGGTTTGGGTGCCTGGGGCAGCAGAGACTGGAGCACTTTTCACTGGAGTGTGTACTGATTGTGGGAGCATCTCTGGTCTCTGGGCTTTTATGGAAGCTTTTTCAGGATTGCCACATGTTAAGTTGACTGCGGTCTTTCTAACTATTTCACTGCTGAGTCGTGTAGCAAAGAGGGCCAACCATGGGCTCATATAGGGAGCCAGTACGATTTCCACTCCTTGCCACCTCTCGGACCCTGGTGCGGGTAAGTATCATTATAGCCAGTGACAAGGGCTGCAGGCTCTAAAGCTGTCAACGTGCCACTCCTGGGGTGTGCTCGGTTGAAAGAGCAGAGTGGGCCAACAGCAAAGCCAGATGCCGTCCGGAAAGTTGTCTGTGTGGGTGAGGGATGTGATCCCCTTAGAGGAATGTGTAATCGCCCATCTGTTTTCCTTGGTACCTTTTCTATCTGTGAGGATTTTGGTCTTGCTGCTTATGTATCATTTGTCAAAAGGGACTCCTGGCGCCCACTGATGGAAAAACACCCTGACATCCCAGCAAGCTCTGGCAAAGCCAGGCTGTGGATCAGAGCTGTGCGGCAGGCGCCCATCTCTAATGGAGAGCTAGGGCTCCCCTGGGAGATGAGACCATTGTAATCAGATTCTCTCTGCTCAGCTGAAACTCCATCACACATTTTTCCATCTTGAGAAAACAGCTCTTCTCCCAGCCCGGGCTTTGTTTGAAGCCTAGTGCTGGACTTGGAAGGAACGCAGGGGTGGCTGGTGGGGTTATGCTGAAGCTGGGACCTAGGGAATATGACAAAGGGAGATTTCTAAATACTTCCCAGCCCAGGGAGATGCAGGTCCTGAATGCTGCTTTCGGAGCTGGCCCTGTGGTTGCTGAAGCAGTCTCTCTCTCCCAAAGTCCACAGGCTGAAATTAAGCCCTTGGATAAATCACTGGCTTTATTTTTAGACATGGAGTTTGCTTTATAGCTTCTCAAGTGGAAACATGCAGAAATGCTGGTTCTTCCCAAGGTGCAACACACCCACTTTGCAAAGCAAACCAGGGAGCGGCTGTGCGCTTGCTGAAGGCAGGGAGGGCAGTCTGCTACCTTCTGGGGCCTGCTCATGGGAGAGGCCCTGCTAAGTGAGGAGGAGGCTGGTGCAGGGGAGTCAGTCTGGGGAAACCCTGGTTTCTCTCCGCCTTGCAGTGGGTCTGGGTGTCACACCTGGGGGGCTGAGCCTGATTCTCAGTGAATCGATCCTCAGAGCTGACCACCACCTGAGGGCTGGAAGTTGGGCAGGTGCTGAGCCTGGATCACCCTGGGGAATCCCCTGTGTAGGAGGAATCCTAGGGGGATTGGTTCCACCCCCTTTAAGGCCTCTTGTGCTGCTCTGGTGGTGTGAGGGCCCTCTGTCCTGACAGCCCCGTTCTGATGTGGGCGTTCCAGGCTGGCCCACGTTAGCCAGTGTGCACTTGGTGCACTCGTACGGGCCCCCAGCCCCAGGGTAGAGAGCCCAGAACTGAGCAGCACTGCGACCCGTGCGCCAGCTCACAACGCCACTCGGTTAGTGTGGACTGGCCGCTTGTCTTGTGGCCCAAACTCATGCGAGCGCGGGGGGCGATGGGAGCATGCAGAGTTGCTGGGCAGCTGCATGGGGATCAGCTGCTCTAGTCTGGGACGGCAGCTGAGCACTGAGGTGGGGGTGAACGTCCAGGCAGATCCTGGAGGCTGGGGCTGAGTTGTTGGTGGGCTGTGGGGTGAGTGGGCAGTTTGGGGGCATGAGTTAGAGAGGATTAGGGGGCTGGGGAATGTTGAGGAATGGTGGGGGCAGTGGGATGAGTAATGGGAGAAGTTGGGGACTGCAGAGAGTGGGATGTATGTCAGAGATGCGTGGGAGCTGTCAAGGCAAGGGGGAGATAGGGGAGGGTTGGGGGGGTACATGTGGAGGGGGAGGGGCATTTGGGGGACTGTGTGTGGGGTGGGGAAAGGGGCATTCTGGAGTCTGTGGGAAGGGATATATGTGAGTGCTTTGCTCTCTAGTTTATGGAAGGTGAGCCCCCCTCAATTTCCATACTACTCGGGGCCCCAAAATTCCTTAATCTGGGTCTGATTCTGGGGCTCCCAAGGCCTCTGTCCCATAATACCTAGCGCTGCTGTTGGGAATAGGGGGCTTTGGGGCCATTTTTATCCAGAGCACACTGCATTGTGGATAGGGGCAGGAGGACCAGCTGATCAGGATAGCTATGTCAGTTGTAGCTTCCCGGGACTGTTGGCCGTTCTGGGACAGTTGAACCCCTGCCCAAGGCTTCATCCCTACAGTGCCTTCATCCCAAGGCACTGCAGCCACCTGGCCTGACCGGTGCTTGGAAGGAGCTGGGGCATGGATGGGAAAAGTGGTGAGGTCGGGACAGCCAGTGGGGTTTTGTGATGCTCTCACTGGCATGGCCAGGGATGGAGAGTCTCACCCACTGGGGAGTGAATGTGCTTGTGACAGAGCCAGAGCTTGTTAATGCTGCTCTCCAAGTCCAACCCCTCTGCCCCCCGCTAGTCCACTCCTGGGCCCAGTGTGTGGCTTGGCCTCCGCGCTTGACATCTGCAGAGACAGCAATCAACCCTCCTGGCCCTGTTGTCTGGATGGGGAAACTGAGGCACGGGGAAAGGCCTCAGCATGGTGAAAGGTTGAGTTGGTATTAGAGCCAGGAGTGAAACGCTGATGTCCAGGGGCTAAGAGGAGCTGTCCTTGAATCCAAGCAGGTCTCCACTTGGGAATCTCTCTGCCGCAAATCCTGTGATCTAATAGATGCCAAATGCCACTGCTCCCACGTGAGGCTGTGCACTTCCTGATTCTGGTCAGAAGCAGATATGCTACAGGGAAGCTGTTTTCCAGGGCTTTCCCAGCCAGGCTGTAAGCAAGAGGGCATGGTGGGTACAAACCTGCTCTCTCATGAGCTTTCCACCCTGACTTCTCAGGTCGAGAGATTTGCAGAAGCAAGTGAGGGCAGGGTGGGACCTTAAGAGCCCCATCCCTGGGGTTGCGCCATGCACTCTCCTAGAGATGAAGCGGGATGGGACAGTTCATCTGACCCTAGAGGGCTGGGCCCTCACTGCTGGGCCTGTACCCAGAGTGCTGGGCATGGAGCCCTGTCCTTACAGCAGCAACTCCGCTGGGCCCCCATGAGCTAGGTGCTGAACAGACCTATCCTAAGTGACAGCCCCTGCTCAGCAGAGCTTGCAGTCAGAGACCAGACACAGTGGTGGATGAGACACCCATCCTCGCAGCAGAGCCAGCGGCAGCTGTGATAGGATGTGCACATCTCTTAGCCCATTGGTTGTAGTGATCATTGCACTCCACCGACCCAGCCGTAACCCAGGAACCTCCAGCGCCTCTCTTTGTTGGCAATGACTTTGTTTAGTGTATTCTTGGGCGCTGATCAGGTTTAGGTGGGATATGGTGCATTCTGGGTGCTGGGAGGGGCTTAGAATCATGGAATATCAGGAGGTATCTAGTCCAACCTCCTGCTCAAAGCAGGACCAACCCCAACTAAATCATCCCAGCCAGGGCTTTGTCAAGCCTGACCTTAAAAACCTCTAAGGAAGGAGATTCCACCACCTCCCTAGGGAACCCATTCCAGTGCTTAAATGGGAGCCATTTGCTGCAGGGCATTTTTGCAAGGTGTGGGGTCTATCTATGGTTCTTCTCTGGCCCCCATCGCTGCACTTCACAATCTTGATGGGATTTATCCCTACACAGCCCTGTGGGGCTGGGCTGTTCTCCTAGGGGTCAGATGGGACATATAAGCCCAGAGAGAGATGCCTTTGAAGTCACACAGGGAATCTGTGCCAGGTGAGGGATTTGAACTCTGGTCTCCCAAGTCTCAGGGTAGTATCCTAATCACTGGACCATCCTTCCTCTGAGGCCTGGGCTTGGCCATGGAATACTGGGTTTAAGGGAACCATGTCCCAGCTGCTGTTTCCTCCCTCAGCTCTGCTCTCTACTGGTGTAATGAAGCTGCCCGGAGCTGAGAAAGAGACACTGATCCTGTCCAGCCTGTTCCCAGCCGAGAGAGCTGGGAATCCTGTTTCTATTCACTGCAGAGTTGGAGAGCAGCCAGCCAAGCAACTCGAATTGCTCCTTGTCAAGAGCTTTTATAATTGTAATAATTGTGATGGTGGGTCGTGGGTTTGTGCTGATGTCCCTCTAGCAACTTCCGGCCTTGCGGGGGTGGTGGCTGGCAGGGCTAATCGCACCTGGGCAGCGGCTGGTGGCTAGCAGTGTTGGGGGTTTAATGACATTGTGCATGCTGAAGCCTCGCTCCGGCCACCCGTGGACGCTGTTGCCACTGATGTGCAGCGAAGGCAGGAGGGCTGCGCCTCTCTGCTGTGGGCAGCAGAAGTGCCCTGTTAGGGAATGGGACACTGGCTTCCCATTGCAGATCTACTGCCTCTTGGAATCCACCTGGGGGCTGGGTAATGCGGCCCCACCCCGATGACCAGACAGCCTTCAGCCTCCTTGCTCCATGGTGATGTGACGGTGCCCACAAGTGATGGCAGGCTTTCCTTGGGGCCCTGCAAGCAACCTTGTGGACCTCAGTGCTGCCTGGCAGCCAGCCTCTCCTAACTCCCACAAAGGGCCATCCTGCAGCAGGCAGTGGGCCTAGGAGCTTGCTGTTGGCGGGAGCACCTGGCATTGCTAAGTGGGGGTGCCCTGAGGCCTGGTGAGGAAGAAGCTTTCTCTAGCAGGAGAGGGTGCTGTGTCTAGTCTTGGCACTATATTTGCTGCTTCCCTGACAATAGGCATGGAGAGGAACCTCGTGAGGAAGATGAGGCGATCTTGGCCCTCGGTAGCAGGGAGGGACAGCACAGTCCGGTAGTCTAGTGAGAGCCTCAATCTCTTTGCCCCGCGCCTGGCTCTATGGCGACAGAGCTGGCTTTAGCCACTCCTTGCCCATCTATTTCGGTGTTCCCTTAGAAACCTGACCACTTATTGTCTCGGCCCCAATTTAAGATGTTTTTCTTCTCTAAAGGGCAGGGTAAAATTATAGCCTTTCTGGCAGCCAGTGGCCGCCCGCTCTCAGTGCCTGGCAGCTGTGCTGCGGTGGTAGCTCGCAGCTGCTCCAACAGCAGGTTAGTGCCGGAGGCTCGGCGCGGAGGCGACTGGAACTTTCCACCTGGAGATCCAGGAGCGAGGGAGCACAGCAGTGCTCGGTCTGCATGGGGGGTTCTGACTGTCCCAGCTGTGCTCACCAGCCAGCCACAGTGGGCCACTGGAGATGCAAGGTCCCTGGGCTGGAGTGTGCTGTTTGGATCGTGGCCATAGGGCCTTGTGTTCCACTGCTCCAAGGGGGCTTCCACTGAGCTAAGGAGGCATCTGTGCTGCTTTTGGCCTGGCTTCTGGAGGGCTGACGCACAACTTCCCTTCCTGACGTAGTGGGGTCGGATCAGCTCCAGGGAGGGCACAGCTAGCTGGGGTACAGGAAACAGTGAGGGGCAGCAGCGACGCAGGGTATTGCCCCATCGGCACCCAGCAGCCTTGGCTTTCCCAGCTCTGTGATCGTGTAGGTGCACCACAGCTGGGGAAGCTCTGTGCTGCTGCCTCGCAACAGAGATGGGGCAGTTTCCCAAGTGTCTGTGCGAGGGAGCAGACTGGCAGAGCACAGAGAGGGGAGAGGGCCCTGCAGTGGCCAGGATGAAAGATCGCTGAGGCCTCTGCTCGCTCTCTCTATTAGCCAGGATGGGTAAGGAATGGTGTCCCTAGCCTCTGTTTGTCAGAGGGTGGAGATGGATGGCAGCAGAGAGATCGCTTGATCATTACCTGTTAGGTTCACTCCCTCTGGGGCAGCTGGCATTGGCTACTGTCGGCAGACAAGATACTGGGCTGGATGGACCTTTGGTCTGACCCCGTACGGCCGTTCTTATCTTCCCTTGAGCCCTTTGTGGTGGGGGCTAGGCTGTGAGCACTCCGGAGGCTGGACTGACCCCAACAGCTGGACCAGGCATCTCCGCCCTGCTTGTGAAGGGGTTGGCTGGGCTGGGGAGCTCCCCTCGGCCTGGAAGCCCAGAGCCTGGCAGCTACATCCCAGCACTGGCTTTGGGTTGGTCTGATCCAGCCTGTGGCGGGGGTGGGGAGAAGTAGAGGAGAGGCTTGGAATGGGGGAAGGGGACGCTGGAGGAGCCGGGGGACCCAGGGCTGGCAGCATGATTGGAGCAGTGGTGCCCCCCCAGCAGACAGTACTAGCTGAAAGCCCACCTTGCCACCCATGTGCCCGCTCCCAGTTCCTATTGGTGAGCCCTGAAGCCTCAAGGAGGAGAGAGAGAGAGAGAGAGTCTGTGTCTGTCTCTCTGTCTGTCCCTGGATTACTCAGGGATCATTTAATCAGAGCCTGGGTGAGCAGGAGGAGGAACCTGACCTCCCCTGACTCCTTAATCTCAAAGGCCTTTTTAATGTGAACCCTTTCCCTGCCCCCATTCCTTATTAAGTCTCCAGCTTGCTGGGAGGGGTGACCTAAGAGGGCACTGGGGACTTCTGCTGCAGTGGCTGCTCATTGGCTGACTGTTTTGCAGTGTGGGGGGGAGCGCGTGTGTCTAAAAGGGTGTTTGCTGTGGGATGATGTGACTGCACCCTGAGGCCAGGGGAGGGGTCTGGGATGGGGTGATCCACCCCCAGGCTAGCAGGAGCAATCAGAGTACAGCTGACTACAGGGCTGTGCCTACAGTGACCGAACTGGGTTTTGATGCATCTCTGCCCATCTGTGCCCCCCAAAGAGATGTGACCGCATTGTCGTGCTGGGGTTTAAACAAGCCTCCTCCAAGCAGAGCCGGCTGAAATGCATTTTTCTCTGCTTTGTAATGACCAGCCGTGTGACATGCCCTGGGCTTTTATGGGCATCATGAGAAGTGGGGCGGAGCGTGGAGTAGAGAGCAAGCTTCCTGCAGGGGGCTGCTCCCAGACCCAGAGCTGGGTGTACGGACCCTCGCGGTAGCCAGTGACCCTGTTTGTCTGCTCATGCCCGCTCCTGTTGCAGTCCTATATGTCTCAGCAAGCTGCAGCTGGAGAAGGCAGCGTTCTTTAGAGGTTACCACAGGCAGTGGGAGTCAGCACTCCATACTCACTGCATAGACAGGTCACAGCACTGAAGTGCCTCAGTTTCCCCTGTCAGTAAAATGGGGGTAGTGCCTACATTGCAGTGGGGTTTGCAGAGCCAACTGCAATGAAAGAGGAGATTACTATGATAGGGCAGAATGCTGCACCTGACAGGCTGACACCTTGTTACCGTGGGCAGCAAAGCCCCGGGCGCCAGCGTCACCTGGCATCACTGTTCTGCTGCAGGAAACCCTGATGTCACCAGGCCTCCGAGACAGACAAGAAACGCTCTCTTGCTGCCCAGCCTACGCTTGCCTCAGGCTCGCAGGAAAGGGTTTGCTTAGACTCCTGTCCCAGACCTGCTTGGTAATCCCACGCAGTGCTGCTGGGCTGAGGAGCTGTAGGCTTGTGAGGGATGGGTTGGGGGCTCCAGGCTGGAGAGGCAAGTTGGAGGGCATGTGCTGGGCCCTGGGAAATGACACATGATGGAGTGGTAGCCAGGGTCTGCTTGGTGAAACTGTAAATGCAGCACGGGCCCTAGGGAGCTCTGCCCTACGCGGTGTGTGGCTGCTGCAGGGCCACTGGGCATGCACTGCACCAGGCTCTCTTCAGTGGCCTTCAGGGATGCCAGCTCAGGCAAAGCGCCAAGGGGACCCAGCTCCGCCGCCTGGCCTCAGCTGACTTGCTGGTGATGGGGGTCGAGGGCTCAGGAAGAGGGGGAGGGGATTAGAGGACTGAATGGAGAGGTTTGGGGTAGGAGGGACAGGGACAGGTAGAGGAAAAGGGAGAGAGAAAAGGTTGGGGGACTCCAGTGAGGTGGCTGCCCGAGTATGGAGAAGCCTGGATCCGAAATTCGGTGGGTCGGACCCATCTGGCGAATCTTGCCCTGAGAGGCGCACGCCTGTGTGTGTCAGTGGTCCCGGAGTACTGTCCATGCTGGGGTCAGAGCACCCAGTGCTGGGCTAGGAATTGAGCGGTACATGCTTGATTTAGGCCCTGACTGTCAAACCCTGCGGGCTCAAAGGTGAGCGCCTCACTCTCTCTTTGGGCACCTCACCGAAGTGGCTGGGTTGTCAAAGGTGCTGAGCACCCAGCAGCTCCCACTGGCTTCAGTGTGACGTAGGGGGGCTCAGGTTTTGTGAAAATCCAGCTGCCCGAAGCTGGGAGAGAGACCAGCCTGTTGCCTGGGAGGGGGGAATTGCTGCATAGGCTGGCGGGGTTCCTTCCAGCAAGGACGGGTGCTGGCCATAAGGTCAGTATGGAAGGATGGAGGGTTTAATGCAGAGCAACTTGGTTTCAACCTGAGGACTGGGAGAAAATCTGTCTGGCTCCAGATCAAACTGCCTGTGAGCTGTGTAGTAGCACTGAGTGTCGTGAGTCTGAAATCTTCACCAGGGGCAGGGGTGGAGTTGGTCCAGACTTTTTATGGGGGCACATTCTTCAGACGAGCTATAGCTGCTGCTGTTTGCACAGCCCCTGTGCACGCCTACTTTTCATACTTACATCAGATGTTACATTCTTCACCACTTCCAGGTGAGGAATTTGATTCTGATTCTTGCCTCAAGCTCTGGTAATCTGTTACCAAACTCTGCCTACTAAATGCACCGCTCCCTGGTCTTCACTTCCATTTTCAACTGGCGATCATGTTCCTCTGCGCTTCCTATTTTCATCTTTCAGCTAGTGTTGCTGTGTGCTGTTAAAAGACTGCCTTTAACTACCCCAGAGGTGGCTGCATTATGGAGATGGGTAAATTCCTCGCTGCATGGTGAAGTGTTTTGAGTGGAAAGGCTTTGATTTATAGAGGTGTCTAGAACGCCCACCGGGTTGAGGGCAGAGAGAGGCAGGCTGCTGCGTAATCTGTGCCGTAAACGTCACTCTCTCTCTCCATTGAGCTTCAGGCATGTTTCAAACTGCCTTCCCAAATATAGCCATCAGCTGGCAGCTGCGTGGCTGGGGAAAGCAGAATGGAGAGTCCGTGGGTGGTAGGTGAGGGCAGAGGAGCTCGAGGAAGTGGTTGTTAGCGGGATAGCTGGTTATGTGGCACTGGAAGAAGAATGGTGAGAGGACAACAGAGCCATTAACACCCTGCATATAAACACAGCCTGCCTTAGCAGGCAGCTGTTGAGTGAGGGATCAGGACTGGGACCCATGGCCAAAGATGTTGATCTGCCTGTGTGCTGGCAGGTTGCTGTGGAGCTGGACGTGCTGTTGGGGCTGGGGGAAGCAGTGCCCAGCCGTCACAAGAGACTTGTGCCCAAATTACTGATGAGGTTAACAGGCTGTGCACTGACCGTCCCCCCTGGATTCAGTCGTTCTCGCCACTCCTACAGCGTTGCTGTGGCTCCAGTGTTTTAAGACACTGTTTGAGAAGTTAATGCATCAGACGAAATGATGGCATTGCCTGCGTGAGCAGGGGCCTGGACGCGGCCCTCTAGGAGGTCCTTTCCAGGCCTGTGTTCACCCAGCTGGGGTTCTAGTCCCACCCCAGTCTCTGGCTCCAGTACTGGGTGCTGCTGCTGGAGATGTTGAACCCACCTCTTGGGGTGACTGTCGAGCAGCGCTCACATGTAAGAACAGCCAGACTGGGTCAGACCAAGGGTCCGTCTAGCCCAGTATCCTGTCTTCCAACAGTGGCCAATGCCAGGTGCCCCAGAGCAAATGAACAGAACAGGTAACCATCAAGTGATCCATCCCCTGTTGGCCATTCCCATTCTTGGACGTCTCTGAGCCTGATCACGTGAGCCGTTCTGCTGGCCCCTTGCCCCGAAGGATGGTGTCGCGTCATTTTCTCCACCTTAACCAGGGGCTTCCTGGGGTAGGGAAGGCGGCAGAACTTTCCTGTCCCCAGCTGAGCCACAGTCTCTCTTTCTGGGGAGCCTTTTCCCCGGCTGAGTCCTGCAGGTGACTTGGGCTCCTGCTGCTCCTCGCCCTCTGCTTGGCGTCACGGTGCCCTGATGTTGGGCTGATTGGTGCCCTCTAAATACATTAGATGCTTTAAGAAACTGGAGCCTCCATAGCTGGAATCTTTGTACTGGTGGTGGGGGAAGGACAGTTCAGAGCCCCCCGCCCCCCATGACTCCCTTGTGTGACACGTGCCCTGTCACAACTGCTGATCCCCCTCCCCCCTTGCACAATCTTGCTTCCCCGCTCTGTGCTTCTGGGCTAACATGTCCAGGACCAGCTCCCCTGCTTCCACTGCACTCGCAGGTCCCTTCACTTTGGCATGGAATTCACAGGCCCCTTTGCAGTGTGGGGTATGATCACCCTGCCTTGGTATATGCAGATTGCTAGAGCAATCAAGCTGGTGACCTGCATGACCCCTTCCCTTCCTCCTTCTCAAGCAAACTGGCATATGGAGGCTGGGAAAGCTATGCTTGTGAAATCGACCCATCCTGACCCTTTACAATCCTTTGCACCTGCCTGGCTGACTGCCATTGAATAACACTGAGTTCCTGTAGAGTGAGGCTCCTTCTCCCTGCAGGACACATGGTGTTTTAAAGAGCCAAGATTTGTAGTGCCAGATCCTGCTCTCTGGTGCTGGAAACCATCCTTATTGGGTGCATTTTGCTGCTTCCCTGCGCTAGCAGATCCTCTCTCCCCTTCCGCTCTGCTGGCCCTGGGGGTCCATTCAGTCTGGGCCTGGCATTGCTTCTGTGCCTCCCCGAGAGTGATTGGAAGGGAGCTGGGTAAACAGGGCAAAGTGCCAGTTCCTGGGCTTCTCTCTTTCTGTGCTCTCCTTTCTCAGTGAGTCTCGGGCCCACGCCCTTGTAGGGGAGGAGGGAGGGTTAGTGTCTCTGCCACGTGGAAGTAGCTAACTGCTTCCTGGCAGCCAGTTGGACTCTGAGTTTGTCACCATGAACCCTCCGTTAAGTTGGAAAAGGTACTCTGGGTTCACAGCATGGAAAGTATGACAGACCTGGCACCTTCCCCGTCTGGCGAGACACATGCTGTACTACTGAGAAAGCAGCCAGCTCTGGGGTGGAGTGCAGCACACTCGTGTGCATGAGGGTGACTACTGGAAACACTGGAATGGGTTACCTAGGGAAGTGGTGGAATCGTCTCCCTTAGAGGTTTTAAGGTCAGGCTTGACAAAGTCCTGGTTGGGATGATTTGATTGGGGTTGGTCCTGCTTTGAGCAGGGGGTTGGACTAGATACCTCCTGAGGTCCCTTCCAACCCTGATATTCTGTGATTCTCACCAAGGACACTGGGGCCTGTGTGGGAAGAGCCACGCGTTATTTAACATCCTCCAGAGCAACTGGTTCCTCTGGCATCAAAGGCTGAGGGTCTCGGCTGAAAGCTCCCCAGACAGGAAACTACCTGACTTCAGGTGGAAACCTTGGCTGAAGGGAAGGAGTCCATGGTGCCAGGGGTCTCCAGCCTGGGGATGGCAATACTAAGCCAATCCCTCAGGGGACAAGTATCTCTTATGCATTCAGGCTCTTGTGCCTGTTTGTCTAGGCACCCAAGTGGTCCTCAACCTTGGCTCCTGGCTTGCTCTTCTGACTGTCAGCAACCCCATATAGAAGGCAATGTGGGCTCTGAAAGGAGACCCGTCTAGCTATTAGACCTGAGCAAACACAGTGACTGGCTCAGGGAGGAGGGTGGCCCTTGGAATTGGGGTTGAGCTAGAAGCTGCAGGTAGAACTGTGCCAACACTGCTGAGTCTTGGTGGGGTGGGGACGGTAGGGTCAGACCCCAGTGATGTTCCCATGTACTTTGCACCCCAGATGCTGCTGGGGGGTGGGGAGCTATGAATCTCCTGCCTAAGCAAATGTGCATTCTGGGGTTGACTCACTCACTCCCGCTGTTAAATCCAAGTCCAGTTGTCACTGTGGCAGGTCAGAGGGCAAGTGGTTGGGAATGGGAAGCGGGTAGTAGTGGGGAGAACCCTCTTCTTGGGGCTGAGGTGAATGACCCCAAAGAGCTGCAATCTAGAGGGAGGAGGGCCCTGGTCTGAGGAGCTCCCCAGGGAGAGGGGGGCAGATCCCACTGTGTCACATCTGCTCTGCTGCTGACGTGGGACAGAGGCCCCCCTGCCATGGGCCCTTCCTTTCTGCTGATCTTCCTGGCTTTGTGGGACACAAGCTGCCCCCTGCGTTAATTCAAACACGGTGCTGGGGCTAAGTTGTAGCTGCCTGCAGCCAGGAAGATTTTGATCCCTTTTGATCTGAGTGGTTAGAAATCTGTTTTGTGTTAATGTCCCAGGGCTCCATCCCCCTGTGTGGAAGTGACAGCAGACTTCACCCTGGGGTCTGTCTCGAAGGGTCTGTAAATACCAGCCTCTCCCTGATGCTCTGGCTGTGGCCTGGAGCCAGCAGCTGTTGAGGGCCAGTCTCCGTGGCAGTGCTGGGACGCTTGCCTTCCTGGAGGATGCCCAGCCAGCCAGCTGGGCCAACTGTGCAGGCTGAGCAGGCTGCAGAATAATTACAGTGTGGAGAAGGGAGCGCTGGGGCTGGAGCTCTACAGCTCACTGCATCCAGCTCTCTGCAGCATGGGGGATTAGATGAAGCTTGACGGGATTTTGTCTCTTAGTTTCCTGTGATCAGCAGTGAAGCTTTGTCTGTCTAAGTACTCACCCAGCCTCCCAGTGGCCTCCTTGCACCTGCCAAGCCTTTAAAAGTAGGATAACAACATTCTCTCCCCTCCCTTCCCACCTTGATTAGTGTACAGTACCGGGCAGAAGTTGACGGGAAAGCTGTGGTCTTACCTCTGCTGGGCTTGCCCTGAGTTCAGTGTGCTGCTGCCAACCCATAGTGCAAACCAGCATGGGTGCTATGAGCGCCGCCTCCCTTGGTTTCAAGCCGTGGGAAACTTCCCTAGCACAAATGGTAGCTTAGCAGGACTCTGCCTTGGTGCAACTAGATCAGCTATGGGTCACCGGCGGCTGGAAGCTCCGGTGTAGACAAGGCTGTGGCCAGAGAGCTGAATTTGTTTCTGAATCAGCAAGGCTCTCTCTTGTGGCAGGGAGTTCCATAGTCTAGGTTCAGCTTTTAGTGGGGGAACTACCAGACAAAACTCCCCCTCTTCTTCTAGTGGGCGGTGATCAATCAGCCGTGTGGCGCGCACTTCCATCTGGAGGACGGTTGCTCCACCCTCCCCATACAGGCCAATCTGGGAATGGTTCCACCAGCACTCGGTTTGTTTTGTGATACATCGGGTGCAGTAATTCTACAGTGGGCTGCAGGAGCAGGGTGGCAGTGCTGGCTGGCTGGCCCTCCCCTGAGGGAACTGGCCCTCCCGGGTGCTATGAGCGGGACTTCCAGATGGAGGAGAGGTTTGCAAATCCTGAGGCGAGTGGGACTCCATGGATCCTGTCATGTTTCACTGGAATGCCACATGCTCAGTGCTTTGCATTGCTAATTAGCAGCAAAATCCCTCTCCTCCCGTGCCGCTATCTGCTCCCAAAGGCTGGTCAGTTTCGTTGCTGCCCCGTACATTTTCCCAGGGGAAGTCGCACCAGGAAGTAGTAGTAGCCAGGATAAATCAGAGAACCTGTTGCAGACACTTGGCAGGCTGTGCTGATGGAGACAGAGGCCCTTCTTGCGGTGGGATCCCTCTCTTGTCTGTGTTTTTGTTTGAACTCGGCCCATTTCCTAGCTGAGTGATTTAGGTAAACTGCATTGTCCAGCTCAAAAGCACCAGCTGCTTGTGGCTGGGGCATTTTAAAGGTGACTGGGCTTGCCTGCCTGAGAACATGACACTTAAACCAGCGTAGTTAAAGCAGTGCCAACCCTTGTGTGGACGCACTTTGGTGTGGGTGCCTGGAGTCAATTATGGATATGTTTAAAGTTCACTGAAAGCAGAGTGGCACCAGTTTGCATTAGTCTAGCTAAATTGATTTTTACAGGATTGCTGTCCCCATGTGTTCCAAAATCCTGAGTCGAGGTCCCCAAAGCCCCTGAGAAAAAATCATAGTTATTTAAATATTGTGGCCTGTGCCTTCTAGTTTGTGAAGCCTTTGGGTCACGTCCAGATCACATTTTCAAGCTTTTTCTCCAACACACTGACTGCTAGAAACTTACATTTTCGTGTTTGTTAACTGGAACCTGAGAGTCTCATGTAATTAGAGGATTCCAGGAGCTTGAGTGTTAAGTAAACATCAGATATAGTGAGACCTTTGATAACATGGCAAGAGTGGCCAACACTGGATTGAAATCTGCATGCAGGCAAGGCCTTTGTTAGCAATACAGGACCTGTTGCCCGCTCAGACTGTGCATCTTCTGAAATCTCAAAAAGCAAAAGCAGGGGAAACGAGCCATCCTGTCCCGAAATCTCTAAGTGCAAATAGGAGCTGAACGCCCCTGTCGTTATCCAGCAGGAAGAAGCTGGAAAGATCTGACCAAATTAAAAGAATGGTTTGCAAGCCACCATTGGGTGAGTGGCCTCCCGATGGAGCAGTGACCAGTGTGGCTGCTGTGAGTAGCAGCACGGAGAGAAGATGGGTTGGAAATCGATCGATTTGCCACTGGGGATGATTGGTCAAGATGGTTCGAGCCGGGGGGGAGGGCGAAAGGGAACGGAATGGAGAGCTGGATCTCTGGGAACCTTGTCCCTGCACAAGCCTTCCTGGAACTCACTCCTTTCAGCTTGGCATAAATAAGGTGTCCAAGGGTCACCAGAGCGAATGCAGCGTGGGCAGTTTTCATAATGGAGGCGCTGGACTTTGCACAATGTGTCCTTTTTCCGTTCCTGGCTGGCCCTGGCTTGCTGGCCTGCCATCCACCTAGTGGCAGGTTAATAGTTTTTGTAATTGTTTATTCAGGAGCAAAAGAGCTGGAGCTGCAGGAGCTCTGCCATTTTCTCTGTTCTGAACTTGTGTTTGTGTGCTGGGTTTGGCTGCTGAGCACTTAGCCTTGGCTCCCTCCCTCCTGGGGTTCTGAATGGTGTGTGTGGGGGGGGGGTGGAACTGGGGGCACAATGTCTGTGCTGCTCTCCAAAGCAATTTGTACGAGAAAGCATGGGAAGTGCTGGGCAGGCTTGCCAGGCTCCCAAACAATGGATGCAGTGTTGTCAACTCTGGCAATTTTTTGTTTGTTTGTTTGCCAGTCTCCCAATATTTGATGCTTTACTTAAAGCCCCAGGTCCCAGAGTCCTGTGATTACTTGAGAATCTCAACTTCCATTTAAAAAAAATATTAACTAGCCCCTCCCCTGGTCCAGTTCTGTAGATATTCCCTGAGTCTTTGCCGGCGTCCCATCTGTGCAAGGGGGTGATAGCCCTGCCTATGCCCCATGGCTGCTGGGATGGTAAATCCATTCAAGGCGCTGAGGTAATGGGGGCTCCGATACACTCCTTCGGTCGCTAGAAGGCAGTAGTAGATTTGTAACCCACTCGCACACCCTGGCTAACATGGGCTGCCTGGTACAGTGACAGCACTGGAGTGGGTCAGCATGTGATAGCACGGGATAACAGTGACAGCGCTGGGGTGGGTCAGCACATGATAGCACGGGATAACCGTGGCAGTGCTGGGGTGGGTCAGCATACGATAGCATGGGATAACCGTGACAGCGCTGGGGTGGGTCAGCACGGGATAACCGTGGCAGTGCTGGGGTGGGTCAGCACGCGATAGCACGGGATAACTGTGGCAGCGCTGGAGTGGGTCAGCACGCGATAGCACGGGATAACTGTGACAGCGCTGGGGTGGGTCAGCATGGGATAACCGTGGCAGCGCTGGGGTGGGTCAGCACGGGTTAGTACAGGATAACTGTGGCAGCGCTGGGGTGGGTCAGCACGCGATAGCATGGGATAACTGTGGCAGCGCTGGGGTGGGTCAGCACGCGATAGCATGGGATAACCGTGACAGCGCTGGAGTGGGTCAGCACGGGATAGTACGGGATAACTGTGACAGCGCTGGGGTGGGTCAGCACGGGATAGTACGGGATAACTGTGACAGCGCTGGGGTGGGTCAGCACGGGATAACCGTGGCAGCGCTGGGGTGGGTCAGCACACGATAGCACAGGATAACCGTGGCAGCGCTGGGGTGGGTCAGCACGTGATAGCACGGGATAATCGTGGCAGCGCTGGGGTGGGTCAGCACGGGATAGTACGGGATAACTGTGACAGCGCTGGGGTGGGTCAGCATGGGATAACCGTGGCGGCGCTGGGGTGGGTCAGCACACAATAGCACGGGATAACCGTGACAGCGCTGGAGTGGGTCAGCACGGGATAGTACGGGATAACTGTGACAGCGCTGGGGTGGGTCAGCACGGGATAGTACGGGATAACTGTGACAGCGCTGGGGTGGGTCAGCATGGGATAACCGTGGCGGCGCTGGGGTGGGTCAGCACACGATAGCATGGGATAACCGTGGCAGCGCTGGGGTGGGTCAGCACGCGATAGCATGGGATAATCGTGGCAGCGCTGGGGTGGGTCAGCACGGGATAACCGTGGCAGCGCTGGGGTGGGTCAGCACACGATAGCACGGGATAACCGTGGCAGCGCTGGGGTGGATCGGTCAGCACTGCTTTATTTGCTTAGAAGAACTCTCTGGGCAAAGAAGTTGGCCTGCTAGCCTGGGTCCTCCTCTCCCATGGACTGAACCCAGAATTCTATGCAGGCAAGCTGAGAAACCCGACCTGGCTCCCTTTCCTCCCAGGCACCACATCCAGAATCTGCTCCAGGTCTCCAAAATCAGCCTGGGATACTCCCGTCCAGGGCCTGTAGCCAGTCACTTTCAGGTGGGCGTGGGGATGTGGCCCTCCTGGGGGTGCTCGTGGCTTGCTCTTGGTGGTGGCTGCGGGTGTCCTGTGCCCTGCCTCCGCTCAAGAAGGACAGGCTCTCGCTGTGTATGGCTGGGAGTCCAGTCACCTCCTGGTTCTGCTGTGGGCTGGGGGTTCATCTCCTGTATGTGGCACTGACCCTTAATATTTTAATTTCCTCCTTCTCTTAGGTGCGAGAGATTCTGGGCTGCTGTACCTGCCCTTCTCAGTTTCCCATGATCAAAGTCTCAGAGGGTAAATATAAAGTGGGAGACTCCAACACGCTGATCTTTGTTCGAGTAAGATCCTCCACAGCCACATTACCTTTCTAACCTGCCCATCTTCTCCCCACACCCTTGTCTCTTCTGTGTCAAGCACTAGCTGGTCCCCAGCAATACCAGAATGCAGGTCTCCCTCCTGTCTTCCCTAGACATTGCTACCAGGGTTTGTGGGCCTGGAGGGTTCTGTTTCATTGAGAGGAAGTGTTGTCTAGTGGCCGGAGTACAGGACGGGAGCCAGGAATTCCTGAGTTCTAATCACAGCTTTTCTTGGGCTCACGGGGTGACCTTACAGCAAATTGCCACACCTATGAGCCCAACAGTGGGGACCCTAATATCCAACCCACTTCCTGGGGACAGGCTGTGAGTATCTGCACAGCACGTAGCAGCTATCAAGTGGTCCATATTCCTGTTCTGCTCTGGTAGCTGCTGGACTAAGGGGGATGCCAGATGACACTTGAAGTTTTGTCTGTGTCATGGGATCTCTTAGCCTGTCGTAATTCATGTGGTGGTTCTTTGCTGGTCACGATCCCGGGTCCTGCTAAACACCTGATCTGCAGTATCTGGAAAGATGCCGTTCGTTCTACATGGCCAATAGCGTCCAGGTTTAATTCCTCCCAGTGCTGCCCCAGTCTTGCGTTTTTGACTGGCCTTGGAGCTTCAGCATGCTGAGGGTGCTGTGGCCTGGGGGCAGCAGGAGAAATGGTCAAATGCTGGGGGTGGGTGGCCTGTTTCAGCAGCTTGGAATGGAGGAGATCACAGAGTGCAGGCCTCCAAGGGGCTGGTGCCATGCTGGCTACTCATGAAGAGCTCAGCTGATGCCCATCAGAGCTGGCTGGGTTAGGGCTGTACAGACCCAAGCCTCACGATGCCAACCAGAAGGGGCCGGCACCCTGGGTGTCTATGCCTAACATGCCAGAAGAAAGCTGGCCACTTCTCCCATGAGGCTAGTCCCCTTCCTGCCTCCATCTCCTGATTTCATGGGCTGGAGCGGGCCTTGCCCAATGGGAACGTTATCACAGCTCGAGGTCACACACAGAGTCTGTAGCAGAGCTGGGAATGGGTCCTAGATGTCCTGAGTCCTTGCTCAGTGCCAGAACCACAAGAACCCAAAAGCTATGCCCAGTCCCCACGCATGGATACAGAGTATCAGGCAGGGAGGGCCACCTAGAGGGAGTTTCAGGGGGAGAGCTGGGCTTTGAGTGACCCCTGGGTTTGGAGAGCAGCTGGCCCTCCCATACTTGTAACACATCCTGTGTGCTGCAGAAACAAGTCCGCTTACGTAGTGCTTGTTCACTGGAGACCCTGTTCTAAAGGGAACAGGGTCTTTGGCCCTTAAAGCTGAAATGCAAAAGTAAAATGGATGGTTAAAAACTTCAGATCTAGCAATTCTGCAGATTTGAAAGCTGCAGCTGCCCTTGCACTCGTACTAAGTATTTGCATCTGAAGTCCAGCAGGTCCCTATACCAGGATTCATATGGGCCTCCTCCAGCACGGTGGGGTTTGAAGACTGGAAGGAAGCTAGTGATGTATCAATCTGTGAAACAGAAAATGGGACAACTCTGGTAATCATAGGCCTGTAAGCCTGATATTGAGCCCAGCCAGGTACTGGAGTGGCTGATACAGGACCTGATTAATATAGAATTGAGTTTATAGATGACACAAAAATTGGGGTAGTGGTAAATAATGAGGAGGAAAGGTCACTGGTTCAGAGCGAGCTGGAGTGCTTGGTAAACTTGAGTGAAAGCAAAGTATTGTAATATGGCTACCTGTAAATATATACCCCTAGGAACCATGCAGGCCATACTTAGAGGATGGGGGACTCTAGGCTGGGCGGCAGTGACTGTGAAAAAGGTTGTGGTGGATAATTAGCTGAATGTGAGCTCCCATTGTGAAGCTGTGGCCAAAAAAGCAAATGTGATCCTGGGATGCATCAACAGGAGAATTGTGAGTAGGAGCAGAGAGGTTATTTGATCTCTGTGGCTGGCACTGGTGTGACCGCTGCTGGAATCCCGTGTCCCTTCCTGTGCCCACAGTTCAAGAAGGATGTTAACAAATTGAATGGGGCCAAAGAGGAGCCACGAGAATGATCAAAAGATCAGAAAACCTGCCTTTGAGTCTGTCTATTTAATTTAACAAGGAGAAGGTTCAGGGGTGACTCATGACAGACTATAAGTCCCTACATGGGGAACAAATATTGAATAATGGGTTCTTCAGCCTTGCAGAGAAAGGTCTGACACAATCTAATGGCTGGAAGTTGAAGCTAGAAAAATTCAGTTTGAAAATAAGGTGTAAATTTTTCAGTGAGAGTAACTAGCCATTGGAACAGTTGACCAAGAGTTGTGATGGATTCTCCATCACTGACCAGTTTTTAAATCAAGACAGGATGTTTTCCTAAAAGCTCTGCTCCAGGAATTATTTTGGGGCAGGTCTCTGGCCTGTGTGATGCAGGAGGTCAGACTCAATGGCCCCAATGCAACCTTCCTGGGACATAGGGAAGTATTATTCCCCCTTTGCAGATTGAACCTGAGGCACAGAGAGAGAAGTGACTTGCCCAAGGTCATAAAAGAACTTGGTGGTGGAGACCTGGGAATTGAAGACAGATCTGCTGAGTCCCAGTTTGGTGCCTTAACCCCAGGACCTCCTTGCTGTAGATGGCCCTGGTCTTGTTGCTACAAAGTAAACTTAAATGCCGGTCTCCATCAGCTACGCATGGGGAGGACTAAGAAGCACAGTCTAGTGGTGAGAGCTCAGGACTGGGAGCGAGAACCTAGAGTTCTGTGCCAGAGCTGGGGTCTGAAAACCTCTCTGGCTTTGAGCAAGTCACTTGCTCAGCTTCTCACCTCATACCTCAGTTTCCCCATCTGTAGAACAAGCCTAATGCTTAGTACACCTCTACCCCGATAGAATGCTGTCCTCAGGAGCCAAAAAATCTTACCGCGTTATAGGTGAAACCGCATTATATCGAACTTGCTTTGATCCACTGGAGTGCGCAGCCCTGCCCCTCCGGAGCGCTGCTTTACCACGTTATATCCGAATTCATGTTATATCAGGTGGCATTATAGCGAGGTAGCAGTATATAGTGACTGGATGGTGGGGAGTGCCAAGCAGGGTGACTGGACTCTCCTACCCTGTATAACAGCCAGTTGCAAAGCTGCTGCTGACAGCTCAGCTGGAGCTACAGCCAGTCCTCACCACAGTAACCGACCATAATATCCCAAACAGGGTGGGGGTTTCAAGTGGGGAATGCACAGCAGGAAGTGAAATCTCGAGCCAAGCAGTTTCCTTCTCATCCTGAAAAAGGCCAGGGGAGGACAGGTGCAGAGACACCACCATGAGCAGGGACCTTTTCCTTGAGACATCCGGTGTTATTTAAACGACTATCCAGCCAGGGTAGGTTTTGGTGGCTCTAACAACCTGGGGCTGTGATCTCATCAGATTTCACAAGCTAAACAGGGTTGGGCCTGGTCAGCGTGTGGATGGGTGACCCTGAAGGGAGACACATATGCTGCTAGAAATGGTGCTGAGGCATCAGCATTGAACCAATGCCCTGTTATGGTGTTAGGGGGTGCCGTGCTCTTTGAGGTGCCAAGAAGCAGTGCAGTCTGCAGGACTCAGGAGGTTCTAGTCCCAACTCTGCTTTCACTGTGTGGCTTTTGGCAAGTGAGGGAAACTGAGGCCCCTCTTTAAAAAGGGGACGGTAATAGTGCTGTGAGGTAGGCAGGTATAATTTAGGATTAATTAGTTAAATGATTATCAAGTGCTTTGAACATAAAGCACTATAGAAATAATCACTGTAGTGCCCCAGCTAAATTCTAGCTTTAGTCATTGCATTCTACCTCCCTAAATTCCTGCTGCAGCTTTAATTGGATACAGCATTCTTTTGCACTTCCTGTCCTGAAGTGTTATGTTTGGTTGCTATGTGCTGCCTGGTTACACCCCAGAAGTGGCTGCATATGCAGTGGATGTAATGGTTCCTCTAAAGTCTGATTGCTAAAATCCTGGGTGTCACATAGTAATACTGTAAGCAGTGAGTTAGCGCCACTGCAGGCCTGCTCGGCGAGAGAGGGAGTAGTGTTGCTCAGAGACAGGCGTGGGTGTGCCAGCTGACTGAGCCACAATGACCCTGACGGGTGTTGTTTCTTTGATGCCCTGCCAGGTACTGAGAAGCCATGTGATGGTGCGAGTAGGTGGCGGATGGGATACCCTGGAGCACTACCTGGACAAGCACGATCCCTGCCGATGTGCCTCCCTCTGTGAGTGTGTGGGGAGAGGACTCGTCCCTTCCAGCAAGTTACCAGAGGGCCTGGGGCCAGAGAGACTCCTCCGCCCCATACTCACTGTGCATGCCAGTCACTTTCACTCTGTTCCAAGGGAGCCTCATTTGTGGATGAGTTTTCTTGGGACGCTGCAGCAGACCCTTCTACTGCCCCGGTCCCTTTGGCTGGTTACTGCTCCTTGCACCTTGCCCCTCCGAGCATACAGAGGCAAGCCTGGCTGGCCCATGCTGGCCTGAGGGGAGAGGACCTTGCAGCGCTGCAACAGCGACCCCTTGTGGCTGAACGTTGGCCCCCATGGCAGAGGCTCTGGCCTCACCACTAGCACGAGCTCCTTCCCAAGGCTAATTCCCTTTCATGCTCCCATTGTTCTCTGGGATCAGGGCTTTGTCTCTGGCCAAATCCTGCTACATACACAGCTTTCCTCATTCTCTGGTGGTATCCATTGGGCACTTGCAGAGCTGGCGGGTTGAGCAGGACGAGGAGATGGGGAGGCAGCAGGAAGGCCCAGCGGGGAAGGGAACGGCTGCCTGTTAGCAGACATCCCAAGGGAGAGTCATGGGAAATGTGAAGGGCCCATTGATCCCAGCCAGGCCCCTGTGAAGCTCTGCTGCAGTGTCTTCCCTAAGCCAACATGCTGATGACTGTGTTCCCTCTGTAGCGCATCGTCTAATGCAGACACGTGCCTTGGGCTTCTCCCCGCAGAAGACGGCATCTCCTGGCAGCTTCTCTTCGAGCCCCCGAGCTGCCAGCCCCAGCTCCCAGCGCCCCTCGGAAGGCATGAACCCCTACCGGCCAACGGAGACCCTCCGCATGGGCGATAAGCGGCTCTCAGCTGGTGGGAACTTGACCCAGGCCAAGATGGACCGGTCCGGCCATCTGGCCAGGGGGGCGGCAGGAGATCTGTCTGTCCAATCGGACTCCTCAAGGCAGATCCCCAATGTGACATCACACGTCAGGCAGGAGAAGCTGGAAGGGCTCCCCTCAAGGGTTGGCACAGTCCCCTCATCTGGCCAGAGCTCCTGCAGTCCCTTGAGGAGCTCCACGCCACTGGCCCACCGCGATGTATCTGAGCCGCGAGCTTCAACCACTCTCAGGTAGCATGTGCCAGCGATGCCAAGTAGTCACCGCGCCCTCCACCTGTCTCAGCATCCTCAGGCCACCTTACTTGGCAAAACTTAGGGGATCTGGGAGAGAGGGCTCTTGGTGTGTTCATACCCAGGGAATGGAACAGGGAAATGCCCCCGAGTTGGCAGGGGCTGTGGGTGTGAGCAAGGTGCAGGTTATGTCCGCAGAGCACAGACAGGGCTAGGGATCTTCTCTCCCCCCTGTGCAATAGGGCCAGGATTCACCCCCTGCCTTGGGGGGCAGTGAGACCCACACATGGTGTGTCCTGGGACAGGGTGCTCCCCAGCTCCTTAAGGTAATAGAGTGTCATCCCCGTGTGCTGCAAGCAGACTCATACTCCCTGTCTCTGTGCACTGAGAATTCCCTGCACTCTCCTGGGGCAACTGACTCTGCCCCTCCCCAACCCTGGGGCATCAGGGGGCCTCACTCCCAGGCTGTCCCTGGGGTGTATCTGGGCTCCAGCCTGGCACTCTCAGGGGAGGAGCGGTGCAGCAGCTCCAGTCCTTTGGGCACATTTTGCTGCCAGCCCTGGAGGAGGGGCTGATGGGGGGGTGATATGGTGGCTGCCCATCCACTGCGATATCTTTGGGAAGATAGAGTAGGCAGGGCTGGGGTGGTTACTGGGGGAAGGGGGGCTCCAGGCTCCTTGTGGGTGGGCTGGCAGGAGGGCCTCTGTGTCAGGGAAAATCCAGCCCCCCCCCACCCCAGTTCTGGTGGCGGCTGTCACGTCCTGCCCCTCCCAGAGGAAGAGGCGCTCCCTCCCTGCCCAGTCGGCAGCTGCTCAGCCAGCCAGCCACTGACTCACTCCCTGGGAGCTGCTGCAGGATGGGGGAGGTGAGCAGCTGCCGGCCGCCATGGCAACCACTTCCCAAACGATAACAACTTCTCTAGGCCAAGGCCAAGCGCTCCCCGTGGGCACCTTCCAGCCCCAGATCCCCAGCCCAGGGCTGGCTGCTGGGGAAGGGAGGGGCCGTTGGCCTCTGGAAAGCAACAGCCTCCGACCCCATGAGTCTGGGCTCTGTGAGATCCCCAGGCAAGGCAGAGACGTCTAGACCCAGATTCAGACCTTCCCCTGGATGTTCAGAGCTGGGTGTTGAAGCTCCCCTGGGTGCGTTCTCTCCTCTAGCCCCCTCCGTGGCCAGCAGCAGCTGCCTGCCCCCCTTTGCTGCCCCGAGCATCATTCTCTGCTCCCCTTTTGAGCAATGAGATGCCCCCTAAACTCAGCTCTGTGCTGAACCAGGGTCATCCTCCTGCCCCTCCACTGTCAGGAGCTGGCAACTGCAGGCCAGTTTGCACCAAAGAGGATCCCAGGGGACTCTCCCACCAGGCCCTGCACTCTAGAGCAGTGGTTTTCAATGCAGTACTGCATCATGGAATGGGTCGTGGTGGCTCTGGTCATCGCTGCCGACTGGGCCGTTAAAAGTCCCGGCGGCGGTGCCGCCCGGCTAAGGCAGGCTAGTCCCTATGTGTGTGGTCCCTGTGGAGGAGAGCCACGCAGAGCCACTTACACATCTCTGTTTAGGAACCAGACCTGCTGCTGGCCTCTTCTGGGGTGCAGAGCGGTCTGTGGTGCCAGGACAGGCTGGTGGCCTGCCTTAGCACCCCTTCTGCGCCGCTGACTGGGATCCGCCGCAGGTAAGCCCATGCCCCACCCCCAGACCCGAATTCCCTACCCCAGCCCTGAGCTCCTCTAAACCCAAAGCCCTCATCCCTGGCCCCAGCCCAGAGCCCTGAACCCCTCCTGCACCCCAACCCCTTGCCACAGCCCGGAGCCGCCTCTTATACCCCCAGCCCCACCCCAGAGCCCTGACCACCTCTCGCACCTCAGCCCAGAGCCCCCTCCCACACCCTGAACCCCTCATTCCCGGCCCCACCCTGTAGCCCTCACCCCTGCACCCCAACCCTCTGTCCCAGCCCTGAGTCCCTCCCAAACCCCTCATCCCCAGCTCCATTGGGTCACGGGCATCAATAATTTTCTTCAACTGGGTCACCAGAAAAACAGTTTGAAAATCACTGCTCTAGAGGACCTGCTATCCTGTCAGAGTGGGCACAAAGCCATGGCAGTGTATCTTGGATTCCCAGGGCATGGGGATAATTGGACCAAGGGCCAAGTCCCTCACCTCTGCATGGCCCCCTCTCTTGTGAGATTTGGGGTTTCTTTCCAAGGCCTAGTTCCGGGAGTCAGCATGTGAGGGGAGAATCTCGGCTTTTGCTTGACGGTAAAACCAAGTTTCTAGTCCCCATGGTGGCAGAGAAGCTGGAAAACGTGACCCCTAATGGCTTAACAGCAGAAGACAAAGGAAGAGCCCAGACACGTTCTCTCTGGCTCTGAAGTCACGCAATGCTAAATTTCCCAGTGGTCTGGGGCCTGGCTCATCATTCTGGAGTGCTGGGGGTTGGCAGTGCTGTGCTCTGGCTGCCCACTGGTGAATCCAGCCCCTGGGGCCAAGGGACACCCATGGCAGGGCTTCCACAGTACTGAGCCCACAGTAAGTTTATAGTGTCATGAAACCAAGTGCTGCTCCTCTCCACCAGCCAGGAGCTCACTTGCATTGTAGATCTATTGTTAGTTCTCGTTATCAGCTTTGCTCAGGATCAGCCTGCTGGCTTCCTGTGTGGGTATGAGATATTTATCCAGCCATATAGTTACGCACAAATGACTCACCCATACCATGCAATCCAGGATGTTAGAGATCATTACCGCCAAGGTATTTGTATTAAATAGCTGTCACGGAGTCACCGGGTGATGCTCTGGAACTGCTCCCCACCAAGCCAGTCAGGACTTTCTCCAACACCTTCAGCTGGCACCTTTGCAGAGGAGGGGCCCAGGCCATCCGTTGCTAGGAGTCAGAGTGTCAGGCATTTAGGTGCACTGGCCCTTTGCTCTGCCAGATATTTAAGAACTGCCTAGGGGACACTGAGGCACCAACACAGTATTCAGAGAAAACATTAAGAACATTCCTAGTTCATCACAATAGCACCTAGCTGAGAGGGGAGTCCATCGAAGTAGGCGTTCTTGAAATGTGTCTTCCATTTTCCTGGTGCTAGAAACTTTCTCCAACTCAGAATTCCTCTTGGGCAGAAATTTTTTTTCCAGCCCAAAGGTGAACATTTCTGGAAAGCTTGAGCACAGCTATTTTTGAAGGAGTTATTTGAGCATGGGAAAAAGTATTTCACGTGCTGTTCAGAACCGTTGCAGTGATGTGCCTCAAAACTAGCTGGAGCGAACGACTTAAAACTTGGCTTGTTTGGTAGGCTCCTTCGGGTTTACAAAGCAAGCCAGGTTTGGAGGAGGTGGATTAAGTCATAGCTCAAGCACCCACAGGAAAAAAATAGTGGATGCTCAACCTCAGGAGCAAGGCTTGAGTGTGGAATTTGATGAGTTCTGTGCTGCTATCAAGGTCTACCCTTAGGGCAGGGAGTTTGTTTATAAACAGAGGCAGGGTGATTAAGATAGCAAAAGGCTTGTCATTAAATTAAGCATGGGTAGATGAACCTGAAAGCACCGCCAGGCATTCCAGTTAAAAGACAGGAAACAAAGAGTAGGAATAAATTATCCATTTGCAGAATGGAGAGTGGTGTTCCCAGTGGCTTTTACTGGGCCCAGTCCTATTCAAATGATCCGCAAAAAGGGGTGAACAGTGAGGTGGCAAAGTTTGCAGATGATACAAAATTACTC